>NC_092336.1:356237500-357437500 GCF_046630445.1 Rutidosis leptorrhynchoides | reverse complement strand
AGTTTCATGGATGATCTCGGGTCCAGTTAATTGTCGATCTCCTACTTCGTTCCAACAGATAGGGGATCTACACTTCCTTCCATACAGTGCTTCGAATGGTGCAGCTTTAATGCTCGCATGATAACTATTATTATACGAGAATTCTGCTAATGGTAGATATTTATCCCATCCGTTTCCAAAATCAATCACACATGCCCTAAGCATGTCTTCAAGAGTCTGAATTGTTCTTTCACTCTGCCCGTCAGTTTGCGGATGATATGCGGTACTCATATCCAAACGAGTTCCTAGAGCCTCCTGTAGTGATTGCCAGAACTTTGATGTAAATCTACTATCACGATCGGATATAATGGAAATAGGTATTCCATGCCTTGAAACAATTTCCTTTATGTATAATCGTAATAGTTTCTCCATTCTATCCGTTTCCTTTATAGGCAAGAAATGTGCAGATTTGGTGAGACGATCAACTATTACCCAAATGGTGTCATAACCCCAGGCAGTCTTAGGTAATTTTGTGATGAAATCCATGGTAATACCATCCCATTTCCATTCTGGGATTTCTGGTTGTTGAAGTAATCCTGACGGCTTCTGGTGTTCTGCTTTGACTTTGGAACAAGTTAAACATTCCCCAACATATGTTGCAACGTCTGTCTTCAAATTAGGCCACCAATAATGCGTCTTAAGATCTTGATACATCTTTCCAACTCCAGGATTTATCGAGTATCTTGTCTTATGTGCCTCATTCAATATTAACTTCCTTAATCCACCCAACTTTGGTACCCAAATACGGTTTGCAAAATATCGAATTCCATCTTCCCGCATAATGAGTTGTTTCCCATACTTCTTCATTATTTCATTTCCTATGTTTTCTTTAGTAAGAGCTTCTCGTTGAGCCTCTTTGATTTGTGAGTTGAGATTCATGCGAATTTTTATGTTCATTGCTCGTACTCGAATTGGTTCTCGTTCCTTTCTGCTTAAAGCGTCGGCCACTACATTCGCTTTCCCGGGATGATAGCGAATCTCACAATCGTAGTCGTTTATCAGCTCGACCCACCTACGTTGCCTCATGTTCAGCTGTTTCTGATCGAAAATATGTTGAAGGCTTTTATGATCAGTAAACACAGTGCATTTAACTCCATATAAATAGTGTCTCCATATCTTCAATGCAAACACTACTGCCCCCAATTCTAGATCATGCGTCGTATAATTCCGCTCGTGAATCTTCAATTGTCGGGATGCGTATGCAATAACTTTCTTTCGTTGCATAAGGACGCAACCAAAACCTTGTCGCGAGGCGTCACAATATATCTCAAAATCATCGTTCCCTTCAGGTAACGATAAAATAGGTGCCGTGGTCAACTTCTTCTTGAGTAATTGAAATGCACTCTCCTGCTCAAAGGTCCATTCGTACTTCTTCCCTTTTTGTGTTAACGCTGTCAATGGTTTAGCTATTCGGGAAAAATCTTGAATAAACCTTCTATAATAACCGGCTAAACCCAAAAATTGGCGTATCTGCGTTGGTGTCTTAGGAGTCTCCCATTTTTCAATGGCCTCAATTTTAGCTGGGTCAACCTGAATTCCTTTGCTACTAACAACATGGCCAAGAAATTGCACTTCTTTCAACCAAAACGCACACTTAGAAAATTTGGCATATAATTATTCTTTTCTTAACAATTCTAATACCAATCTTAAATGTTGTTCATGCTCTTGCTCACTCTTGGAATAGATAAGAATATCGTCAATGTAAACGATAACAAACTTATCTAAATACGGACTACAAACTCGATTCATGAGGTCCATGAATACAGCTGGCGCATTCGTTAATCCAAATGGCATGACCAAAAATTCATAATGACCGTAGCGTGTCCAAAAAGCAGTTTTCGGAATATCTTCTTCTTTGACGCGTAGTTGATGATAGCCCGACCTTAGGTCGATTTTCGAGTAAACACATGATCCTTGCAATTGATCAAATAAGTCATCAATTCTCGGTAGTGGATACCGATTCTTGATAGTTAACTTATTTAATTCACGATAATCTATACACATTCGGAAAGATCCGTCTTTCTTCTTGACGAATAAAATTGGAGCTCCCCACGGTGAAGTGCTCGGTCGAATGAAACCATGGTCCAGTAATTCTTGTAACTGGCTTTTTAACTCTTTCATCTCAGATGGTGCAAGTCTATATGGAGCACGGGCAACTGGTGCAGCTCTTGGTACTAAATCTATTTGAAATTCTACAGATCTAAATGGAGGTAATCCCGGCAACTCTTCCGGAAAAACTTCAGGAAAATCTCTTGCCACAGGCACGTCGTTGATGCACTTCTCTTTTTCTTTCTTTTCGACTTTATTAACATGTGCTAGAATAGCATAACATCCCTTTTCTAAACACTTCTTGGCTTTCAAACAGCTAATGAGTTTTAGCTTTGAGTTACCCTTCTCTCCATAAATCATCACCGGCATTTTATCCTTACAAGGAATGCGAATTGCCTTCTTGGCACACACAACTTCAGCTCCTACTTTGGACATCCAGTCCATGCCGACTATTACATCAAAACTTCCTAATTCTACGGGTATCAAGTCAATTTTAAACGTTTCTCCGGCTAAATTTATTTTACAATCACGACAAATTTTATCGGCTTTAATTAGTTTACCATTAGCTAACTCAATCATGTACTTAGCATCTAGAGGTAATGATGAACAATTCAATTTAGCGTGAAAGTCTCTACACACGTAACTTCTATCGGCACCAGTATCAAATATAATAGATGCGGATAAGTTATTAATGGTATACGTACCCGTAACAAGCTCCGGGTCTTCACACGCCTCTCTAGCATTAATAACAAATGCTCTTCCACGTGCAGATCCATTATTCTTCTCTGGATTCGGACACTGGCTCTTATAATGACCCTGTTTCCCACACCCATAACAAGTAACAGTGGCCAAGGCAGTTCTATTTGCATTGGTGGCAGGAGTCTTGGTACCGTTTGTATTTGTAGCGGGAACCCTACAATCTTCAGCAAGATGACCTTTTCGATTACAATTGTTGCACACCACATTACAATAACCAGAGTGATGTTTGTGGCATCTGTTACATAAAGGATTTCGCCCTTTGTAACCTGTGTTTGAACCGCTACCCGCACCTTGCGTGGTTTCATGTTTCTTGTTGGATTGTTGATGATTACCTTCCCACTTTCTTTTGTTTTCCGATGTCTTGACATCGATGTTCTTATCCAGAATAATCTGGTCCATCAACTCGTTCGCCATGGTGATGGCTTCGTGAATAGTCTTGGGTTTCGATGCTGTAACATTTGCTTTGACATTTTTAGGCAAACCATCTTTGTACAGTTCTATCTTCCGTTCTTCGGTTGGTACCAATTCGGGACATAGCAAAGATAATTCCATGAATCGCTGATTGTAGTTGGTGAGTTCAGTACCAACAACTTTCAGGCTTCGTAATTCAGCTTCCAACTTCCTAACCTCGTTCCTTGGACAATATTCGTTGATTAGCATTATTTTGAATTCTTCCCAGGGAATATCATAAGCTACATCTCCTCCTACGGCCTTCACATAGTTTTTCCACCATGTGAGTGCACTATCTTGTAGGGTGCACGATGCATACTTGGTCATGTCCTTCTCAATACAACCACTGATTTTAAACACAGACTCAATCTTTTCGATCCACCGGGTTAAACCGACCGGTCCTTCTGTTCCACTGAATGATGAGGGCTTGCAACCTTGAAAAGTTTTATAAGTGCACCCCACACGAGGATTTGGGTTAACTGCAGCACCTCTTGCAGCCTCGACCCATAACATTCTGTCGTTCACTCGCTGATTGATGAGTTCCTGGATTTCTTGTTCCGTCATTCGGTTCAATCGCGCCATAATCTTCAATAAGAATGAAAAAATAATTATTCACATGGAATATTATAGATGTAGTATGTATTTACAGTACATCGTAGCTTATTAATAATATGAACCAGTTATTATTATAAAAGCCTTTTCTTCTTATTAGCGTTTTATAATTATATCTAGGGTAGTACCTACCCGTTAAAGTTCATACTTAATAGCTTAGTACGAAAATCATTTACTACCACCCAAATAATTCTTAACCATGGAAAATTATTGCATTTCACACTTCACTATTTTACATATGCTTATCTTACATCAAACATTAAGCAAACCACACTAGTAATATTATACAAACATTATATGATCCCATGGTTTAAAACAACAGCGCATCATTTAACCCAAAGCGTTTGTGTTCAAAGAAATCGCTTAAAGGTTATCCTGGTTGTCTCCCTGCGTTTTGGCTGTGGAACCGAAGAACTGGATGTCGGGATAGAACTAATAGGAATAGCGGGAATAGGTGTGGAAGTATCTGGTGGAGTTGGTGCCACAACATCCTCTCTAGACTCGGGATTTTGATTTTCCATTTCAGTAGCCTTTCGTTTCCTTCCTCGTTCGAACTTGTCTTTCGTAATTTCCTGTATTTCTTCCTCCTCAGGATCACTTTCCGTTTCCTCTTCAATTGATTCATCCGGAACTTGTGAGTCTTCCCCAAAGGTGTCGTTTTCATCATCGGATAGGTTAATGACTGGAACACCATCTGAAGATTCTGGTTCGGAGTCGCTGAATGTGATAACAAGTTCTAAGCCAGACATCTATCACATAACAACTAGTAAATTAGTATCACATAATATTTACATATTAATTTTTAACCAACAATGATAAGCAATATTTTTTTCAAAATCAAACACGGTCAAAGTCCAGACTCACTAATGCATCCTAACAAACTCGATAAGACACACTAATGCAAATTTTATGGTTCTCTAAGACCAACGCTCTGATACCACATGAGACGACCCGACCTTAACCATAAGGACGAATACAATAACATATGATTTCATCGCGAGGTATTGACCTCTATATGTGACATTTTTTAAAAACTGCATTTGTTTTTACAATACAAACCATAGCTTTTATTACAAATACAAGGTTTAAACAACTTAATAAGGATTATCGTTTAGCGATAATCTTAGACTTACAAACTTTACATGTGATAATAACAATACGACCTCCAACATATTTTACATTACAAATCCTCCGATATGCAGTTTTATTTTTGATACAAATATCCATACTCAAGATCTTGCTTAAATTCAACATGTTGCAGCGGAAGCTTTTAGTTATCACCTGAGAATAAACATGCTTAAAACGTCAACATAAAGTTGGTGAGATATAGGTTTAATGCCGGCAGCAATATATATATATATAGACCACAAGATTTCATATATAAACATTTTAATAAAAATATTCTAAGTGGTTGAGCACTTGGTAACCATACTTAACATTTAATCACGTCGCATATTCCCTTTATTATGAAATCTTACTACACCGTACCAAGTGTAGTCACAAAACGAAGTACTGTGCAACCGTTGATTACTGGTCGTCCAGTCCGGTTGGGGTTGTCAGGCCCGATAGATCTATCAACAGGATTCGCGTTTACAATACCGCTGTAAATAGTAGTTACCAAGCTACAGGGAAGTATGCCAGTGGTACAACTCAACGTAGAATATATTTTTCAGTTACTTGTGTCCATATCGTAAAACATAAAATACATGTATTCTCATCCCGAAATATTTAGAGTTTAAAAGTGGGACTATATACTCACTTTTGCCTTGAAGATATATATATTTTGACTTGGTCTCCGGTTGATATCACGAACCTATCCATATATAATATATCAATATATTTTCATTTTAAACAATCGTCACGTATATATACTTATAATACTTTTAATGTCTTCTTAGTCCGTAGTTAGCAATTCAATTTTAATGGTTCATATTTAGGTGTTCAATAAATAAATAAAACCCCCATCGAAATAAATAAAACCCCCATCGAAATAAATAAAATTAAATTATGAGTACATATATATAAAATATCATGTTATTTTAGAAAGATGTGATTTATTTAATTTTTCTCCAATTATTTTCGTGGCTAAACTAGTTTTGGATATCCGATCTTGTTTTAGTCATAGTTTCTTCGTTACAACTCCGTTTTCGTTGGTTCAACTTGCCACTTCCTTGGATCGAGTCCTTCTTTAAGAATATGAACTGTAAATACCTTAGTTTGTATTCGAAATCACAGGTCATAGGTCAAACTTTGGTGAAACTTATGAAGTTGATCATTTTTCATCATGTAAACAACCTTAAATGATTATTTTTCTAAAAATACTTATACTTTGAGTTAAATCATGAAATTTTTATGTGTTAAAATATTCATAGTAAATATCAATTTTCCAGAAAATAAGCCTCCAATTCAAAGTTCAAGATGGTTTTTAATTATCCAACCCAAAACAGCCCCCGGTTGTACTCCGACGACGTAAATTCAGTTTTTAAGGTGTTCTTTGAAAAACCAAGTTTTACCTTGTTAAGTTAGCATATCCTTATGATATATTACAGGTCTTGAAGTATTTTAAAAGTTAAGTTAGAAGGATCTATTTAGTTTGCAAACAAGTTTGAAAACATTCAAACTATGTTCTTGTTGTTAAAATTTTATACCATAAAATAAGATAACTATATATATATGAATCGAATAAGGTTATGAACAAAGTTACTACCTCAAGTTACTTGGACAAGGTTGCTGTAAAAGAGAAGTAAAAACCTAGAATCAAAAGAGTGGTGGAGTTGGATGAAAGATTGGAAGTAAACTTGTGTTCTTGGAAGGATTCTTGAAGTGTTTTTGTAAGGGTTTTCTTATGGTGATTAAGTGATGTTTTTGAAGCTAGATCTTCATGGTTGTGGGCTGAGATGGTTAAGGGTTTTAAGGCTCTTGAAAGTGTGTTCCTAACTAGCAAAATGATGTAGCAAAATTGAAAATGGATGGAGTATATATGGTGGTGATGGTGGCGTGAATGATGAAGATCATGGACAAAATTTATGTTGTAATTTTGTGTAATTAGTCATACTATCATACAAAAGTAATTACCTTATACTTAAGGCATGAACAAGAGAGTTACCTTATACATAAGGCATGAACAAGGGCTGGTTGGTGGTGATTTGATGTGTATATACCAATAGTAAATACGTATAGAAGCTAGGTATGATACGAGTACATATACTCTAAATATACGTATAGAAATCTTGTGAAAACGGAACGAGGATTCAAATATAGTTATATTTTGTGAATATACTTATATTATTTTATGTATTTAAGTCCTTAAAAAGTGATTAAATACATTACATATACGATATATGTATAAACATTATAGGTTATAAGTATTTATATCAAAAACGTTACTTAAAGTTATCGTTTTGAAAACTTAAGTTAGTAGTTTCAAAATATACTTATAACTTATTGTTATTAATACAAAATGAGATATTAAAACATCCTTAGATCATGTTAAATATGTATATATACATATATATACACAAACGTATAATTATCATATGTTATATAGTTCGTGATATCATCGGTCAAACTAGACGGTCAAACGTTGTGTAAATCTCTTTTCAAAAACATAAGTCTCAACAATTTGGGTTGCTTATCATGTTGGTAAGGTTTAATTTATGTAAATATTAATCTTATAAGTATAGATCGATCGAAAAAGTCCGGGTCATTACAGTACCTACCCGTTAAATAAATTTCGTCCCGAAATTTTAAAATCGTACCTATTTTGCGTCATCGGGAAACAAATGCGGGTATTTTTGTTTCATTTGATCCTCTCGCTCCCAAGTAAACTCGGGACCTCTTCGTGCATTCCAATGAACTTTAACGATCGGTATGTTGCTCTTCTTGAGCCGTTTAACTTCACGGTCCATGATCTCGATTGGTTCTTCTATGAATTGTAGTTTCTCGTCAACTTGAATTTTTGTTAGGAGGTTCAATGCGCCATATGTCTTTACTAGACATGGCTCAGGCCTTACATATATATACGCCTGAGGAGTTAGCATCTGCTGATTGTAGAGGGTTGATATTAAATGGTAGAAAGATTGATGAAAATTTTGATACACATGGTGTATGGAGTCAAATGACTAGCCATCACCGATTTAAAGGGGGAAATTACTCTTATTTGGATATAGATAGAGCAGAGTTAAGAGTAATTCATAGGTTTTTAGCTAATTCGATTACACAAAGAGGTAAGAATAAGGAAAAGGTAAATGAACAGGATTTGTTTTACCATATGTGTATTCGAGACCCACAAAGCACTGTAAGTATACCGTATTGTGTGGGTTATTATTTATCAGCTATGGTTAGGGGGATGAGACCGCACAGTATAATAGGAGGTGGTATATTTATTACACTAATTGCTGAGTATCTCAATGTGGATATAAGTCGGGGGGATTATTAGTCGAAGAACCAGAACCCCGCGATACAATAGGTTTAAATGTATACCATGGTGCGAAGGTTTTGAAGAGGCGAAATAACGCCGCAGTACAATACCATGGTAGACATCCATAGGTTGAGAGAAACCAACAGCCAGGTAATGTGGGAGGGGGAAATGAAATGACAGAAATGCAAAGGTTTATAGCTTCACAAGAGTATGAAAATGCTAGACATAGAGCATTTGAAGATTGGCAAGTTCATCAAAACCAAATCATAGCTCATTGCCAACATGTAGGTAGAAACTATATTCCTACTCAATCGCCCGTATTTCCTCCATGGTCTATAGAGATCCAACCACCGTATCCTACGTATAACCCAGCCTAAGCATTCTATAACACATACGGTTATGCATGGAACCCCTACTGGTATCAGTATCATCCCTAGTCTACTTAGTTTTATTTATTTTATTATTTGTAATGTTGATACATTTAATACTTATGTTAATATTGTAATAGTTTTTATAATTTTCTAACTTTTATTATTAGATTTTAATAATTTTTGAATGTGGGGTAATATACCAAACTTCAAAAATATGTATATATGTTTGCAGTTTATCTTATGTACACAACAGGATAAAACAACGCATTTTCAAAGACTGGCATTAAGTTTAGCAAAAGCAACTAATTTTGACGACAAGATGCAAAATATATGTGAAATAACAACAAGACGGAATGAACAAATGATGTGCACCATTTATCATTCAACACAAACAACAATATGTTTGGAAACTTTGGTAAAATTTAATCATTTCTACGCTAATCTCCCTCAATAATTTAAATTGTTACTGATTTCTTGCAAATGAGGGCATTGCAAGATCTTAAGTGTGGGAAGGGGTTAAATTATTTCGGATTTTAAAATTTTTATCTTAGACACTTGGTTATCATTAAAAATACTAGTAAAGCAGTAGTTGTATTAGAATCTAGTGCTCTCTGATAATAAAGAACAGCCCTAGTCTTATATACTGACTACCCAATTCTAGTAAAATTTTTCAAAATTTTCAATTAAATGAACTCAAAATCATGTTTATACATATTTATGAACGATAAAACTAGGTGTTAACACCGAAATTATTGTTACCTCGGAAAGGACATAAATTGAGAAACAAACTAAAATGTTAGAATTCATTTAAGAATGGAATAGAGGAGAATAAAAAGGAAAAATAAAAGCCAAGTGTGGGAAAATTCACCAAGTTATCTTAAACATATGTCACATATTTCTGTAACAAATAATTGAAGATACTTTTGCTTTGGACTAAACTAAACTGTTTTACCCGATGAAAGAAAAGAAGAGATGGATCTACACGATGAATCAATTCCATCATTAAAAGGAAGTAAAGTCTTCCGAAAAAAAACGCGCTTCTTGATTTAGGTCAGGAAGTTGTCGTCCAGACCAGCTGTAGGTTGACGAAAAATCTAGAAAAGTCATCTCTAAAATCAGCAGGAAATCCACGGACCTTAGCGTAAAACAGAGTCGCCAAGTGGTCAGATTTATCCTAACCATGAGAAAGATTTATCTCGTATAATGGGGGGGCACCGTGCAAATTAGCTTGATAAGACTAATGAATCAGATCCCCAGAAAGGATAATCTCCTTAAAGATCAAAAATCAGCTTATAAGCCTGATATTACTCAATCCTTGAGATTGACATTAAAGATTGAGAATTCAAACTCATGGAATTCGATGATATCTAAACTCGAGCTTGAACGAGAAAATATTTTGATCAAATTAAAACCGATTTGTTTTCTGAAAACCCTATTTTCAATGCGTTCATTACCTTTGAACGTAAAATCCTAGGAATTCACCTGGAATTCATTAGGTCATCTGAACCAAATCGAGTGTCAACCGTAAGAACGGTGGTTGCATAGCATGGTCAAAGACAGGACCTTGTGCCATACCGAAAAATCATAAGGGTGAGCTTTACTATTGCTCCTACAAAGGATAGTAATTGCGTCTGACATGTTATATACCATAATTAAAAGCATTTCAGGGGACATTGCCTTAACAGTTGCTTGTTCAACACTTTCCTTTACAACCGGACGGTAGTTTATCGAAAGGTAATATTCGGAGCAAGTATACTGGACGTGTTGCTTTCCCAATACAAGGTTAGCAAGTGGGTGACACAAAATCGCAAGTTTTGAGCTAAAATTTTCAAATCTGAAACCCACACAACCCACAAAAATATTTTGCAAACACCGGTGAAGGGTTATTCTGGAAAACTTGTCTAGGGTAAAAGCTAGATTTAATTTTTAAAAGATCAAATGTTTTTATAAAGATCCAATTTCCTTAAAGGATCTAAATTTTTATAGTCATGTGGGACTGTAAACCATATCGTTACTACCATTGTTTATACCGCCGTAAAGAAATCACTGATGTACAAATTGTGAAGAATAAAGAAGTGATTCTAGTATTTCAAGACTATATTGCTTGAGGACAAGCAACGCTCAAGTGTGGGAATATTTGATAATGCTAAAAACGAACATATATTTCATAGCATTATTCCTCAAGAAAGACAAGCTTTTAGTTGCAATTGTCCTATTTACAAGTGATATTCGTTTAAATAATAAAAGGTGAAGACAAAAGGCAGATTCGACGAATTGAAGACGCAAACGACCAAAAAGCTCAAAAGTACAAAAGACAATCAAAGAGGTTCCAATTATTGATAAGAAACGTCTCAAAATTACAAGAGTACAAGATTCAAAACGCAAAGTACAATATATTAAATTGTACGCAAGGACGTTCGAAAATCCGGAACCGGGACCAGAGTCAACTCTCAACGCTCGACGCAACGGACTAAAAATTACAAGTCAACTATGCACATGAATATAATATAATATATAATTAATTCTTAAAATTAATATGTATATTATAATATATTTAAAAATCGTCGGCAAACAAAGAGCCAAAGCTGGGTGAGCTGTAAAAACAAACTCCGCGACTCGCGGAGTTTGAAGAAGAAAAAGGCCACAAGTCGCGGAGATCACCTGGACTCAATTCCCTATAAAAGCCAGCGCAGTTCGACGTAAAAAAATATCAAAAAAATCAATCTCTCTCTATATATGTATACGTAATATATATATATATATATATATATATATATATATATATATATATATATATATATATATATATATATTTTAATTTTAATTTTAATTCTAATAATAAGGGTATGTTAGCGAATGTTGTAAGGGTATAAGTCGAAATTCTGTTCGTGTAACGCTACGCTATTTTTAATCATTGTAAGTTATGTTCAACCTTTTTAATTTAATGTCTCGTAGCTAAGTTATTATTATGCTTATTTAATCCGAAATAATCATGATGTTGAGCTAATTACTAAAATTGGGTAATTGGGCTTTGTACCATAATTGGGGTTTGGACAAAAGAACGACACTTGTGAAAATTAGACTATGGGCTATTAATGGGCTTTATATTTGTTTAACTAAATGATAGTTTGTTAATTTTAATATAAAGATTTACAATTGGACGTCCCTATAAATAACCATATACACTCAATCGGATACGATGGGCGGGGTATTTATATGTACGAATAATCGTTCATTTAACCGGACACGAGAATGGATTAATAGTCACTAGAATTATTAAAACAGGGGTGAAATTATGTACAAGGACACTTGGCATAATTGTTAACAAAGTATTAAAACCTTGGGTTACACGCAGTCGATAACCTGGTGTAATTATTAAACAAAGTATTAAAATCTTGTTACAGTTTAAGTCCCCAATTAGTTGGAATATTTAACTTCGGGTATAAGGATAATTTGATGAGGATACTCGCACTTTATATTTATGACTGATGGACTGTTATGGACAAAAACCAGATGGACATATTAAATAATCCAGGACAAAGGACAATTAACCCATGGGCATAAAACTAAAATCAACACGTCAAACATCATGATTACGGAAGTTTAAATAAGCATAATTCTTTTATTTCATATTTAATTTCCTTTATTTTATATTTAATTGCACTTCTAATTATCGCACTTTTATTGTTATTGTATTTAATTGCACTTATAATTATCGTACTTTTTAATTATCGCAAGTTTATTTTATCGCACTTTTATTTATCGCAATTTCATTATCGTTATTTACTTTACGTTTTAAATTAAGTCTTTTATTTATTTAATATTTTACATTTTGTTTTAACTGCAACTAAAGTTTTTAAAATCGACAAACCGGTCATTAAACGGTAAAAACCCCCCTTTATAATAATAATATTACTTATATATATATTTGTATTTTTATAAAATAAAACTAATATAGCGTTAAGCTTTGTTTAAAAGATTCCCTGTGGACCGAACCGGACTTACTAAAAACTACACTACTGTACGATTAGGTACACTGCCTATAAGTGTTGTAGCAAGGTTTAAGTATATCCATTCTCTAAATAAATAAATATTTTGTGTAAAATTGTATCGTATTTAATAGTATTTCCTAGTAAAATATAAGCTATTTCATATACACCTCGCATAACCATCAGAGATGTTAAAGTATTACATTATCATGATATCATGATGTATTAATATATCTTAATATGATATATATACATTAAATTTCGTTACAACGATAATCGTTACATATATGTCTCGTTTCAAAATCATTAAGTTAGTAGTCTTGTTTTTACATATGTAGTTCATTGTTAATATACTTAATGACATGTTTACTTATCATAATATCATGTTAACTATATATATATCCATATATATGTTATCATATAGTTTTTACAAGTTTTAACGTTCGTGAATCGCCTGTCAACTTGGGTGGTCAATTGTCTATATGAAACCTATTTCAATTAATCAAGTCTTAACAAGTTTGATTGCTTAACATGTTGGAAACATTTAATCATGTAAATATCAATTTCATTTAATATATAAAAACATGGAAAGGTTCGGGTCACTACAGTACCTACCCGTTAAATAAATTTCGTCCCGAAATTTTAAGCTGTTGAAAGTGTTGACGAATCTTCTGGAAATAGATGCGGGTATTTCTTCTTCATCTGATCTTCATGCTCCCAGGTGAACTCGGGTCCTCTACGAGCATTCCATCAAACCTTAACAATCGGTATCTTGTTTTGTTTAAGTCTCTTAACCTCACGATCCATTATTTCGACGGGTTCTTCAATGATTTAAAGTTTTTCATTGATTTGGATTTTGTCCAACGGAATAGTGAGATCTTCTTTAGCAAAACATTTCTTCAAATTCGAGACGTGGAAAGTGTTATGTACATTCGCAAGTTGTTGAGGTAACTCAAGTCGGTAAGCTACTGGTCTGACACGATCAATAATCTTGAATGGTCCAATATACCTTAGATTTAATTTCCCCCGTTTGCCAAATCGAACAACACCTTTCCAAGGTGCAACCTTAAGCATGACCATTTCTCCAATTTCAAATTCTATGTCTTTTCTTTTAATGTCGGCGTAGCTCTTTTGTCGACTTTGGGAGGTTTTCAACCGTTGTTGAATTTGGATGATCTTCTCGGTAGTTTCTTGTATTATCTCCGGACCCGTAATCTGTCTATCCCCCATTTCACTCCAACAAATCGGAGACCTGCACTTTCTACCATAAAGTGCTTCAAACGGTGCCATCTCAATGTTTGAATGATAGCTGTTGTTGTAGAAAAATTATGCTAACGGTAGATGTCGATCCCAACTGTTTCCGAAATCAATAACACATGCTCGTAGCATGTCTTCAAGCGTTTGTATCGTCCTTTCACTCTGCCCATCAGTTTGTGGATGATAGGCAGTACTCATGTCTAGACGAGTTCCTAATGCTTGCTGTAATATCTGCCAGAATCTTGAAATAAATCTGCCATCCCTATCAGAGATAATAGAGATTAGTATTCCATATCTGGAGACGTCTTCCTTCAAATACAGTCGTGCTAACTTCTCCATCTTATCATCTTCTCTTATTGGCAGAAAGTGTGCTGACTTGGTGAGACGATCAACTATTACCCAAATAGTATCATAACCACTTGCAGTCCTTGGCAATTTAGTAATGAAATCCATGGTAATGTTTTCTCATTTCCATTCCGGGATTTCAGGTTGTTGTAGTAGACCTGATGGTTTCTGATATTCAGCTTTGACCTTAGAACACGTCAAACATTCTCCTACATATTTAGCAATATCGGCTTTCATACCTGGCCACCAAAAATGTTTCTTAAGATCCTTGTACATCTTCCCCGTTCCAGGATGTATTGAGTATCTGGTTTTATGTGCTTCTCTAAGTACCATTTCTTTCATATCTCCAAATTTTGGTACCCAAATTCTTTCAGCCCTATACCGGGTTCCGTCTTCCCGAATATTAAGATGCTTCTCCGATTCTTTGGGTATTTCATCCTTTAAATTTCCCTCTTTTAAAACTCCTTGTTGCGCCTCCTTTATTTGAGTAGTAAGGTTAGTGTGAATCATTATATTCATAGATTTTACTCGAATGGGTTCTCTGTCCTTTCTGCTCAAGGCGTCGGCTACCACATTTGCCTTCCCTGGGTGGTAACGAATCTCAAAGTTGTAATCATTCAACAATTCAATCCACATACGCTGCCTCATATTCAGTTGTTTCTGATTAAATATGTGTTGAAGACTTTTGTGGTCGGTATATATAATACTTTTGACCCCATATAAGTAGTGCCTCCAAGTCTTTAATAAAACAACCGCGCCTAATTCCAAATCATGCGTCGTATAATTTTGCTCGTGAATCTTCAATTGTCTAGACGCATAAGCAATCACCTTCGTCCGTTGCATTAATACACAACCGAGACCTTGCTTTGATGCATCACAATAAATCACAAAATCATCATTCCCTTCAGGCAATGACAATATAGGTGCCGTAGTTAGCTTTTTCTTCAATAATTGAAATGCCTTCTCTTGTTCATCGTTCCATTCAAATTTCTTCCCTTTATGCGTTAATGCAGTCAAGGGTTTTGCTATTTTGGAGAAATCTTGGATGAATCTTCTGTAGTAACCAGCCAATCCTAAAAATTGACGTATATGCTTCGGAGTTTTTGGGGTTTCCCACTTTTCAATGGTTTCGATCTTTGCCGGGTCCACCTGGATACCTTCTTTGTTCACTATGTGACCGAGGAATTGAACTTCTTCCAACCAAAATGCACACTTTGAAAACTTAGCGTACAGTTTTTCTTTCCTCAATACTTCTAGCACTTTTCTCAAATGTTCTTCGTGCTCTTGATCATTCTTTGAGTAAATAAGTATGTCATCGATGAAAACAATGACAAACTTGTCAAGATATGGCCCACACACTCGGTTCATAAGGTCCATGAACACAGCTGGTGCGTTAGTCAATCCAAACGGCATAACCATAAACTCGTAATGACCATAACGCGTCCTAAAAGCAGTTTTTGGAATATCATCCTCCTTTACTCGCATTTGATGATATCCAGAACGTAAATCGATCTTCAAATAAACCGACGAGCCTTGTAGTTGATCAAATAAGTCATCAATTCTCGGCAGTGGATAACGGTTTTTGATGGTAAGTTTGTTCAACTCTCTGTAGTCAATACACAACCTAAATGTACCATCCTTCTTATTGACAAATAAAACAGGAGCTCCCCATGGTGATGTGCTTGGTCGAATGAAACCACGTTCTAATAGTTCTTGCAGTTGGCTTTGCAGTTCTTTCATCTCGCTGGGTGTGAGTCTATAAGGAGCACGAGCTATTGGTGTAGCTCCTGGTACAAGATCTATTTGAAATTCAACAGATCGATGTGGAGGTAGTCCCGGTAATTCCTTTCGAAAATACATCAGGAAATTCTTTTGCGACGGGAACATCATTGATGCTCTTTTCTTCAGTTTATACTTTCTCGACGTGTGCTAGAACAGCATAGCAACCTTTTCTTATTAGTTTTTGTGCCTTCAAATTACTAATAAGATGTAGCTTCGTGTTGCCCTTTTCTCCGTACACCATTAAGGGTTCTCCTTCTTCTCGTACAATGCGAATTGCATTTTTATAACATACGATCTCTGCTTTCACCTTCTTTAGCCAGTCCATGCCAATTATTACATCAAAACTCCCTAACTCTACGGGTATCAAATCAATCTTAAATATTTCGCTACCCAGTTTAATTTCTCGATTCCGGCATATATAATCTGCTGAAATTAATTTACCGTTTGCTAATTCGAGTAAAAATTTACTATCCAACGACATCAATGGACAACTTAATTTAGCACAAAAATCTCTACTCATATAGCTTCTATCCGCACCCGAATCAAATAAAACGTAAGCAGGTTTATTGTCAATAAGAAACTTACCCATAACAAGCTTCGGGTCTTCCTGTGCCTCTGCCGCATTAATATTGAAAACTCTTCCACGGCCTTATCCATTCGTGTTCTCCTGGTTCGGGCAATTTCTAATAATGTGGCCCGGTTTTCCACATTTATAACAAACTACATTGGCATAACTTGCTCCGACACTACTTGCTCCGCCATTACTCGTTCCGACACCATTTGTTCCTTTCGTTGTGTTAACCCTGGTCCGTAGACCTCACACTTCATCGCGCTATGACCATTTCTTTTAACTTGTTGTAAAATTTGGTGCAGAACCCCGAGTGATACTTTTCACACCTTTGGCATAGCTGCTTCTGATTGTTGTTGTTGTTGCGGTTGTTATTGTTGTTGGGATGATTGTTGTAGTTGTTGTTGTTGTTGTTGTTGTTGGGCCATTTGTTGTAGTTGCGATTGATGTTGCGATTGTTGGGATAGTTGTTGCGATTATTGTTGTAATTGCTGTTGTTGTTGTATTGGTGATTCTTATCACCGTTTTCCTCCCACTTTCTTTTAACTTGCTTCACATTGGCCTCTTCAGCCGCCTGTTCTTTAATTCTTTCCTCAATCTGGTTCACTAGTTTGTGAGCCATTCTACATGCCTGTGGTATGGAGGCGGGCTTGTGTGAACTTATATCTTCTTGGATTCTTTCCGGTAATCCTTTCACAAACGCGTCGATCTTTTCTTCCTCATCTTCGACCGCTCTCGGACACAATAGGTACAATTTTGTGAATCATCTTTCGTACGTGGTAATATCAAATCCTTGGGTTCGTAACCCTCTAAGTTCTATCTTGAGCTTATTGACCTCAGTTCTGGGACGGTACTTCTCGTTCATCAAGTGCTTGAATGCTGACCACAGTAGTGCGTAAGCATCATCTTGTCCCACTTGCTCTACATAGGTATTCCACCATGTTAACGCAGTACCTGTGAAGATATGCGTAGCGTACTTCACTTTGTCCTCTTCAGTACACTTACTTATGGCAAACACCGATTCGACCTTCTCGGTCCACCGTTTCAATCCGATCGGTCCTTCGGTTCCATCAAATTCCAAAGGTTTGCAGGCAGTGAATTCTTTGTAGGTGCATCCTACACGATTTCTTGCGCCGTTAGCTGCATTGCTAGATTCGGAGTTATTATTGGTATGTAGCGCAGCCTGTACTGCGGCTATGTTTGAAGCAAGAAAGGCACAAAATTCCTCTTCGCTCATATTCAAGGTGTGTCGAGTAGTCGGTGCCATTTCCTTCAAAATAGTCAAATGAAACGAGTTAATCATATAGAATATCAAGAGTAGTCAATAGTATTTCGTAGCGTAATATGAACTTATTTATAAAAGCTCTTTCTTCATATTAGCGTTTTATACTCTTTAATTCGGGTAGTACCTACCCGTTAAGTTCATACTTAGTAGCTAACATACCATTTCAACTACTACAATTCTATATGAAAAACTAATCACAAAAAAAAAAAATATATCATATTCAAACCTTTATACAATAACTTGCAAACTTACAATACCACATTTTTTTACATATAGCATGAAATATAGCACATAAAACTTTGATACAAAGTAGTTGCGAAGATAATTCTAGTTAATAAATAAGGCGTTCAGCAAAGGCAATAAAGACACGTAATTCATACGTCCAGAAACAAGTCATGCATTCTGGTTTTACTAATACCACTTCCCATCCTTGGTTTTGTGGAACATAACCGTTGTGACCGATAGTAAGACAATGTGTTGTAACGTCGTCAAAAGGATGAAGGTTACGTAATAACCAACAGTCTCGTAATAACCTAAAAACCTCATTTCTTACCCCAATTACCGACTCCGTCACTTGTGGGAACGTTTTGTTTAATAGTTGTAGCCCGATGTTCTTGTTCTCACTTTGGTGAGAAGCGAACATTACTAAGCCGTAAGCATAACATGCTTCTTTATGTTGCATGTTAGCCGCTTTTTCTAAATCACGAAGTCCTATATTCAGATATATTGAGTCAAAATAATTTCTTAACCCGTTGCGTAAAATAGCATTTGGGTTCCCCGCAATATATGCGTCAAAGTAAACACATCGTAACTTATGGATTTCCCAATGTGATATCCCCCATCTTTTGAACGAAAGCCTTTTATAAATCAAGGCATTCTTGGAACGTTCTTCGAATGTCTTACAAACTGATCTCGCCTTAAATAGTTGTGCCGAGGAATTCTGACCGACTCTAGATAAGATTTCATCAATCATGTCTCCGGGTAGGTCTCTTAAAATATTGGGTTGTCTATCCATTTTGTGTTTTTATACTGTAAAATAGACAAGAGTTAGATTCATAAAAAAAATACTTATTAATACAAGCAATTTTTACATATATCATAAAGCATAAGCACACTATATTACATATATTACACCACACGAATACAACTATCTTATTTCGACTCGCTCGTTTCTTCTTCTTCGGTTTTGGTTCGTTTTGCCAAGTTTCTAGGGATATATGATGTTCCCCTAATACGAGCAGTCGTTTTCCACATTGGTTTAGAAAAACCTGGTGGTTTAGAGGTTCCCGGGTTATTGTCACAACTTAAGAAATACAGGTGTTGACGATACATATAAAGTTCATCGTGTTTGGAATCAAATTTCTCTATTTTTATGCCCTTTCCCTTATTGTTCTCTTTTGCCTTAGTAAATTGTGTTGGGGTAATTTCTATAACAATATCGGAATCCTTGTCGGGATCTGATTCATCGTAGAATTGGTAATCCTCCCAATACTTTGCTTACTTGGCGGAAACACCATTGACCATAATTAACTTTGGTTGGTTGGTTGAGGATTTTCTTCTACTTAACCGTTTTATTATTTCCCCTACTGGTTCTATTTCTTCTTCCGGTTCTCATTCTTCTTCCGGTTCCGATTCTTCTTCCGGTTCCGACTCTTCTTTCGGTTCCTCTTCGGGAACTTGTGAATCAGTCCACGAATCATTCCAATTTGCATTTGACTCTTCATTATTATTAGGTGAGTCAATGGGACTTGTTCTAGAGGTAGACATCTATCACATAATATCAAACACGTTAAGAGATTAATATATCACATAATATTCACATGTTAAAAATATATAGTTTCCAACAAAAATGTTAAGCAATCATTTTTGAAGAAAACACGGTCGAAGTCCAGACTCACTAATGCATCCTAACAAACTCAATAAGACACACTAATGCAAATTTTCTGGTTCTCTAAAACCAACGCTCAGATACTAACTGAAATGTCCCGTTCATATTGATTATAAACGTTCCATATTAATTGATTTCGTTGCGAGGTTTTCACCTCTATATGAGACGTTTTTCAAAGACTGCATTCATTTTTAAAACAACCATAACCTTTATTTTATCAATAAAGGTTTCAAAAGCATTACGTAGATTATCAAATAAAGATAATCTAAAATATACTGTTTATACACGACCATTACATAATGGTTTACAATAGAAATATATTACATCGACATATGTTTCTTGAATGCAGTTTTTACATAATATCATACAAACATGGACAATCTTGTCCTTATTTTAGTATGCAACAGCGGAAGCTCTTAATATTCACCTGAGAATAAACATGCTTTAAACGTCAACAAAAATGTTGGTGAGTTATATGTTTAACCTATATATATCAAATTGTAACAATAGACCACAAGATTTCATATTTCAATATACATCCCATACATAGAGATAAAAATCATTCATATGGTGAACACCTAGTAATCGACATTAACAAGATGCATATATAAGAATATCCCCATCATACCGGGACACCCTTCGGATATGATATAAATTTCGAAGTACTAAAGCATCCGGTTCTTTGGATGGGGTTTGTTAGGCCCAATAGATCTATCTTTAGGATTCGCGTCAATTAGGGTGTCTGTCCCCTAATTCTTAGATTACCAGACTTAATAAAAAGGGGCATATTCGATTTCAATAATTCAACCATAGAATGTAGTTTCACGTACTTGTGTCTATTTTGTAAATCATTTATAAAACCTGCATGTATTCTCATCCCAAAAATATTAGATTTTAAAAGTGGGACTATACTTTCACAGATTTTTACTTCGTCGGGAAGTAAGACTTGGCCACTGGTCGATTCACGAACCTATAACAAATATGTACATATATATCAAAGTATATTCAAAATATATTTACAACACTTTTAATACATTTTGATGTTTTAAGTTTATTAAGTAAGCTGTCCTCGTTAGTAACCTACAACTAGTTGTCCAACGTTAGATGTACAGAAAAAAATTGATATATATTATCTTGAATCAATCCACGACCCAGTGTATACACGTCTCAGGCTAGATCACAACTCAAAGTATATATATTTTTGGAATCAACCTCAACCCTGTATAGCTAACTCCCACATTACTGCATATAGAGTGTCTATGGTTGTTCCAAATAATATATACACACGGGTAGATATGATATGTCAAAACATTTGCATACGTGTCTATGGTATCCCAAGATTACATAATATAATAGAATATATGTATAATACAATATGAGTTAGCTAGGATATGATTAATATAGATTTGTTACCAATTTTCACGTTGCTACAACAAGAAAAATTATCCAATCTTGTTTTACCCATAACTTCTTCATTTTAAATCCGTTTTGAGTGAATCAAATTGCTATGGTTTCATATTGAACTCTATTTTATGAATCTAAACAGAAAAAGTATAGGTTTATAGTCAGAAATATAAGTTACAAGTTGTTTTTGTAAAGGTAGTCATTTCAGTCGAAAGAACGACGTCTAGATGACCATTTTAGAAAACATACTTCCACTTTAAGTTTAACCATGATTTTTGGATATAGTTTCATGTTCATAAGAAAAATAATTTTCCCTGAAGAACAACTTTTAAATCAAAGTTTATCATAGTTTTTAATTAACTAACCCAAAACAGCCCGCGGTGTTACTACGACGGCGTATGTCCGGTTTTACAGTGTTCTTCGTGTTTCCAGGTTTTAAATCATTAAGTTACCATATTATATAGATATAGAACATGTGTTTAGTTGATTTTAAAAGTCAAGTTAGAAGGATTAACTTTTGTTTGCGAACAAGTTTAGAATTAACTAAACTTTGTTCTAGTGATTACAAGTTTAAACCTTCGAATAAGATAGCTTTATATATATGAATCGAATGATGTTATGAACATTATTACTATCTCAAGTTTTCTGGATAAAGCTACTGGAAATGAGAAAAATATATCCAGCTTCAAAGGATCCTTGGATGGCTTGAAAGTTCTTGAAGCAGAATCATGACACGAAAACAAGTTCAAGTAAGATTTCCACTCGAAATAAGATTGTTATAGTTATAGAAATTGAATCAAATTTTGAATATGAGTATTATATTGTATTAGAAAGATATCTTACTGTAAATAATAAAGATTTCTTGAGGTTGGATGATCACTCTACAAGATTGGAAGTAAGCTAGCAAACTTGGAAGTATTCTTGATTTTATGAAACTAGAACTTGTAGAATTTATGAAGAACACTTAGAACTTGAAGATAGTGAAAGGACCTGTCCTAATCCATCCGGACAAAGTCCATATCGATTATAAACGATTCACAACAGTTGATTACATCGCGAGGTACTTGACCTCTATATGATACATTTTACAAACATTGCATTCGTTTTTGAAAAGACAATCTTTCATTACATCGAAAGTTGACAGGCATGCATACCATTTCATAATATATCCAACTATAATTGACTTAATAATAATCTTGATGAACTCGACGACTCGAATGCAACATCTTTTGAAATATGCCATGAATGACTCCAAGTAATATCTATAAAATGAGCAAATGCACAGCGGAAGATTTCTTTCGTACCTGAGAATAAACATGCTTTAAAATGTCAACCAAAAGGTTGGTGAGTTCATTAGTTTAACATAAATAATCATTTCATAATTTTAATAGACCACAAGATTTCATATTTCCATTTCTCATAAACATACGTCCCATGCATAGAGACAAAAATATCATTCATATGGATTGAACACCTGGTAACCGACATTCACAATATGCATATAAGAATATCCCCATCATTCCGGGATCCTCCTTCGGACATGATATATATTTCGAAGTACTAAAGCATCCGGTACTTTGGATGGGGCTTGTTGGGCCCGATAGATCTATCTTTAGAGTTCGCGTCAATTAGGGTGTCTGTTCCCTAATTCTTAGATTACCAGACTTGATAAAAAGGGGTATATTCGATTTCGATAATTCAACCATATAATGTAGTTTCAATTACTTGTGTCCATTTCGTAAAACAGTTATAAAAGCAGCGCATGCATTCTCAGTCCCAAAAATATATATAAAAAGGGAGTAATGAAACTCACCTAATGTATTTTATAGTAAAAAATACATATGACGATATTGAACAATGCAGGGTTGGCCTCAGATTCACGAACCTATATAATTTGTATATTTATTAATATACGTAATTATAATCGAACAATATATGTATCATTATTTGTGAAGTAAATTATAATTTAACAGGTTTCATTATATATATATACTTTCATTTTATATATAGTAATATTAATGTAGTTAGGATATGTTTATTAAATATATTTTTTAGATATATTATTTATCACTTGTTTATTAAAAATAGTAATTATATTAATACTAAATTATTATTAGTAGTGATTAAAATAATGATAATGATAATACTAGTGTTAATAATAATAATAATAATAATAATAATAATAATAATAATAATAATATAAATGATAATTTTTAAAAGAATAACAGTAGTTTTTAATAAAATAAAAAGTTTATTAATAATGATAATGAAAATAATAATTTTTATAGTAATACATAATACTTTATAATAATAACCATTATAGAAATTTCATTACTAATGATAATATTAATAACAATACTTATGTTAATCCTAATCAAAATCTTCATGTTTAATTTGTAAACTAATTACTAAAGTTTCATAATCCTAATCATAATAATAAGAGTAATACTTATTAATAATAATCATAATAATAATATTTTTCTTAAATGTGACTATAATCTTAATACTAATAATAAAGGATAACTAATACATATTTTAACAGTAATAATAATAATAACATTTATAATACTTGTAATGCCAACAATAATTAATAATAACAATATCATTAATAATAATAATAATAATGATCAATTAATACCTTAGAAGCTTAGAAAAAAAAGAAACTGCCTCAGCTAGGCCTTGAACCCGCGACCCTTCGTTAACCTCTCCAACACACAAACCGTTTGGGCTGTTGCCCTTTTCTGTTTTAATGTCCCGTTTAATTTATTAAATACCATATTTTCTAGTACTCATGTTCTCCATCTTCTTCCTTCTCAATAACGATCCAACTCCTTTCCAAATTAATATTACATATCAAAACCAATTTAGGATATAGTATCCAATACCGAAAATTTTATTCACGGTTTATTGAAAATAAAAATAATAATAAAAAAAAAGAAGCAGCATCAAACTGTCCGTCGCTGTTTGGGTTTTTAAAAAAAAATTTGATTTACGAATTTGATCAAATATTACCTTTTTATTATAAAATAAAGTAGGTTTATAAACATATATAAAAACTATTGGAATCGTTAATTTCTCTTGAAATACAAACATAAATTCGAATTTCTGCAAGAACACATCGGTTGACTTTTGTATCATAAAACTTTGACTCTTAAATTCGAAGTTGTTTGAAAGAATTGAAGGTTGAAATTTTAGAGAAAGTTTACATACTCGATTCCTAACACATCTACATTAAAGGATTTTGATGTTTAATACGAATTCAATCAATTGTAAATTATGTTCAAGAACAGAGGTATTTGAAAGAAAAATAAAAAAATAGAATAAACTTTGACTCTGTGTTTTTGAGGATTTGTTACAGCAATAAGAGATAATTGAATTTGTATTATAGCTAGAGTGGATCGACAGTTTATTCGATCGTATAGGTGATAATAAAATAAAATAAAAGTGATGGTAATGTCTAACAGATTTTTGGATCATAGCAGATGATGGGATTCGTATAATTGCTCAGCTGGATTAGTTAAATATAGTGGATAGTGACCTGAAGCAGAAATTGGATTCATCTGTAATTGTATATGCATATCTTTATTTATCTGTTATTTATAAATTAAGCGTATATATATCTGTTTATTTAGAATTCTGTATATTCTATATGTATATGTATTTATATGCAGCTATATTTATATATACCGACAATTATTTATTTGTATATATAGTTAGATCAAATTCTTACTTTTTGATAATTAACTAATGTAATTATATTACTACTACTAATATTAATATTAATAATATTAATAATAACATTTCTAATAATATTACTAAGTAAACTAGGTTAATGATAATATTAAAAATTCATGAGATTAATAATAATAACATTCATGACTATAATAACAATAATTAATAATACTCTTAATAATAATAATGTAATAACATTATTGTTAATGAATATGATAATAATAACTATAAAATTTATAATAACAACATTATTAATAATAATAATACTAAATTATAATTATAATACTAATATTATTAATGATAATAATAATATTAGTAATAATACTACAACTTTTTATATATATCAAATTCTTATCTATAGATTATATATTTAAGATGATATTAATAACACTAGTATCGATATTAGTATCAAAAGTAATAACAATATTATTATTACAACTATATTAATATATTAATATTTCACATTATGGATTATGTAATGTAACTATATAATATATTATATGATAATGAGTATTATATATTAATAATAATAATATCTAGTAATAATAAAGATATAACAAGTTAAATGTTTCCGTATTAATATTAATGATACTGATATTGATATTTGTAATAATAAAAGTAATAATAATAATATTATAACAAGTATAATTTTGACTTGTAATTACATTTAATTATTAATATTATATATATTATATGGTAACATATGTTGAATATTTATTAATTATACATCTTATATGTATTACCATATAATCATAATTATTAACAGGAATCATATATATATTAATACATATTTATTTTGTTTATTATTTAATATTTCTAATTCTAATTAGTTAAAGTGTATTTTATTTATTCAAAATATTATATATACGATTATGTATATCTTTATATAATTATATTCACATTTATTTATATAAAATTGTTCGTGAATCGTCGGGAATTGTCAAAGGTTAAATGTATCCATGTAAATAGTTCAAATATTTAGAGACTAAACTTTATAGACTTTGCTTATCGTGTCGGAAACATACAAAGATTTAGTTTAAATTTAGTCGGAAGTTGTCGGGTCGTCACAGTACCTACCCGTTAAAGAAATTTTGTCCTGAAATTTGAGTGAGGTCGTCATGGCTAACAATAAATATGTTTTCCTGACGAATATGAGCTGATAAATAGAGTTTTATCATTAATGAATAGTACAGATAAAATAATTCAATTATTCGTAGAGCACGAATGAAGTTATCACAAAAGAGCGAAATGAATGAATGAAGTTTCGTTTTAACTTTTGACGTTGTCTTGGTTGAATTTCCGGAATTCAAGGGATTTAAAGAAAATTTTTGAAATCTAAAAGATTTGATTCTTCGGCGAATAAGGAAATTAAGATCTCTATAATTAAATACAGTGATCTGCCTCAATTTCTCTGTCTGATATTTCCATTATAAATTAAACTCTTCCCGTTCCATAATTTTCACCATTCCTATATTTTCTTTCTTAGTTCATACATCCAAAAGATTGTGAAAATGCTTAGTCCAGTTCTAATCCCTAATATTTTCCAAATTATCATTTCTGTCATCCTTCTCTTCAATCTTCCACTAGAAAAATCTGTTTACTTTTAATATAACCTTGGGTGATACTATTCTTAATTATACCGTGCCTTTATATTGCTATTCGTATTAATATCCACGGTTTGTAATTTCTGTGTTGTTGTTGAGTTTTATATCTTCCCTTATATTTCGATGTCCTTGCTTCTATCTCCTATAGTCGTTGTCATCCACAGTTAATGCTCTCTCCTATTTGCTGCTATTTATACCCCCTTTCTATTTCGGAGCTTCATGCTTTTGTTTCCTTTTCGCAAGTAACGGTCCATAATTCATAGGTGTGGAGTTTCGAATGAGCTTAATGTTCTAAACAAGAAAGAACGTAATAGCACGATTTGATTTGTCAAATTACCAGAATCATTGAGAATAGAACTATCAAGAATATATTTTCTTAATGTATTCAGAAGTTAATCAGAATGAAAGAGTTATGTAACATGACACATGATGATGTTATAATCTGTGAATCATCATGTTCCATTTAGAAACTCAGCATGACTTACTGTAATATAATCACGTTGATCAAGTGTCATTATATTATACTAACTCATGCATCAGTTCCCAACATTACTTCAATAACATTCATATTTTAAGCTCGAAAGTTTACAGAATATAGAAACTAACAGTTTCTATATGTTGTAATACTGATAACACGAAGAGTTTAATGATTTCAGATAAGAATAGTTATAAAATATCTCCAGAAATATGGAGGATATTTATAATGAAAGATACGATAATATCTCGGAATATCTAAGATCAGAGGATGATAGAAACTATTGTCTGCAAGGGTTTAGAGTAAGGAGCAAGATATTCACTAAAGACTTTAGTAGACATTGAATCATTTGGATTCTTTGAAGTCAAACTTATTCTTTGTGATTTGTCCACGGCTTTATTCATAGTATCTCATAATCTGCTTTTCGGTACTAAATTTTCTATTGAATGTTTCCAATATAATGATACACATGAAGCATGAAGAGGTATATAATTTCGAACGAGAATATTTATGAAAATATCCTCAGAAATATCGAAGATATTGATGATGATATTTTGGAATTTCTAAGTTCGATGGTTGATGGAGAAAGATTTTCTGCAAGATTTTAACATGACTTTGGAGTAAGATATTCTCTAAAGATTTCAACAGATCCAGAATTATCTGGTTCTTTGAATATAGGGTATGGTCCTTGTATTTGTCCTTGGTCTCCTTCATGGTTAACTCTATCCATTTTCCAGTTCCAACGTTTCTGAGCTTTTCCAACATATTATTCTTTATCATCAAACTTCAACCGACTAAAGTCGTTTACGGTTGCCTACAGTTTCTGCTGCTTCATTCAGCTTTTTTCAAAGTTCAATGTATTAATTCGTAGGCTGGATGCTTTTCAAAATTTCAAAATGGAAGATCATTATTCCAAAAGATAAATGTTATACATATAACTGTTGATGTAGATATGCTGTGAGTTTTTAAAGTACTGATTGCCGATTCCTCTACATTTACTGCTACCATATCTGAATCATTAGTTATCGATCCGAGGTGATTTTAAGAGAATTGTGTTTTTTTAGATGATTAAACGCTGACGGTAATATGGTGGAATATAAAAGGTTCCCCGGTAACAATAAAAGAACATATATATAAGTCAAGGTTATAATAAGGTTGTTTCGAACGAAAAGTCGAAGTTGATTTGCTGAAGCTGTGACAAAATTTGCTACCTTGAAAAGGGATCGCAAAGTTATTTTTGCTAATAAATGCCAAAGGATCTGACGCGGCTATGTGTTAAACTTTTGCTCAGTTGCCGAGAGTTTCTAAGGTTCATAACTATATGCACAAATCTTTCCTGCCGTAGATGAAGTGCGGTTGATTCATCCTATCGATTGAGGTGTTTTCAAGAATCATGAAAGGTTTGAACGCAGATTGTAATCATCAAGATACTAATGAGGTTTAAGATGAAATCAAGTGGCAACTTGAAGAAATGTTTAGTTTCATATGTTATATTCAATATTTTAATTCATTTTAATTATCCAATGTTATTAGTCCACAGTCGATAGTCCACAGTTGACAGTCCAATAATTCATATATAATTTAATATATAATATTCGAATTAATTAATACGTATTGTGACCTGTATACATGTCGCAGACTCGATCACAACTCAAAGTACATATATTATTTGAGAATCAACCTCAACCCTGTATAGAGAACTCAATCATTACTGCATATAGAGTGTCTATGGTGATTCCAAATAATATATATAGATGCGTCGATATGATATGTCAAAACCTTGTATACGTGTCCCAATATTTAAAGTGCGTAAAAATAAATAACAGAAATTTAAATGACGAATAATAAAGTGCGTAAAGTAAATAACAGAAATTAAATGACGATAAATAAAATTGCGAGAATATAAATTGCGATAAATAAACTGCGATAAATAAATTGCGATAATTAAAGGGTAATACGGAATTAACAGTTAGCTAGGAATAGTTAGCTAGGATCTTGTTAGCGTGGTTTCTTAACAAAATTTCATATTGTTAATTAGTCTGTTTATAATCAATTTTTATTGTGTCCATTATTTCTTCATTATACCACTTGTTGGATTCTGTTAGGTCAAAATCCAAATATAAAATTGAATTTGAATGAAAATAGTTATTCTTTGGTGAACGGATACGTATATCGGTGGTTGTAAATAGGATAGTAAATGTCTATTGAATCAGATTCGAAGAATGTATAGTATAACCTATTAAAGTGAAATCTAAATATTCCTCGGGTATTACCTACCCGTTAAAATATTTTCATCATTAACAGTTTATACGAAAAAATTTTAATTACAATCTTTATGAAAATATACTTACATATATATTTTCTTCAGATGTACTCATAGATTTAATGAGTTAATATAATATTAATCTCATTTGATTTACCGTTAGAACTAGAATATATAATCTCTAATACATTGAAGATTACATAATCGTCATGTCGAACGAAGATAAATGATGTAGAACGATTCGCAGATTGATGATTAAGCTCGGGGTACATAATTAGATGTTGAGGTGTATGATGTGAACTTGAGTTGTTGGTGGTACTAGTATTGATGTTGGTGCTGGTAATGTTGCTGAAGCTGGTACATTTTGCACCATATTCTCCAAATTGATTACTAGCGTGCGAAGTTCGTTGACTTCTTATATTACTCCGGGATGATTATCGATCAGAACGAGCGGATGAATAAGGTTTAAAATTGTGGATAGAATATAATCATGTCTAGTTACCCTAGAAATGAGACTGAAAATGATGTCTCGAACAGGTTTGCCGATAAACGCTTCAGGTTCATTGTCAAGAGGTGAATTCAGTTGGTGGAAGGGATTGCCTTCTGCGCATTTCCATTAATTAAGTCAACTACGAACCCATCAGATGAATTGGGGATGGATGATTGGTTGATTCGATCTGGTGACATTGCTTCCGGAGCTTAGATGACTATCCATTCAGAATAACTGTCGGGATAACTATCGAAATAACTATCGGAATCTGAGGGACTCGAACTGGTTGCAGGATTCATCTCGTACGATCAGATGAAGAATTTTCGATAAGAAATAGATTATAGGATGTAGATTAGTACCCTGCAATACATAATTTACATATGCATATATAATACTAAAATCCCATAAGTTACGGAGGAATCTACGGGAGTTGTCAGGCAAAGTTATAGTAACAGATACGCTAATATATGAAGTAGCAGATACGCTAAGATATGAATTTTGTCTATACACTATTCATGCAGTCAATGCAGTAAAACGTGTCTAGACTAAGAATGATAAGCAAGTGATTCTCTAAGAATGATAAGCAGGTAATTTTTGACACAAAATGATAAGCAAAACTTTTGACATGCAGACACGGTCGAAGTCCAGACTCACTAATGCATCCTAACGACTATCAGTTAGACACACTAATGCAAGGCCTGGTTCGCTAAGACCACCGCTCTGATACCAACTGAAAGGACCCGTCCTAATCCATCCGGACAAAGTCCATATCGATTATAAACGATTCACAACAGTTGATTACATCGCGAGGTACTTGACCTCTATATGATACATTTTACAAACATTGCATTCGTTTTTGAAAAGACAATCTTTCATTACATCGAAAGTTGACAGGCATGCATACCATTTCATAATATATCCAACTATAATTGACTTAATAATAATCTTGATGAACTCGACGACTCGAATGCAACATCTTTTGAAATATGCCATGAATGACTCCAAGTAATATCTATAAAATGAGCAAATGCACAGCGGAAGATTTCTTTCGTACCTGAGAATAAACATGCTTTAAAATGTCAACCAAAAGGTTGGTGAGTTCATTAGTTTAACATAAATAATCATTTCATAATTTTAATAGACCACAAGATTTCATATTTCCATTTCTCATAAACATACGTCCCATGCATAGAGACAAAAATATCATTCATATGGATTGAACACCTGGTAACCGACATTCACAATATGCATATAAGAATATCCCCATCATTTCGGGATCCTCCTTCGGACATGATATATATTTCGAAGTACTAAAGCATCCGGTACTTTGGATGGGGCTTGTTGGGCCCGATAAATCTATCTTTTGAGTTTGCGTCAATTAGGGTGTCTGTTTCCTAATTCTTAGATTACCAGACTTGATAAAAAGGGGCATATTCGATTTCGATAATTCAACCATATAATGTAGTTTCAATTACTTGTGTCCATTTAGTAAAACAGTTATAAAAGCAGCGCATGTATTCTTAGTCCCAAAAATATATATAAAAAGGGAGTAATGAAACTCACCTAATGTATTTTATAGTAAAAAATACATATGACGATATTGAACAATGCAGGGTTGGCCTCAGATTCACGAACCTATATAATTTGTATATTTATTAATATACGTAATTATAATCGAACAATATATGTATCATTATTTGTGAAGTAAATTATAATTTAACAAGTTTCATTATATATATATACTTTCATTTTATATATAGTAATATTAATGTAGTTAGGATATGTTTATTAAAGATATTTTTTAGATATATTATTTATCACTTGTTTATTAAAAATAGTAATTATATTAATACTAAATTTTTATTAGTAGTGATTAAAATAATGATAATGATAATACTAGTGTTAACAATAATAATAATAATAATAATAATAATAATAATAATAATAATAATAATAATAATAATAATAATAATAATAATAATAATAATAATAATTTTTAAAACAATAATAGTAGTTTTTAATAAAATAAAAAGTTTATTAATAATGATAATGAAAATAATAATTTTTATAGTAATACATAATACTTTATAATAATAACCATTATAGCAATTTCATTACTAATGATAATATTAATAACAATACTTATGTTAATCCTAATCAAAATCTTCATGTTTAATTTGTAAACTAATTACTAAAGTTTCGTAATCCTAATCATATTATTAAGAGTAATACTTATTAATAATAATCATAATAATAATATTTTTCTTAAATGTGACTATAATCTTAATACTAATAATAAAGGATAACTAATACATATTTTAACAGTAATAATAATAATAACATTTATAATACTTGTAATGCCAACAATAATTAATAATAACAATATCATTAATAATAATAATAATAATGATCAATTAATACCTTAGAAGCTTAGAAAAAAAAAGAAACTGCCTCAGCTAGGCCTTGAGTAGAATTGTTGGCATACGAGTAGAATTGTTGATGAAACTGAACGAGGATGTAATTGTAAGCATTTTTGTTAAGTAGAAGTATTTTGATAAGTGTCTTGAAGTCTTTCAAAAGTGTATGAATACATATTAAAACACTACATGTATATACATTTTAACTGAGTCGTTAAGTCATCGTTAGTCGTTACATGTAAGTGTTGTTTTGAAACCTTTAGGTTAACGATCTTGTTAAATGTTGTTAACCCATTGTTTATTAAATCAAATGAAATGTTAAAGTATTACGTTATCATGATATCATGATGTATTAATATATCTTAATATGATATATATACATTAAATGTCGTTACAACGATAATCGTTACATATATGTCTCGTTTCAAAATCATTAAGTTAGTAGTCTTGTTTTTACATATGTAGTTCATTGTTAATATACTTAATGATATGTCTACTTATCATAATATCATGTTAACTATATATATATCCATATATATGTCATCATATAGTTTTTACAAGTTTTAACGTTCGTGAATCGCCGGTCAACTTGGGTGGTCAATTGTCTATATGAAACCTATTTCAATTAATCAAGTCTTAACAAGTTTGATTGCTTAACATGTTGGAAACATTTAATCATGTAAATATCAATTTCATTTAATATATAAAAACATGGAAAGGTTCGGGTCACTACACACCTAAGCTCCGGAAGCAGCGTCACCAGAATGAATCAGCCAATCAACCATCCCCAATTCATCTGATGGGTTCGTAGTCAACTTAATCAATGGAGACACGAAGAAGGCGATCCCTTCCATCAACCGAATTCACCTCTAGACGATGAACCTGAAGCACTTACCGGCAAACCAACCCGAAACACCATTTTTACTCTCATTTCCAGGATATCTCACAACGATCACATAATTTCTACAATCCTAAATCTTATTCATTCGTTTGTTCAAACCGCAAATCATTCCGGGGTAATCAAAGAAGTCAACGAGCGTCACGCTCGAGTAATAAATTTAGAAAATATGGTGCAAAACTTACCAGATTCAGCAACATCACCAGCACCAACAGTACCACCAACATCAACATCAGTACCACCAACTATCCTAGTTTCAACATCACCCACCTCAACATCACAATCTATACCTCGAGCATAACCATCGTTCTATCTATCGTCATATCTACTTTATTTTCGTTCTTCATGGTGATTATGTAATCTCTAATGTTTTAGAGATTATGTATTCTAGTTCTAACGGTAAATCAAGTGAGTTTAACATCACATTAACTCATTAAATCCATGATTACATCTGAAGAAAATATATATGTTTTCATAAAGATTGTAATTAAAATTCTTTTGTACAAACTGTTAATGGTGAAAATATTTTAACGGGTAGGTAATACCCGAGGAATATTTAGATTTCACGTTAATAAGTTACACTGTACATTCTTTCAAATCTGATTCAACTGTCATTTACTACCCAACTTACAACCACCGGTATACGTATCCATTCACCGCAGAATAATCATTTTCATTCAATTTCATATTTGGATTTTGACCTATCAGAATCCAACAAGTGGCATAATGAAGAAAACATTTGACAAAATAAAAATTGTTAGAAACAAACGAATTAACTATGAGAAAAATTTTGTTAAGAATCCACGCTAACTGATTACATTTTATTTATCGCAGTTTATTTATCGTAATTTAATTATCGCAATTTTATTTATCGTCATTTAATTTCTGTTATTTACTTTACGCACTTTATTTATCGTCATTTAATTTCTTGTATTTATTTTACGCACTTTAAACATCTGGACACGTATACAAGGTTTTGACATATCATATCGACGCATCTATATATATTATTTGGAATAACCATAGACACTCTATATGCAGTAATGCTTGAGTTAGCTATACAGGGTTGAGGTTGATTCTATAATAATATATATACTTTGAGTTGTGATCGAGTCTGAGACATGTACACGGGTCACGATACGTATTAATTAATTCGAATATTATATATTAAACTATATATGAATTATTGGACTGTTAACTGTGGACTATGGACTGTGGACTAATAATATTGGACAATTAAAATGAATTAAAATATTGATTATAACATATGAAACTAAACATTTCTTCAAGTTTGCCACTTGATTTCATCTTAAACCTCATTTGTATCTTGACGATTACAATCTGCGTTTAAACCTTTCATGATTCTTGAAAACACCTCAATCGAGATGATGAACCAACCGCACTTCATCTACGGAAGAAAAGATTGATGCATATAGTTATGCACCTGAAAACACTCGGAACCTGAGTAAACGTTTAACACATATCTGTGCTAGCTCGTTTGACGTTGTTATTACCGAAAATCACTTTGCAATCCCTTCCAAAGTAACCAATTTTGTCACAGCTTCAGCAAATCAATTATGACTTTTAATTCGAATAAACTCTATTATAACCTTGATATATATGCGTGCTCTTTTATTGTTACCGGGGAACCTTTTATATTCCACCATATTATCAGCACACGTACCAGCAACCTCGTTGCCCTTTAGCTTAAATCTCTCTGAAAAATTGCTATACTTATTTATTGAAACTCTATCATGTAGTCATCCGCATCTTGTAACGAGAATTGCCATACCAATTACCGAGAATCCGCAATCAATATTTCGAATCTCACTGTGTTTCTACATCAACAGTTATATGTATACATATAACCTTTATCGCTTAGAATTATGATTTTTCCATTCTGAAATTTTTGAAAAGCACCCAGTCTACGAATCAATACTCGGAATGTTGAAAAAGCTGAAATAAGCAGCAAAAACTGTACACGACATTAACAGTCGAAGGTATAAAGATAAAGAATAGTATGTGGGTAAAGCTCAGAAAAGTTGGAACTGGAAAACGAATTAAGCAAACCCTGAAGGAGACCAAGGACAAATACAAAGACCAAACCCTGTATTTAAAGAATCCTGATGATTCTGTTTCTGATGAAATATTTAACGAGTACCTTACTCCTTAAATTACTCTAAATCATTGTGAATGAATTTATTCATCACACTTTGATTTTAAAATTCAAAGATATTATCGTATCATTCATTATAAATATTCTCGATATTTCTGAAGATATTTTCATAACTATTCTGATCTGAAATCATTTATCTCTTCGTACTATCAATGTTACATCAGAAGGGAAACTATTTTAGTTTCTAAATTCTGAAAAATTCGAACTCAAAATATGAATGTTTTTGAAGTAGTGTTGGGAACTGATGCATGAGTTAGTATAATATAATGACACTTGATCAACGTGATTATATTACAGTAAGTCATGCTGAGTTTCTAATGAAACATGATGATTCACAGACCATAATGTCATCATGTGCCATGTTACATGACTCTTACATTCTATCTAACATATAAACATGTCAAGAACAAAATTTCTTGATAGATCTGGTAATTTAACCAATCAAGATCGTGCTGTTATGCTATTACCAATTCTCTCTTAGAACATTAGCCATATTCATTTGAAACTCCATATCTACGAATTTTAGACCATTATTCGCTTGACTTAAAGTAGGGAAGAGAAAACAAAAGTATGGAACTCCAAAATATAAAGGAAATGAAGAGGGTAAATTTATAATGGAAATATCCGACAGAGAAATCAAGACAGATCATAACATTTAATCAAAGAAGATTCCAATTTCTTAATTACCGAAAAATCAAATCTTATTATGAAGATTTCCTCTAAGTTCCCTGATTTCCGAAAACCAACCGTGATTACTTCACCGGTTAAGTCAAATCTGCATTTACTCATTTCATTTTTTTTGTGATAGCATTACTCGTACTTTTCGAATAATCGAAATGTTTTATCCATAATACTCAATGAAGATAAAACTCTGTTCATCAACTCATATTCATCATGAAAACATTTTTATTGTTAGCCATGACAACCTCGATCAAATTTCGGGACGAAATTTCTTTAACGGGTATGTACTGTGACGACCCGAAATTTTTTGACCAAATTTAAACTTAATCTTTGGATGTTTCAGACACGATAAGCAAAGTCTGTTAGGTTGAATCTCAAAACTTTTGAACAATTTTATGAAATCATTTGACCTTTGATTATTTCCGACGATTCACGAACAATTGTTTGTAAACAACTAAATATATATATATATATATATATATATATATATATATATATATAAAATACCTATATATATAAGACAATTATAATTAATATACAAACACATATTATATAATGTATTTACATTAAAATGAATAAATAATATACAACATATGTTATACGTAGTACAGTTATATCATATACTATTAATAGGTTAAATATAATTACACATTAAAAATATGGTTTGTTATTTTAATATTACTATTAGTACTTTCATTATTATTATTAATGTTAATATTAATATTTGTAACATTAATATTATTATGTCTAATACAAGATATATATATTTATATATTTGAAATTTTGTATAAATAAGTTGATATATATAAACTGATATATGATTATTAATATTATCATTATTACTAATAATATTAGTAAAATTAGTATTATTGTTATTAACAATATTATTGCTATACATTTATGGTAACTGTTATCATTATCATTAGTAATATTATTAATACTATTATATTGTTATAAAGTTGTATTATTATTATATATAAAATTAAGAGTATTATTATTATATATATATTTACTAATAATATTAATTATAATCTATAAAAAATAAATATATAAAAATAAGAGATATATATATATATATATATACAGATATATGTAATATATATATATATATATATATATATATATATATATATATATATATATATATATATATATATATATATATATATATATATATATATATATATATATATATATATATATATATATATATGCAGTTATAAACAGATATTCGTATTAGGAAATTAGCATTACTTTTATTATTATTAATTATTATTTAAAATTAATAAAATTCGTTTTTATTTATATCTATTATTAATTAACCCACAAATTTAAGGATTTAATCAGTTCTAAATCGTTATCAATCCTGTATATGATTTTATCTTATATCTTTGAATTTGTTAAACATCACATTCAGATCGTACAAGCCAGATTCGATCCATACAGTAAATCCAAAAACAGTTTACAATCACTTTCATATTTCTTTTATTTTATTAAATTATGTACTGGATGATTTGAATATGTCGACACAATTCCATAAATATCAATTAAACATTTTTCTTTGATCAGTCGACTCCTCCATTACCAAATAACAATTACCGAACAACAACTTTTATTTTATTGATTTAAAAAAAATGAACACAGGTATATACCCTTTTCGTGGTTTAATTTTTGAAAAACCTTATTGTGAATTTAATTATAGAATCTATAAATGCAGTGTTAATAGAAACTTTTCATTGAAACTGTCTGTAAAATTTTAGAGTCCAATTCGTTTTAATGATGGAGTATTTCGAAGTCAAAGTTTAGAATTCTAAAAGTCAACTATCGTGTTCATCCAAAAATTCGAAGCCATATTGATGTTTCTGGTTAAATTGTTAATTTGTAAAGTTTCTAATGGCAATTTAACACCTCTTTCATGAAGAAATCATACCCTATAACAGCCCCAATTTCAAAATCGAATATCATGTTCTTCATATTCTATTTTTCGGTACAGATATCTGTTTTACTTTAAATTTTTTTTTTTGTCTGTTAATGTGAACCACGGTTATAAACCATTTTGGACCAACTTTTAATCCTTAAACTAAATGAGTAATTCAAGAATAGTTTGAATTGAGCTCTGGTCGATTTTGATTTTTGTGAAGAAGAAGGTGAATAAAAGAACCAGAAATATAAATGGTATAAAAATAAATAAATCGAGTATTTAATCAGAAATATGGGCATCAGCTCAATGGTTGGGTGTTGGTGCGGGTTAGCGTGAGGTCGCGAGTTCGAGCCTTGTCTCGGGTAATTCTTTTTACAGAAGTTGTTAAAGGGTATAAATCTTTTATTTTATTTATATTATTAATGTTATCATTTCTATTATTATTATGATTATTATTGTTATGTTACTATTATTATTAATAACGGTTATTATTACAAGTACTATTATTATTCTTATTATTATTGTTATTATTATGATTATTATTATTAGTATTATTAATGTTACTATGATTAATATTATTAGTAATATAGTTATTATTATCATTATTATCATTGTTATAAATATTATAACTAATATTATTATTATTAATATAAATATCACTATTATTATTACTACGATTCTTATTTTAATTATTAGTATAAGTAATGTTATTATTAATATTATCATTATAATCAAATATAACTTTTAATTACTATATTATTAAGTCTATAAAAATATACTTATAAGTAATATTTCATATAAGTATGAATATATTATATTAACAATTTTTTAAATAATCATATAAAACAAATTAGGTATTTTTAACATATATATATATATATATATATATATATATATATATATATATGTATATATAACTATATAAATAATAATTATTTTCAAATATATATATACAAATTAATTACATAATATATAAAGTTATAATTGTTAGATTACGAGTATATGTTTTAATATATATACAAATGATATAGGTTCGTGAATCTGAGGCCAACCCTGCATTATTCAATGTCGTCATATGTATTTTTACTACAAAATACAATACTGTGAGTTTCATTTGATCCATTTTTAATTGCTTTTACAATATATATTTTTGGGCTGAGAATACATGCGCTGCTTTTATAAATGCTTTACGAAATAGAGACAAGTGATTAAAAATGATATTTTGCGGATTGATGTGCTAGGTAATTTAGTTATATGTTATACGAGCATGTTAGCGCGAATCCTAAAGATAGATCTATCGGGCTTAACACCCCCATCCTGTAGGTTGCACTAGATATAAGAGCTAGTGGGCGGATATTTAATACTTCGAGGATTATTTATACACTTGCGAGTGTACATATCCATCTTTGTGAAGATGACTTATTATATTATTGTTAAGGTTTGTTACTGAGGCCTCAACATAAGCAGAATGATTTTTATACACTTGCGAGTGTACATATATTTATAAACAGAAATCTTGTGGTCTATTAAAATTATGGAAGTGATTGTTTACGATAAACTTATGAACTCACCAACCTTTTGGTTGACACTTGATATTCTCAAGTATGAAAGAAATCTTCCGCTTTGCATTTGCTCATATTAGAGATATTACTTGGAGTCATTCATGACATATTTCAAAAGACGTTGCATTCGAGTCGTCAAGTTCATCAAGATTATTACTAAGTCAATTATAGTTGGATATATTATGAAATGGTATGCATGCCGTCAACTGTCAATGTAATGAAAGTTTGTCTTTTAAAAACAAATGCAATGTTTGTAAAATGTATCATATAGAGGTCAAGTACCTCGCGATGAAATCAACTATTGTGAATCACTTATAATGTATATGAACGGGTCCTTTCATGAGGTCATCTATTAACTACGCTAGATCAGCCCCTGTTCGGCCTCTCGGTAAATGAACCCATTCCTAATTCCCGCACCATGAAGAACCATTCCAAACCCATCGATCCGCAACCTTAGCATTTGAGTTTGATTCTAATTTGAATAATCTCTTGTATTTGTTGCACAATTTAGAATCGCCCACCCATAAATCATACCAAAAAGATGTACCCGAGCCGTTTCCAATAACTTTGATGAAAGACTTTGAAAATGGAACTCCCGTCTCATCGATCTTCGCACCTGTTTTAATAATGTTCACCCAAGTAGTATTATATGAAGAGTATGCAATTTTATCAAGTTCGCCCAACCCACCCGTTGACCCATAAATGCTCGAAATAACTTTGATCCACAATGAGGAAGTTTCAATTTTAAACCTTCACCACCAATTACCAATCAAAGAAAAATTTTTACTTTTCAAATAACCCAAATTCAACCCACCCTCCCCATAAGGTAAAAGCCCCTCATCCCATTTTACCCAAGCAATTTTTGAAAGATTTCCCGACCCGCCCCAAAAAAAAAAGAACGTCTCACACTTTCAAGTTTGTTTAACACACACGACGGTGCACGGGGTAGAGCGAGAAGAAGTACAACGGGAGGCTATTTATCATCGATTTAACAAGAGTCGCACAACCACCAAATGACACCAAACGCGCTTTCCAATTCGAAAGACATTTTTCAAATTTATTCATAATCGGTTTCCAACTACTCATCTTATTCATATTCGCACCAATAGGGAGACCAAGATAGTTAAAGGGAACCGAGCCAATTTTACAATCATAGCACTTGGCCATAAATGCAATCTCGTGTTGATCCACACCTAAACCAAACAAACTACTTTTCCCATAGTTGATCTTTAGACCCGAAGTAAGTTCGAAACATTTTAGAAGTTTCATGAGGTTTCGAATATTTTGGGGATTCCACTCACCAAAGAAAATTGTATCATCCGCATATTGAAGGTGTGAGATACAAACTTTATCTTTACCAATTTCAACTCCCGAAAAAAGGTTGTTACTAACGGTCATCTTTGTTAGAGAATTTAGACCTTCGGCGACAATAATAAAAAGAAAAGGAGAAAGGGGATCTCCTTGTCTAATGCCTCGTCCTAAATAGAATTCTAAAGTTGGGGAGCCATTAACAAGGATAGAAATTGATGCAAATTTAAGACAAGTAAGGATCCATTGTCGCCATTTTAACCCAAACCCCATGATACCCATCACCTCCATGAGAAAATCCCAACTCAAACTATCAAACCCTTTCTCGAAATCGACCTTAAAGATAAGACACTTCGACTTTTTTCTCTTTATATAGTAAATAGTCTCATTTTCAATTAGAACCCCGTCCAAGATATTTCTTCCCTTTATAAACGCACTTTGCTCGGACCCCACGAGAGATGGTATTACTTTTCTAAGCCGGTTCGAGAGAAACTTTGCAACTATCTTGTAATAACTACCAATGAGACTTATAGGTCGATATTCATTTAAGGAAGTCGGGTCCGTGACTTTTGGAACAAGAGTAATAAATGATGCATTACACCCCCTTGAGATCTCACCTTTTTCTCAAATACATTGGATAGCATTAATCAAATCACCTTTAATTATTTCCCAGTATTTTTTGTAGAAGCTTAAGTTGAACCCATCGGGACCCGGCGCTTTCGTACCACCACACTCTTTAATGGCTTCCTAAATTTCATTTTCACAAAATAGTAACTCAAGATTAATTGCATCTGTACTACTAAGCCTTATCAAATCAGGCCCAACAATTCGTGAATCAAGCAAGTCAGGCCCAACAGCACGTGAGGCAAACAAGTCAGGCCCAGCAGCTCTCGAATCAACTGGCCTGTTACGGGAGGTATCTGGAATAGTTGCAGGCCCAGTGGAGCTACAGTTGGGCCGATTGAGTGGAAAGTCAGTTGGGCCTACTACTGAATTAGATTCAATCCACAATGCAACATGTGATACCCCGTCTAAAACCATCATGGTACGGATCATCAACAACAGGTCCATTACACGGTATAACGCTATATGCTGTTTTAAAACAAGTTTTGCATTCATAAAAAGATAACGTTTTACCAACGACAAATGTTTTACAAAAGTAACGTGCTTCTACGAATAGCAAGCATTATCGAAAGTACGTGACACTTAGGTCATTACAAAACCATAGTTCGAAAATGATATAAGTAATGAATGTAAAGTAAAAAGTTCCATGATCGAGACATCTCTAACAATGCAGCGGAAGTCTAACACAGCAAGTCTAATACAGCTGAAGCAATTTCATCTAAGCATCTTAGAAATAACATGCTTAAAAGGTCAACACGAATTTTGGTGAGCTATAGTTTTATTATACACAATAACGTAATGTAGACCACGAGATTTTGTAGTGACCCGAACTTTTCCATGTTTATATATATTAATTGAGATGGATATTTACATGACTAAATGTTTCCAATGTGTTAAGCAATCAAACTTGTTAAGACTTGATTAAATGAAATAAGTTTCATATAGACAATTGATCACCCATGTTGACCGACGATTCACGAACGTTACAAAATTGTGAAAACTACATGTTGTGGTATATATAGACATATATATATATATATATATATATATATATATATATATATATATATATATATATATATATATATATATATATATATATATATATATATATATATATATATATATATATATATATATATATATATATGGTTGACATGAGATTATGATGAGTAAGTATCTCACTAAGTATATTAACAATGTATGATATAAATAAGAAATGAGTTTACTAAGTTAAGAAACTCGAAATGATATATATAACGATTATCGTTATGATAACGTCTACTAAATACATATGTATCATATTAAGATATTGATACACTATATTTAACATGATAAAATGATATTTAAATATATCATTAAGTGTGTTAACAATGAACTACATATGTAAAAACAAGACTACTAACTCAAGAATTACGAACGAGACTTATATGTAACGATTATCGTTGTAACGATATTTTAATGTATGTATCATATTAAGATATATTCATACATCATAATATCATGATAATATAATAATTTAACATCTCATTTGATATAATAAACATTGGATTAACAACATTAATTGAGATCGTTAACTTAAAGGTTTCAAAACAACACTTACATGTAACGACTAACGAAGACTTAATGACTCCATTAGAATGTATATACATGTTGTGTTTTGATATGTATTCTTACACTTTTGAAAGAATTCAATACACATATCAAATTACTTCTACTTAACAAAAATGCTTACAATTACATCCTCGTTCAGTTTCATCAACAATTCTAATCGTATGCACCCGTATTCGTACTCGTACAATACACAGCTTTTAGATGTATGTACTATTGGTATATACACTCCAATGATCAGCTCTTAGCAGCCCATGTGTATCACCTAACACATGTAGGAACCATCATTTGACAACTAGCATGAAATATTTCATAAAATTACAAAAATATTAGTAATCATTCATGACTTATTTACATGAAAACAAAATTACATATCCTTTATATCTAATCTATATATCAACGCCCAAAAACACCTACAACCACTTTCATTCTTCAATTTTCTTCATATAATTGATCTCTATCAAGTTCCATCTTCAAGTTCTAAGTGTTCTTCATAAATTCCATAAGTATAGTTTCATAAAAATCAAGAATACTTCCAAGTTTGCACGTTTACTTCCAAGCTTTCTAATCCATTCCAAGTAATCATCTAAGATCAAGGAACCTTTGTTATTTACAGTAGGTTATCTTTCTAATTCAAGGTAATATTCATATTCAAACTTTGATTCAATTTCTACAACTTTAACAATCTTATTTCGAGTAAAAATCTTACTTGAACTGTTTTCGTGTCATGATTCTGCTACAAGAACTTTCAAGCCATCCAAGGATCCTTTGAAGCTAGATCCATTTTTATCATTTCTAGTAGTTTTATCCAGAAAACTTTAGGTAGTAATGATGTTCATAACATCATTCGATTCATACATATAAAGCTATCTTATCTGAAGGTTTAAACTTGTAATCACTAGAACATAGTTTAGTTAATTCTAAACTTGTTCGCAAACAAAAGTTAATCCTTCTAACTTGACTTTTAAAATCAACTAAACACATGTTCTATATCTATATGATACACTAACTTAATGATTTAAAACCTAGAAACACGATGAACACCATAAAATCGGATATACGCCGTCGTAGTGAAACCGGGGGCTGTTTTGGTTTGGATAATTAAAAACTATGATAAACTTTGATTTAAAAGTTGTTCTTCTGGGAAAATGATTTTTCATATGAACATGAAACTATATCCAAAAATCTTGGTTAAACTCAAAGTGAAAGTATGTTTTTCAAAATGGTCATCAAGATGTCGTTCTTTCGACGGAAATGATTACCTCTTTAGTAATTGACATGTAACTTAAATTTCCGACTATAAACCTATACATTTTCTGTTTGGATTCTTAAATTAGAGTTCAATATGAAACCATAGAAATTTGATTCACTCAAAACGGATTTAAAATGAAGAAGTTATGGGTAAAACAAGATTGGATATTTTTGATCTTTTTATCTACGGGAAATGTTTAACAAATCTATACAAATCATATCCTAGCTAATTTATATTGTATTATACATGTATTCTAATATATTATATAATCTTGGGATACCATAGACACATATGCAAATATTTTGACATATCATATCGACCCATGTATATATATTATTTGGAACAACCATAGACACTCTATATGCAGTAATGTTAGAGTTAGCTATACAGGGTTGAGGTTGATTCCAAAAATATATATACTTTGAGTTGTGATCTAGCCTGAGACGTGTATACACTGGGTCGTGGATTGATTCAAGATAATATATATCGATTTATTTCTGTACATGTAACTGTGGAAAACTAGTTATAGGTTACTAACGAGGACAGCTGACTTAATACACTTAAATCTTTAAAACATAATAAAAATGGTTGTAATTATATTTTGATCATACTTTGATATATATGTACATATTTGTATAGGTTCGTGAATCGATCCGTGGCCAAGTCTTATTTCCGAGGAAGGAAATTGTAGCGACCCGTCCTAATCCATCTGGACGAAGTCTTCAACAGTTGGTCCCATTGCGATGAACGGACCTCTATATGCCATGAACGACTCCATGTAATATGAGCAAATGCATAGCGGAAGATTTATTTCATACCTGAGAATAAAAATGCTTAAAAGTGTCAACCAAAAGGTTGGTGAGTTCATAGGTTTATCATAATAATCATTTCAATATGTTAATAGACCACAAGATTTCCGTTTATAAATATATGTACACTCGCAAGTGTATAAAAGTATTCTATAAGTTGTATGCACCCGGTAACAAGCCTTAACGTTCATGTTTTACCCTCTGAAGTACACCAGATCAGGTGTATTTAAAATAACCTCGAAGTACTAAAGCATCCCATAGTCAGGATGGGGTTTGTCAGACCCAATAGATCTATCTTTAGGATTCGCGCCTACCGTACATAGACAAGTAGTTTAATGTTACCAAGCTAAGGGTATATTTCTAGTTTAAACCCACATAAAATTAGTTTTATTACTTGTGCCTATTTCGTAAAACATTTATAAAACAGCGCATGTGTTCTCAGCCTAAAAATATATATAAAAAGGGAGTAATGAAACTCACCATTCTGTATTTTGTAGTAAAAATACATATAACTGTACTACACAATGCAAAGTTGGCCTCAGATTCACGAACCTCAAAGAAGTATCCCCTTCTAAAAAAAAGGCCCAGGTCCGGGTTTGAACCCGCGATGTTCCGCTAACCCGATAATACCCGTTACCATTCCTCTGTCATCATCATTCTTAACTATATGTATCATCATCTTGCTTATCATGTATCATATATCGTCATCATTATAATCCATCATCTAATCTTATCAATACCGCCATTCATTATCATCATAAAATCTAGTCATGGTCATCACCACTACATCTTTCTATTGTCACCATACATCCATCATTAAATCATGTATCATGTTTCGGTTCAACCGAGAGTGTACATCCCAAATTGTTTCACAAACCCATTTATCAATTAATGGACTAAAGGAAGCCTAAAACAAAACATGCCGATGGCTTTTGGTAATTTTCGAGCAACACAAAAAAATTATGCAGGCCTGTCTTCTTTTAAACTTCTTCATGTGTATAAAAAAATATAACCAATGTCTTAGTCGACCAAATATTTTGTTTGTCCCACAAATCGGTACAGCACCATATATCTTTAATATTTATTATGCAAGTTGATCACTTAGGATTCGTATTAATTTAAATCAACTTGAGTTGTTGTACATATCTAGAGTCCAAGTTGTGAAAACAAGTTGCACCTAATATCAATCCCAACATCATCGTGGAATCACACTTAATCATCTTGTCACCTCCTTTTGTTGGGGTTCGGTAAACAAAATAACAGGAAAGGTGCAAGTTGCGATAGGCATGCAACCACTCCCACTATATACTTTTCATTAAGTAGTATAAAAAAAAAAAATTGTGATTTCCAATTCTGTCTAAAGTACCGAAACAAGAACATAGTGGGTGGGGTTGTCTGAAATTAAAATAACAATACAGTGATATCATGTCTGCCATGCGTGATTTAATCTCATTTGTTTATTGAGAATGCGTTTTATAATACCATTATATGCCCATGTTGAACAAGCTTTACATAGTAGCATATTCTTCCCTTTTTTTTTTCATCGGATGAAAATACTGGAACAGATACAGTAGTAATACATGATGATGATGATGATGAATATGAAATATAAACAGAAAGGAAAATAGTAGCGTAAAGAAGTGGTAAGTGGTGATTTCGATTGTGTTGGTTCTTGGGTTTGTGGTCATCGAATTCAAAAAGAAAAGAAAGAAAGGTGATGGAAGATGATTAGATGGGTTTGAGGTGTTAGTTGTTGTGGTTCTTAATTATCGAACATGATGGTTTAATCGTTGAGACAAAAAAAAATATATATATATATATAAATCGAGCAAGAGGGATGGTTGTTATCGGTGAAGACAAACAGAAGTATCACAAAGATATGTTCGGTCTAGCTTGGTAACAGCAGACACGATAGACTATAACGAAGGTGGTTTTTAGTAGTAAATAGATAGATGAGTTATAGGTGGAGAGGTGGTGCAAGGTGGCCGGTGTGATATGGTGACCGGCGGTGATCGAGCTCTGTATATGTATATAATTTGTATGATATATCTCTCATATATGTGTGCAATTCTATATATAGAATTTGATAAAGGAGAAGAGAAAATATTGTCCCATAGATAAGTTAACTCACGGATGTAATTATCAAGAAGCAACAGGAATTTTTAAAAGTTGATGTGTATGTGTAACCAATTTCAGACAACAATATCAATATCAATTAGAAAAAAAACAAAACAAAATTTTATAGATCATGATATCCACTGATTCGTACGATTTTTATTTATTTATTTATTTTATTTCATATTAATAAATATATTAATAATAATAATATAAAAAAAATACTAATACTAATAACAATAATAATAATAATAATAGAAATAATAACAATATTAATGATAATAATATTAACATAATACTAGTAATAATAATTTTAGATATAATATTAATGATAATGATAATAAGATGTATCTTAATGATTAATAATAATTTTTATAAATTTTAATAAAAATAATAATCTTATTAATAATGATAATGATAAAAATAACAATAAAACAATAATAATAATGTTAAAATTTAAAACTAATATTACCATGTAATTATTTATATGGAATGAAATATTATAATTTCTATATATATATAATAGTTACAAATTAATTGTTCGTGAATTGTCGGAAACAGTCAAAAGGTCAATGAATTCATGAAAACGGTTCACAATTTTTGAGACTCAACCTTACAGACTTTTCTTATCATGTCGAATTGATATTAAGATTAAGTTTAAATTTGGTCGGAAATTTCCGGGTCGTCACAGTACCTACCCGTTAAAGAAATTTCGTCCCCGAATTTTGATCGAGGTAGTCATGGATAACAATGAGAATGTTTTCATGACAAATATGAGTTGATAAATAGCATTTTATCATCATTGAGTAATATAGATAAAATGATTTGATCATGTGAAGCGTATGAGTGAAGCTATCACAAAAGAGTGAAATGAGAAAATAATATTTCGTTATATCCTTTGACATAGATATGGTTGATTTCCGGAGTTCAAGGGATTTGGAGAAAATCTTCGTAATAAGATTTGGTCCTTCGGTAATTAAGGAAATTAAGATCTATATAATTAAATACGGTGATCTGCCTCAATTACTCTGTCTGATATTTCCATTTTAAATGAAACTTCTTCCGTTCCATTATCCTCACCATTCCTATATTTTCCTTCTTAGTTCATACGTCCAAAGATTGTGAAATGCTTAATCCAGTTCTGATCCTTGTTCTTATTCTGACTATCGTATCTGTCATTCTTCTTTTCCATTTACCACCGGAGGAATCTATTCACTTCTATTATTACCTTGGGGTTATAGTATGTCTAATTTTCCCGTGTCTTTATACGGCTATATGTATTGATTTACACGGTTTGTAATTTCTGTGTTGTTGTCGAGTTTTATATCTTCCCTTATGTTGCGGAGCTCTTTGCCTTTTTATTCTCTTCTCGACCTCTAGTGAAGCGAGTAATGGTCCAGAATTCATAAGTATGGAGTTTAGAATAATTATAATATATTAGGCAGAAAGGAACGGTAATAGCACGAATTGTTTTGTCAAATTACCAAAATCACTGAGAATAGAACTATCAAGAATATATTTTCTTGATATGTTTTAGAGGTTGAATAGAATGAAAGAGTTATGTAACATAACACATGATGATGGTATGATCTACTGTGTACCATCATCACATTTCATTAGAAACTCAGCATGACTTACTGTAATATAATCACGTTGGCCAAGCGCCATTATATTATACTAACTCATGCTTTAATTCCCTACACTTCTCCACAATTCATTCATAATTTATACTTGGGTCTTACAGAAGTTTCCAATATATTGGAATACAGAAAACACGAAGAGGTAGATAATTTCGGATAAGAATATTTTTGAAAATATCCTCAGAAATATCGAAAGATATTTATGATGTTATTTTGGAATTTCTAAGTTCGAAGGTTGATGAAGAAAAATTTTCCGCAAGATTTTAACATGACTTCTGAGCAAGATATTCTCTAAAGATTTCATCGGATCCAGAATTACCTAGATTCTTTGAATATAGGGTATGGTCCTTGTATTTGTCCTTGGTCTCCTTCGTGGTTAGCTCAATCCATTTCCAGTTCCAACGTTTCTGAGCTTTTCCAACATACTATTCTTTATCATCAAACTTCCGACGACTAAGGTCGTTTATGGTTGCCTACAGTTTCTGCTGCTTCATTCAGCTTTTTTAAAGTTCAATGTATTGATTCATAGGCTGAGTGCCTTTTCAAAATTTCAGAATGGAAGATCATAATTCTAAGAGATAAAGGTTATATGGATACATATAACTGTTGATGTGGAAACATTGCGAGACTCACAATACAGATTTGCTGATTCCCGGTAATTGGTATGGCAATTCTTGTTACAAGATGCGGATGAGTACATGATGAGGCTTCAATAGATAAACGGAGAGATTTAAACCAAGGAGCAACGAGGTTGCTGGTACGTCTGATGGTAATATGATGGAATATAAAAAGTTCCCTGGTAATAATAAAAGAGCACACATATATATCAAGGTTATAATAAGGTTGTTTCGAACGAAAGATCGAAGTTGACTTGTTAGAGCTGTGACAAAATTGGCTAATTTGGAAAGAGATTTGTAAAGTTATTTTCGTTAATAATAATGCTAAAGGAATTAGCACAGCTACGCGTTAAACGTTTATTCAGTTTTCGAGAGTTTTCCGGTGCATAACTATACGCATCAATCTTTTCTTTCTGTAGATGAAGTGTGGTTGGTTCATCCTCTCGATTGAGGTGTTTTCAAGAATCATGAAAGGTTTGAACGCAGATTGTAATCGTCGAGATACAAATGAGGTTTAAGATGAAATCAAGTGGAAAACTTGAAGAATTGTTTAGTTTCATATATTATAATCAATATTTTAATTCATTTTAATTGTCCAATGTTATTAGTCCATAGTCGATAGTCCACAGTTGACAATTCAATAATTCATATATAGTTTAATATATTATATTCGAATTAATTAATACGTGTCGTGACCCGTATACGTCTCAGACTCGATCACAACTCAAAGTATATATATTATTGTAGAATGAACCTCAACCCTGTATAGAGAACTCGATCATTACTGCATATAGAGTGTCTATGGTTATTCCAAATAATATATATATATGCGTCGATATGATATGTCAAAACTTTGTATACGTGTCCCGATATTTAAAGTGCGTAAAATAAATACAGAAATTAAATGACGATAAATAAAATTGCGAGAACGTAAATTGCGATAATTAAATTACGATAAAATGTAACCAGTTAGCTAGGAACAGTTAGCGTGGATTCTTAACAAAATTCTTCTCATAGTTAAATTGTTTGTTTCTAACAGATTTTATTTGTCCAATGTTTTCTTCTTTATGCCACTTGTTGGATTCTGAGAAGCCAAAATCCAAATATGAAATTTGAATGAAAATGGTTATTTTGTGGTGATCAGATTCGTATATCGGTGAATGCAAATAGGATAGTAAATGACCGTTGAATCAGATTCGAAGAATGTACAATGTAACTTATTAATGTGAAATCTAAATATTCCTCGGGTATTGCCTACCCGTTAAAATATTTTCACCATTAACAGTTTTGTACAGAAGAATTTTTAATTACAATCTTTATGAAAAAAGTATACATATATATTTTCTTTAGATGAAATCATGGATTTAATGAGTCAATATGATATTAGACTCATTTGATTTATCATTAGAACAAGAATATATAATCTCTAAAACATTAGAGATTACATATTTGCCATGTTGAACGAAGATAAATGATGCAGAACGTCATGTAGAACGATGATTATGCTCAGGGTACTGATTGTGATGTTGAGGCATGTGTTGTTATGGTTTGTGTTGTTGCTGATGGTACAGTTGATGTCGTTGATGTTGTTGAAGCTGGTACATTTTGCACCATATTTTCCAAGGCTACAACTCGGGCACGAAACTCATTGACTTTATTACTCCGGAATGATTGTCGGTATGAACGAGCGAATGAATAAGGTTTTGAATCTGACTTGTGATATAGTCGTGGTGAGATACTCTAGAAATGAGAGATAAAATGGTGTTTCGGATTGGTTCGCCGGTAAATGCTTCAGGTTCTTCACCCAGAGGAAATTATGGTGGATGAAAGGGATCGCTTCTTCTTGTCTCCAATGATTAAGTAGACTACGAACCCATCAGATGAATTGGGGATGGCTAATTGATTAATTCATTTAGGTGACACTGCTTCCTGAGCTTATGTGAATATCCATGTCGGAATAGTTGTCGGAATAACTATCGGAATAGCTATCGAAATCTAAGGGACTCGAACTGGTTAAGGGATTCATCTCGTACGATCAGATGAAGGATTTTTGATAAGAAATAGATTATAGGATGTAGATTAGTATCCTGCAATACATAATTTACATATGCATATATAATACTAAAATCCCATAAGTTACGGAGGAATCTACGGAAGCTGTCAGGCAAAGTTACAGTAACAGATACGCTAAGATATGAAGTAGCAGATACGCTAAGATATGAATTGTGTCTATACACTATTCATGCAATCCAGACAGTAAGATATGTCTAGTTTAAGAATGATAAGCAAGTGATTCCCTAAGAATGATAAGCAGGTAATTTTTCGACACGAAATGATAAGCAAAACTTTTGACATGCAGACACGGTCGAAGTCCAGACTCACTAATGCATCTAAATAACTATCAGTTAGACACACTAATGTAAGACATGGTTCGCTAAGACCACCGCTCTAATACCACCTGTAATAATAGTGGGGACGCATCCCACTCAGTGCCTTCCCAGCTAACCGCCTGGTGACCACTGAGCGTACCTCAGACACTGATTTTACGGCCCGCCTCTCGGCAACGTACAGCCAACCCTAACAGGGACCGCGAGGAGTAAGAGGCAATGCTTCGTCACAGGAAACACTATGAGAACCCCCTCTACGATTAACCCGCTAATAAACGGCATTAAACTAGCTCTGATACCACCTGTAGCGACCCGTCCTAATCCATCTGGACGAAGTCTTCAACAGTTGGTCCCATTGCGATGAACGGACCTCTATATGCCATGAACGACTCCATGTAATATGAGCAAATACACAGCGGAAGATTTATTTCATACCTGAGAATAAACATGCTTAAAAGTGTCAACCAAAAGGTTGGTGAGTTCATAGGTTTATCATAATAATCATTTCAATATGTTAATAGACCACAAGATTTCCGTTTATAAATATATGTACACTCGCAAGTGTATAAAAGTATTCTATAAGTTGTAGGCACCCGGTAACAAGCCTTAACGTTCATGTTTTACTCTCTGAAGTACACCAGATCAGGTGTATTTAAAATAACCTCGAAGTACTAAAGCATTCCATAGTCAGGATGGGGTTTGTTAGACCCAATAGATCTATCTTTAGGATTCGCGCCTACCGTACATAGACAAGTAGTTTAATGTTACCAAGCTAAGGGTATATTTCTGGTTTAAACCCACATAGAATTAGTTTTAGTACTTGTGCCTATTTCGTAAAACATTTATAAAACAGCGCATGTGTTATCAGCCTAAAAATATATATAAAAAGGGAGTAATGAAACTCACCATTCTGTATTTTGTAGTAAAAATACATATAACTGTACTACATAATGCAAAGTTGGCCTCGGATTCACGAACCTCAAAGAAGTAGCCCCTTTTAAAAAAAATGCCCAGGTCCGGGTTTGAACCCGCGATGTTCCGCTAACCCGATAATACCCGTTACCATTCCTCTGTCGTCATCATTCTTAACTATATGTATCATCATCTTGCTTATCATGTATCATATATCGTCATCATTATAATCCATCATCTAATCTTATCAATACCGACATTCATTATCATCATAAAATCTAGTCATGGTCATCACCACTACATCTTTCTATTGTCACCATACATCCATCATTAAATCATGTATCATGTTTCGGTTCAACCGAGAGTGTACAGCCCAAATTGTTTCACAAACCCATTTATCAATTAATGGACTAAAGGAAGCCCAAAACAAAACAAGCCGATGGCTTTTGGTAATTTTCGAGCAACACAAAAAAAATTATGCAGGCCTGTCTTATTTTAAACTTCATCATGTGTATAAAAAAATATAACCAATGTCTTAGTCGACCAAATATTTTGTTTGTCCCACAAATCGGTACAGCACCATATATCTTTAATATTTATTATGCAAGTTGATCACTTAGGATTCGTATTAATTTAAATCAACTTGAGTTGTTGTACATATCTAGAGTCCAAGTTGCGAAAACAAGTTGCACCTAATATCAATCCCAACATCATCATGGAATCACACTTAATCATCTTGTCACCTCCTTTTGTTGGGGTTCGGTAAACAAAATAACAGGAAAGGTGCAAGTTGTGATAGGCATGCAACCACTCCCACTATATACTTTTCATTAAGTAGTAAAAAAAAAATATGTGATTTCCAATTCTGTCTAAAGAACCGAAACAAGAACATAGTGGGTGGGGTTGTCTGAAATTAAAATAACAATACAGTGATATCATGTCTGCCATGCGTGATTTAATTTCATTTGTTTATTGAGAATGCGTTTTATAATACCATTATATGCCCATGTTGAACAAGCTTTACATAGTAGCATATTCTTCCCCTTTTTTTTCATCGGATGAAAATACTGGAACAGATACAGCAGCAATACACGATGATGATGATGAATATGAAATATAAACAGAAAGGAAAATAGTAGCGTAAAGAAGTGGTAAGTGGTGATTTCGATTGTGTTGGTTCTTGGGTTTGTAGTCATCGAATTCAAAAAGAAAAGAAAGAAAGGTGATGGAAGATGATTAGATGGGTTTGAGGTGTTAGTTGTTGTGGTTCTTAATTATCGAACATGATGGTTTAATCGTTGAGACAAAGCAAAAAAAAAAAAAATATATATATATATATATAAAACGAGCAAGAGGGATGGTTGTTATCGGTGAAGACAAACAGAAGTATCACAAAGATATGTTCGGTCTAGTTTGGTAACAGCAGACATGATACACTATAACGAAGGTGGTTTTTAGTAGTAAATAGATAGATGAGTTATAGGTGGAGAGGTGGTGCAAGGTGGCCGGTGTGATATGGTGACCGGCGGTGATCGAGCTTTGTATATGTATATAATTTGTATGATAAATCTCTCATATATGTGTGCAATTCTATATATAGAATTTGATAAAGGAGAAGAGAAAATATTGTCCCATAGATAAGTTAACTCACGGATGTAATTATCAAGAAGCAACAGGAATTTTTAAAAGTTGATGTGTATGTGTAACCAATTTCAGACAACAATATCAATATCAATTAGAAAAAAACAAAACAAAATCTTATAGATCATGATATCCACTGATTCGTACGATTTTTATTTATTTATTTATTTATTTATTTTATTTCATATTAATAAATATATTAATAATAATAATATAAAAAAAATACTAATACTAATAACAATAATAATAATAATAGAAATAATAACAATATTAATGATAATAATATTAACATAATACTAGTAATAATAATTTTAGATATAATATTAATGATAATGATAATAAGATGTATCTTAATGATTAATAATAATTTTTATAAATTTTAATAAAAATAATAATCTTATTAATAATGATAATGATAAAAATAACAATAAAACAATAATAATAATGTTAAAACTTAAAACTAATATTACAATGTAATTATTTATATGGAATGAAATATTATAATTTCTATATATATATATATAATAGTTACAAATTAATTGTTCGTGAATTGTCGGAAACAGTTAAAAGGTCAATGAATTCATGAAAATGGTTCACAATTTTTGAGACTCAACCTTACAGACTTTTCTTATCATGTCGAATTGATATTAAGATTAAGTTTAAATTTGGTCGGAAATTTCCGGGTCGTCACAGAAATATCTGTGAAAGTGAGTTTTAGTCCCACACGTATTTATTTCCGAGGAAGGAAATAAATGATTTACAAAATAGACACAAGTACGTGAAACTACATTCTATGGTTGAATTATCGAAATCGAATATGCCCCTTTTTATTAAGCCTGGTAATCTAAGAATTAGGGAACAGACACCCTAATTGACGTGGATCCTAAAGATAGATCTATTGGGCCTAACAAACCCCATCCAAAGTACCGAATGCTTTAGTACTACGAAATTTATATCATATCCGAAGGGTGTCCCGGAATGATGGGGATATTCTTATATATGCATCTTGTTAATGTCGGTTACTAGGTGTTCACCATATGAATGATTTTTATCTCTATGTATGGGATGTGTATTGAAATATGAAATCTTATGGTCTATTGTTACGATTTGATATATATAGGTTAAACCTATAACTCACCAACATTTTTGTTGACGTTTAAAGCATGTTTATTCTCAGGTGAATACTGAGAGCTTCCGCTATTGCATACTAAAATAAGGACAAGATTTGGAGTCCATGTTTGTATGATATTGTGTAAAAACTGTATTCAAGAAACATATGTTGATGTAATATATTTCTATTGTAAACCATTATGTAATGGTCGTGTGTATACAGTATATTTTAGATTATCATTATTTGATAATCTACGTAATGTTTTTAAAACCTTCATTGATAAAATAAAGGTTATGGTTGTTTTAAAAATGAATGCAGTCTTTGAAAAACGTCTCATATAGAGGTCAAAACCTCGTAATGAAATCAATTAATTTGGAACGTTTATAATCAATATGAACGGGACATTTCAGATTTCGTATTCAAAACAGTATGAAAAGTATATGCTTAACCGTGGGCACTTGGTAATTAACTTAACAAAGTAAATATATCACCCCCTAAAAGTACACTTGGCGAGTGTGTTAAAACAAGATGAAGTATTAAACACCCGTTAAATGCTATCGTGACTAGCCCGAGTGGGGATGTCAAACCCTATGGATCCATATATAAGATTCGCGTTCACCGGTTCATAAACCAATGACTAAACGTTACCGAGCTAAGGGGAAAATTTGTGCCATTATGTCACCCACACATAAATAAAGTTTAAGTACTCGTGTCTAGTAAGTAAAACATAAAAAGTGCATGTATTCTCAGTCCCAAAACTAGTTGAAGTAAAAAGGGAGCTATAACTCACAGTGAATGTGCGGTAAAGTCGATATGAAAATGTAAGCAAGTAGTAAGTCGGTCCAAAAGGTCCTCAACCTAAGTCAAAGGTTATTAAGTCAGTAAATCGTCCCAAAAAGTTTAAAAGTACGTAAGTTAAGTCTTAAGTATCATCATTATCATCATACGTAAAAGATAAAGTAAGTTTTCAACAAGAATAGAGATCAAAACAAAGGGCTGACTTCGTACAACCGCTACGACCTCTACACGAACTTAAATGATGCACGGTCAGTGGCCAAGGCTCCGTTTGTGAGTCCTCTTACCGCTTTCTGAAGATCAGATCCAAACTCGATGTAGTTTGACCGTGGCGATGGTTCAAGCGCGAGTAGGTCAGTAATTTCAGCACGTCGCTACAAAGGCGTAGTGAATTTCGAAAGGCTATAAATCCTAAACCGTATATCGGATTTAGGTGAGTCTTAAACGAAAAGTAATCTACACAAACCGATCTGTCTGTAAATCAACTTTCCAGAAGCCCAAGGAGTATGATCAAACCCTCAAAAACAGAAACAAGTGCTCTGGTGGGTTTCTTGGTGTTTGATGCTTATCACGGTTCTCATCCTTGATGCGTATAAGCATCAAGTGTACAACTATTTGATGTTTTAGCATCATTTTGACCAAGTTTTAACCATCAAAACACAATGTCAAGACTAAGAAAAGAAATACAACTCATTTAAGAGTTTGAGTAAGATGATGAACCAAAGTTACATCAAGTTCTTAGTTTCGACACAAGTACAAGTTCTATTAAGCTATAAACTTTATTTCAAACTAAATAAGCAAGACCTTAAGTTATAGAACTTATATCTTAGCTAAATGTTGAAGACCTTAGACTAGAAAGTATAGATATTATGTTCTTGGTGAAACCCTAAGTTATAGAACTTAGACTTTCAACCATTACAAAATCTTAAGTTATAAAACTTAGATTCTTACAACATAGAATGGATATAAGCTAATGAGCTTTTGTTTTAACAAGTTGGATGACCATAAGTTACATAACTTAGATCAAACAAAATAATGAAATCCTAAGCTAGAAAGCTTGGATTTCTTAACAACACTTATGAGACTTCAAGCTAGTAAGCTTGTATCTTTGTTTGATGAAAACACAAGTTACAAATTTAAAGTACAACAAATTAAAAAAGATCATAAGTTAATAAACTTGATCTTTTAACTAAATTTTTGTAGAAACCTCAAGCTAGAAAGCTTGGATTTCTAATGTTCTTGAAGATCTTTAAAGCAAAAGTTAGATCTACAAGTTACATGAAGATCATAAACATAGGTTTTGATCTTTTAACAAAAATAAAGAGATCTTAAGCTATAAAACTTAAATCTAACAAAGTAATGAAGATTCAAAGCTAAAAAGCTTGAATCCTTCATGTTCTTGAAGATTTCAAATCAAGGTTTGAATCTACAAGATATAACAAGATCAAAAAGCTAAAAAGCTTGATCTTTTGATGATGATGATGATTTCGTGATTTAAGAAAGAAAAAGGAAGAAAGAAAATTCAAGAAACTTACAAGTTCTTAAGCTTTTAGTGTGAGAAAGAGTAGAGAGAAAATTAGAGAGAAAGTGTGTGTGTTTTTAAGAAATGAAATGAAGAGTGAAATGAAGAATCAAGTTTGAATTTAAGGTGGTGGTGGTGGTGTGTCCCCTAAAATCGACGGTCACCATGGTGGGGATGGGGGAACCATTTTGCTTTGCATGGGTGGTGGTACAAAAGTGGTGCTTGCATATTGGGATCCCATGTAACATGGTGTAGGAAATAGTACACAAGCATGCATAAACTTGTCTTATATCTTTATGGGTTTGTCCTACATCTTAATGGATCATAAGTCCATTAAAATGGTCTAACATAAAAGTCCATTAACTAGAGTAGGGTGGGCCTTTACTAAACTAGGTCCATTAAGGTAAAAAGTCCGTTAAGACTAACTAGTGTGCATTAGTAAAACACTAAGCGTAATAAAGAAACCATCAAGGCAAGTAATTGTCATTAATAAATAACAATTATGATTAAGTAGTCATAACGCTCTAATTATGACAAAAGTTTAACGTGTACTAAGTATAAAGCTTGTTCTAAACGACAAGTGACACTAACGGTCATAAAAGCATTCGAGGATCAAGTTAAGTGATTAAGCACTTAATAACACGTTTTAAGATATTAACGAAAGTAATTAACACGAATAACGATCCTGGAATATAATCTAACTCATTACGCACATATACGCAGTTTCGTGAACGTATAAAGCATAAATATAAGTCAAAAAAGTTGGGTCGTTACATTACCCACCTATTAAAGAAAATTTCGTCCCGAAATTTTAAGATGAGGTAGACGGCAGGGTCGGGAAGAGGTGAGGATATTTCTGCATCATTTGATCCTCTTGTTCCCAAGTGAACTCGGGTCCTCGTTTAGCATTCCAACGGACTCAGACGATTTGAATCTTGTTGTGCTTCAAGGTCTTGACCTCGCGGTCCATGACCTCAACAGGTTCTTCCACGAAGTGGAGTTTGTCATCAATCGTAAGCTCATCGAGGGGTATGAAAAGTTCTTATTCAGCAAGACACTTCTTCAAGTTCGATACGTGGAAAGTGGGGTGTACAAAACTTAATTGAGTCGGAAGATCCAAACGGTAAGCAACGGGTCCAATACGCTCCAAGATTTCAAAAGGACCAATATATTGCGGATTTAGCTTTCCATGCTTTCCGAAACGGATTACACTTTTCCAAGGTACGACTTTTAACATTACGCGGTCGCTCACTTGGAATTCGAGATCTTTATGTCTAATGTTGGCATAGCTCTTTTGACGATTACGGGCCATCTTGAGCCTTTCTTGGATTTGAACGATCTTCTCGGTTTTTTCATGGATGAGTTCGGGTCCGGTGATTTGCTTATCACCCACCTCGGCCCAACAAATAGGAGAACGACATTTACAGCCATATAAAGCTTCGAAAGGTGCGGCGTTAATACTCGAGTGGTAACTATTGTTGTAAGAGAATTCGGCTAGAGGCAAATGCTTTTCCCAAGCTTTTCCGAAGTCAATAACACAAACTCGTAACATGTCTTCCAAGGTTTGAATCGTGCGTTCGTTTTATCCGTCGGTTTGTGGGTGATATGTGGTACTCATGTCTAAACATGTTCCCAAGACTTCTTGTAAGGAACCCCAAAATCTAGAAGCGAAACGGGCATCTCGGTCGGAAATAATTGATAAGGGTACACCGTGACGGGATACAGTTTCCTTTATGTACATTTGTGCAAGATTGTCCATTTGATCAATTTCTTTCATGGCTAGGAAGTGAGCAGATTTGGTGAGACGGTCATTAATAAACCAAATGGTATCATAACCGCCTACCGTTTTTGGTAGTTTCGTGATAAAGTCCATCGTTATTATTTCCCACTTCCATTGCGGAATTTCAAGTTGTTGAAGTAACCCGGATGGCCTTTGATGTTCAACTTTGACCTTGGAACAAGTTAAACACTTTCCAACATAAGTAGTAACATCCTTTTTAATGTTCGGCCACCAATATTGTTCTTTGAGATCGTGGTACATCTTATCGGCTCCAGGATGAATCGAATACCTTGACTTATGGGCTTCGTCTAGAATAAGGTTTCGTAAATCCCCATAACTAGGCACCCAAATTCTTCCGGCGAAATATCGAAGTCTGGTCTCTTTAACCTCGAATCGATAGAAGAGAATGTTCAAATGTTCGTGAGAAATATTTTCATCTTTGAGAGCCTCATCTTGGACTACACGGATTTGACTATTGAGATTTGTGTGGATGGTGATGTTTAAGGCTCGAACACGAAGAGGTTCCATTCTTTCCTTTCGGCTCAAGGCATCGGCTACTACATTTGTCTTCCCGGGATGGTTACGAAGTTCACAATCGTAATCGTTCAATGTTTCGATCCACCGTCTTTGTCTCATATTTAGTTGTTTTTGATCGATAATGTGTTGGAGGCTTTTGTGGTTGGTGAAGATGGCACTTTTGGTTCCGTAAAGATAGTGTCTCCACATTTTGAGTGCAAAGACAATGGCTCCAAGTTCGAAATCGTGCATTGTATAGTTTCGTTTGTGAGTTTTCAATTGTCGAGAAGCATAAGCAATAACTTTCTTTCGTTGCATCAATACACACCCAAAACCATGTTTCGAGGCATCGCAATATACAATAAAGTCATCATTCCCTTTGGAAAGAGATAAAATAGGTGCGGTGGTTAACTTCTGCCTCAGGGTTTGGAATGCCGACTCTTGCTCGGCCGTCCAAATGAATTTCTTTCCTTTGTGAGTTAAGCGGTTAGGAGACGCGCAACTATGGAAAAATCTTCAATAACTCTTCGATAATAACCAGCGACACCTAAAAATTAACGAGTATGAGTAGGAGTAGTGGGGATTTCCCAATTACTAATGGCTTCGATTTTTGCGGGATCGACTTTGATACCTTGGCTACTAACAACGTGACCAAGAAATTGAACTTCGCGTAACCAAAATTCACACTTAGAGAATTTGGCATAGAGTTGCCCTCTTCTCATGAGTTCAGGCATGAGACGGAGATGTTGCTCGTATTCCTTCTCACTTTTGGAATAGATTAAGATATCATCTATGAATACGATAACGAATTTGTCCAGATAAGGCTTGCATACGCGATTTATAAGATCCATAAACATAGGAGGTGCGTTAGTCAAACAAAATGGCATCACAAGAAACTCATAATGACCATAATGAGTTCGAAATGCAGTCTTAGAGACATCGCCCTCCTTCACCCTCAACTTATGATAACCTGATTGCAAATCAATCTGGAGTAAATGCTTGATCCTTGCAGTTGATCGAATAGATCATCAATCCTGGGAAGGGGATACCGGTTCTTGATTTTCAACTTGTGTAGTTCGCGATAAACGATACACATACGGAAAGATCCATCCTTCTTCTTAACGAACAGAACATGTGTGCCCCAAGGCGATGAACTCAGTCAAATAAATCCTTGGTCTAACAATTCTTGTAGTTGACTCTGCAACTCTTGTAGTCCGAAAGGTGCGAATCGATAAGGCGCGCGAGCAACTGAAGCAACTCCTGGCACTAAATTGATCTGGAACTCTACCGGTCACGGTGGCAGTAGTCCAGGAAACTTTTTCGAAAAAATCTTCTGGAATTTACTAACGATTGGGACTTCATTGAATTTCCGATCGCGGTGAAGGACGTTTGATTCTCTTCGGTTTCTACTTTCTTCACATGTGCCAATATTGCAAAATGTCCTTTTCTCATAAACTTTTGAGCCTTCAAACAGCTTATGAGATTTAGCTTTGAGTTACACCTCTATCCATGTACTATCATTAGCACACCGTTCTCACGAGGTATGTAAAGAATCTTCTCACTACAAATAACTTTCGCTTTCATCTTTAAAAGCCAGTCCATTCCAACTATTACATTAAAGCTTCCTAACTTGATGGGTATTAGGTTAATCTTAAGGTCCATTCCTGTAGTGACCCGAACTTTTCCATGTTTATATATATATTAAATGAAATTGTTATTTACATGATTAAGTGTTTCCAACATGTTAAGCAATCAAACTTGTTAAGACTTGATTAATTGAAATAGGTTTCATATAGACATTTGACCACCCAAGTTGACCGGTGATTCACGAACGTTAAAACTTGTAAAAACTATATGATGACATATATATGATCATATATATATATATATATATATATATATATATATATATATATATATATATATATATATATATATATATATATATATATATATATATATATATATAGTTAACATGATATTATGATAATTAAGTATCTCATTAGGTATTTTAACAAAGAGTTATATACATAAAATTGAGTTTATTGAATTAAGAAACTCGAAACGATATATATAACGATTATCGTTATAACAACTTCTTACTAAATACATATGAATCATATTAAGATATTGATACACTATGTTTAATCATGATAAATGATAAGTAAACATGTCATTAAGTGTATTAACAATGAATTACATATGTAAAAATAAGACTACTAACTTAATGATTTCGAAACGAGACATATATGTAATGATTATCGTTGTATCGACATTTAAATGTATATATATCATATTAAGATATATTAATATATCATAATATCATGATAATATAATAATTTAACATCTCATTAGATATAATAAACATTGGGTTAACAACATTTAACAAGATCGTTAACTTAAAGGTTTCAAATCAACATTTACATGTAACGACTAACGATGAGTTAACGATTCAGTTAAAATGTATATACATGTAGTGTTTTAATATGTATTTTTACACTTTTGAAAGACTTCAAGACACCTATCAAAATACTTCTACTTAACAAAAATGCTTACAATTACATCCTCGTTCAGTTTCATCAACAATTCTACTCGTATGCACCCGTATTCGTACTCGTACAATACACAGCTTTTAGATGTATGTACTATTGGTATATACACTCCAATTATCTGATCTTAGCAGCCCATGTGAGTCACCTAACACATGTGGGAACCATCATTTGGCAACTAGCATGAAATATCTAATAAAATTACAAAAATACGAGTAATCATTCATGATTTATTTACATGTAAACAAAATTACACATCCTTTATATCTAATCCATATACCAACAACCAAAAACACCTACAAACACTTTCATTCTTCAATTTTCTTCATCTAATTGATCTCTCTCAAGTTCCATCTTCAAGTTCTAAGTGTTCTTCATAAATTCTATAAGTTCTAGTTTCATAAAATCAAGAATACTTTCAAGTTTGCTAGCTTACTTCTAATCTTGTAAAGTGATCATCCAACCTCAAGAAATCTTTCTTATTTACAGTAAGATATCTTTCTAATACAAGGTGATACTCATATTCAAACTTTGATTCAATTTCGATAACTATAACAATCTTATTTCGAGTGGAAATCTTACTTGAACTTGTTTTCGTGTCTTGATTCTGCTTCAAGAACTTTCAAGCCATCCAAGGATCCTTTAAAGCTAAATAATTTCTTGTCACCTCCAGTAGGTTTACCTACTAAACTTGAGGTAGTAATGATGTTCATAACATCATTCGATTCATACATATAAAACTATCTTATTCGAAGATTTAAACTTGTAATCACTAGAATATAGTTTAGTTAATTCTAAACTTGTTCACAAATAATGTTAATCCTTCTAAATTGACTTTTAAAATCAACTAAACACATGTTCTATATCTATATGATATGCTAACTTAATGATTTAAAACCTGGAAACACGAGAAACACCGTAAAATCGGATTTACGCCGTCGTAGTAACACCGCGGGCTGTTTTGGGTTAGTTAATTAAAAACTATGATAAACTTTGATTTAAAAGTTGTTCTTCTGGGAAAATGATTTTTCTTATGAACATGAAACTATATCCAAAAATCATGGTTAAACTCAAAGTGGAAGTATGATTTTCAAAATGGTCATCAAGACGTCGTTCTTTCAACTGAAATGACTACCTCTTACAAAAATGACTCGTAACTTATATTTCTGACTATAAACCTATACTTTTTCTGTTTAGATTCATAAAATAGAGTTCAATATGAAACCATAGCAATTTTATTCTCTCAAAACGGATTTAAAACGAAGAAGTTATGGGTAAAACAAGATTGGATAATTTTTCTTCTTGTAGCTACGTGAAAATTGGTAACAAATCTGTATTGATCATATCCTAGCTAACTTATATTGTATTATACATGTATTCTAATATATTATGTAATCTTGGGATACCATAGACACGTATGCAAATGTTTTGACATATCATATCGACCCATGTGTATATATTATTTGGAACAACCATAAACACTCTATATGCAGTAATGTGGGAGTTAGCTATACAGGGTTGAGGTTGATTCCAAAATTATATATACTTTGAGTTGTGATCTAGCCTGAGACGTGTATACACTGGGTCATGGATTGATTCAAGATAATATATATCAATTTTTTTCTGTACATCTAACTTTGGACAACTAGTTGTAGGTTACTAACGAGGACAACTGACTTAATAAACTTAAAACATCCAAATGTATTAAAAGTGTTGTAAATATATTTTGAATATACTTTGATATATATGTACATATTTGTTATAGGTTCGTGAATCGACCAGTGGCCAAGTCTTACTTCCCGACGAAGTAAAAATATGTGAAAGTGAGTTATAGTCCCACTTTTAAAATCTAATATTTTGGGATGAGAATACATGCAGTTTTATAAATGTTTTACGAAATAGACACAAGTAATTGAAACTACATTATATGGGTGAATGATCGAAGCCGAATATGCCCCTTTTGCTTGGTAACCTAAGAATTAGTAAACCGATCTACTAATTGACGCGAATCCTAAAGATAGATCTATTGGGCCTAACGAACCCCATCCAAAGTACCGGATACTTTAGTACTTCGAATTCATTTTTATCATGTCCGAAGGATTTTTTGAAATGATAGGGGATATTCTTATATGCATCTTGTTAATGTCGATTACCAGGTGTTCACAATATGAATGAATTTTATCTCTATGTATGGGATGTATATTGAAATATGAAATCTTGTGGTCTATTATTATGATTTGATAATATATAGGTTAAACCTATAATTCACCAACATTTTTGTTGACGTTTTAAGCATGTTTATTCTCAGGTGATTATTAAGAGCTTCCGCTGTTGCATACTAAAATAAGGACAAGATTTGGAGTCCATGCTTGTATGATATTATGTAAAAACTGCATTCAAAAAACTTATTTTTGATGTAATATATTCTTATTGTAAACCATTATGTAATGGTCGTGTGTAAACGGTATATTTTAGATTATCATTTTTTGATAATCTACGTAATGTTTTTTTTAAACCTTTATCGATAAAATAAAGGTTATGGTTGTTTTAAAAATGAATGCAGTCTTTGAAAAACGTCTCATATAGAGGTCAAAACCTCGCGACGAAATCAATTAATATGGAACGTTTATAATCAATATGAACGGGACATTTCAGTTGGTATCCGAGCGTTGGTCTTAGAGAACCAGAAAATTGCATTAGTGTGTCTTACCGAGTTTGTTAGGATGCATTAGTGAGTCTGGACTTCGACCGTGTTTTTCTTCAAAAACGATTGCTTAACATTTTTTGTTGGAAACTATATATTATTAACATGTAAATATTATGTGATATATTAATCTCTTTACGTGTTTGATATTGTGTGATAGATGTCTACCTCTAGTACAAATCCCATTGATTCACCTAATAATAATGAAGAATCAAATATATTTTGGGAAGATTCACAAATTCCCGAAGAGGAACCGGAAGAGGAGGAACCGGAAGAAGAGGAACCAGAAGAGGAGGAATCGGAAAAGGAGGAACCAGAAGAAGAAGAGGTTCCGGAGGAAGAAATATTGATACCTATAGTAAATCGATTAAATAAAAGAAAATCCTCAACCAACGGACCAAAGTTAATAATGGTCAATGGTGTTTCCGCTGAGGAAGCAAAATATTGGGAAGATTACCAATTTTCCGATGAATCGGATCCCGATGAGGATTCCGATGATGTTATAGAAATTACCTCGACCCAATTTAATAAAGCGAAAGAAAATAATAAGGGAAAAGGTATAAAAATAGAGAAACCCGATTCCAACCCCGATGAACTTTATATGTATCGACAACATCCGTATTTCCTAAAATGTAACAATGACCCGGGAACCTCTAAACCACCAGGTTTTTCTAAACCATTATATAAATCGACGGCTCGTATTAGAGGAACATCATATATTCCTAAAAAATTAGGAAAACGAACCAAGTCCGAAGAAGAAGAAACCAGTGATTCAGATTAGAGGGTTGTAACCATGTTGTGTATTATATGTATTGTACTGTGCTTGTACTTTTATGTTCTATGTAAAAATTGCTTGTATTGTTTGTTAATTATCTTTTACGAATCTAATCCTTGTCTATTTTACAGTATAAAAACAAAATGGACATTAAGGGTAGACAACCGAATATTTTAGAAGACCTACCAGAGGATATGATTGAGGAAATCTTGTCTAGAGTCGGTTAGAATTCATCAGCACATTTAATTATGGCGAAATTAACTTGTCAAACTTTTGAAAGACTTTCCGGAAATATCTTAGTTTATAAAAGGCTTTCCTTTGATAGGTGGGGTATATCACATTGGGGAGACCGTAAGTTACGCCGTGTTTTCTTTAAAGCATTAAATGCGGGGAACCCAAATGCAATTTTACGCTACGGGTTAAGAACCTATTTTGACTCAGCATATCCCAACATAGGATTACGTGAATTAGAAAGAGCTTCTAACATGCAACATAAAGAAGTATGTTATGCTTACGGGTTAGTGATGTTCGCTTCTTACCAAAGTGAGAAAAAGAACATCGGATTGCAACTTTTAAATAAAACCTTCCCACAAGTGACGGATTCAGTAGTTGGACATTACGAAACCCTCGTCCTTTTGACGACGTTACAACATGCTGCCTAGCCAATGGTCATAACAGATATTTTCCAAAAGACCAAGGATGGGAAGTCGTCTTAGTAAAAACCAGAATGCATGACTTGTTTCTGGACTTATGAATTTCGTGTCTTTATTTCCTTTGCTGAACAACTTGCGTATTAACTAGATTTATCTTCAAAACTGTCCTGTATCATAGTGTACTATATTTCATGTTATATGTAATATAGCGAAGTTGTAAGTTTGAAGAATATTTGTATGTGATATATTATTATAATCAGTTTTTCATATGGAATTGTAGTAGTTGAATTGTATATTAGCTAATAAGTATGAACTTAACGGGTAGGTAGTACCCGAATTTAAACTTATAAAACGCTAATATGAAGAAAAAGCTTTTATAAATGAGTTCATATTATGCTACGAAATACTATTGACTACTCTTAATATTCTGTATGATTAACTCGATTCAGTTGTCTATTTTGAAGGAAATGGCACCGACTACTCGACACACTATGAATATGAATGAAGAGGAATTTCGTACCTTTCTTGCTGCAAACATAGCCGCAGTACAGGCTGCGCTACATACCAACAATAACGCTGAATCTAGCAATGTAGCTAACGGCGCAAGAAATCGTGTAGGATGCACCTACAAAGAATTCACTGCCTGCAAACCTTTAGAATTTGATGGAACCAAAGGACCAATTGGATTGAAACGGTGGACCGAGAAAGTCGAATCGGTGTTTGCCATAAGTACGTGTACTGAAGAGGACAAAGTTAAGTACGCTACGCATACCTTCACAGGTACTGCGTTAACGTGGTGGAACACCTATCTTGAATAGGTAGGACAAAATGCTGCTTACGCACTACCGTGGTCAGCATTCAAGCAATTGATGAACGAGCAGTACCGTCCTAGAAACGAAGTCAATAAACTCAAGGCAGAACTTAGAGAGTTACCAACACAAGGGTTCGACGTTACCACATATGAACGACTATTCACAGAGTTGTGCCTATTGTATCCGGGAGCATTCAAAGATGAAGAAGAGAAGATCAACGCATTTGTAAAAGGGTTACCAGTAAGGATTCAAGAAGATGTAAGTTCACACGAGCCCGCTTCTATATAGAAGGCAAGTCGAATGGCTCATAAACTCATAAATCAGATTGAGGGAAGAATTAAAGAGCAGGCAGCCGAAGAAGCCAACACGAAACAACTCAAGAGGAAGTGGGAGGAAAACGGTGACAAGAGTCACCAGTACAACAACAATAACAATTACAACCACAATCGCAACAACTATCCCAACAACCGCAACAACAATCGCAACAATAACCGCAATCCTAACAATAACTACAACAAACATCCCAACAACAACAACAACTACAATAACCGTTTCAACAACAATAACAATCCCAACAACAACCTCAATAACAACAACGGCAACAAAAACCAAAAACAGCCATGTCATAGGTGTGAAGAAAATCACCAGGGGTTTTGCACGACATTTTGCAACAGGTGTAAAAGAAATGGTCATAGCACGACAAAGTGTGAGGTCTACGGACCAAAGTTTAACAGAACTAAGGGAGCAAATAATGCCGGAACAAGTAATGCCGAAACGAATAGTGTTGGAGCAAGTAATACCAATGCTGTTTGTTATAAATGTGGAAAACCGGGCCACATTATTAGAAATTTCCCGAATCAGGGGAATACTAATGGGCAGGGCCGTGGAAGAGTTTTCAATATTAATGCGGCAGAAGCACAGGAAGACCCGGAGCTTGTTACGGATACGTTTCTTATTGACGATAAATCTTCTTATGTTTTATTTGATTCGGGTGCGGATAGAAGCTATATGAGTAGAGAATTTTGTGCTAAATTAAGTTGCCCATTGACACCTTTGGATAGTAAATTTTTACTCGAATTAGCAAATGGTAAATTAATTTCAGCAGATAATATATGTCGGAATAGAGAAATTAAACTGGTTAGCGAAACATTTAAGATTGACTTGATACCAGTAGAGTTAGGGAGTTTTGATGTGATAATCGGTATGGACTGGTTGAAAGAAGTGAAAGCAGAGATCATTTGTTACAAAAATGCAATTCGCATTATACGAGAAAAAGAAAAACCCTTAATGGTGTACGGAGAAAAGAGCAATGCAAAGTTAAATCTTATTAGTAACCTGAAAGTACAAAAACTAATAAGAAAAGGTTGCTATGCTGTGCTAGCACACGTCGAGAAAGTCAATTCTGAAGAAAAGAACATCAATGATATTCCCGTCGCAAAAGAATTTCCCGATGTACTTCCGAAAGAATTATAGGGACTACCTCCACACCGATCCGTTGAATTCAAATAGACCTTGAACCGGGAGCTGCACCAATAGCTCGTGCTCCATACAGACTCGCACCTAGCGAAATGAAGGAACTTCAGAGCCAATTACAAGAACTTTTAGAGCGTGGTTTCATTCGACCAAGCACATCACCGTGGGGAGCTGTTTTGTTTGTCAAGAAGAAAGATGGTACATTCAGATTGTGTATCGACTACTGAGAGTTGAACAAACTTACCATCAAGAACCGCTACCCACTACCGAGAATCGACGAATTATTTGATCAACTACAAGGCTCGTCTATTTATTCGAAGATCGATTTACGTTCTGGGTATCATCAAATGCGGGTGAAGGAGGATGATATTCCAAAGACTGCTTTTAGGACGCGTTACGATCATTATGAGTTTATGGTTATGCCATTTGGACTGACTAACGCACCAGCTGTGTTCATGGACCTCATGAACCGAGTGTGTGGGCCATATCTTGACAAGTTTGTCATTGTTTTCATCGATGACATACTTATTTACTCGAAGATTGATCAAGAGCAAGAAGAACACTTGAGAAAAGTGCTAGAGTTGTTAAGGAAAGAAAAACTGTACTCTAAGTTTTCAAAGTGTACATTTTGGTTGGAAGAAGTTCAATTCCTCGGTCACATAGTGAACAAAGAAGGTATTCAGGTGGATCCAGCAAAGATTGAAACCGTTGAAAAGTGGGAAACCCCGAAAACTCCGAAACACATACGCTAGTTTTTAGGACTAGCTGGTTACTACAGAAGGTTCATCCAAGACTTTTCCAGAATAGCAAAACCCTTAACTGTATTAACGAATAAAGGGAAGAAATTTGAATGGAAGGATGAACAAGAGAACGCGTTTCAGTTATTGAAGAAAAAGTTAACTACGGCACCTATATTGTCATTACCTAAAGGGAATGATGATTTTGTGATATATTGTAATGCCTCAAAGCAAGGTCTCAGTTGTGTATTAATGCAATGAACTAAAGTAATTGCTTATGCGTCTAGACAATTGAAGATTCACGAACAAAATTATACGACGCATAATTTGGAATTAGGCGCGTTTGTTTTTGCATTAAAGACTTGGAGGTACTACTTATATGGGGTCAAAAGTATTATATATACCGACCACAAAAGTCTTCAACACATATTTAATCAGAAATAACTGAATATGAGGCAGCGTAGGTGGATTGAATTGTTGAATGATTACGACTTTAAGATTCGTTACCACCTAGGGAAGGCAAATGTGGTAGCTGACGCCTTGAGCAGGAAGGACAGAGAACCCATTCGAGTAAAATCTATGAATATAATGATTCACAATAACCTTACTACTCAAATAAAGGAGGCGCACAACAAGGATTTTTAAAAGAGGGAAATTTAAAGGATGAAATACCCAAAGGATCGGAGAAGCATCTTAATATTCGAGAAGATGGAACCCGGTATAGGGCTGAAAGGATTTGGGTACCAAAATTTGGAGATATGAGAGAAATGGTACTTAAAGAAGCTCATAAAACCAGATACTCAATACATCCTGGAACGGGGAAGATGTACAAGGATCTCAAGAAACATTTTTGGTGGCCAGGTATGAAAGCCGATGTTGCTAAATACGTAGGGGAATGTTTGACGTGTTCTAAGGTCAAAGCGGAGCATCATAAACCATCAGGTCTACTTCAACAACCCGAAATCCTGGAATGGAAATGGGAAAACATTACCATAGATTTCATCACTAAATTGCCAAGGATTGCAAGTGGTTTTGATACTATTTGGGTAATAGTTGATCGTCTCACCAAATTAGCACACTTCCTACCAATAAGAGAAGATGACAAGATGGAGAAGTTAGTACGACTGTATTTGAAGGAAATCGTCTCAAGACATGGAATACCAATCTCTATTATCTCTGATAGGGATGGCAGATTTATTTCAAGATTCTGGCAGACATTACAGCAAGCATTAGGAACTCGTCTAGACATGAGTACTGCCTATCATCCACAAACTAATGGGCAGAGCGAAAGGACGATACAAACGCTTGAAGACATGCTACGAGCATGTGTTATTGATTTCGGAAACAGTTGGGATCGACATCTACCGTTAGCAGAATTTTCCTACAACAACAGCTACCATTCAAGCATTGAGATGGCGCCGTTTGAAGCACTTTATGGTAGAAAGTGCAGTTCTCTGATTTGTTGGAGTGAAGTGGGGGATAGATAGATTACGGGTCCGGAGATAATACAAGAAACTACCGAGAAGATCATCCAAATTCAACAACGGTTGAAAACCGCCCAAAGTCGACAAAAGAGCTACGCTGACATTAAAAGAAAAGATATAGAATTTGAAATTGGAGAGATGGTCATGCTTAAAGTTGCACCTTGGAAAGGCGTTGGTCGATTTGGTAAACCAGGGAAATTAAATCCAAGGTATATTGGACCATTCAAGATTATTGATCGTGTCGGACCAGTAGCTTACCGACTTGAGTTACCTCAACAACTCGCGGCTGTACATAACACTTTCCACGTCTCGAATTTGAAGAAATGTTTTGCTAAAGAAGATCTCACTATTCTGTTAGATGAAATCCAAATCAACAAAAAACTTTAATTCATCGAAGAACCCGTCGAAATAATGGATCGTGAGGTTAAAAGACTTAAGCAAAACAATATACCAATTGTTAAGGTTCGATGGAATGCTCGTAGAGGACCTGAGTTCACCTGGGAACGAGAATATCAGATGAAGAAGAAATACCCGCATTTATTTCCAGAAGATACGTCAACACCTCCAACTGCTTAAAATTTCGGGACGAAATTTATTTAACGGGTAGGTACCGTAGTGACCTGAACTTTTCCATGTTTATATATATATATATATATATTAAATGAAATTGTTATTTACATGATTAAGTGTTTCCAACATGTTAGGCAATCAAACTTGTTAAGACTTGATTAATTGAAATAGGTTTCATATAGACATTTGACCACCCAAGTTGACCGGTGATTCACGAACGTTAAAACTTGTAAAAACTATATGATGACATATATATGATTATATATATTGTTAACATGATATTATGATAAGTAAGTATCTCATTAGGTATTTTAACAATGAGTTATATACATAAAATTGAGTTTATTGAATTAAGAAACTCGAAACGATATATATAACGATTATCGTTATAACAACTTCTTACTAAATACATATGAATCATATTAAGATATTGATACACTATGTTTAATCATGATAAATGATAAGTAAACATGTCATTAAGTGTATTAACAATGAACTACATATGTAAAAACAAGACTACTAACTTAATGATTTTGAAACGAGACATATATGTAACGATTATCGTTGTATCGACATTTAAATGTATATATATATATATATATATATCATATTAAGATATATTAATATATCATAATATCATGATAATATAATAATTTAACATCTCATTAGATATAATAAACATTGGGTTAACAATATTTAACAAGATCGTTAACTTAAAGGTTTCAAATCAACATTTACATGTAACGACTAACAATGACTTAACGACTCAGTTAAAATGTATATACATGTAGTGTTTTAATATGTATTCTTACACTTTTGAAAGACTTCAAGACACCTATCAAAATACTTCTACTTAACAAAAATACTTACAATTACATCCTCGTTCAGTTTCATCAACAGTTCTACTCGTATGCACCCGTATTCGTACTCGTACAATACACAGCTTTTAGATGTATGTATTATTGGTATATACACTCCAATGATCAGCTCTTAGCAGCCCATGTGAGTCACCTAACACATGTGGGAACCATCATTTGTCAACTAGCATGAAATAACTCATAAAATTACAAAAATATGAGTAATCATTCATGACTTATTTACATGTAAACAAAATTACACATCCTTTATATCTAATCCATATACCAACGACCAAAAATACCTACAAACACTTTCATTCTTCAATTTTCTTCATCTAATTGATCTCTCTCAAGTTCCATCTTCAAGTTCTAAGTGTTCTTCATAAATTCTATAAGTTCTAGTTTCATAAAATCAAGAATACTTTCGAGTTTGCTAGCTTACTTCTAATCTTGTAAAGTGATCATCCAACCTCAAGAAATCTTTCTTATTTATAGTAATATATCTTTATAATACAAGGTAATACTCATATTCAAACTTTGATTCAATTTCTATAACTATAACAATCTTATTTCGAGTGGAAATCTTACTTGAACTTGTTTCCGTGTCATGATTCTGCTTCAAGAACTTTCAAGCCATCCAAGGATCCTTTGAAGCTAAATCATTTCTTGTCACTTCCAGTAGGTTTACCTACTAAACTTGAGGTAGTAATGATGTTCATAACAACATTCGATTCATACATATAAAACTATCTTATTCGAAGATTTAAACTTGTAATCACTAGAACATAGTTTAGTTAATTCTTAACTTGTTCACAAATAAAGTTAATCCTTCTAACTTGACTTTTAAAATCAACTAAACATATGTTATATATCTATATTATATGCTAACTTAATGATTTAAAACCTGGAAACACGAGAAACACCGTAAAACCGGATTTACGCCGTCGTAGTAACACCGCGTGCTGTTTTGGGTTAGTTAATTAAAAACTATGATAAACTTTGATTTAAAAGTTGTTATTCTGGGAAAATAATTTTTCTTATGAACATGAAACTATATCCAAAAATCATGGTTAAACTCAAAGTGGAAGTATGATTTTCAAAATGGTCATCAAGACGTCGTTCTTTCGACTGAAATGACTACCTCTTACAAAAATGACTTGTAACTTATATTTATAACAATAAACCTATACTTTTTCTATTTAGATTCATAAAATAGAGTTCAATGTGAAACTATAGCAATTTGATTCACTCAAAACGGATTTAAAACGAAGAAGTTATGGGTAAAACAAGATTGGATAATTTTTCTTGTTGTATCTACGTGAAAATTGGTAACAAATCTATATTGATCATATCCTAGCTAACTTATATTGTATTATACATGTATTCTAATATATTATGTAATCTTGGGATACCATAGACACGTATGCAAATGTTTTGACATATCATATCGACCCATGTGTATATATTATTTGGAACAACCATAGACACTCTATATGCAGTAATGTGGGAGTTAGCTATACAGGGTTGAGGTTGATTCCAAAAATATATATACTTTGAGTTGTGATCTATCCTGAGACATGTATACACTGGGTCGTGGATTGATTCAAGATAATATATATCAATTTTTTTTTCTGTACATCTAACTTTGGACAACTAGTTGTAGGTTACTAACGAGGATAGCTGACTCAATAAACTTAAAACATCCAAATGTATTAAAAGTGTTGTAAATATATTTTGAATATACTTTGATATATATGTACATATTTGTTATAGGTTCGTGAATCGACCAGTGGCCAAGTCTTACTTCCCGACGAAGTAAAAATCTGTGAAAGTGAGTTATAGTCCCACTTTTAAAATCTAATATTTTGGGATGAGAATACATGCAGTTTTATAAATGTTTTATGAAATAGACACAAGTAATTGAAACTACATTATATGGGTAAATGATCGAAGCCGAATATACCCCTTTTGCTTGGTAACCTAAGAATTAGTAAACCGATCTACTAATTGACGCGAATCCTAAAGATAGATCGATTGGGCCTAACGAACCCCATCCAAAGTACCGGATGCTTTAGTACTTCGAATTCGTTTTTATCATGTCCGAAGGATTTCCCGGAATGATAGGGGATATTCTTATATGCATCTTGTTAATGTCGGTTTATCTCTATGTATGGGATGTATATTGAAATATGAAATCTTGTGGTCTATTATTATGATTTGATAATATATAGGTTAAGCCTATAATTCACCAACATTTTTGTTAACGTTTTAAGCATGTTTATTCTCAGGTGATTATTAAGAGCTTCCGCTGTTGCATACTAAAATAAGGACAAGATTTGGAGTCCATGCTTGTATGATATTATGTAAAAACTGCATTCAAGAAACTTATTTTTGATATAATATATTCTTATTGTAAACCATTATGTAATGGTCGTGTGTAAACGGTATATTTTAGATTATCATTATTTGATAATCTACGTAATGTTTTTTTTAAACCTTTATCGATAAAATAAAGATTATGGTTGTTTTAAAAATGAATGCAGTCTTTGAAAAACGTCTCATATAGAGGTCAAAACCTCGTGACGAAATCAATTAATATGGAACGTTTATAATCAATATGAACGGGACATTTCAATTCCAACCAAATCTTATTATATACTACCGTGAAAAATTGTATCAATCTTCTCAAATAACATCTGCTTATGCATAGGTAACTAATCCTTTCCAATTGCTACTTTAAAACTTCCAAGTTTTGTTGACATGAGGTCATCTCCAAATGACCCACCTGTTAATTTTAAGGTACTACCTTAAATTATTCATCTACCTTTGTTATTTTTCCATTGCTTTGCTCCATAAAATATACTTAACGTCCATGGGTGTTAATGGCTTACTAATCAAAACACTAAAGTTCTTAGATCTAGGGTATCAACCGCTCCAGTAGTAAACAACTCTGAAATAATAATATTGTTGAGAAGAAACATAGTCTCCACTATACTCCAGATCCATGTGAGTCCCCTTTGACCTCCTTGGCCATGTTGCCATTCTTCCTCCACTTCTAGTAGTCCGCCTAATACATACACCATTGTGTCTTCCAAAATTCTCTTTGATCACTTTATATTCCTCATGTAAAAACATCGAAACTTCTGTATGAATTACCGCAATATAATCTTGTCGGCCAGTCGTCATTATATTAAACTAATTCATACTTCCATTCCGTCATCACTTCACAAGTTCAAGATAACGTGATCAACTTCGAGTTGCTAATCAACTCCAACTAAGTGATGCTCCATCCTTGCTATCCCAATGGGAAATATGCATACTTTATCCCACGGATTATCGGTGTAGGTGCGTAGGTTCCGTAGGGTACGGGTCGATGTTTAAATGTGTTGGTGCATGTCTTTAAAATGCTCGGGTTCGTACAATGCTTCCAGGTTCTTTTAAAGAGCTTCAATCGTGTCCTCATATCAGACAAGGAATGATATAGGGCGATGTGAGGTGACTCTGAAGTCATTGGGTATAGATGAGCATTAACGGAAGATACTCCAACCTGGGGGGAATTTAAATGCCCTTCTGACATCTTAATGTATAAGAGTGTTAGGGACCAAAGTCCAACTCTGTTGTTAGATCTCGGACGAATGGTGTAGGATGAAGGTAAATAGTATACCAGGTTGTGAGATTTGAGCATTATTCTGAGAGTTTGTACATCGTGTGTGGCCCATCACGGTGAGCATGGTAAGTGTGATAAGGTGTGGTTGCTCCATCCATTCCACAGAGGGTTCCTCTTTCAAGGGATCTACTTTGGTTTGTGCATGCACCGAGGGGAATTCTTCTTCAATTGCGCAAGGAATTGCTTCGTTCTCAGGATCGGGTGGATGGTGGTAACTGATGGATCAGGATACAAGTCCCCAAAGTCGGATGAGTGGAGATGGATTGAGAAAATATCGTATGGTGTAAGAAATTTCAAAGTTTGTTCGGATACATGTGAGTTAACACTCGGCTCAATTAATCAGAAATGTTAGCACATAGTATATCATAACGGCACACAATAGTAACCTACAACAGTAGTCTAAGGCAGTACATAACAGAGTAATACTAGTAGTGTCGTACAGTAGTGTTATACAATAGTATCATATAATCGATAGCAGATAACAGTAGCATGCAATGGTTACAAGTAGCAGTAACAGATGATAGTGGCATATAGTAGTTACATATAGTGGTAACAAATGACAGTAGTATACAGTTGTTGCCTATAGTAGTCACAGAGTACAGTGGTATTTAGTAGTTGTAGTAAGTAGTAGTATATAGCAGTATTATGCAATCAAAAGCAGATAGTAGTAGCATGCAGTAGTAATAAGCAGTAACATGCAATAATATATAACAGTAGCATGTAGCAGTAGCGTATAGCAGTAGCATAAAGCAGTACCATAAAGCAGTAGCATATAGCAGTAAATAGTTGTAACTGTAGTGGCCCAAACTTTTCCATGATTATATATTAAATGAAAACTATATTTGCATGATTAAATGTTTCCAACATGTTAAGCAATCAAATTTGTTAAGACTTGATTTATTGAAATGAGTTTCATGTAGACAATTGACCACCCAAGTTGACCGGCGATTCACGAACGTTAAAACTTGTAAAAACAACATGATATATATATATATATATATATATATATATATATATATATATATATATATATATATATATATATATATATATATATATTTAACATGATATTATGATGAGTAAGTATCTTACCAAGTACATTAACAATGAGTTATATACATAAAATGAAAGTAGGGAATTAAGAAACGCGAAACGATATATATAACGGTTATCGTTACAACAACGTCTTACTAAATACATATGTATCATGTTAAGATATTAATACACTATGTTTAACATCATGAAATGATAATTACATATATCATTAAGCATATTAACAAATAACTACACGAGTAAGATGAGACTACTAACTTAAGGATTTCGAAACAATAAATATATGTAACGATTATCGTTGTAATAGTATTTTACACATATTTATATGATATTAAGATATATTAATACACCATGTTAACATGTTAACATAACAATTTAACATCCCATTTAAGTGTAATAACAATGGATCAATTACATTTAACAAGATTGTTAACTTAAAGGTTCCGAAACAACACTTACATATAACGACTAACGATGACTTAACGACTCAGTTAAATGTATATACATGTAGTGTATTAAAATGTAATAATACACTTTTGGAAGACTTCATGACATATATCAAAGTACTTCTACTTAACAAAAATGCTTACAATTACATCCTCATTCATTTTCATCAACAATTCTACTCGTATGCACCCGTATTCATACTCGTTCAATACACAGCTTCTAAGATGTATATACTATTAGTATATACACTCAATCATCAGCTCCTTAGCAGCCCATGTGAGTCATTAAACATGTAGGAACCATCATTTGGCAACTAGCATGAAATATCTCACAAAATTACAAAAAATATTATAAATCATTCATGAATTATTTACATGAAAACAAACTTACACATCCTTTATATCTAATCCATATACCAACGACCAAAAACACCTACAAACACTTTCATTCTTCAATTTTCTTCATCTAATTGATCTCTCTCAAGTTCTATCTTCAAGTTCTAAGTGTTCTTCATAAATTCTATAAGTTCTAGTTTCATAAATCAAGAATACTATCGAGTTTGCAAGATTACTTCCAAGCTTTGTAATCCAATCCAAGTAATCATCTAAGCTTAAGAAATCTTTCTTATTTATAGTAAGATATCTTTGTAATACAAGGTAATACTCATATTTAAACTTTGATTCAATTTCTATAACTATAACTATCTTATTTCGAGTGGAAATCTTACTTGAACTTGTTTTCGTGTCATGATTCTACTTCAAGAACTTTCAAGCCATCCAAGAATCCTTTGAAGCTAGATCAATTTTTGTCACTTCCAGTAGGTTTACCTACTAAACTTGAGGTAGTAATGATGTTCATAACATCATTCGATTTATATATATAAAACTATCTTATTCGAAGATTTGAACATGTAATCACTAGAACATAGTTTAGTTAATTCTAAACTTGTTCGCAAACAAAGTTAATCCTTCTAACTTGACTTTTAAAATCAACTAAACACATGTTCTATATCTATATGATATGCTAACTTAATGATTTAAAACCTGGAAACACGAAGAACACCGTAAAACCGGACATACGCCGTCGTAGTGAAATCGGGGGCTGTTTTGGGTTAAAAAAAATAAAAAGTATCTTAATCTTTGAATTGGAAGTTTGTTTTCTGGAAAAATGATATTACATATGAACATGAAACTATATCCAAAAATCATGGTTAAACACAAAGTGGAAGTATGTTTTTCAAAATGGTCATCAAGATGTCGTTTTTCGATGGAAATGACTACCTCTTTAAAAAATGACTTGTAACCTGTATTTCCAACTATAAACTTATAATTTTTCTGTTTAGTTTCATAAATTTCAGTTCATTATGTAACCATAGCAACTTCGGGTCAAAACGTGTAAGTTGGCAGGGACACGCTAACCCTGTGTGCCGTAGCACCCACCAATCCCACCCCGAAAGAGACCTGTGCCGGCAAAGTACCTCCTCCCAGGTACTACAGTGACGGCAAGGCGATTTTTACCCCAGCTAGCTAGACCCCCGAAACACTTCACAAATTTCCCCCCGGAGGGAGAAATAATTCCATGCGGGGCGCCCAGACAGAGAATCGAACTTGCGCCTTTCTTCGGGTCAAAGCTTCCCCCACTGTGGGCCCAAGGATCAAAGGCGTCGGGTACCACTGAGCTATAAGCTCGTTGGTTAACCATAGCAACTTGAATCACTCAAAACGGATTTGAAACGAAGAAATGACGGGTAAAACAAAATTGGATAAACTTGCTAGTTTTAGCTACGAAAATTTTGTAACAAATCTAGACTAAACATATCCTAACTAATTTATATTGTATTATACACATTATGTAATCTTGGGATACCATAGACACGTATACAATATTTTGACATATCATATCGACCCATCTATATATATTATTTGGAACAACTATAGACACTCTATATACAGTAATGTTTGAGTTAGCTATACAGAGTTGAGGTTGATTCCAAAAATATATATACTTTGAGTTGTGATCTAGCCTGAGACGTGTATACACTGGGTCATGGATTGATTCAAGATATATATATATATATATCAATATATATATATATATATATATATATATATATATATATATATATATATATATATATATATATATATATATATATATATATATATATATATATATATATATATATTGATTTATGTCTGTACATCTAACTGTGGACAACTAGTTGTAGGTTACTAACGAGGACTGCTAACTTAACAAACTTAAATCATAAAAACGTAATAAAAAATGTTGTGAATATATTCCGATCATATATTGATATATATGTACATATTTGTTATAGGTTCGTGAATCGACCAGTGGCCAAGACTTACTTCCCGAAGAAGTAAAAAATCTGTGAAAGTGAGTTATAGTCCCATTTTTTAAATTTAATATTTTTGGGATGAGAATACATGCAGTTTTATAAATGTTTTACAAAATAGACACATGTACATGAAACTACATTCTATGGTTGAATTATTAAACCGAATATGCCCCTTTTTAGTCTGGTAATCTAAGAATTAGGGAACAGACACCCTAATTGACGCGAATCCTAAAGATAGATCTATTGGGCCTAACAAGCCCCATCCAAAGTACCGGATGCTTTAGTACTTCGAATTTATCATGTCCGAAGGGAGTCGGTTACCAGGTGTTCACCATATGAATGATTTTTATCTCTATGCAGTTTGCGAAATGCCTGATACGAGATGTGTATTTATGAGAAATGAAATCTTGTGGTCTATTATTACAATTTGATAAATATATAGGTTAAACCTATAATTCACCAACATTTTTTTGTTGACATTTTAAGCATGTTTATTCTCAGGTGATTGTTAAGAGCTTCCGCTGTTGCATACTAAATTAAGGACAAGATTTGGAGTCCATGCTTGTATAATATTGTTTAAAAACTGCATTCGAAGGCATATATTGATGTGTAATATTATTGTAAACTATTAAGTAATGGTCGTGTGAAAATGCTATATTTTAGATTATCATTATTTGATAATCGTCGTAATATTTTAAAAGTTATAGTTTCTTTTAAAATCGAATGCAGCCTTTGAAAAATGTCTCATATAGAGGTCAAAACTTCGCAACGAAATCAATTAATATCGAACGTTTATAATCAATATGAACGGGACATTTCAGTTGGTATCCGAGCGTTGGTCTTAGAGAACCAGAAATTTGCATTAGTGTGTCTAACCGAATTTGTTAGGATGCATTAGAGAGTCTGGACTTCGACCGTTTTTTCTTTAAAAACGATTGCTTAATATTTTTTTTTTTGGAAACTATATATTATTAACATGTAAATATTATGTGATATATTAATCTCTTAACGTATTTGATATTGTGTGATAGATGTCTACCTCTAATACAAATCCCATCGACTCACCTAATAATAATGAAGAGTCGAATATATATTGGGAAGATTCACAAATTCCCGAAGAGGAATAGGAAGAAGAGGAACCGGAAGAAGAGGAACCCAAAGAAGAAGAGGTTCCGGGGGAGGAAATATTAGAAACCACTGAAAAACAGATAAATAAAAGAAAATCCTCAACCAATGGACCAAAATTAATAATGGTCAATGGTGTTTCTGCCGAGGAAGCAAAATATTGGGAACATTACCAATTTTTCGATGAATCGGATCCCGATGAGGATTCCGATGATGTTATTGTAACACCGGCCATTTTTTTTTACACAGCGGAAGACTTTATTAATAAACACAGTATAGGTTACGTCATTACATTAATCCATGTAATTAAGTTTAAGTTTACACCACGGTGTTACGTTATCACAAAACATTATTTAAACAAAAGTCCACATTAGAGTCGGGTTGTGTAGCGACCCGACCAAATCGTCATTGACGTCGCCGACTACTTAGGTCCCGTTGCGTGGTCATAGTCCCTATATGAGACTCGTTTGACCAAAATTATGTCGCATTCATTTGAAACGTACAAGACTTACAAAGTTTAGTTTACAAAACAATTCGACAACAAGTCTAAGTTTACAAAAGTTGTAAAGTATAAATGAATTAACTTGCGACATAATTAGTTTAAAATCACGGTTGCTATAAATAGCGTAAGTATGTAGACAAAAGTTTGAATCCAAAGGTGCTATCACTAGCGTATGTATGTATGTATGCTTGACCCCAAGCAAGAAATCAGAGTGTATGCATGTATGCTTGACTCCAAGCAAGTATCAAAAGTATGAGCGGAAGCATGTATCACTTAAGTTCAAGGACCTGAGAAAAACATAGAGAATCTGTCAACGAAAACGTTGGTGAAATCATAGGTTTAGTAAGTAAGTAAATGAGTAAGTAAGTTGAACCACAAGTGTTGTCACGTTGAAATAATAATAAACCATTCTAAAAGTTGATATCACGAGCACCCAATTATCAAGGCTTAACTATCACGAAACCCCATTAATATAGTGTCAGAACATACACTTATCCCCGAAAATATATTTCATCCGATTAACGGTAGCGAACCGTCCGAATGAGGGTTTGTCAAACCCGTATGGCCACACAACATAAGTTCTCGCTTACACCCTGCAAGTGTAACTAATGATAATTGAATTGAGGCTTTTTGTTCTAACTCGTACGTAGAATGTTTGTTTTCGTACTTGTGTTCACTTTGTAAAATGAAACGTTTATGTTTTCTCATCCCCAATATAAGTATAAAAGTGTAAAAGTGGGACTATGATCTCACCTTTGATTGCAAGAGTAAATAAGTACTTCAACAAGTAATGTGCACAAAGGACAACGCTAGCCTCGACCTAAACAAATAGGTTGTATCAATTAACTAGTTACGATACAAGGTCGGGCGAAATGTGTTCAATTAGTCCTATGGCTCGTTATGACTCGAATAGTATAGCATGTGAATCACGTTGTCAAGTTTCATGCAAGAATCAAGTATAAAAGAAGATTAGAACGATTGCATAAACGTTTGGTTAAGTTTGACTAAAATTCAAACTTGGTCAAAGTCAACGAAAAAGTCAACACGTTCGGGTCGGGTCCCAAACTATTTTTCTAAGCTTAGAAGTCATATATGAGCATGTTTGCCAAGTTACATGTTAATCGGAGGTGCGTAGCATAGTTGGAATTAAACGAAAAAGTGCAAAGTTGGTCAGCCCCTGAACAAGGCAAATGTCGCGCCGCGACATATGGTGGCCGCGCCGCGACAATGGGCGTGGCCTGGTGCCTGGTCAGTTTCAAAAGTTCAAGTCTTGATCTAAAATTCAATTTAGCACAAAACGCAAACCGTAAACACTTAGAATACGCATCTTATATCATTGGAAAGCTCTTTTGACAAGGAATACAATTAACTACCTTTCACAAGCAAAAACATCAATTACAATAACCGAAAACTCGTCAATTGATCAAGAAAGGTTTATTTTCAAAGTTTCAAGTTCGTAAAACGTATTTTATGATTCGGGAATCCAATTTACACATACGATATGCCGTTTCGAAGGTAATTAAGCATACATTGCATCTAAACACTTACCAATAACATTTCATGGCATTCGAAACATCAAAAGCTCGTTTTAAGTCTATCAAACCCTAACCAAAATCCACAAAAATCAATATTCATGTTTTTGAAGTTTTCTTAATCAACCTACGCATCAAAACGAAGCTAGTGATACTAGTAATACAATTAAAACATGAACTTTAACAATCAAACAACATTTAATCTTCCAAAATGCAAGATTAAGCAAACCCATTTCAAATGTTCAAACTAGTGACTCAAAACAACAAATCGAGCAAACAAATCATATATTCATGTTATACACGAGCCATAGACACTAACTAACACCATTTCAAGTCAAAAACACGAATTTAGAGAAATCTAGAGTTTTTAGAAAGTTACCCAAACGAGATGAAATTGGTATCAAATTGTAGAGGATGAAGAGAGGATTCCAAATATGTAATTTGTTTTGTTGCTAGCTCCCTAAACCGAATTTAGATGATGAATTCTTGTTTGTGTTCTTGAGAGAAAAAGAAAGTAAGAAAGAAAGAAGAAGGTGGATGAATGAATGGATGAGGAAGGTGTTGACCATTTGACTAGTCACACCTTTGGTCTCTTGGCAATATTGGTCCCTCAAGTTTGAAAGCGGCTGCGGGAATTAACCAAACGAATATTTTAAAAACGCTCGAGTAAACGAGTGATGTTATAATTAAATAACGGGAAAATTAAGAACGTTGGTCAACGGAAACTACGAATTTAAATAACGAAAGGTATTATTTAAAAAAAAGATAGTGTTAAAAATAAATTTAACGGAAAAACGCGGGATGTTACATTACCTACACCTTAAAAGAAATTTCGTCCCGAAATTTAGTTGGAAGTAGTAGTCGTTGTTTCTTCCTCGAGATCTTGCGTTGTCGGTTCTACGAATAAGTGAAGGTACTCCCTCGGGTATTTCAACGAACTTCGACAGTCGCGATTTTACGTTGGTTTAAAGTTTGGTTCCATGATTTATAGTTTCAACCGGTCCTCCTTGGAAGTGAGGTTTATCGTTGATAGTAAGTTCATCGAAGAGGATAACAAGTTCTTGTCTCGCAAGACACGCCTTTAAGTTTGATACGTAGAATTTAGGATGAACGGAGACTCGAATGAGTTGAAAAATCTAAACGGCTAGTAACGGGTCCAAAACGCCCCAGGATTTTAAAAGGACTAAAAATATCGCGGATTTAGCTATCTACGTTTCCCGAAACGGATTACACCTTTTCAAGGTGCGACTTTACCGTTACGCGGTTACCCACTTGGAATTCGAGAGGTTCACGTCTAACATCGGCATAGTTCTTTTGGCGACTACGATCCGCCTTGAGCCTTTCTTGGAATTGAAAAATTTTCTGGTTGTTTCATGAATGATTTCGGGTTCGGTGGTTCGCTTGTCACCTACTTCGGTTCAACAATTTAAGAAAACGACGATTACGGCTATACGGGTCCTCGAAAGTGTGACGTTAAGACTTGAATGATAACCATCGTTGTAAGAGAATTTGGTTAAAGGCAAAAACTTTTCTCAAGTAAATTTGAAGTTGATAACACAAATTCGTATTACGGTTTCCAAGGTTTAAATCGTATGTTTGCTCGGTCCGTCGGGTTGTGGTTGATGTGCGGTACTCATGTCTAAACGTGGTCCCAAAGCTTTTTGTAAGGCACTCCGAAATCTAGAAGTGAAATGAGAATCTCGATCCGAAACGAGGTACATTTCTTTAAGGTATATTTGAAAAAGTTTGTTAGGACGTGAAAACGTTTGTTGGAACAAGTTTCTGTTTCTCAAGAATTTCGCGCCGCGGAAGATTTATCAGTTTCCGAAAATGTTCGATAGGACTATTCACCCTCGAGGCGAATACTAGTATAGTGTGAAGAGTCTCTCTCTCCATTGAGAATTTAGATAAAATATTTCCTTAAACGGAAGTACGAGTGTAAGGCGAGAGAAGTTTTCGCCTCGATGTGAGCATACCAAGCATTTTGTAGTTCGTCTATAAAAAAAAAACTATAAGAAAACGAGATAGTACACACGTGTAACATATGTTTGAAGTCGAAAGAATTTGTCATTCATTCGGAAGCATCAATATGGTTCAACAATAATCGAAGATGGGTCCCGGGTATGGTTGTTATCAGTATTCTCGGAGTTTTCAGATGTTCAAACAAGAAAAATAAAGTCATGTATATGGCACATGGTGGTGATTAGGTTGATCGAGTCCAATCACCATCACGTGTCACTAGAACTTTGGTGTGAATTACCGTAATATAACCACGTTGATCGAGTGTCGTTATATTACGCTAACTCATACCTCCATTCCCACATCACTCCATAGATTCGAGTTCGTGTAACCTTGAAGATCTAAAATGAACAAAGTGCAACGGCATCTCTAACGTGACTCGTATTGAATCGAAAGAATTTGTGCAACTCTAAAGAAGCGTTCCCCGAGGGAAGTGTATAAATGATTGTTCACGTCAATGCGGTTCAAGTCAAACAATAATGTCTTTAGGCGCGAAAAGAGCAACGAATCATGATAACGAGTAGTACGCAATCGTAGTGATAAGTAGTGACGACGATACTCACCTAGAGTAGTGATGGTAGTAACAAGAAGTGGTAGATAGTAAGGTACACAGGTGTGACACCGATAATAACTTGAAACGGTGGCGAATAACAATTTAGGAGACAGAGTTCCCGAACAAGTGTGACTAATGAAGTCATCGTCATCCTTACCCGTATGATTCTTGAATTTACGTGTGTTACCAGAAAGTGGCAGAATACGGATTCGTATGATGAAAACTTGGTACCATTAAGAAGTTTGCCTAAAAATGATTCAAGTATAATGCACAAGTAGTCAAGTAAACGCTATCTATAGCAAATGTATGTCAGAATGCAATGGCTAACTATCCGGTTGTAGTCTAGATTCACTAATGCGTCCTAACGACTCTGTCAGACACACTAATGCACATCCTAGATCCCTACAACCAACGCTCTGATACCACTTGTAGCGACCCGACCAAATCGTCATTGACGGCGCCGACTACTTAGGTCCCGTTGCGTGGTCATAGTCCCTATATGAGACTCGTTTGACCAAAATTATGTCGCATTCATTTGAAACGTACAAGACTTACAAAGTTTAGTTTACAAAACAATTCGACAACAAGTCTAAGTTTACAAAAGTTGTAAAGTATAAATGAATTAACTTGCGACATAATTAGTTTAAAATCACGGTTGCTATAAATAGCGTAAGTATGTAGACAAAAGTTTGAATCCAAAGGTGCTATCACTAGCGTATGTATGTATGTATGCTTGACCCCAAGCAAGAAATCAGAGTGTATGCATGTATGCTTGACTCCAAGCAAGTATCAAAAGTATGAGCGGAAGCATGTATCACTTAAGTTCAAGGACCTGAGAAAAACATAGAGAATCTGTCAACGAAAACGTTGGTGAAATCATAGGTTTAGTAAGTAAGTAAATGAGTAAGTAAGTTGAACCACAAGTGTTGTCACGTTGAAATAATAATAAACCATTCTAAAAGTTGATATCACGAGCACCCAATTATCAAGGCTTAACTATCACGAAACCCCATTAATATAGTGTCAGAACATACACTTATCCCCGAAAATATATTTCATCCGATTAACGGTAGCGAACCGTCCGAATGAGGGTTTGTCAAACCCGTATGGCCACACAACATAAGTTCTCGCTTACACCCTGCAAGTGTAACTAATGATAATTGAATTGAGGCTTTTTGTTCTAACTCGTACGTAGAATGTTTGTTTTCGTACTTGTGTTCACTTTGTAAAATGAAACGTTTATGTTTTCTCATCCCAAATATAAGTATAAAAGTGTAAAAGTGGGACTATGATCTCACCTTTGATTGCAAGAGTAAATAAGTACTTCAACAAGTAATGTGCGCAAAGGACAACACTAGCCTCGACCTAAACAAATAGGTTGTATCAATTAACTAGTTACGACACAAGGTCGGGCGAAATGTGTTCAATTAGTCCTATGGCTCGTTATGACTCGAATAGTATAGCATGTGAATCATGTTGTCAAGTTTCATGCAAGAATCAAGTATAAAAGAAGATTAGAACGATTGCATAAACGTTTGGTTAAGTTTGACTAAAATTCAAACTTGGTCAAAGTCAACGAAAAAGTCAACACGTTCGGGTCGGGTCCCAAACTATTTTTCTAAGCTTAGAAGTCATATATGAGCATGTTGGCCAAGTTACATGTTAATCGGAGGTGCGTAGCATAGTTGGAATTAAACGAAAAAGTGCAAAGTTGGTCAGCCCCTGAACAAGGCAAATGTCGCGCCGCGACATATGGTGGCCGCGCCGCGACAATGGGCGTGGCCTGGTGCCTGGTCAGTTTCAAAAGTTCAAGTCTTGATCCAAAATTCAATTTAGCACAAAACGCAAACCGTAAACACTTAGAATACGCATCTTATATCATTGGAAAGCTCTTTTGACAAGGAATACAATTAACTACCTTTCACAAGCAAAAACATCAATTACAATAACCGAAAACTCGTCAATTGATCAAGAAAGGTTTATTTTCAAAGTTTCAAGTTCGTAAAACGTATTTTATGATTCGGGAATCCAATTTACACATACGATATGCCGTTTCGAAGGTAATTAAGCATACATTGCATCTAAACACTTACTAATAACATTTCATGGCATTCGAAACATCAAAAGCTCGTTTTAAGTCTATCAAACCCTAACCAAAATCCACAAAAATCAATATTCATGTTTTTGAAGTTTTCTTAATCAACCTACGCATCAAAACGAAGCTAGTGATACTAGTAATACAATTAAAACATGAACTTTAACAATCAAACAACATTTAATCTTCCAAAATGCAAGATTAAGCAAACCCATTTCAAATGTTCAAACTAGTGACTCAAAACAACAAATCGAGCAAACAAATCATATATTCATGTTATACACGAGCCATAGACACTAACTAACACCATTTCAAGTCAAAAACACGAATTTAGAGAAATCTAGAGTTTTTAGAAAGTTACCCAAACGAGATGAAATTGGTATCAAATTGTAGAGGATGAAGAGAGGATTCCAAATATGTAATTTGTTTTGTTGCTAGCTCCCTAAACCGAATTTAGATGATGAATTCTTGTTTGTGTTCTTGAGAGAAAAAGAAAGTAAGAAAGAAAGAAGAAGGTGGATGAATGAATGGATGAGGAAGGTGTTGACCATTTGACTAGTCACACCTTTGGTCTCTTGGCAATATTGGTCCCTCAAGTTTGAAAGCGGCTGCGGGAATTAACCAAACGAATATTTTAAAAACGCTCGAGTAAACGAGTGATGTTATAATTAAATAACGGGAAAATTAAGAACGTTGATCAACGGAAACTACGAATTTAAATAACGAAAGGTATTATTTAAAAAAAAAAGATAGTGTTAAAAATAAATTTAACGGAAAAACGCGGGATGTTACAGGTTGTCAAACATATCTTCTGCATTAGCACCCATCCCGACTAGCAGTACCTAAACATGCAAGGGGAGAATATGTGGGAGATTAGCACACCGCTAAGTGAATGAAATCTATTTAACAGATATAGCTTAAGCCACATACAAGCTATATACTAACAACAACACTTGCTGATGATGTAGCGTGAGGGTACGAAATAGTATTATTTTTACTAGGAAATACTACAAAATATGACACAAGTTTTATTAATTTACGGATGGGATATACCTAAACCTTGCTACAACACTATAGGCAGTGTACCTAATCGTAGAGTAGTGTAGTTTTTAGTAAGTCCGGTTCGTTCCACAGGGAGCTAGTGATTACGTACTATATTTTTATAAAACTATATTTATATAATTATATATATATATATAAGTAGTAATATTATTATAAAAGGGGGGTTTTTACCGTTTAATGACCGGTTTGTCGATTTTATATTTTTAAGCGTAAAGATAAATGACAATAATTAAAGTGCGTAAAATAAATAAATGATGATAAATAAAATAACAATAAATAAAATTGCGATAGAATATGAAATAAAAGGTTTATGCTTATTTAAACTTCCGTAATCATGATGTTTGACGTTTTGATTTTAATTAATTGTTACTCGGGTTAATTGTCCTTTGTCATGGTTTATTTGATACCTATCTGGTTTTTATCCATAATAGTCCATCGGTCATAAATATAAAATGTGAGTGTCCTCGTCAAATTACCCTTATACCCGAAGTCAAATATTCCAACTAATTAAGGATTTAAACTGTGACGCAGTTATCACTTCTGTCAACAATTACACCAGTTATCACTGTATGTAATCTACCCCTATTTTGATTAGATATGAATATTAATTTACCCACTTGATCAGTTTGAATAATCAATTACCCAACCCGAATAATTAATTAAATGATTATAATAGATTCCATATGAGCGTCACTAAATAGGACAACCATAATCATTATTAATTATTAGGATAATTAATTTGAAAATAGGTTCGACAGACTCCAATGAGTTGTCACTCAATTAGACAATACCCCCCATCTATTAATAGTCAATAGTCCAATTTCCACAAGTGTCGGTCTTTTGCCCAAACCTTAATTATGGTACAAAGCCCAATTACCTAATTTTAGTAATTAGCCCAACATCATGATTACTTCGTTTTAAATAAGCATAATAATAACTTAGCTATGAGACATTAATATAAAAAGGTTGAACATAACTTACAATGATTAAAAATAGCGTAGCGTTACACGGACAGAATTTCGACTTACACACTCAAACGATCTCTATCATAAAACTTATTATTATCATAATTTAAAATTAAAATTAAGATTATTGTTATATCTTATTAAGTTAACATTATGATAGAGATATAGAATATAGATATTGATAATTGATATTGATAAATAAGAAAAAGATAGAAAAAGGTGTGTTTTTACATTACGATTACAAAGCCTTTTATAGGCGAATTTAGAAATTGAATTTTCACTTATGACCCCTGAACTATGCTCAATTAACAACTTTTTATTATTTAATATTATTCTTATTATGAATTATTTAAATATTATATTTTATTGTTGTGCATAGTTGACTCGTAATTTTTACACCGTTGCGTCGAGCGTTGAGAGTTGACTCTGGTCCCGGTTCCGGATTTTCGAACGTCCTTGCGTACAATTTTATATTTTGTACTTTGCGTTTTGTAACTTGTACTCTTGTCATTTTTAGACGTTCCTCATCAATAATTTGAACCTTTTTGATTGTATCTTGTACTTTTGAGCTTTTTGGACCTTTGTGTCTTCAATTCGTCGTTTTCGCCTTTTGTCTTCGCACTTATTTAAAATAAACGAATATTACTTGAAAATGGAACAATTGCAACTAAAATCTTGTCTTTCTTGGGGGATTTTGCTATGAAATATATGTTCCTTTTTAGCCTTATCAATATCCCCACACTTGAGCGTTGCTTGTCCTCAAGCAATACAGTCTTGAAATAATATAATACATCACACGAATCACTTCTTTATTCTTCACACTTTGTACATCAGTGATTTTGATAGAGCGGTATAAACAATGATAGTAACGATATGGTTAAAGGTGGGTGTGTCATCCACAGTTGCCTTGGGTTTAGGACAATGACACTTGCAATCAAATAGCCGATTTACTTTCGGTTTCCAAAGCAAAGTGCACATTTGAAAGGCGGTTTATAGTCCCACATGACTATAAAAATTTAGATCCTTTAAGGAAATTGGATCTTTATGAAAACATTTGATCTTTTGAAAATTCAAGCTAGATTTTACCCTAGACAAGTTTTCTGATTTGATCCATCATCGGTGTTGCAAAATATATTTGTGGATCAATATTTTGGCTAAAACTTTTAGGTTCGTGTAATCCACTGCTATCCCGGTATCGAAAAGTACACATCCAGTTTACTTGTTCCGTATATTATCTTTCGGTAAACTACCGTCCGGTTGTAAAGGAAAGCGATGAACAAGAAACTGTTAAGGCAATGTCCCGTGACATGCAGATGATTATGGTCTTTTAACGTGTCGGATGCTAGAACTATCCTTGGTAGGAGCGATAGTAAAGATCATCCTATGATTTTTCGGTCTGGCACAAGGTCCTGTCTCCGACCATGCTATGCAACCACCGTTCTTACGGTTGACACCCGATTTGGTTCAGGTGACCTAATGAATTCCAGGTGAATTCCTAGGATTTTACGTTCAATGGTAATGAACGCATTGAAAATGGGTTTTCAGAAAACAAATCGGTTTGTATTTTTGATCAAAATATTTTCTCGTTCAAGCTCGAGTTTAGATATCATTGAATTCCATGAGTTTGAATTCTCAATCTTTAAGGTCAATCTCAAGGATTGAGTAATATCAGTCTTAAAAGCTGATTTTTAATCTTTAAGGAGATTATCCTTTCTGGGGATCTGATTCATTAGTCTTATCAAGCTAATTTGCACGGTGCCTCCCCATTGTACGAGATAAATCCTTCTCATGGTTAGGATAAATCTGACCACTTGGCGACCCTGTTTGATGCTGAGGTCCGTGGATTTCCTGCTGATTTTAGAGATGACTTTTCTAGATTTTTCGTCAACCTACAGCTGGTCTGGACGACAACTTCTTGACCTAAATCAAGAAGCGCGTGTCTTTTTCGGAAGACTTTACTTCCTTTTAATGATGGAATTGATTCATCGTGTAGATCCATCTCTTCTTTCAAAAGTATTACGATAAATCGGGTAAAACAGTTAATTTAGTCCAAAACAAAAGCACCTGCAATAAACTTTACACAAACATGTGATAGATAGTTTTTAATTGAATAACTTGGTATATTCTCCCCACACTTAGTTTCTTTCTTTGCCTTTTTATTCTCCTTTATTCCATTTTAAATGAATTCAAGCGTTTTGGGTTGTTTCTCAATTTATGTCCTTTTTGAGGTAACAATAATTTCGGTATTAACACCTAATTTTCATCGTTCATAAATATATATAAACATGATTTTGATTTCATTTAGTTGAAAATTTTTCAAATTTTCACAAAATTTGGCAAATAAACCAAGTGTAAACCCGAGAGAATTTATAACCCTTCCCCACACTTGAGATCATGCAATGCCCTCATTTGCATGAAATCAGACTATAATTATAAATTCATGAGGGTGATTAGTGTAGAAAAGTGATTAAAAATACCCAGTTTGTAAGCATATTATTTTACATCACATTTGATATTTTGCGCCTTGTCATCAAAATTAGTAGCTTTTTGTTGAACTTAATGACAGTCTTTGAAAGTGCGCTGTTTTACCCTGTTGTGTACATAACATAAAATACAAACATATATATACATATTTTTGAAGTTTGGTACATAACACCACGTTCAAAAATTTATAATATATAATATTTTTGGCATCCTTTAGATCAATAAAATTAAAAATAATGATAACAAAATTTGTCGCCCCGCCCTCGGGTAAAGCAATTTCGGTTCAACTACCTAATCTTCAACTCACGACGAATTTTAGAAATCATTTTTTTACTTAATGAAATAAAGTAAATTTTGTTTTTAAATTCACACAAAACTTAAATTTAAAAAGCATATTAATTTCATATAAAACCTACAAAATAAAAAAAAAATCAGAATGGGGGAAGAAAACTAGTTCTTTAGTGTCTGCTAGCGGAAAAGACCAATCGGATTCCATTCTCGGAACTACACGAGAACAGAACAACTAACTCCAAACAGCATTTTCTTTTTAGAATATTTGAATCTCCTCACACTTAGGTAGCCGTGGTGTCAAAATTGTGATTAACTTCATCGTTAATTTCTCTTGGTCCATAATCAACTTGCATATCCGTGACTTTTTCTTTAAGCCATTGGTCGGATTCTTGTATAATATCCACAATTTCAACTAGTTTCTCCTTTTCTTTAGGTGATAGATTGGATACTAACCGGTTACATAACTTAAAGTTCCCCTTGGTTTTAGCATCGCGAATCCGTTTAATAAGTTTCTTCATTGAACTATTAATAACGGGATCATTTAATTTCGTATCAACAACGGGGTTCTTTGTTATCATGTCATCATTAGGTGTTACTTCATTTTCCCCACACTTAGGCGTTTCATTATTGCTAAGTATTACCGTTGGAGTTGGTAAAACAACATGGTTCTTACCAATCGTTTTTGCTGGTTCAACGGTTTTGGTTGGTGGAGATTTAGTCTTTCGAATCATAAAGGTGATCGATTTGTCACCACTACTAAGTGTCATTCTACCATTTCCTACATCAAATAACGCCTTGGTGGACGCTAAGAATGGTCGACCTAAAATTAAAGGAATGTTTGGGTCCTCTTCTATGTTAATGACAATGAATTCGACTAGAAAGGTTAAATTGCCTACTTGAACGGGTAGGTTGTCAACAATTCCAACTGGGTGCTTAATGGTTTGATCAAAGAGTCGAACACTCATATCCGTTGGACTTAACTTACCTACACCTAATCTCTTATATAAGGAAAGAGGCATAACACTTACACTTGCACCTAAATCTGCTAGTGCATCATACATGACACAATCACTAAGTAGACAAGGAACAATAAATTCACCCGGATCACCTACCCTAGGTGGAGGTTTTGGTGGAACTGTCTTCACCGGGTTTATATTTACGGCTTTTGTTTCTTGCACTTTCTTATTCTTTTTCTTCTTCTTTCCAGAGGTATCACAAACTTTATTACCTATTACTTGCTCATACTCAACTCCTTTTCTTGGAAACGGGATGGGTGGTCTGTATGGTGCCACCACTGGCTTTACATACTCGGGTGGTGGTGGTGGTGTAACTTCTTCATTGTTACTTACATCTAAAACTTTCCCATCTTCTGGTATTGGTTTTTCAGAATTTGTTGATATCATGTTAACATTTTCATTCCGAGGATTTACTTCATTATTACTCGGTAGCTTTCCTTGTTCCCTTTCACTCATCAATCTAACAAGAGTACCTACTTGTTTTTCTAGATTCAAAATGGAAGCTTGTTGAGTTCTAAATGACTGCTCAAACCTCTCATTCGTTTGGGTTTGAGTTTCAATAAATTGTATTTGAGATTCAACTAGCTTAAATACCACTTCTTCCAGATTTGACTTCTTCTCGTCGGTTTGTTGTGGTGGTTTATACAAGCCAGGTCTTTGTTGATTGAAAGTGTTGTTTTGAGTTGGTTGGTTATTCGGACCTTGTTGGTTATACGAGTTATTGTCGGGTCCTTTTGGATTGTAAAGAATGTTTTGATTTCGATTGAAGTTTGGCCTTGGCGGTTGATAATTATTCTGATAACTATTTTCCAGCCTTTGGTTCATGTAGACAACATTCTCACGTTGTTCCATCGTTTGTTCAATGTGACAGTCTTTCATTAAGTGTGGTCCACCGCATTGCTCACAACTGATTCGTATTGCGTGAATATCTTTATTCATCTTTTCCATTCGTCTTTCGAAAGCATCTATTTTTGCGGAAACGGAATCAAAGTCATGGCTAGAATCGGCTCTAGCCGCTTTAGATGAACGAAAAATATCTTTTTCTTGATGCCACTCATGAGAGTGGGAGGCTGTGTTATCAATAATTTTGTAAGCTTCAGTTGCGGTTTTCTTCATAATGGAACCACCAGCTGTTATGTCGATGTCTTTTCGTGTAGCAACGTTGACACCTTGGTAGAATATTTGTACTATTTGATAAGTGTCTAAACCGTGTTGAGGACATCCTCTCAACAACTTTCCAAATCTTGTCCACGCCTCATATAGAGTTTCATTTGGCTTTTGCGCGAACGTAACAATTTCTCCTTGAAGTCTCACGGCTTTGGATGCCGGAAAGAATTGTTTAAGAAATTTTTCAACTAAAACATCCCATGTGTCAATCGCCCCTTCAGGTAACGATTCTAACCAATCTTTGGCTTCTCCCTTTAAAGTCCAGGGAAACAACATGAGATAGATCTGCTCATCTTCCACTTCTCGGATTTTGAATAGTGTACAAATTCTTTTAAACGTACGAAGGTGTTCGTTAGGATCTTCATTCGGTGCACCACTGAATTGGCATTGGTTAGTTACCATGTGTAGAATTTGTCCTTTGATTTCATAATCTGGCGCATTAACTTCTGGCTTAATAATGGCGTGACCTTGGCCCGTGCGTGTGGCTCTCATTCGATCTTCCATACTTAGAGGTTCCGTTACTTCCATAATTGAATTTGTTGAATACGAATCACTAGAGGATTCTGATTTAATGGTTTGTGGCTCAGGAGGAATAATTAGTGGTTCAAGATCTTGGAATTGTCCTTGAATATGCTCCGGGTTCTTAATTGTGAAGTCGGGTTCAAAAGATGGATTATCGGAAATTTGAGTTGGAGTTCTTGTTCGACTAGATGACGATTCTAAAGAAAAATCAACGGCGACAATATTTGCTAGATGTCTTGATCGAGTTACAGGTGGTGAACGTATGACCGGCGGTGAACGTTTTGCTCGGTGCATTCACAGAATATCCTATTAGTTATAAAAATAAGAAAAACTTATATAAGTTGTCCAATCAATAGACTTTTCTGATTTTGCCCACGTTTCGAATAGCCAAAAGATGCAGCAGAGGGGCAGGATTCGTTTGGTCTCAATATAATTGAGTACTGTTTGGCTCCAATAACCCGGTCCACGTACAAATCCAACTATTACTACGAACCAGAAAATTTTGATGTCTATCAATTTAACCACTTAAAATAAATTTTCGTAATTTTAAGAAATTTAGAGAAGAAGTAGAAAAAAATCTAAGTCCTAAAAACTAGAATGGCGAGAAATAAGAAAGAAAAAGATTGCGTGTCGAAAAAGGTCGAAAAATAAAAATGTCGAAAAATAGGCGTCGAAAAATAAAAATAAGAAAGTAGTGCGAAATACGGCGTCATAAAATTCTAAAGCACCTAAAACTTAATCTAAGGAATAAGCACTTAAGGGATTTTACGGCAAAGCCTAAAAATTCTAGAAGTAAAAATAACTATGGCAAAACTAAACTTAATACTAAAAGTTGCGACTATAGTCTAAAAATCTAAAGGTAATAAAACTAAAAAAAAAACAATTTTTTTTTTATAGACAAAATCTTAAAAAATATATATATTTTTTTTTAATAATTTTTTTTTTTTTACGTTTTTTTTTACGTTTTTGTTTTTTTTTTACGTTTTTTTTTTTTTAAGTTTTTTTTTTTTTACGTTTTTTTTTTTAAAAACGAATTTTTTTTTTCTAAAAAAAAAAACGTTTTTTTTTTTTACAATTTTTTTTTTTTTAAAAAAAATGATTTTTTTTTACAAATTAATACTTTTTTTTATAATTATTATTTTTTTCAAAACTTTTTTTTTAATTCATTTACTATTCATGAATAGTAAATGAAAAGAAATTAATTAATTTAATATTCACATGAAAGCGACATGATAGAAATTATTAATTACAATTTACATAATATACCCCTGAAGTATTTAATAAATACGACTTTTTAAAACTTTTACGATTCAAAATATATTCTAAAATATTATTATATTATTATATTCTATTTCAATATTATTATATTATTATATTCTATTTCAATATTATTATATTATTATATTTTATTTCAATATTATTATAATTAAAAATATAGCGTTTTAGCGCTCCCCGGCAGCGGCGCCAAAAACTTGATGATGTAGCGTGAGGGTACGAAATAGTATTATTTTTACTAGGAAATACTACAAAATATGACACAAGTTTTATTAATTTACGGATGGGATATACCTAAACCTTGCTACAACACTATAGGCAGTGTACCTAATCGTAGAGTAGTGTAGTTTTTAGTAAGTCCGGTTCGTTCCACAGGGAGCTAGTGATTACGTACTATATTTTTATAAAACTATATTTATATAATTATATATATATATATATATATATATATATATATATATATATATATATATATATATATATATATATATAAGTAGTAATATTATTATAAAAGGGGGGGTTTTACCGTTTAATGACCGGTTTGTCGATTTTATATTTTTAAGCGTAAAGATAAATGACAATAATTAAAGTGCGTAAAATAAATAAATGACGATAAATAAAATAACAATAAATAAAATTGCGATAGAATATGAAATAAAAGGATTATGCTTATTTAAACTTCCGTAATCATGATGTTTGACGTTTTGATTTTAATTAATTGTTACTCGGGTTAATTGTCCTTTGTCATGGTTTATTTGATACCTATCTGGTTTTTATCCATAATAGTCCATCGGTCATAAATATAAAATGCGAGTGTCCTCGTCAAATTACCCTTATACCCGAAGTCAAATATTCCAACTAATTAAGGATTTAAACTGTGACGCAGTTATCACTTCTGTCAACAATTACACCAGTTATCACTGTATGTAATCTACCCCTGTTTTGATTAGATATGAATATTAATTTACCCACTTGATCAGTTTGAATAATCAATTACCCAACCCGAATAATTAATTAAATGATTATAATAGATTCCATATGAGCGTCACTAAATAGGACAACCATAATCATTATTAATTATTAGGATAATTAATTTGAAAATAGGTTCGACAGACTCCAATGAGTTGTCACTCAATTAGACAATACCCCCCATCTATTAATAGTCAATAGTCCAATTTCCACAAGTGTCGGTCTTTTGCCCAAACCTTAATTATGGTACAAAGCCCAATTACCCAATTTTAGTAATTAGCCCAACATCATGATTACTTCGTTTTAAATAAGCATAATAATAACTTAGCTATGAGACATTAATATAAAAAGGTTGAACATAACTTACAATGATTAAAAATAGCGTAGCGTTACACGGACAGAATTTCGACTTACACACTCAAACGATCTCTATCATAAAACTTATTATTATCATAATTTAAAATTAAAATTAAGATTATTGTTATATCTTATTAAGTTAACATTATGATAGAGATATAGAATATAGATATTGATAATTGATATTGATAAATAAGAAAAAGATAGAAAAAGGTGTGTTTTTACATTACGATTACAAAGCCTTTTATAGGCGAATTTAGAAATTGAATTTTCACTTATGACCCCTGAACTATGCTCAATTAACAACTTTTTATTATTTAATATTATTCTTATTGTGAATTATTTAAATATTATATTTTATTCTTGTGCATAGTTGACTCGTAATTTTTACACCGTTGCGTCGAGCGTTGAGAGTTGACTCTGGTCCCGGTTCCGGATTTTCGAACGTCCTTGCGTACAATTTTATATTTTGTACTTTGCGTTTTGTAACTTGTACTCTTGTCATTTTTAGACGTTCCTCATCAATAATTTGAACCTTTTTGATTGTATCTTGTACTTTTGAGCTTTTTGGACCTTTGTGTCTTCAATTCGTCGTTTTCGCCTTTTGTCTTCGCACTTATTTAAAATAAACGAATATTACTTGAAAATGGAACAATTGCAACTAAAATCTTGTCTTTCTTGGGGGATTTTGCTATGAAATATATGTTCCTTTTTAGCCTTATCACTTGCTAACTACCAACTAGCATACAATAAGACAATACGAGGATCGGCGGCTTGTACGAGCACACGACTCTCACCGAATTGGGCCTGAGTCTACCGATAGTCCCTACTACTTAATTCACAGTATAGTTATCCAGATGCAGGGGATGCATCATTCACACTATACTCTACAATCAGTAGCCTATGGACCCAACCTCCCCTAGGAACGGTTGACCTCATACGGACTCTAACCTCTCCTAGGCATGGTCTCGAGTCCCCAGTCTCCCTAGGCCCAACTGGTGCCATTCACACAGTGTACACAAAATTCACATACAACATCAGACATACTATATTATTCTAACATGGCAATCCCTACACTATGCATGGTAAAGGAGTCAACCACAGTAGCATGTTATACTACTTAAACTCTATCCGTAGATAGACCCACTCACCGAATACCAGCAACTAGCTCAGATAATCTATCATTGAGCGGTTTCCTTATCCTTATCACCTGAACATAAGGCAAATCAAGTTAGTTTCTGTCCGTTAACACAAAACAGCACAGTACAGAAAATCAGTCACAAAAAAAAGCGCCGCTAAAAGTCCACTTAACACTTATGCACTTTCAAAATTTACATTCTGAACACCAAAATACAAACGGGCAGCATAACAGCTAGAAAAATGGCACTTTGGTAAATATTCTGCCCTGGACACTCAGTCGGTCGACTGACACTGACAGTCGGTCGACTGTTGACACAACCGGTCGACTGACCTTTCCAGTCGATCGATTCATTTGGTATTACATCAATCGGCCGAAGGTAAATCTCAGTCGGTCGGTTCACTAAACAATCGGTCGGTTGAACCCTCAGTCGTTCGACTGTCGACCGACAGTCGGCCGACTGTGTTCATCTTCCTCAGAAACTGAATAAAGGCTACGGACTTCACGATGAAATCCTCAAATCTCGATCTAGAGCTCGTTTTAAACACCAAAATCGACCACAAGTTATTCACTACTTGTTATAGACTCAAAACCCACAACAATTTGACCATAACAACACTTAAATCACTTGTTTTGACACAAATTCAAGCTTTTTACAAAACTCACACAAAACCATGAATTTAACAACGAATTGAACATAAAAACACATGTTACTTACCTTGATAGACTCAGTAAACGATAACAAACACGATTCTAACAACAATTTGAGCTCAAGATCAATGTTTAAGGATTAGGGTTTGGTAGATGGGAGGGATGAAGGTACGGTGTTTTAGTGAATTTTCTAGAAATGGGAAGAAAATACAGTACACTAGTCACTTAATTGGGTTTAATTCCCACACTGTACAATACACGAGTATTTATCAGTTATCTGATATCTTTCGTACCTCGTTAGGCGGTCCTAACGGAGTCCAAATTAAATAAATAAAACTGTTCTGTAACCCTTGTCATAAACTGGTCTTAACCAATTAATAAAATAACACTATTCACATAATTAAAATAAAAGCATATAAAACACATAATAAAGCCCTAAGGGCAAAATAGTCCACTTACAACTAGCCCGGGTTTCAGTCTGTTACAAATCCACCCCCTTAAGGAGATTACGTCATCGGAATCTGGTTTTGGTCAAACAAATGAGGGTAGCGGTTTCTCATCAACTCTTCCGTTTCCCACGTAAGATTAGAACCCAAACTGTGTTTCCACTCGATCAACACCATCAGTATCTCTTTATTTCTCAACTTAGTCACTTTTCGGTCAACTACACGGACTGGCTCTTCCACCAATTTCTTATTCAAATCGACCCTTAAATCTTCTAAAGGAAGGAGTTGCATTTCATCATCGACTTTACACTAATGAAGATAACACACGTTGAATGTATTATGAATACCGGCTAACTCTAGTGGAAGATCTAACACCACAGTCTGATTGTTCAATACTTCACTGATCGGAAACGGACCAATAAATCTTGGTGCTAACTTACCACGTTTACCGAATCTGATAACCCCTTTCCACGGTAAAACTTTCAAATACACTTGTTCACCCACACTAAAGGTTACCGAACGTCTACGAGAATCAGCATACATTTTCTGCCTGTCTCTAGCGGCTTTCAACTTTTCTCGAGCAATTGCAACTTTTTTGGCTGTCATTTGAACAATTTCGGGACCTGCAAACTGTTTCTCCCCGGCTTCTAACCAACAAGTCGAAGTTCTGCAACGACGACCGTACAACATTTCATAGGGCAGCATCTGTAGTGACCCGAACTTTTCCATGTTTATATATATTAATTGAGATTGATATTTACATGATTAAATGTTTCCAACATGTTAAGCAATCAAATTTGTTAAGACTTGATTAATTGAAATAGGTTTCATATAGACAATTGACCACCCAAGTTGACCGGTGATTCACGAACGTTAAAACTTGTAAAAACTATATGATGACATATATATGGTTATATATAGTTAACATTATATTATGATAATTAAACATATCATTAAGTATATTAACAATGAACTACATATGTAAAAACAAGACTACTAACTTAATGATTTTGAAACGAGACATATGTGTAACGATTATCGTTGTAACGACATTTAATGTATATATATCATATTAAGAGATATTCGTACATCATAATATCATGATAATATAATAATTTAAAATCTCTTTTGATATTATAAACATTGGGTTAACAACATTTAACAAGATCGTTAACCTAAAGGTTTCAAAACAACATTTACATGTAACGACTAACGATGACTTAACGACTCAGTTAAAATGTATATACATGTAGTGTTTTAATATGTATTTATACACTTTTGAAAGACTTCAATACACTTATCAAAATACTTCTACTTAACAAAAATGCTTACAATTACATCCTCGTTCAGTTTCATCAACAATTCTACTCGTATGCACCCGTATTCGTACTCGTACAATACACAGCTTTTAGATGTATGTACTATTGGTATATACACTCCAATGATCATCTCTTAGCAGCCCATGTGAGTCACCTAACACATGTGGGAACCATCATTTGGCAACTAGCATGAAATATCTCATAAAATTACAAAAATATGAGTAATCATTCATGACTTATTTACATGAAAACAAAATTACATATCCTTTATATCTAATCCATACACCAACGACCAAAAACACCTACAAACACTTTCATTCTTCAATTTTCTTCATCTAATTGATCTCTCTCAAGTTCTATCTTCAAGTTCTAAGTGTTCTTCATAAATTCCAAAAGTTCTAGTTTCATAAAATCAAGAATACTTTCAAGTTTGCTAGCTCACTTCCAATCTTGTAAGGTGATCATCCAACCTCAAGAAATCTTTGTTTCTTACAGTAGGTTATCATTCTAATACAAGGTAATAATCATATTCAAACTTTGGTTCAATTTCTATAACTATAACAATCTTATTTCAAGTGATGATCTTACTTGAACTTGTTTTCGTGTCATGATTCTGCTTCAAGAACTTCGAGCCATCCAAGGATCCATTGAAGCTAGATCCATTTTTCTCTTTTCCAGTAGGTTTATCCAAGGAAATTAAGGTAGTAATGATGTTCATAACATCATTCGATTCATACATATAAAGCTATCTTATTCGAAGGTTTAAACTTGTAATCACTAGAACATAGTTTAGTTAATTCTAAACTTGTTCGCAAACAAAAGTTAATCCTTCTAACTTGACTTTTAAAATCAACTAAACACATGTTCTATATCTATATGATATGCTAACTTAATGATTTAAAACCTGGAAACACAAAAACACCGTAAAACCGGATTTACGCCGTCGTAGTAACACCGCGGGCTGTTTTGGGTTAGTTAATTAAAAACTATGATAAACTTTGATTTAAAAGTTGTTATTCTGAGAAAATGATTTTTATTATGAACATGAAACTATATCCAAAAATTATGGTTAAACTCAAAGTGAAAGTATGTTTTCTAAAATGGTCATCTAGACGTCGTTCTTTCGACTGAAATGACTACCTTTACAAAAACGACTTGTAACTTATTTTTTCGACTATAAACCTATACTTTTTCTGTTTAGATTCATAAAATAGAGTTCAATATGAAACCATAGCAATTTGATTCACTCAAAACGGATTTAAAATGAAGAAGTTATGGGTAAAACAAGATTGGATAATTTTTCTCATTTTAGCTACGTGAAAATTGGTAACAAATCTATTCCAACCATAACTTAATCAACTTGTATTGTATATTATGTAATCTTGAGATACCATAGACACGTATACAATGTTTCGACCTATCATGTCGACACATCTATATATATTTCGGAACAACCATAGACACTCTATATGTGAATGTTGGAGTTAGCTATACAGGGTTGAGGTTGATTCCAAAATATATATAGTTTGAGTTGTGATCAATACTGAGATACGTATACACTGGGTCGTGGATTGATTCAAGATAATATTTATCGATTTATTTTTCTGTACATCTAACTGTGGACAACTAGTTGTAGGTTACTAACGAGGACAGCTGACTTAATAAACTTAAAACATCAAAATATATTAAAAGTGTTGTAAATATATTTTGAACATACTTTGATATATATGTATATATTGTTATAGGTTCGTGAATCAACCAGTGGCCAAGTCTTACTTCCCGGCGAAGTAAAAATCTCTGAAAGTGAGTTATAGTCCCACTTTTAAAATCTAATATTTTTGGGATGAGAATACATGCAGATTTATAAATGATTTACAAAATAGACACAAGTACGTGAAACTACATTCTATGGTTGAATTATCGAAATCGAATATGCCCCTTTTTATTAAGTCTGGTAATCTAAGAATTAGGGAAAAGACACCCTAATTGACGCGAATCCTAAAGATAGATCTATTGGGCCTAACAAACCCCATCCAAAGTACCGGATGCTTTAGTACTTCGAAATTTATATCATATCCGAAGGGTGTCCCGGAATGATGGGGATATTCTTATATATGCATCTTGTTATTGTCGGTTACCAGGTGTTCACCATATGAATGATTTTTATCTCTATGTATGGGATGTGTATTGAAATATGAAATCTTGTGGTCTATTGTTACGATTTGATATATATAGGTTAAACCTATAACTCACCAACATTTTTGTTGACGTTTAAAGCATGTTTATTCTCAGGTGAATATTAAGAGCTTCCGCTGTTGCATACTAAAATAAGGACAAGATTTGGAGTCCATGTTTGTATGATATTGTGTAAAAACTGCATTCAAGAAACTGATTTCGATGTAACATATTTGTATTGTAAACCATTATGTAATGGTCGTGTGTAAACAGGATATTTTAGATTATCATTATTTGATAATCTACGTAAAGTTTTTTAAACCTTTATTTATGAAATAAAGGTTATGGTTTGTTTTAAAAATGAATGCAGTCTTTGAAAAACGTCTCATATAGAGGTCAAAACCTCGCAACGAAATCAATTAATATGGAACGTTTTTAATCAATAAGAACGGGACATTTCAGTTGGTATCCGAGCGTTGGTCTTAGAGAACCAGAAAATTTGCACTAGTGTGTCTTATCGAGTTTGTTAGGATGTATTAGTGAGTCTGGACTTCGACTGTGTTTACTTGAAAAATGATTGCTTAACAAATTTTGTTGGAAACTATATATTTTTAACATGTGAATATTATGTGATATATTAATCTCTTAACGCGTTTGATATTATGTGATAGATGTCTACCTCTAGAACAAGTCCCATTGACTCACCTAATAATAATGAAGAGTCAAATGTAAATTGGAATGATTCGTGGACTGATTCACAAGTTCCCGAAGAGGAACCGGAAGAAGAGTCGGAACCGGAAGAAGAATCGGAACCGGAAGAAGAATCGGAACCGGATGAAGAAATAGAACCGGTGGGGGAAATAATAAAACGGTTAAGTAAAAGAAAATCCTCAACCAACCGACCAAGGTTAATTATGGTCAATGGTGTTTCCGCCAAGGAAGCAAAATATTGGGAGGATTACCAATTCTCCGATGAATCAGATTCCGACAAGAATTCCGATGATGTTATAGAAATTACCCCAACTGAATTTAAAAAGGCAAAAGAAAATAATAAGGGAAAGGGCATAAAAATAGAGAAATCTAATTCCAACCCCGATGAACTTTATATGTATCGTCAACCCCCGAAGTCCTTAAGTTTTAACAATGACCCGGGAACCTCTAAACCACCGGGTTTTTCTAAACCAATGTGGAAAATTACGGCTCGTATTAGGGGAACATCATATATCCCTAGAAACTTGGCAAAACGAACCAAAACCGAAGAAGAAGAAACGAGCGAGTCGGAATAAGATAGTTGTATTCGTGTGGTGTAATATATGTAATATAGTGTTCTTATGCTTTATGATATATGTAAAAATTGCTTGTATTAATAAGTATTTTTTTATGAAACTAACTCTTGTCTATTTTACAGTTTAAAAACACAAAATGGATAGACAACCCAATATTTTAAGAGACCTACCCGGAGACATGATTGATGAAATCTTGTCTAGAGTCGGCCAGAATTCTTCGGCACAACTATTTAAGGCGAGATCAGTTTGTAAGACATTCGAAGAACGTTCCAAGAATGTCTTGGTTTATAAGAGACTTTCGTTTGAAAGATGGGGGATATCACATTGGGAAACCCATAAGTTACGATGTGTTTACTTTGACGCATATATTGCGGGGAACCCAAATGCTATTTTACGCAACGGGTTAAGAAATTATTTTGACTCAATATATCCGAATATTGGACTTCGTGATTTAGAAAAAGCGGCTAACATGCAACATAAAGAAGCATGTTATGTTACGGATTAGTAATGTTCGCTTCTCACCAAAGTGAGAACAAGAACATCGGGCTACAACTATTAAACAAAACGTTTCCACAAGTGACGGAGTCGGTAATTGGGGTAAGAAATGAGGTTTTTAGATTATTACGGGACTGTTGGACATTACGTAACCCTCGTCCCTTTGATGACGTTACAACACGCTGTCTTATCAACGGCCATAACGGTTATGTTGCACAAGACCAAGGATGGGAAGTAGTCCTAGTAAAACCAGAATGCATGACTTGTTTCTGGACGTATGAATTACGTGTCTTTATTGCCTTTGCTGAACGACTTGTGTACTAGCTAGAATTGTCTTCACAACTATCTTGTATCAAAGTTATTGTGTGCTATATTTCATGCTTTATGTAAAATAAGCGGTATTGTAAGTTTGTAAAATATTGTATAAAAGTTTGAACGCGAAATATTATTACAATCAGTTTTTCATATAGAATTATAGTAGTTGAATTGTATATTAGCTACTAAGTATGAACTTAACGGGTAGGTACTACCCGAATTTAAACTTATAAAACGCTAATATGAAGAAAAAGCTTTTATAAATGAGTTCATATTATGCTACGAAATACTATTAACTACTCTTAATATTCTGTATGATTAACTTGTTCCATTTAACTATTTTGAAGGAAATGGCACCGACTACTCGACACACCGTGAATATGAATGAAGAGGAATTTCGTACTTTTCTAGCTTCAAACATAGCCGCAGTACAGGCTGCGCTACATACCAACAATAACCTTGGATCTAGCAGTACAGGAAATCGTGTAGGATGCACCTACAAAGAATTCACTGCCTGCAAACCTTTGGAATTTGATGGAACCGAAGGACCGATCGGATTGAAACGGTGGACCGAGAAGGTTGAATCGGTGTTTGCCATAAGTAAGTGTACTGAAGAGGACAAAGTGAAGTACGCTACGCATACCTTCACAGGTTCTGCGTTAACATGGTGGAATACCTATCTAGAGCAAGTGGGACAAGATGATGCGTACGCACTACCGTGGTCAGCATTCAAGCACTTGATGAACGAGAAGTACCGTCCCAGAACCGAGGTCAATAAGCTCAAGACAGAACTTAGAGGGTTACGAACCCAAGGATTTGATATTACCACGTACGAAAGACGATTCACAGAATTGTGCCTATTGTGTCCGGGAGCATTCGAAGATGAGGAAGAGAAGATCGACGCGTTTGTGAAAGGATTACCGGAAAGAATCCAAGAAGATATAAGTTCACACGAGCCCGCCTCCATACAACAGGCATGTAGAATGGCTCACAAACTAGTGAACCAGATTGAAGAAAGAATTAAAGAACAGACTGCTGAAGAGGCCAATGTGAAGCAAGTCAAAAGAAAGTGGGAGGAAAACGGTGATAAGAATCACCAATACAACAACAACAGCAATTACAACAATAATCGCAACAATTATCCCAACAATCGCAACATCAATCGCAACTACAACAAACGGCCCAACAACAACAACAACAACAGCAACTACAACAATCATCCCAACAAAAATAATAACCGCAACAACAACAACAATCAGAAGCAGCTATGCCAAAGGTGTGAAAAGAATCACTCGGGGTTCTGCACCAAATTTTGCAACAAGTGTAAAAGAAATGGTCATAGCGCGACGAAGTGTGAGGTCTACGGACCAGGGGTTAATAGAACGAAAGGAACAAATGGTGTCGGAACGAGTAATGGCGGAGCAAGTAGTGTCGGAGCAAGTTATGCCAATGTAGTTTGTTATAAATGTGGAAAACCAGGCCACATTATTAGAAATTGCCCGAACCAGGAGAACACGAATGGACAAGGCCGTGGAAGAGTTTTCAATATTAATGCGGTAGAGGCACAGGAAGACCCGGAGCTTGTTACGGGTACGTTTCTTATTGACAATAAATCTGCTTACGTTTTATTTGATTCGGGTGCGGATAGAAGCTATATGAGTAGAGATTTTTGTGCTAAATTAAGTTGTCCATTGACGCCTTTGGATAGTAAATTCTTACTCGAATTAGCAAATGGTAAATTAATTTCAGCAGATAATATATGTCGGAATCGAGAAATTAAACTGGTTAGCGAAACATTTAAGATTGATTTGATACCAGTAGAGTTAGGGAGTTTTGATGTGATAATCGGTATGGACTGGTTGAAAGAAGTGAAAGCGGAGATCGTTTGTTACAAAAATGCAATTCGCATTATACGAGAAAAAGGAAAACCCTTAATGGTGTACGGAGAAAAGGGCAACACGAAGCTACATCTTATTAGTAATTTGAAGGCACAAAAACTAATAAGAAAAGGTTGCTATGCTATTCTAGCACACGTCGAGAAAGTACAAACTGAAGAAAAGAGCATCAATGATGTTCCCATTGCAAAAGAATTTCCCGATGTATTTCCGAAAGAATTACCGGGATTACCCCCACATCGATCCGTTGAATTTCAAATAGATCTTGTACCAGGAGCTGCACCAATAGCTCGTGCTCCTTACAGACTCGCACCCAGCGAGATGAAAGAACTGCAAAGCCAATTACAAGAACTTTTAGAGCGTGGTTTCATTCGACCAAGCACATCACCGTGGGGAGCTCCTGTTTTGTTTGTCAAGAAGAAAGATGGTACATTCAGGTTGTGTATCGACTACCGAGAGTTGAACAAACTTACCATCAAGAACCGCTACCCACTACCGAGAATCGACGACTTATTTGATCAACTACAAGGCTCGTCTGTTTATTCAAAGATTGACTTACGTTCCGGGTATCATCAAATGCGGGTTAAAGAAGATGATATTCCAAAGACTGCTTTCAGAACACGTTACGGTCATTACGAGTTTATGGTCATGCCGTTTGGTTTAACTAATGCACCAGCTGTGTTCATGGACCTTATGAACCGAGTGTGTGGACCATACCTTGACAAGTTTGTCATTGTTTTCATTGATGACATACTTATTTACTCAAAGAATGACCAAGAACACGGTGAACATTTGAGAAAGGTGTTAGAAGTATTGAGGAAGGAAGAATTGTACGCTAAGTTTTCAAAGTGTGCATTTTGGTTGGAAGAAGTTCAATTCCTCGGTCACATAGTAAACAAAGAAGGTATTAAGGTGGATCCGGCAAAGATAGAAACTGTTGAAAAGTGGGAAACCCCAAAAACTCCGAAACACATACGCCAGTTTTTAGGACTAGCTGGTTACTACAGAAGGTTCATCCAAGACTTTTCCAGAATAGCAAAACCCTTGACTGCATTAACGCATAAAGGGAAGAAATTTGAATGGAATGATGAACAAGAGAAAGCGTTTCAGTTATTGAAGAAAAAGCTAACTACGGCACCTATATTGTCATTGCCTGAAGGGAATGATGATTTTGTGATTTATTGTGATGCATCAAAGCAAGGTCTCGGTTGTGTATTAATGCAACGGACGAAGGTGATTGCTTATGCGTCTAGACAATTGAAGATTCACGAACAAAATTATACGACGCATGATTTGGAATTAAGCGCGGTTGTTTTTGCATTAAAGACTTGGAGGCACTACTTATATGGGGTCAAAAGTATTATATATACCGACCACAAAAGTCTTCAACACATATTTAATCAGAAACAACTGAATATGAGGCAGCGTAGGTGGATTGAATTATTGAATGATTACGACTTTGAGATTCGTTACCACCCGGGGAAGGCAAATGTGGTAGCCGATGCCTTGAGCAGGAAGGACAGAGAACCCATTCGAGTAAAATCTATGAATATAATGATTCATAATAACATTACTACTCAAATAAAGGAGGCGCAACAAGGAGTTTTAAAAGAGGGAAATTTAAAGGATGAAATACCCAAAGGATCGGAGAAGCATCTTAATATTCGGGAAGACGGAACCCGGTATAGGGCTGAAAGGATTTGGGTACCAAAATTTGGAGATATGAGAGAAATGGTACTTAGAGAAGCTCATAAAACCAGATACTCAATACATCCTGGAACGGGGAAGATGTACAAGGATCTCAAGAAACATTTTTGGTGGCCGGGTATGAAAGCCGATGTTGCTAAATACGTAGGAGAATGTTTGACGTGTTCTAAGGTCAAAGCTGAGCATCAGAAACCATCAGGTCTACTTCAACAACCCGAAATCCCAGAATGGAAATGGGAAAACATTACCATGGATTTCATCACTAAATTGCCAAGGACTGCAAGTGGTTTTGATACTATTTGGGTAATAGTTGATCGTCTCACCAAATCAGCACACTTCCTGCCAATAAGAGAAGATGACAAGATGGAGAAGTTAGCACGACTGTATTTGAAGGAAGTCGTCTCCAGACATGGAATACCAATCTCTATTATCTCTGATAGGGATGGCAGATTTATTTCAAGATTCTGGCAGACATTACAGCAAGCATTAGGAACTCGTCTAGACATGAGTACTGCCTATCACCCACAAACTGATGGGCAGAGCGAAAGGACGATACAAACGCTTGAAGACATGCTACGAGCATGTGTTATTGATTTCGGAAACAGTTGGGATCGACATCTACCATTAGCAGAATTTTCCTACAACAACAGCTACCATTCAAGTATTGAGATGGCGCCATTTGAAGCACTTTATGGTAGAAAGTGCAGGTCTCCGATTTGTTGGAGTGAAGTGGGGGATAGACAGATTACGGGTCCGGAGATTATACAAGAAACTACCGAGAAGATCATCCAAATTCAACAACGGTTGAAAACCGCCCAAAGTCGACAAAAGAGCTACGCTGACATTAAAAGAAAAGATATAGAATTTGAAATTGGAGAGATGGTCATGCTTAAAGTTGCACCTTGGAAAGGCGTTGTTCGATTTGGTAAACGAGGGAAATTAAATCCAAGGTATATTGGACCATTCAAGATTATTGATCGTGTCGGACCAGTAGCTTACCGACTAGAGTTACCTCAACAACTCGCGGCTGTACATAACACTTTCCACGTCTCGAATTTAAAGAAATGTTTTGCTAAAGAAGATCTCACTATTCCGTTAGATGAAATCCAAATCAACGAAAAACTTCAATTCATCGAAGAACCCGTCGAAATAATGGATCGTGAGGTTAAAAGACTTAAGCAAAACAAGATACCAATTGTTAAGGTTCGATGGAATGCTCGTAGAGGACCCGAGTTCACCTGGGAGCGTGAAGATCAGATGAAGAAGAAATACCCGCATCTATTTCCAGAAGATTCGTCAACACCTTCAACAGCTTAAAATTTCGGGACGAAATTTATTTAACGGGTAGGTACTGTAGTGACCCGAACTTTTCCATGTTTATATATATTAATTGAGATTGATATTTACATGATTAAATGTTTCCAACATGTTAAGCAATCAAATTTGTTAAGACTTGATTAATTGAAATAGGTTTCATATAGACAATTGACCACCCAAGTTGACCGGTGATTCACGAACGTTAAAACTTGTAAAAACTATATGATGACATATATATGGTTATATATATAGTTAACATTATATTATGATAATTAAACATATCATTAAGTATATTAACAATGAACTACATATGTAAAAACAAGACTACTAACTTAATGATTTTGAAACGAGACATATGTGTAACGATTATCGTTGTAACGACATTTAATGTATATATATCATATTAAGAGATATTCGTACATCATAATATCATGATAATATAATAATTTAAAATCTCTTTTGATATTATAAACATTGGGTTAACAACATTTAACAAGATCGTTAACCTAAAGGTTTCAAAACAACATTTACATGTAACGACTAACGATGACTTAACGACTCAGTTAAAATGTATATACATGTAGTGTTTTAATATGTATTTATACACTTTTGAAAGACTTCAATACACTTATCAAAATACTTCTACTTAACAAAAATGCTTACAATTACATCCTCGTTCAGTTTCATCAACAATTCTACTCGTATGCACCCGTATTCGTACTCGTACAATACACAGCTTTTAGATGTATGTACTATTGGTATATACACTCCAATGATCAGCTCTTAGCAGCCCATGTGAGTCACCTAACACATGTGGGAACCATCATTTGGCAACTAGCATGAAATATCTCATAAAATTACAAAAATTTGAGTAATCATTCATGACTTATTTACATGAAAACAAAATTACATATCCTTTATATCTAATCCATACACCAACGACCAAAAACACCTACAAACACTTTCATTCTTCAATTTTCTTCATCTAATTGATCTCTCTCAAGTTCTATCTTCAAGTTCTAAGTGTTCTTCATAAATTCCAAAAGTTCTAGTTTCATAAAATCAAGAATACTTTCAAGTTTGCTAGCTCACTTCCAATCTTGTAAGGTGATCATCCAACCTCAAGAAATCTTTGTTTCTTACAGTAGGTTATCATTCTAATACAAGGTAATAATCATATTCAAACTTTGGTTCAATTTCTATAACTATAACAATCTTATTTCAAGTGATGATCTTACTTGAACTTGTTTTCGTGTCATGATTCTGCTTCAAGAACTTCGAGCCATCCAAGGATCCATTGAAGCTAGATCCATTTTTCTCTTTTCCAGTAGGTTTATCCAAGGAAATTAAGGTAGTAATGATGTTCATAACATCATTCGATTCATACATATAAAGCTATCTTATTCGAAGGTTTAAACTTGTAATCACTAGAACATAGTTTAGTTAATTCTAAACTTGTTCGCAAACAAAAGTTAATCCTTCTAACTTGACTTTTAAAATCAACTAAACACATGTTCTATATCTATATGATATGCTAACTTAATGATTTAAAACCTGGAAACACGAAAACACCGTAAAACCGGATTTACGCCGTCGTAGTAACACCGCGGGCTGTTTTGGGTTAGTTAATTAAAAACTATGATAAACTTTGATTTAAAAGTTGTTATTCTGAGAAAATGATTTTTATTATGAACATGAAACTATATCCAAAAATTATGGTTAAACTCAAAGTGAAAGTATGTTTTCTAAAATGGTCATCTAGACGTCGTTCTTTCGACTGAAATGACTACCTTTACAAAAACGACTTGTAACTTATTTTTTCGACTATAAACCTATACTTTTTCTGTTTAGATTCATAAAATAGAGTTCAATATGAAACCATAGCAATTTGATTCACTCAAAACGGATTTAAAATGAAGAAGTTATGGGTAAAACAAGATTGGATAATTTTTCTCATTTTAGCTACGTGAAAATTGGTAACAAATCTATTCCAACCATAACTTAATCAACTTGTATTGTATATTATGTAATCTTGAGATACCATAGACACGTATACAATGTTTCGACCTATCATGTCGACACATCTATATATATTTCGGAACAACCATAGACACTCTATATGTGAATGTTGGAGTTAGCTATACAGGGTTGAGGTTGATTCCAAAATATATATAGTTTGAGTTGTGATCAATACTGAGATACGTATACACTGGGTCGTGGATTGATTCAAGATAATATTTATCGATTTATTTTTCTGTACATCTAACTGTGGACAACTAGTTGTAGGTTACTAACGAGGACAGCTGACTTAATAAACTTAAAACATCAAAATATATTAAAAGTGTTGTAAATATATTTTGAACATACTTTGATATATATGTATATATTGTTATAGGTTCGTGAATCAACCAGTGGCCAAGTCTTACTTCCCGGCGAAGTAAAAATCTCTGAAAGTGAGTTATAGTCCCACTTTTAAAATCTAATATTTTTGGGATGAGAATACATGCAGATTTATAAATGATTTACAAAATAGACACAAGTACGTGAAACTACATTCTATGGTTGAATTATCGAAATCGAATATGCCCCTTTTTATTAAGTCTGGTAATCTAAGAATTAGGGAACAGACACCCTAATTGACGCGAATCCTAAAGATAGATCTATTGGGCCTAACAAACCCCATCCAAAGTACCGGATGCTTTAGTACTTCGAAATTTATATCATATCCGAAGGGTGTCCCGGAATGATGGGGATATTCTTATATATGCATCTTGTTATTGTCGGTTACCAGGTGTTCACCATATGAATGATTTTTATCTCTATGTATGGGATGTGTATTGAAATATGAAATCTTGTGGTCTATTGTTACGATTTGATATATATAGGTTAAACCTATAACTCACCAACATTTTTGTTGACGTTTAAAGCATGTTTATTCTCAGGTGAATATTAAGAGCTTCCGCTGTTGCATACTAAAATAAGGACAAGATTTGGAGTCCATGTTTGTATGATATTGTGTAAAAACTGCATTCAAGAAACTGATTTCGATGTAACATATTTGTATTGTAAACCATTATGTAATGGTCGTGTGTAAACAGGATATTTTAGATTATCATTATTTGATAATCTACGTAAAGTTTTTTAAACCTTTATTTATGAAATAAAGGTTATGGTTTGTTTTAAAAATGAATGCAGTCTTTGAAAAACGTCTCATATAGAGGTCAAAACCTCGCAACGAAATCAATTAATATGGAACGTTTTTAATCAATAAGAACGGGACATTTCAGCATCCCTATACTCGAATGATATGAATTATTATACGCTAATTCGACCAATGACAAATGCATATCCCACGAACCATCGTATTCTAATACACAATGAAATGTCCCTTTCATATTGATTATAAACGTTCCATATTAATTGATTTCGTTGCGAGGTTTTGACCTCTATATGAGACGTTTTTCAAAGACTGCATTCATTTTCAAAACAACCATAACCTTTATTTTATCAATAAAGGTTTTAAAAGCATTACGTAGATTATCAAATAATGATAATCTAAAATATACTGTTTACACATGACCATTACATAATGGTTTACAATAGAAATATATTACATCGACATATGTTTCTTGAATGCAGTTTTTACACAATATCATACAAATATGGACTCCAAATCTTGTCCTTATTTTAGTATGCAACAGCGGAAGCTCTTATTATTCACCTGAGAATAAACATGCTTTAAACGTCAACAAAAATGTTGGTGAGTTATAGGTTTAACCTATATATATATATATATCAAATCGTAACAATAGTCCACAAGATTTCATATTTCAATACACATCCCATACATAGAGATAAAAATCATTCATATGGTGAACACCTGGTAACCGACATTAACAAGATGCATATATAAGAATATCCCCATCATTCCGGGACACCCTTCGGATATGATATAAATTTCGAAGTACTAAAGCACCCGGTACTTTGGATGGGGTTTGTTAGGCCCAATAGATCTATCTTTAGGATTCGCGTCAATTAGTGTGTCTGTTCCCTAATTCTTAGATTACCAGACTTAATAAAAAGGGGCATATTCGATTTCGATAATTCAACCATAGAATGTAGTTTCACGTACTTGTGTCTATTTTGTAAATCATTTATAAAACCTGCATGTATTCTCATCCCAAAAATATTAGATTTTAAAAGTGGGACTATAACTCACTTTCACAGATATTTCCTTCCTCGGAAATAAGACTTGGCCACGGATCGATTCACAAACCTATACAAATATGTACATATATATCAAAGTATGATCAAAATATAATTACAACCATTTTTATTATGTTTTAAAGATTTGAGTGTATTAAGTCAGCTGTCCTCGTTAGTAACCTACAACTAGTTGTCCACAGTTAGATGTACAGAAATAAATTGATATATATTATCTTGAATCAATCCACGACCTAGTGTATACACGTCGCAGGCTAGATCACAACTCAAAGTATATATATTTTTGGAATCAACCTCAACCATGTATAGCTAACTCCAACATTACTGCATATCGAGTGTCTATGGTTGTTCCAAATAATATATATACGTGGGTCAATATGATATGTCAAAACATTTGCATACGTGTCTATGGTATCCCAAGATTACATAATATATTAGAATACATGTATAATACAATATAAGTTAGCTAGGATATGATTTGTATAGATTTGTTAAACATTTCCCGTAGCTAAAAAGATCAAAAATATCCAATCTTGTTTTACCCATAACTTCTTCATTTTAAATCCGTTTTGAGTGAATCAAATTGCTATGGTTACATATTGAACTCTTATTTAAGAATCCAAACAGAAAAAGTATAGGTTTATAGTCAGAAATTTAAGTTACATGTCAATTACTAAAGAGGTAGTCATTTCCGTCGAAAGAACGACATCTTGATGACCATTTTGAAAAACATACTTTCACTTTGAGTTTAACCAAGATTTTTGGATATAGTTTCATGTTCATATGAAAAATCATTTTCCCAGAAGAACAACTTTTAAATCAAAGTTTATCATGGTTTTTAATTATCCAAACCAAAACAGCCTCCGGTTTCACTACGACGGCGTATATCCGATTTTATGATGTTCATCGTGTTTCCAGGTTTTAAATCATTAAGTTAGCATATCATATAGATATAGAACATGTGTTTAGTTGATTTTAAAAGTCAAGTTAGAAGGATTAACTTTTGTTTGTGAACAAGTTTAGAATTAACTAAACTATGTTCTAGTGATTACAAGTTTAAACCTTCGAATAAGATAGCTTTATATGTATGAACCGAATGATGTTATGAACATCATTACTACCTTAAGTTTTCTGGATAAAACTACTGGAAATAAGAAAACTGGATCTAGCTTCAAAGGATCCTTAGATGGCTTGAAAGTTCTTGAAGCAGAATCATGACACGAAAACAGTTCAAGTAAGATTTTCACTAGAAATAAGATTGTTATAGTTGTAGAAATTGAATCAAAGTTTGAATATGAATATTACCTTGAATTAGAAATATAACCTACTGTAAATAACAAAGGTTCCTTAATCTTAGATGATTACTTGGAATGGATTAGAAAGCTTGGAAGTAGACATGCAAACTTGGAAGTATTCTTGATTTTTATGAAACTATACTTATGGAATTTATGAAGAACACTTAGAACTTGAAGATGGAACTTGAGAGAGATTAATTAGATGAAGAAAATTGAAGAATGAAAGTGTTTGTAGGTTTTTTTGGTCGTTGGTATATGGATTAGATATAAAGGATATGTAATTTTGTTTTCATGTAAATAAGTCATGAATGATTACTAATATTTTTGTAATTTTATGAGATATTTCATGCTAGTTGCCAAATGATGGTTCCTACATGTGTTAGGTGACTCACATGGGCTACTAATAGCTGATCATTGGAGTGTATATACCAATAGTACATACATCTAAAAGCTGTGTATTGTACGAGTACGAATACGGGTGCATACGAGTAGAATTGTTGATGAAACTGAATGAGGATGTAATTGTAAGCATTTTTGTTAAGTAGAAGTACTTTGATATGTGTCTTGAAGTCTTTCAAAAGTGTAAGAATACATATCAAGACACAACATGTATATACATTCTAATGGATTCGTTAAGTCTTCGTTAGTCGTTACATGTAAGTGTTGTTTTGAAACCTTTAAGTTAACGATCTCAATTAATGTTGTTAACCCAATGTTTATTATATCAAATGAGATGTTAAATTATTATATTATCATAATATTATGATGTATGAATATCTCTTAATATGATATATACATTAAAATATCGTTACCACGATAATCGTTACATATAAGTCTCGTTTCGTAATTCTTGAGTTAGTAGTCTTGTTTTTACATATGTAGTTCATTGTTAACACACTTAATGATATATTTAAATATCATTTTATCATGTTAAATATAGTGTATTAATATCTTAATATGATACATATGTATTTAGTAGACGTTATCATAACGATAATCGTTATATATATCATTTCGAGTTTCTTAACTTAGTAATCTCATTTCTTATGTATATCACACATTGTTAATATACTTAGTGAAATACTTACTCATCATAATCTCATGTCAACCATATATATATGTCTATATATACCACAACATGTAGTTTTCACAATTTTGTAACGTTCGTGAATCGCCGGTCAACTTGGGTGATCAATTGTCTATATGAAACTTATTTCATTTAATCAAGTCTCAACAAGTTTGATTGCTTAACACATTAGAAATATTTAGTCATGTAAATATCAATCTCAATTAATATATATAAACATGGAAAAGTTCGGGTCACTACACACAAGCCCTTAACATATCCTCCAAAGTCTGTATCGTTCTTTCACTCTGACCATCTGTCTGAGGATGATAAGCTGTACTTAAATTCATAAGTGTACCCAGATTCTATTAAAGACTGTTCCAAAAATTTGACACAAATCTGGAATCTCTGTCTGAAACGATTGAACAACATACCTTGGATTTAGTTTCCCCCGTTTACCAAATCGAACAACGCCTTTCCAAGGTGAAACCTTAAGCATGACCATTTCTCCAATTTCAAACTCTATATCTTTTCTTTTACTGTCCGCATAGCTCTTTTGACGACTCTGGGCGGTTTTCAATCGTTGTCGAATTTGAATGATTTTCTCGGTAGTTTCTTGTATTATCTCCGGACCCGTAATCTGTCTATCCCCCACTTCATTCCAACAAATCGGAGACCTGCACTTTCTACCATAAAGTGCCTCAAATGGCACCATCTCAATACTAGAATGATAACTGTTGTTGTAGGAAAATTCTGCTAACGGTAGGTGTCGATCCCAATTGTTTCCGAAATCAATAACACATGCTCGTAGCATGTATTCAAGCGTTTGTATCATCCTTTCACTCTGCTCATCAGTTTGTGGATGATAGGCAGTACTCATGTCTAGACGAGTCCCTAATGCTTGTTGCAATGTCTGCCAGAACCTTGAAACAAATCTACCATCCCTATCAGAGATAATAGAGACGGGTATTCCATGTCTGAAGATAACCTCCTTCAAATACAATCGCGCCAACTTTTCCATTTTGTCATCTTCTCTCATTGACAGGAAGTGTGCTAACTTGGTGAGATGATCAACTATTACCCAAATAGTATCATAACCACTTGTAGTCCTTGACAATTTAGTAATGAAATCCATGGTAATGTTTTCCCATTTCCATTCCGGGATTTCAGGTTGTTGTAGTAGACCTGATGGTTTCTGATGTTCAGCTTTGACCTTAGAACACGTCAAACATTCTCCTACATATTTAGCAATATCGGCTTTCATACCCGGCCACCAAAAGTGTTTCTTGAGATCTTTATACATCTTCCCCGCTCCGGGATGTATTGAATATCTAGTTTTATGTGCTTCTTTAAGTACCATTTCTCTCACATCTCCAAACCTTGGTACCCAAATTCTATCAGCCCTATATCGGGTTCCATCTTTTCGAATATTAAGATGTTTCTCTGATCCTTTGGGTATCTCATTCTTCAACTTTCCTTCTTTTACAACTCCCTGTTGTGCCTCCTTTATTTGAGTAGTAAGGATAGTACGAATAATTATATTCATAGCTTTTACCCGTATAGGTTCTCTGTCCTTTCTACTCAAAGCGTCGGCTACCACATTAGCCTTTCCCGGGTGGTATCGAATCTCAAAATCATAATCATTCAACAGTTCAATCCACCTGCGTTGTCTCATATTCAGTTGCTTCTGATTAAATATATGTTGGAGACTTTTGTAGTCGGTATATACAATACTTTTAACCCCATATAAATAATGCCTCCAAGTCTTTAATGCAAAAACAACATCACCCAATTCCAAAGTGTGATTTGTATAATTTTGCTCGTGAATCTTCAATTGTCTAGATGCATAAGCAATCACCTTCGTTCGTTGCATTAATACACAACCGAGACCTTGCTTTGATGCGTCACAATAAATCACAAAATCATCATTCCCTTCAGGCAATGACAATATAGGTGTCGTAGTTAGCTTTTTCTTCAATAACTGAAACGCCTTCTCTTGTTCATTCTTCCATTCAAATTTCTTCCCTTTATGCGTTAATGCAGTCAAGGGTTTTGCTATTTTGGAGAAATCTTGGATGAATCTTCTGTAGTAACCAACCAATCCTAAAAATTGACGTATATGCTTTGGAGTTTTTGGGGTTTCCCACTTTTCAACGGTTTCGATCTTTGCAGGTGTAATGATCCGGACTTTTTCGATCGATCTATACTTATAAGATTAATATTTACATAAATTAAACCTTACCAACATGATAAGCAACCCAAATTGTTGAGACTTATGTTTTTGAAAAGAGATTTACACAACGTTTGACCGTCTAGTTTGACCGATGATATCACGAACTATATAACATATGATAATTATACGTTTGTGTATATATATGTATATATACATATTTAACATGATCTAAGGATGTTTTAATATCTCATTTTGTATTAATAACAATAAGTTATAAGTATATTTTGAAACTACTAACTTAAGTTTTCAAAACGATAACTTTAAGTAACGTTTTTTTGATATAAATACTTATAACCTATAATGTTTATACATATATCGTATATGTAATGTATTTAATCACTTTTTAAGGACTTAAATACATAAAACAATATAAGTATATTCACAAAAGATAACTATATTTGAATCCTCGTTCCGTTTTCACAAGATTTCTATACGTATATTTAGAGTATATGTACTCGTATCATACCTAGCTTCTATACGTATTTACTATTGGTATATACACATCAAATCACCACCAACCAGCCCTTGTTCATGCCTTATGTATAAGGTAACTCTCTTGTTCATGCCTTAAGTATAAGGTAATTACTTTTGTATGATAGTATGACTAATTACACAAAATTACAACATAAATTTTGTCCATGATCTTCATCATTCACGCCACCATCACCACCATATATACTCCATCCATTTTCAATTTTGCTACATCATTTTGCTAGTTAGGATTACACTTTCAAGAGCCTTAAAACCCTTAACCATCTCAGCCCACAACCATGAAGATCTAGCTTCAAAAACATCACTTAATCACCATAAGAAAACCCTTACAAAAACACTTCAAGAATCCTTCCAAGAACACAAGTTTACTTCCAATCTTTCATCCAACTCCACCACTCTTTTGATTCTAGGTTTTTACTTCTCTTTTACACCAACCTTGTCCAAGTAACTTGAGGTAGTAACTTTGTTCATAACCTTATTCGATTCATATATATATAGTTATCTTATTTTATGGTATAAAATTTTAACAACAAGAACATAGTTTGAATGTTTTCAAACTTGTTTGCAAACTAAATAGATCCTTCTAACTTAACTTTTAAAATACTTCAAGACCTGTAATATATCATAAGGATATGCTAACTTAATAAGGTAAAACTTGGTTTTTCAAAGAACACCTTAAAAACTGAATTTACGTCGTCGGAGTACAACCGGGGGCTGTTTTGGGTTGGATAATTAAAAACCATCTTGAACTTTGAATTGGAGGCTTATTTTCTGGAAAATTGATATTTACTATGAATATGTTAACACATAAAAATTTCATGATTTAACTCAAAGTATAAGTATTTTTAGAAAAATAATCATTTAAGGTTGTTTACATGATGGAAAATGATCAACTTCATAAGTTTCACCAAAGTTTGACCTATGACCTGTGATTTCGAATACAAACTAAGGTATTTACAGTTCATATTCTTAAAGAAGGACTCGATCCAAGGAAGTGGCAAGTTGAACCAACGAAAACGGAGTTGTAACGAAGAAACTATGACTAAAACAAGATCGGATATCCAAAACTAGTTTAGCCACGAAAATAATTGGAGAAAAATTAAATAAATCACATCTTTCTAAAATAACATGATATTTTATATATATGTACTCATAATTTAATTTTATATATTTCAGGATCACCCATAAACTATACGAGAAGATTAATCATAAGATCCCATGGTTGTACGCAATACGTCTTCTTGACAATATAGGTACCATGGGTCAAGATTAATCCCGACCAATACAAATACGATGGGGGTTTTATTTATTTCGATGGGGGTTTTATTTATTTATTGAACACCTAAATATGAACCATTAAAATTGAATTGCTAACTACGGACTAAGAAGACATTAAAAGTATTATAAGTATATATACGTGACGAATGTTTAAAATGAAAATATATTGATATATTATATATGGATAGGTTCGTGATATCTACCGGAGACCAAGTCAAAATATATATATCTTCAAGGCAAAAGTGAGTATATAGTCCCACTTTTAAACTCTAAATATTTCGGGATGAGAATACATGTATTTTATGTTTTTACGATATGGACACAAGTAACTGAAAAATATATTCTACGTTGAGTTGTACCACTGGCATACTTCCCTGTAGCTTGGTAACTACTATTTACAGCGGTATTGTAAACGCGAATCCTGTTGATAGATCTATCGGGCCTGACAACCCCAACCGGACTGGACGACCAGTATTCAACGGTTGCACAGTACTTCATTTCGTGACTACACTTGGTACGGTGTAGTAAGATTTCATAATAAAGGGGATATGCGACGTGATTAAATGTTAAGTATGGTTACCAAGTACTCAACCACTTAGAATATTTTTATTAAAATGTTTATATATGAAATCTTGTGGTCTATATATATTGCTGCCGGCATTAAACCTATATCTCACCAACTTTATGTTGACGTTTTAAGCATGTTTATTCTCAGGTGATAACTAAAAGCTTCCGCTGCAACATGTTGAATTTAAGCAAGATCTTGAGTATGCATATTTGTGTCAAAAATAAAACTGCATATCGGAAGATTTGTAATGTAAAATATGTTGGAGGTCGTATTGTTATTATCACATGTAAAGTTTGTAAGTCTAAGATTATCGCTAAACGATAATCCTTATTAAGTTGTTTAAACCTTGTATTTGTAATAAAAGCTATGGTTTGTATTGTAAAAACAAATGCAGTTTTTGAAAAATGTCGCATATAGAGGTCAATACCTCGCGATGAAATCATATGTTATTGTATTCGTCCTTATGGTTAAGGTCGGGTTATGACATGTGGTATCAGAGCGGTGGTCTTAGCGAACCAGGTTTGCATTAGTGTGTCTAACTGATAAGTCGTTAGGATACATTAGTAAGTCTGGACTTTGACCGGGTCTGATTTAAAAACCATTGCTTATCATTGTTGGTAAAAATTTATATGTAAATATTATGTAGTACTAATGGGTTAGTTGTTGTGTGATAGATGTCGGGCTCAAAACTTGTTATCACATTCAGCGACTCCGAACCAGAATCTTCAGATGGTGTTCCAGTCATTAACCTATCCGATGACGAAAATAATATCTTTGGGGAAGACTCACAAATTCCGGATGAACCGACTATAGAGAACCCGGAAAGTGAACCCGAGGAGGAAAGTGAACCCGAGGAGGAAAGTGAACCCTAGGAGGAAAGTGAACCCGAGGAAGAAATACAGGAAATTACAAAAGACAAGTTCGAACTAGGAAAGAAACGAAAGGCTAATGAATTAGAAAATTCAAATCCCGAGTTTAGTGAGGATGATGTGGCACCAACTCCACTAGACACTACCACCCCTATTCCCGCTATTCCTATTCGTTCTATCCCGGCATCCAGTTCTTCAACCCCACAGCCAAAATATAGGCAGACAGCCAGGATAAGCGTTAAGCGATTCTTTGAACCTAAACGTCCTAGAAAATAGACCAAACGATGCGCTGCCGTATTAAACCATGGGATCATATAATGTTTGTATAATATTATTAGTGTGGTTTGCTTAATGTTCGATGTAAGATAAGCATATGTAAAATAGTGAAGTATGAAATGCAATAATTTTCCATGGTTAAGTATTATTTAGATGGTAGTAATTGGTTCTGTACTAAGCTATTAAGTATGGACATTAACGGGTAGGTACTACCCTAGATATAATTATAAAACGCTAATAAGAAGAAAAGGCTTTTATAATAATACCTGGTTCATATTATTAATAAGCTATAATGTACTGTAAATATACACTACATCTATAATATTCCATGTGAATAATTATTTTCTTTTCATTCTTATAGAAGAATATGGCACGATTGAATCGAATGACGGAACAAGAAGTCGAGGAATTCATCAACCAGCGAGTGAACGACGGAATGTTATGGGTCGAGGCTGCAAGAGCTGCTGCAGTTAACCCAAATCCTCGTGTAGGATGCACCTACAAAACTTTTCAAGCTTGCAAGCCCTCATCATTCAGTGGAACAGAAGGACCGATCGGTTTAACTCGGTGGATAGAAAAGATGGAGACTGTGTTTAAAATCAGTGGTTGTGTTGAAAAGGACATGACCAAGTATGCATCGTGCACTTTACAAGATAGTGCACTCACGTGGTGGAAAAATTATGTGAAGGCTGTAGGAGGAGATGTAGCTTATGATACTCCATGGGAAGAATTCAAAATAATGTTAATCAACGAGTATTGTCCAAGGAACGAGGTTAGGAAGTTGGAAGATGAATTACGAAGCCTGAAGGTTGTTGGTACTGAAATCACCAACTACAATCAGTGATTCATGGAATTAGTTTTGCTATGTCCTGAATTGGTTCCAACCGAAGAAGGGAAGATTGAAATGTACAAAGATGGTTTGCCCAAAAAGGTCAAGGCAAATGTTACAGCATCGAAACCTAAGACAATTCATGAAGCTATAACCATGGCAAACGAGCTAATGGATCAGGTCATCATGGATAAGAAAGTATCCAATACTGATGTGAAGGTATCAGGTAATAAAAGAAAGTGAAATGGAAATTATGATCGAGGTAACCAACAACAATCTTTTAAGAAACAAGAAATCACGCAAGGTGCGGGTAGTGGTTTAAGCTTTGGTTACAAAGGACAAAATCCTTTATGTAACCGATGCCACAAACATCACTCTGGCTACTGTAATGTGGTATGCAACAAATGTAATCGAAAGGGTCATCTTGCTGAAGATTGTAGGGCTCTCGTTACAAATACAAATGGTACCAAGACTCCTGCCACCAATGCAAATAGAACTGCTTTGGCTACCATTACTTGTTATGGGTGTGGAAAACAAGGTCACTATAAGAGCCAGTGCCCGAATCCTGAGAAGAATATCGGACCTGCACGTGGGAGAGCATTTATTATTAATGCTAGAGAGGCATGTGAGGACCCGGAGCTTGTTACGGGTACGTTTACCATTAATAACTTATCAGCATCTATTATATTTGATACTGGTGCCGATAGAAGTTACGTGTGTAGAAATTTTTACACTAAATTGAATTGTTCATCATTACCTCTAGATGCTAAGTACATGATTGAGTTAGCTAATGGTAAACTAATTAAAGCCGATAAAATTTGTCGTGATTGTAAAATAAATTTAGCCGGAAAAACGTTTAAAATTGACTTGATACCCGTAGAATTAGGAAGTTTTGATGTAATAGTCGGCATGGACTGGATGTCCAAAGTAGGAGCTGAAGTTGTGTGTGCCAAGAAGGCAATTCGCATTCCTTGTAAGGATAAAATGCCGGTGATGATTTATGGAGAGAAGGGTATCTCAAAGCTAAAACTCATTAGCTGTTTGAAAGCCAAGAAGTGTTTAGAAAAGGGATGTTATGCTATTCTAGCACATGTTAATAAAGTCGAAAAGAAAGAAAAAGAGAAGTGCATCAACGACGTGCCTGTGGCAAGAGATTTTCCTGAAGTTTTTCCGGAAGAGTTGCCGGGATTACCTCCATTTAGATCTGTAGAATTTCAAATAGATTTAGTACCAGGAGCTGCACCAGTTGCCCGTGCTCCATATAGACTTGCACCATCCGAGTTAAAAGAACTTCAGAGTCAGTTAAAAGAATTACTGGATCGTGGATTCATACAACCAAGTACTTCACCGTGGGGAGCTCCGATTCTATTTGTTAAAAAGAAAGATGGATCTTTTAGGATGTGTATAGATTATCGTGAATTAAATAAGTTAACTATCAAAAATCGGTATCCACTACCGAGAATTGACGACTTATTTGATCAACTCCAAGGATCATGTGTGTACTCGAAAATTGACCTAAGATCGGGCTATCATCAATTACGCGTCAAAGAAGAAGATATACCGAAAACTGCTTTTCGGACACGTTACGGTCATTACAAATTTTTGGTCATGCCGTTTGGATTGACGAATGCGCCAGCTGTATTCATGGACCTCATGAATCGAGTTTGTAGTCCATATTTAGATAAGTTTGTTATTGTTTTCATTGATGACATTCTTATCTATTCCAAGAGTGAGCAAGAGCATGAGCAGCATTTAAGGTTAATATTAGAGTTGTTGAGAAAAGAACAGCTATACGCTAAATTTTCTAAGTGTGCTTTCTGGTTGAAAGAAGTGCAATTTCTTGGTCACGTTGTTAGTAGCAAAGGAATTCAGGTTGATCCAGCTAAAATTGAGGCCATTGAAAAATGGGAGACTCCTAAAACACCAATGCAGATACGCCAATTTTTGGGTTTAGCCGGTTATTATAGAAGGTTTATTCAAGATTTTTCCCGAATAGCTAAGCCGTTGACAGCATTAACGCAAAAAGGGAAGAAATACGAATGGACCTCGGAGCAGGAGAACGCATTTCAATTACTGAAGAAGAAGTTAACTACGGCGCCTATTTTATCATTACCTGAAGGGAACGATGATTTTGAAATATATTGTGACGCTTCGCGACAAGGTTTTGGTTGTGTTCTTATGCAACGAAAGAAAGTTATTGCATACGCATCCCGACAATTGAAGATTCACGAGCGGAATTATACGACGCATGATCTAGAACTGGGAGCAGTCGTGTTTGCATTGAAGATATGGAGACACTACTTATATGGGGTTAGATGCACTGTGTTTACTGATCATAAAAGTCTTCAACATATTTTCGATCAGAAACAGCTGAATATGAGGCAACGTAGGTGGGTCGAGCTGATAAACGACTACGATTGTGAGATTCGCTATCATCCCGGGAAAGCGAATGTAGTGGCCGACGCTTTAAGCAGAAAGGAACGAGAACCAATTCGAGTACGAGCAATGAACATAAAAATTTGCATGAATCTCAACTCACAAATCAAAGAGGCTCAACGAGAAGCTCTTACTAAAGAAAACATAGGAAATGAAATAATGAAGAAGTATGGGAAACAACTCATTATGCGGGAAGATGGAATTCGATATTTTGCAAACCGTATTTGGGTACCAAAGTTGGGTGGATTAAGAAAGTTAATATTGAATGAGGCACATAAGACAAGATACTCGATACATCCTGGAGTTGGAAAGATGTATCAAGATCTTAAGATGCATTATTGGTGGCCTAATTTGAAGACAGACGTTGCAACATATGTTGGGGAATGTTTAACTTGTTCCAAAGTCAAAGCAGAACACCAGAAGCCGTCAGGATTACTTCAACAACCAGAAATCCCAAAATGGAAATGGGATGGTATTACCATGGATTTCATCACAAAATTACCTAAGACTGCCTGGGGTTATGACACCATTTGGGTAATAGTTGATCGTCTCACCAAATCTGCACATTTCTTGCCTATAAAGGAAACGGATAGAATGGAGAAACTATTACGATTATACATAAAGGAAATTGTTTCAAGGCATGGAATACCTATTTCCATTATATCCGATCGTGATAGTAGATTTACATCAAAGTTCTGGCAATCACTACAGGAGGCCCTAGGAACTCGTTTGGATATGAGTACCGCATATCATTCGCAAACTGACGGTCAGAGTGAAAGAACAATTCAGACTCTTGAAGACATGCTTGGGGCATGTGTGATCGATTTTGGAAACGGATGGGATAAATATCTACCATTAGCAGAATTCTCGTATAATAATAGTTATCATGCGAGCATTAAAGCTGCACCATTCGAAGCACTGTATGGAAGGAAGTGTAGATCCCCTATCTGTTGGAACGAAGTAGGAGATCGACAATTAACTGGACCCGAGATCATCCATGAAACTACTGAGAAGATAGTGCAAATCAAGGAGAAATTGAAAACAGCCCGTAGTCGCCAAAAGAGCTACGCCGATGTCCGAAGGAAACCATTAGAGTTTCAGATAGGTGACATGGTTATGTTAAAAGTGTCACCTTGGAAAGGTGTAATACGTTTTGGAAAAAGGGGTAAACTAAACCCAAGGTATGTAGGCCCGTTCAAAATTATCGAACGCATCGGACCGGTAGCTTATCGACTCGAGTTACCGCAACAACTCGCCGGAGTACATAATACATTTCACGTCTCGAACCTTAAAGAGTGTCTTGCAAAGGAAGACCTCACCATTCCTCTTGAAGAAATTCAAGTTGACGAGAAACTACAATTCATAGAAGAACCAATCGAGATCATGGACCGTGAAGTTAAACGGCTCAAGCAGAGCAACATACCGATCGTTAAAGTTCGTTGGAATGCACGAAGAGGTCCCGAGTTTACTTGGGAGCGAGAGGATCAAATAAAACAAAAATACCCGCATTTGTTTCCCGATGATGCAAAATAGGTACGATTTTAAAATTTCGGGACGAAATTTATTTAACGGGTAGGTACTGTAATGATCCGGACTTTTTCGATCGATCTATACTTATAAGATTAACATTTACATAAATTAAACCTTACCAACATGATAAGCAACCCAAATTGTTGAGACTTATGTTTTTGAAAAGAGATTTACACAACGTTTGACCGTCTAGTTTGACCGATGATATCACGAACTATATAACATATGATAATTATACGTTTGTGTATATATATGTATATATACATATTTAACATGATCTAAGGATGTTTTAATATCTCATTTTGTATTAATAACAATAAGTTATAAGTATATTTTGAAACTACTAACTTAAGTTTTCAAAACGATAACTTTAAGTAACGTTTTTTTGATATAAATACTTATAACCTATAATGTTTATACATATATCGTATATGTAATGTATTTAATCACTTTTTAAGGACTTAAATACATAAAACAATATAAGTATATTCACAAAAGATAACTATATTTGAATCCTCGTTCCGTTTTCACAAGATTTCTATACGTATATTTAGAGTATATGTACTCGTATCATACCTAGATTCTATACGTATTTACTATTGGTATATACACATCAAATCACCACCAACCAGCCCTTGTTCATGCCTTATGTATAAGTTAACTCTCTTGTTCATGCCTTAAGTATAAGGTAATTACTTTTGTATGATAGTATGACTAATTACACAAAATTACAACACAAATTTTGTCCATGATCTTCATCATTCACGCCACCATCACCACCATATATACTCCATCCATTTTCAATTTTGCTACATCATTTTGCTAGTTAGGAACACACTTTCAAGAGCCTTAAAACCCTTAACCATCTCAGCCCACAACCATGAAGATCTAGCTTCAAAAACATCACTTAATCACCATAAGAAAACCCTTACAAAAACACTTCAAGAATCCTTCCAAGAACACAAGTTTACTTCCAATCTTTCATCCAACTCCACCACTCTTTTGATTCTAGGTTTTTACTTCTCTTTTACAGCAACCTTGTCCAAGTAACTTGAGGTAGTAACTTTGTTCATAACCTTATTCGATTCATATATATATAGTTATCTTATTTTATGGTATAAAATTTTAACAACAAGAACATAGTTTGAATGTTTTCAAACTTGTTTGCAAACTAAATAGATCCTTCTAACTTAACTTTTAAAATACTTCAAGACCTGTAATATATCATAAGGATATGCTAACTTAACAAGGTAAAACTTGGTTTTTCAAAGAACACCTTAAAAACTGAATTTACGTCGTCGGAGTACAACCGGGGGCTGTTTTGGGTTGGATAATTAAAAACCATCTTGAACTTTGAATTGGAGGCTTATTTTCTGGAAAATTGATATTTACTATGAATATGTTAACACATAAAAATTTCATGATTTAACTCAAAGTATAAGTATTTTTAGAAAAATAATCATTTAAGGTTGTTTACATGATGGAAAATGATCAACTTCATAAGTTTCACCAAAGTTTGACCTATGACCTGTGATTTCGAATACAAACTAAGGTATTTACAGTTCATATTCTTAAAGAAGGACTCGATCCAAGGAAGTGGCAAGTTGAACCAACGAAAACGGAGTTGTAACGAAGAAACTATGACTAAAACAAGATCGGATATCCAAAACTAGTTTAGCCACGAAAATAATTGGAGAAAAATTAAATAAATCACATCTTTCTAAAATAACATGATATTTTATATATATGTACTCATAATTTAATTTTATATATTTCAGGATCACCCATAAACTATACGAGAAGATTAATCATAAGATCCCATGGTTGTACGCAATACGTCTTCTTGACAATATAGGTACCATGGGTCAAGATTAATCCCGACCAATACAAATACGATGGGGGTTTTATTTATTTCGATGGGGGTTTTATTTATTTATTGAACACCTAAATATGAACCATTAAAATTGAATTGCTAACTACGGACTAAGAAGACATTAAAAGTATTATAAGTATATATACGTGACGATTGTTTAAAATGAAAATATATTGATATATTATATATGGATAGGTTCGTGATATCAACCGGAGACCAAGTCAAAATATATATATCTTCAAGGCAAAAGTGAGTATATAGTCCCACTTTTAAACTCTAAATATTTCGGGATGAGAATACATGTATTTTATGTTTTTACGATATGGACACAAGTAACTGAAAAATATATTCTACGTTGAGTTGTACCACTGGCATACTTCCCTGTAGCTTGGTAACTACTATTTACAGCGGTATTGTAAACGCAAATACTGTTGATAGATCTATCGGGCCTGATAACCCCAACCGGACTGGACGACCAGTATTTAACGGTTGCACAGTACTTCGTTTCGTGACTACACTTGGTACGGTGTAGTAAGATTTCATAATAAAGGGGATATGCGACGTGATTAAATGTTAAGTATGGTTACCAAGTGCTCAACCACTTAGAATATTTTTATTAAAATGTTTATATATGAAATCTTGTGGTCTATATATATATATTGCTGCCGGCATTAAACCTATATCTCACCAACTTTATGTTGACGTTTTAAGCATGTTTATTCTCAGGTGATAACTAAAAGCTTCCGCTGCAACATGTTGAATTTAAGCAAGATCTTGAGTATGCATATTTGTGTCAAAAATAAAACTGCATATCGGAGGATTTTTAATGTAAAATATGTTGGAGGTCGTATTGTTATTATCACATGTAAAGTTTGTAAGTCTAAGATTATCGCTAAACGATAATCCTTATTAAGTTGTTTAAACCTTGTATTTGTAATAAAAGCTATGGTTTGTATTGTAAAAACAAATGCAGTTTTTGAAAAATGTCGCATATAGAGGTCAATACCTCGCGATGAAATCATATGTTATTGTATTCGTCCTTATGGTTAAGGTCGGGTTATGACAGCAGGGTCCACCTTGATACCTTCTTTGTTCACTATGTGACTAAAGAATTGAACTTCTTCCAACCAAAATGCACACTTTGAAAACTTAGCGTACAGTTTTTCTTTCCTCAATACTTCTAGCACTTTTCTCAAATGTTCTTCGTGCTCTTAATCATTCTTTGAGTAAATAAGTATGTCATCGATGAAAACAATGACAAACTTGTCAAGATATGGCCCACACACTCGGTTCATAAGGTCCATGAACACAGCTGGTGCGTTAGTCAATCCAAACGGCATAACCATAAACTCGTAATGAACATAACGCGTCCTAAAAGCAGTTTTTGGAATATCATCCGCCTTTACTCGCATTTGATGATATCCAGAACGTAAATCGATTTTCGAATAAACCGACGAGCCTTGTAGTTGATCAAATAAGTCGTCAATTCTCGACAGTGGATAACGGTTTTTGATAGTAAGTTTATTCAACTCTCTGTAGTCAATACACAACTTAAATGTACCATCCTTCTTCTTGACAAACAAAACAGGAGCTCCCCATGGTGATGTGCTTGGTCGAATGAAACCACGTTCTAATAGTTCTTGCAGTTGGCTTTGCAGTTCTTTCATCTCGCTGGGTGCGAGTCTGTAAGGAGCACGAGCTATTGGTGCAGCTCCTGGTACAAGATCTATTTGAAATTCAACAGATCGATGTGGATGTAGTCCCGATAATTCTTTCGAAAATACATCAGGAAATTCTTTTGCGACGGAAACATCATTGATGCTCTTTTTTTCAGTTTTTACTTTCTCGACGTGTGCTAGAACAGCATAGCAACCTTTTCTTATTAGTTTTTGTGCCTTCAAATTACTAATAAGATGTAGCTTCGTGTTGCCCTTTTCTCCGTACACCATTAAGGGTTCTCCTTCTTCTCGTACAATGCGAATTGCATTTTTGTAACATACGATCTCTGCTTTCATCTCCTTCAGCTAGTCCATTCCAACTATTACATCAAAACTCCCTAACTCTACTGGTATCAAATCAATCTTAAATATTTCGCTACCCAGTTTAATTTCTCGATTCCGGCATATATAATCTGCTGAAATTAATTTACCGTTTGCTAATTCGAGTAAAAATTTACTATCCAACGGCGTCAATGGACAACTTAATTTAGCACAAAAATCTCTACTCATATAGCTTCTATCCGCACCCCAATAAAATAAAACGTAAGCAGATTTATTATTGTAACGACCCGGAAATTTCCGACCAAATTTAAACCTTAAACTTTATATATTCCCGATACGATAAGCAAAATCTATTATATTGAGTCTAGAAAGTTTGAAATTTATATCCGGATAATTAGTTACCCTTTGACAAAACCTGGCGATTCACGAACTATTATGTGTATTAGATATATAATACTGTATATGAACGTTTTTGATTTAAAAATATACTTTGGAAAATAATTAGACTTTGATTTAAGAAAATAAATGATCAATACACTCAAAAGGTTAAGTTACTTTTTAGTGGAATTATTTTCATAGTCTAAATCTATTATTTTGGATAAAGGTACGTTTCACGAAACGAAAAATGTCAGTTTTCTAAGCTTACGAAACTCCATTTGAAAAACCGGAGACGGAATTTTAGTCAAGTGACAACGAATGAGTTATTTTTGTAAAAATTATATTTTTACCATAACCGTAAATAAAATAGAATATATAATTAATTATATAAATTAAATAAATAAATATATATATTAATAAAAACTGTCGGTCCAAATTATTCGGCCATTCTGTTGAAGATATTTTAGATGAAATTATGCACATGTTTATTATTGCTTTCTAACTTCTTAAATAATTCAGTATGTGATTTAATTATCTTACTTTAACATTATATATACATATAACAACGATAGATTTAATCATGATCTCCTTCACAATCATTGAACCATCATCAAACCTACAACCCACTTACGGGTACTTTTGAGCACACTTATATTACTTGCGTTTTTCTTTTCTTTGTGTTTATAATCAAACCCCACAACCAAAATCATTATCTTATCACTCGTTAACATCTGTTTCCTACTACTAATCTCTGATCGTAAACCATCAATTATACCTGCAACTTGTTTCGTTTTACTATCGATGAGATGAAGAGAACCATCACCAATTACCAACATGAACCATCGACCACCACCATGATTCAAAACAATTTCCACCATCATCCATCAATTACTACAGTTCACGAATGAATATGGGTCTGTTTATGTTTCTATTGAGAATCGAAGGCCCACAATAAACCACCAATCATCAACCCATAACAAACTATCACCCTCACTTTCAAATCGCCGTTACCATGATCGAAATACCACCTTCATCTCTTTCTTTTCTCTCTCCTATCGTAATCATGAACCACCACTTCAAGAACCCACTTCACCATCGTCCTTTGAAGTTTCTGCAACCTAAAACCGAACCACCCTACGCCACCACAGCTCAATCACGAGATCACCTTCACGATCTACAAACCGAAACCCAAGTTGCTTCTTGCTTTTCATTCGTGAACCCACAACCCACTCAACACCCACCACTTTCGAATTTCTTCTGTTTTGGTGGTAAACCAAAGGAAGAAGATGATGAATAATGTTGCTATTTGTTCACGTTAAACTATAGCTATTAAATAATGAATTGTGTACATGGACCTACAACCATGAAGACGACACAAGTGCTATTACAGCTCACGTTTTGTTTCAATTCATAACCAAACACGTCATCTTAGTTGTCGACATAAATCCACACAGTAGGGCTGCTATTGTGTTATTATTGGGGTACGAATGGACTACAACTTAGCGAATTAAAGATGGGCTGCTAATTAAGATTGGAAGTGGGCTGTTGATGCCCATTTGGCATTAATACAAATCCATAATATTTTCTGATTTGGGCCGATTCATTAACAAAGATCATATGTGTTCAATTATTATGCTTCTGTTAAATTCGATGGTTATGTAGATAACAGATGAGGTTAAATGAATTTTTTTAAGAAGACTGTTAGACGGGTTGAGTATAATTAGGGTAATAACAATAACAGAAAAACATGATTGATCAAATGGTTAGGGGTCTTTGTGTGGAATGAGAGATTGCGGGTTCAAGTCTCGTTCGTGGCATTTTTTTTTTTAGGGAAAAGCTATTAAGGTAGTTTCACTTATCATTATTATTATTATCATTATTTTTATTATTATTATTATTAATTTTATCATTATTATTATTATCATTATTAATGTAAGTAGTAATATTATTGAAACTAACATTTTTATCAAAATTATCATTTTTATTATTAAAATTATCATTATTATTATTATTACAATTATCATTATTTTTATTATCATTATTATTATTATTATTATTATTATTATTATTATTATTATTTCTAACACAAATATTATTATTAGCATTATATCAAATAAAGATTTTGTATATAAAAATATGTTTTTAACATAAAACATAACTATATTAATATTTTTGTAATAAATATTAATTATCTATTTAATATATATAAAAGTAAATATAGTTAACTTAGTTATTAATGAAACGTACAAGATACTAAAATAACAATCAATAATAATATCTAAATTAGTTTGATTACGATTATATATATTAATATATATACCTGATATAGGTTCGTGAATCCGAGGCCAACCTTATACGTGTTCAATGATGTTATATGTATTTTTACTACAAAATACATTAGGTGAGTATATAGTCCCTTTTAAACTCTAAATATTTTTGGGCTGAGAATACATGCGCTGTTTTTATAAATGATTTACGTTATGGACACAAGTAACTGAAAAATATATTCTACGTTGAGTTGTACCACTGACATACTTCCCTGTAGCTTGGTAACTATTATTTACAGCGGTATTGTAAACGCGAATCCTGTTGATAGATCTATCGGGCCTGACAACCCCAACCGGACTGGACGACCAGTATTCAACGGTTGCACAGTACTTCGTTTCGTGACTACACTTGGTACAGTGTAGTAAGATTTCATAATAAAGGGAATATGCGACGTGATTAAATGTTAAGTATGGTTACCAAGTGCTCAACCACTTAGAATATTTTTATTAAAATGTTTACATATGAAATCTTATGGTCCATTGTTATAACGCTGCTAGCATCAAACCTATATATCTCACCAACTTTATGTTGACGTTTTAAAGCATGTTATTCTCAGGTACGAATTAAGTCTTCCGCTGTGCATTAGCTCATACTAAAGGCATTACTTGGAGTCGATCATCGCAATGGAACCAAATGTTGAAGACTCTGTCCAGATGGATAAGGACGGGTCTTTACAGGTGGTATCAGAGCGTTGGTCTTAGTGAACCAGGCGTTGCATTAGTGTGTCTGACTAGTAGTTGTTAGGATAAAGTAGTGAGTCTGGACTTCGACCGTGTCTGTCTGTCAAAAAGTTTTGCTTATCATTCTAGTCGGAAATCATCTGCTTATCATCCTTAGGGAATTGTCTACTTATCATTCTTTAGTCTAGACACGTCTTACTGCATTTAGTGCATCGATAGTGTATAGACAAAAATTCATATCTCAGCGCATCTGTAGACTTGCTTGTCATATGCTGTAAGATCCTCTGTAGGCTACGAAATCCTTATTATTATAGATATTCTATGAAGTTAGAATATCATTCTATATTCGAAAATCATTTCATGTCAAAGATTCTTCTCAAATTGCCCTTTTCAACCTGAAGCGCTTACTGGCAAACCTGTTCGAGAAACCATTTTCTCTCCCTTTTTTCTGAGTATCCCATCACGATTACATACTATCTCATAGTTCGAATCTTATTCATTCACTCGCTTCAACCATCAATCATTCCGTAGTACAAGAAGAAGTTAACGAACTACGCGCTCGTGTGACGACTTTGGAGAACCTGATGCGAAGGTTACGAACACCAGCAGCAGCACCAACAGCATAATCAGTACCACCATCATCGACGTCGATAGTACCCTTATCATCTCTAAACCATAACCGCGTCGTAACTCTCAATATCACAATCTGTACCTCGAATATCAACATTACACGCCTCAATATCACCATCTGTACTTCGAGTATGAACTTCGTTCTACACATCGATCTACATCGGCTATCTTCGCTTTACGTATCATTCTATCTCATTTTTCCTCGTTCGACATGGTGAATATGTAATTTCTAAAGTTTTAGAGATTATGTAATCTAGTATTAACGGTAAATCAGATGAGTTTTTGACTCATTAAATCCATGATTTCATCCAATGAAAATATATATGCAAGTATATTTTCGTAGAGATTGTAATTAAAAATTCTTTTGTACAAACTGTTAATGATGAAAATATTTTAACGGGTGGGTAGTACCCGAGGAATATTTAGAATTCACATTAATAAGTTACACTGTACATTCTTCGAATCTGATTCAACGATCATTTACTATCCTACTTACAACTACCGATATACGTATCCGTTCACCACAGAATAACTATTTCTATTCAAATTTCATATTTGGATTTTGACCTATCAGAATTCAACAAGTGGCATAACGAAGAAAACATTGAACAAAAATAAAAAGTGTTAGAAACAAACGAATTAATTAATTGGAATTGTGATAGGATTTCACGCTAACTGTTCCGGCTAACTGTTCCCAGCTAACTGATTAACATTTAATTTATCGCAATTTACATTCTCGCAATTTTATTTATCGTCATTTAATTTCTGTTATTTACTTTTACGCATTTTAAATAACGGGACACGTATACAAGGTTTCGACTTATCATATTGACCCATCTATATATATATTTTGGAACAATCATAGACACTCTATATGTGAAGGTAGGAGTTGGCTATACAGGGTCGGAGTTGATTCCAAAATATATATATAATTTGAGTTGTGATCGACACCGAGACCGGTACACGGGTCACGATACGTATTAAGTAATTCGAATATTATATATCTAATTTATGTATGAATCTATTGGACCATTGGATAATCAGACTTTTTGGACTGCTAACTTTGGACAATTAAAATGAATTAAAAAGCTGATTATAACATATGAAACTAAACTAATCTTCAAGTTTGCCACTTGATTTCACCTTAAACCTCATTCGTATCTTGACGATTACAATCCGCGTTCAAACCTATCATGATTCTTAAAAACATCTCGATCGAGAAGTTGAACCAGTCGCACCTCGTCAACGGAAGAAAGATTTATGCATACCGATATGCACCTGAAAAACTTTCGAAAACGAAGTTATAGTTAAATCGTATCCGCATCGAATTCCTTATCATTCATTAGCAAAAACAACCTTACCATTCCTTTTCAAGAAGCTAATTTTGTCACAGCTCCACTTCGACTTCTCAGTAAGACTACTCCTACTATAACCTCGATATTTATACCTTGTCTTTTCGCCGTCGTTACCGGAGAACCTTTTACATTTCACAAACACCAACAGCAGATGTACCAGCAATTCGTTATCTCTTTGGCGAAATCCGCAATCAGTATTTTGAAAATCTCGTAGAAATTCTCCCATTTATACTGAAAACGTTTATCCCTAAGAAATACATATTTCGAATGTGAAGTTTCTGAAAAACACCTTAGACTATGAAGTAGTTCGTGAAATGCTGATGAAGCAGCAAAAACCATAAACGACCTTAACAGTCAAAAGTTTACGAGGAAGTAAAGTATGTTGGAAAAGCTCAGAAAAAGAGAAGGGTTGAAATTGGAAAACGGATTGAGCAAAGTATGAAGGAAACCGTGAACAAATCATGAAAACTAAACTCGACTTCAAAGGATTCAAATGATTCAGTGCCTGCTGAAATCATTAGTAAGAACCCTACTCCTTATTTTAAACCTTTTCGGATGATATTCTTCATCAACATGTTATCTTAGAGATTATAAGATATTTTCATATCTTCTGTTATGCATATTCTTCAAATTTCTGGAGATATTATTCTCATCTGAAATCATTTATCACTTTGTAACATCTACGTTACAATATAAAAGAAACTGTATTAGTTTCTAAATTCCGAAACCTTCAAATTTAAAATAGGAATGTTCTGAAGTAGTGTTGGGAACTGATGCATGAATTAGTATAATATAATGAAACTTGATCAACTTCATTATATTACAGTAAGTTATGTTAAGTTTCTAATGGAATGTGATGATTCACAGTACCATCATCATGTGCCATGTTACACGGCTCTTACATTCTATTCAATCTCCAAACGTATTAGGAACATATCATCTTGATAGTTCTATTTTTCCAGGGTATTTTGGTAATTTAACAAATCAAAATCGTACCAATGCCATTTCTTTCTAAAGAGCATTAGCTATGTTCATTTCAAATCTCATATCTATGAATTCCGGACCCTTACAAAAGATGCTTAGTTGAAGAGGAGGAAAAGAAAAAGAATGAAGCTCCGAAATAAAAATTGAAGTAAAGATTGCAGCAATTAGAAAAGAACATTAACTGTGGATGACAATGATTATAGAAAACAAAAGCAATAACATCGAAGTATAAGGAAAGATATAAAACCCAACAACCACCCAACATTTACAAACCGTGTATATCGATGCAGATAGCAATATAGAGGCACGGGAGAACTAGAAACATTATAAATACAAGAGTATAGTAGAAATAAATAGATTCCTCCGGCGGTAGATGGAAAAGAAGAATCACAGATACGAAAGTTAGGAGTATATCAAGAATCAGGACTGGATGAAGCATATTGATGAATGCTTTAAAGTAGGAGTTAAGGAGGAAGAATAGAAGATGTGAGATATGGAAGATATAGGAAAGAAAGAAGTGAATTTATAGTAAAATATCCGACAGAGAAATCAAAACAGATTGCCGCATTAAATCCTGATTTTTTTGTTTTTTTTTTTTTTTAAAAATCGCCAAAGAACCAAATCTTAATACGTAAGATTTTCTTAAAATCCCTTAAATTCCGGAAGTCAATAGTAGCTACGTCATCGGTTGAAACGAATATATTTATTACACATTTCACTCTTTTGTGATAGCTTCATTCGTACGCTTCACAAGATCGAATCGTTTTATCAATATCTCTAAAAAAAAAATGATAAAACTCCATTATCACCTCATATTCGTCATGAAAACATTCCTATTGTTATCCATGACGACATCTATCAAATTTCGGGGACGAAATTTATTTAACGGGTGGGTACTGTAACGACCCGGAAATTTCCGACCAAATTTAAACCTTAAACTTTATATATTCCCGATACGATAAGCAAAATCTATTATATTGAGTCTAGAAAGTTTGAAATTTATATCCGGATAATTAGTTACCCTTTGACAAAACCTGGCGATTCACGAACTATTATGTGTATTAGATATATAATACTGTATATGAACGTTTTTGATTTAAAAATATACTTTGGAAAATAATTAGACTTTGATTTAAGAAAATAAATGATCAATACACTCAAAAGGTTAAGTTACTTTTTAGTGGAATTATTTTCATAGTCTAAATCTATTATTTTGGATAAAGGTACGTTTCACGAAACGAAAAATGTCAGTTTTCTAAGCTTACGAAACTCCATTTGAAAAACCGGAGACGGAATTTTAGTCAAGTGACAACGAATGAGTTATTTTTGTAAAAATTATATTTTTACCATAACCGTAAATAAAATAGAATATATAATTAATTATATAAATTAAATAAATAAATATATATATTAATAAAAACTGTCGGTCCAAATTATTCGGCCATTCTGTTGAAGATATTTTAGATGAAATTATGCACATGTTTATTATTGCTTTCTAACTTCTTAAATAATTCAGTATGTGATTTAATTATCTTACTTTAACATTATATATACATATAACAACGATAGATTTAATCATGATCTCCTTCACAATCATTGAACCATCATCAAACCTACAACCCACTTACGGGTACTTTTGAGCACACTTATATTACTTGCGTTTTTCTTTTCTTTGTGTTTATAATCAAACCCCACAACCAAAATCATTATCTTATCACTCGTTAACATCTGTTTCCTACTACTAATCTCTGATCGTAAACCATCAATTATACCTGCAACTTGTTTCGTTTTACTATCGATGAGATGAAGAGAACCATCACCAATTACCAACATGAACCATCGACCACCACCATGATTCAAAACAATTTCCACCATCATCCATCAATTACTACAGTTCACGAATGAATATGGGTCTGTTTATGTTTCTATTGAGAATCGAAGGCCCACAATAAACCACCAATCATCAACCCATAACAAACTATCACCCTCACTTTCAAATCGCCGTTACCATGATCGAAATACCACCTTCATCTCTTTCTTTTCTCTCTCCTATCGTAATCATGAACCACCACTTCAAGAACCCACTTCACCATCGTCCTTTGAAGTTTCTGCAACCTAAAACCGAACCACCCTACGCCACCACAGCTCAATCACGAGATCACCTTCACGATCTACAAACCGAAACCCAAGTTGCTTCTTGCTTTTCATTCGTGAACCCACAACCCACTCAACACCCACCACTTTCGAATTTCTTCTGTTTTGGTGGTAAACCGACGGAAGAAGATGATGAATAATGTTGCTATTTGTTCACGTTAAACTATAGCTATTAAATAATGAATTGTGTACATGGACCTACAACCATGAAGACACACAAGTGCTATTACAGCTCACGTTTTGTTTCAATTCATAACCAAACACGTCATCTTAGTTGTCGACATAAATCCACACAGTAGGGCTGCTATTGTGTTATTATTGGGGTACGAATGGACTACAACTTAGCGAATTAAAGATGGGCTGCTAATTAAGATTGGAAGTGGGCTGTTGATGCCCATTTGGCATTAATACAAATCCATAATATTTTCTGATTTGGGCCGATTCATTAACAAAGATCATATGTGTTCAATTATTATGCTTCTGTTAAATTCGATGGTTATGTAGATAACAGATGAGGTTAAATGAATTTTTTTTAAGAAGACTGTTAGACGGGTTGAGTATAATTAGGGTAATAACAATAACAGAAAAACATGATTGATCAAATGGTTAGGGGTCTTTGTGTGGAATGAGAGATTGCGGGTTCAAGTCTCGTTCGTGGCATTTTTTTTTTTAGGGAAAAGCTATTAAGGTAGTTTCACTTATCATTATTATTATTATCATTATTTTTATTATTATTATTATTAATTTTATCATTATTATTATTATCATTATTAATGTAAGTAGTAATATTATTGAAACTAACATTTTTATCAAAATTATCATTTTTATTATTAAAATTATCATTATTATTATTATTACAATTATCATTATTTTTATTATCATTATTATTATTATTATTATTATTATTATTATTATTATTATTTCTAACACAAATATTATTATTAGCATTATATCAAATAAAGATTTTGTATATAAAAATATGTTTTTAACATAAAACATAACTATATTAATATTTTTGTAATAAATATTAATTATCTATTTAATATATATAAAAGTAAATATAGTTAACTTAGTTATTAATGAAACGTACAAGATACTAAAATAACAATCAATAATAATATCTAAATTAGTTTGATTACGATTATATATATTAATATATATACCTGATATAGGTTCGTGAATCCGAGGCCAACCTTATACGTGTTCAATGATGTTATATGTATTTTTACTACAAAATACATTAGGTGAGTATATAGTCCCTTTTAAACTCTAAATATTTTTGGGCTGAGAATACATGCGCTGTTTTTATAAATGATTTACGTTATGGACACAAGTAACTGAAAAATATATTCTACGTTGAGTTGTACCACTGACATACTTCCCTGTAGCTTGGTAACTATTATTTACAGCGGTATTGTAAACGCGAATCCTGTTGATAGATCTATCGGGCCTGACAACCCCAACCGGACTGGACGACCAGTATTCAACGGTTGCACAGTACTTCGTTTCGTGACTACACTTGGTACAGTGTAGTAAGATTTCATAATAAAGGGAATATGCGACGTGATTAAATGTTAAGTATGGTTACCAAGTGCTCAACCACTTAGAATATTTTTATTAAAATGTTTACATATGAAATCTTATGGTCCATTGTTATAACGCTGCTAGCATCAAACCTATATATCTCACCAACTTTATGTTGACGTTTTAAAGCATGTTATTCTCAGGTACGAATTAAGTCTTCCGCTGTGCATTAGCTCATACTAAAGGCATTACTTGGAGTCGATCATCGCAATGGAACCAAATGTTGAAGACTCTGTCCAGATGGATAAGGACGGGTCTTTACAATTATCAATAAGAAACGTACCCGTAACAAGCTCCGAGTCTTCCTGTGCCTCTGCCGCATTAATATTGAAAACTCTTCCGCGGCCTTGTCCATTCGTGTTCTCCTGGTTCGGGCAATTTCTAATAATGTGGTCCGGTTTCCACATTTATAACAAACTACATTGGCATAACTTGTTCCTACACTACTTGCTCCGCCATTACTCATTCCGACACCATTTGTTCCTTTCGTTCTGTTAACCCCTGGTCCGTAGACCTCACACTTCGCCGCGCTATGACCATTTTTTTTACACTTGTTGCAAAATTTGGTGCAGAACCCCGAGTGATACTTTTCACACCTTTGGCATAGCTGCTTCTGATTGTTGTTGTTGTTGCGGTTGTTATTGTTGTTGGGATGATTGTTGTAGTTGTTGTTGTTGTTGTTGTTGTACCATTTGTTGTTGTTGCGATTGATGTTGTGATTGTTGGGATAGTTGTTGTTGTTTTGGTGACTCTTATCACCGTTTTCCTCCCACTTTCTTTTGACTAGCTTCACGTTGGCCTCTTCGGCCGCCTGTTCTTTAATTCTTCTCTCAATCTGGTTCACTAGTTTGTGAGCCATTCTACATGCCTTTTATATGGAGGCAGGCTCGTGTGAACTTATATCTTCTTGGATTCTCTCCGGTAACCCTTTCACAAATGCGTCGATCTTCTCTTCCTCATCTTCGAACGCTCTCGGACACAATAGGCACAATTCTGTGAATCGTCTTTCGTACGAAGTAATATCGAATTCATGTGTTCGTAACCCTCTAAGTTCTGACTTGAGCTTATTGACCTCGGTTCTGGGACGGTACTTCTCGTTCATCAAGTGCTTGAATGCTGACCACGGTAGCGCGTAAGCAGCATCTTGTCCCACTTGCTCTAGATAGGTATTCCACCATGTTAACGCAATACCTGTGAAGGTATGCGTAGCGTACTTCACTTTGTCTCCTTCAGCACACTTACTTATGGCAAACACCGATTCAACTTTATCGGTCCACCGTTTCAATCCGATTGGTCCTTCGGTCCCATCAAATTCTGAAGGTTTGCAGGCAGTGAATTCCTTGTAGGAGCATCCTATACGATTTCTTGCGCCTTTAGCTGTATTGCTAGATTCAGATTTATTGTTGGTATGTAGCTCGGCCTGTGCTGCGGCTACGTTTGAAGCAAGAAAGGCACGAAATTCCTCTTGTGTCGAGTATTCGGTGCCATTTCCTTCAAAATAGTCAAATGAAACAATTTAATCATACAGAATATTAAGAGTAGTCAATAGTATCTCGTAGCATAATATGAACTCATTTATAAAAGCTTTTTCTTCATATTAGCGTTTTATAAGTTTAAATTCGGGTACTACCTACCCGTTAAGTTCATACTTAGTAGCTAATATACAATTCAACTACTACAATTTCATATGAAAAACTGATTATAATAATATATCACATACAAATATTATTCAAACTTACAACTTCGCTATATTACATATAACATGAAATATAGTACACTATGATACAAGACAGTTTTGAAGATAAATCTAGTTAATACGCAAGTTGTTCAGCAAAGGAAATAAAGACACGTAATTCATAAGTCCAGAAACAAGTCCTGCATTCTGGTTTTACTAAGACGACTTCCCATCCTTGGTCTTGTGGAAAATAACCGTTATGACCATTAGCTAGGCAGCATGTTGTAATGTCGTCAAAAGGACGAGGGTTTCATAATGTCCAACAGCCCCGTAATAATCTAAAAACCTTGTTTCTCACCCCAACTACTGAATCCGTCACTTGTGGGAAAGTTTTATTTAAAAGCTGCAATCCGATGTTCTTTTTCTCACTTTGGTAAGAAGCGAACATCACTAACCCGTAAGCATAACATGCTTCTTTATGTTGCATGTTAGAAGCTCTTTCTAATTCATGAAATCCTATGTTGGGATATGTTGAGTCAAAATAGGTTCTTAACCCATAGCGTAAAATTGCATTTGGGTTCCCCACATTTAACGCTTTATAGAAAACACGGCGTAACTTAAAGTCTCCCCAATGTGATATACCCCACCTATCAAAGGAAAGCCTTTTATAAACTAAGGCATTTCTGGAAAGTCTTTCAAATTTTTGATAAGTTAATTTCGCCATAACTAAATGTGCTGATGAATTCTGACCGACTCTAGACAAGATTTCCTCAATCATATCCTCTGGTAGGTCTTCTAAAATATTCGGTTGTCTACCCTTAACGTCCATTTTATTTTTATACTGTAAAATAGACAAGGATTAGATTCGTAATGACAAACAATACAAGCAATTTTTACATAGAACATAAAAGTACAAGCACACTACAATACATTTATTACACAACATGCTCACACCCCTCTAATCTGAATGACTGGTTTCTTCTTCTTCGGACTTGGTTCTTTTTCCTAATTATCTAGGGATATATGATGTTCCTCTAATACGAGCCGTCGTTTTCCACATTGATTTAGAAAAACCTGGTGGTTTAGAGGTTCCCGGGTTATTGTCACGATATTGAAAATACGGGTGTTGACGGTAAATATAAAGTTCATCATAGTCAGAATCAGATTTCTCTATTTTGATGCCTTTTCCCTTATTATTTTCTTTTGCCTCATTAAATTGGGTCGGGGTAATTTCTATAACATCATCGGAATCCTCATCAGGATCCGATTCATCGAAAAATTGGTAATTTTCCCAATATTTTTCTTCCTTAGCGGAAACACCATTGACCATTATTAACTTTGGTCTACTGGTTGAGGATTTTCTTTTATTTGACCGGTTTTCTATGGTTCCTACTATTTTCCCCTCCAGAACCTCTTCTTCTTCTTCTGGTTCCTCTTCTTCTAGTTCCTCTTCTTCCGGTTCCTCTTCTTCCGGTTCCATTTCCTCTTCTTTCGGTTCTTCGGGAACTTGTGAATCTTGCCAATATATATTCGACTCTTCGTTATTATTAGGTGAGTCAATGGAATTTGTGCTAGAGGTAGACATCTATCACACAATATCAAACATGTTAAGAGATTAATATATCACATAATATTTACATGTTAATAATATATAGTTTCCAACAAAAATGTTAAGCAATCATTTTTAAAGAAAACACGGTCGAAGTCCAGACTCACTAATGCATCCTAACAAACTTGATAAGACACACGAATGAAAATTTTCTGGTTCTCTAAGACCAACGCTCGGATACCAACTGAAATGTCCCGTTCATATTGATTATAAACATTCCATATTAATTGATTTCGTTGCGAGGTTCTGACCTCTATATGAGACGTTTTTCAAAGACTGCATTCATTTTCAAAACAACCATAACCTTTATTTTATCAATAAAGGTTTTAAAAGTATTACGTAGATTATCAAATAATGATAATCTAAAATATACTGTTTACACATGACCATTACATAATGGTTTACAATAGAAATATATTACATCGACATATGTTTCTTGAATGCAGTTTTTACACAATATCATACAAACATGGACTCCAAATCTTGTCCTTATTTTAGTATGCAACAGCGGAAGCTCTTAGTATTCACCTGAGAATAAACATGCTTTAAACGTTAACAAAAATGTTGGTGAATTATAGGTTTAACCTATATATATATCAAATCGTAACAATAGACCACAAGATTTCATATTTCAATACACATCCCATACATAGAGATAAAAATCATTCATATGGTGAACACCTGGTAACCGACATTAACAAGATGCATATATAAGAATATCCCCATCATTTCGGGACACCCTTCGGATATGATATAAATTTTGAAGTACTAAAGCATCCGGTACTTTGGATGGGGTTTGTTAGGCCCAATAGATCTATCTTTAGGATTCACGTCAATTAGGGTGTCTGTTCCCTAATTCTTAGATTATCAGACTTAATAAAAAGGGGCATATTCGATTTCGATAATTCAACCATAGAATGTAGATTTACGTACTTGTGTCTATTTTGTAAATCATTTATAAAACCTGCATGTATTCTCATCCCAAAAATATTAGATTTTAAAAGTGGGACTATAACTCACTTTCACATATATTTCCTTCCTCGGAAATAAGACTTGGCCACGGATCGATTCACGAACCTATACAAATATGTACATATATATCAAAGTATGATCAAAATATAATTACAACCATTTTTATTATGTTTTAAAGATTTGAGTGTATTAATTCAGCTGTCCTCGTTAGTAACCTACAACTAGTTGTCCACAGTTAGATGTACAGAAATAAATCGATATATATTATCTTGAATCAATCTACGACCCAGTGTATACATGTCTCAGGCTAGATCACAACTCAAAGTATATATATTTTTGGAATCAACCTCAACCCTGTATAGCTAACTCCAACATTACTGCATATAGAGTGTCTATGGTTGTTCCAAATAATATATATACATGGGTCGATATGATATGTCAAAACATTTGCATACTTGTCTATGGTATCCCAAGATTACATAATATATTAGAATACATGTATAATACAATATAAGTTAGCTAGGATATGATTTGTATAGATTTGTTAAACATTTCCCGTAGCTAAAAAGATCAAAAATATCCAATCTTGTTTTACCCATAACTTCTTCATTTTAAATCCGTTTTGAGTGAATCAAATTGCTATGGTTTCATATTGAACTCTAATTTAAGAATACAAACAGAAAAAGTATAGGTTTATAGTCAAAAATTTAAGTTACATGTCAATTACTAAAGAGGTAGTCATTTCCGTCGAAAGAACGACATCTTGATGACCATTTTGAAAAACATACTTTCACTTTGAGTTTAACCAAGATTTTTGGTAATAGTTTCATGTTCATATAAAAAATCATTTTCCCAGAAGAAAAACTTTTAAATCAAAGGTTATCATAGTTTTTAATTATCCAAACCAAAACAGCCCCCGGTTTCACTACGACGGCGTATATTCGATTTTATGATGTTCATCGTGTTTCCAGGTTTTAAATCATTAAGTTAGCATATCATATAGATATAGAACATGTGTTTAGTTTATTTTAAAAGTCAAGTTAGAAGGATTAACTTTTGTTTGCGAACAAGTTTAGAATTAACTAAACTATGTTCTAGTGATTACAAGTTTAAACCTTTGAATAAGATAGCTTTATATGTATGAACTGAATGATGTTATGAACATCATTACTACCTCAAGTTTTATGGATAAAACTACTGGAAATGATAAAAATGGATCTGGATTCAAAGGATCCTTGGATGGCTTGAAAGTTCTTGAAGCAGAATCATGACACGAAAACAGTTCAAGTAAGATTTTCACTCGAAATAAGATTGTTATAGTTGTAGAAATTGAATCAAAGTTTGAATATGAATATTACCTTGAATTAGAAAGATAACCTACTGTAAATAACAAAGGTTCCTTAATCTTAGATGATTACTTGGAATGGATTAGAAAGCTTGGAAGTAGACTTGCAAACTTGGAAGTATTCTTGATTTTTATGAAACTATACTTATGGAATTTATGAAGAACACTTAGAACTTGAAGATGGAACTTGAGAGAGATCAATTAGATGAAGAAAATCCTTTTGGAGTTCGGGTATCATAGTCCCAAGCATGAGGCAAGAAACTTGCAACGAATCGGTGCAATATTTCTCCCAATAAGCCATGCCTTCCGCATCATCCTCGTCCAGTTGATCGGGAATGGGGTCTTCCAACACATACGCCCTATCCTCAAGTTTGAGGACAATTCTTAGATTGCGGAACCAATCCATGAAGTTCGTATGGTTGAGTTTTTCCTTTTCGAGAATTGACCTCAATGATAGGTTGTTAAAGTTGGTTGGTGAGTTTGGAATGTTGTTGTTATTGGCGGCCATCTACAAAATTTAACAAAGTTGTTTAAGTATTAATTTTAATTTAACAATCAATACCCTTTAAATCCAATTGATATATATTAAATTTTAGAATCCAACGGTAAACCAAATTTCGGTTAGGTGACCTTTATCCCGTCATTTGATTTAGCTAGGTAGTCATTATATGACAATTACAATCCTTTTGCAACTTCTAAGTTATGGGATCATGTAATCCTTTTGCATGGCATATTATCCTATCAACGCCTATTTGTTCATCATGCTTCGGTGACCCTAAGTTCATGATTTCCAAATCAAGTCGTCCTACTTGTGTAAACGTGTAAACTTAACATACAAGTGGTTAGGTGACCTTTATCCCACAAGCATGCGAATTTCACCTTAATCATATTAGTTTGTTCATGATGGTTAGGTGACCTTTATGCCATCATGAGTTCCCTAATATGTCTAAGTGTCACACAAAAGGATGTCGTTTAACTTATTTACCTTGTATAAGGGATTTTAAGTTTCCATTATTTCTAGTTTGAGAAAACTTTTATGCCATACACCAACATGCATTTAGTGTATGGTACTTATGAAAATCCATTTTCATGTCATGTAATAATGCCAATTTTATTACTTTGATATAAACCTTTTTATATGTGCAATTCATTTCTAGTTCTTAATAACCATTTATTAATGTCCTTTTAGCCATTTCAATTTAACCGATTAAATTGTGGTTTGGTAAATTTCATGTTGTCAATAATTTAACCAATTAAATTGTAGTTTTGCTTGTTGTTAACATGTGTGATAACTTGTTGTAGTAACATACACAATCCACAATCATACAAGGAATTAAAACAACCACGCATGCAAAACAAATGTTCACAATCAAGCCTTTTGGTAGACATTTTGTTTAGCCGAAAACAAAATGCCACCGGTCAATGGGTAAAACACAAAGTAAGAGGTTTTAACCTCCCACTTAACCTTGCATCCACATGCTTCTTGTGTTCTTCCTTGTGATCTTCATGCATCTTCATCTTGTTACAAAATATATCCTAATACATTTTGTCTAGAAAATGAAAATACAACCTAATCTATTTTACATGCCAAATATAAAATAAATTACATAACCAAATGAATATTATTACAAACCAATTGAATGAATAATTACAACCAAATTGAAATTAATAAATCAACCAAACAAACATTCATTCAACCACAAGGTCTTGGCTATGATTGTGAACAACAACATATGAACAAATATGACCAATTTGCAAGTTCCAAACCCTCTTGGAACCTCCAAGAATTCGGCCACCATATCAAACCCACCCAAACCCGAACATTTTTACATTCCATATTCATGCATGTGCATGGAATGCAAATATAGTGGGTTTAAAGACCATAAAAGAAGCATAATCCATAGACTTCGGCTCTAGATACCATTGTTGGAATTTAATGAGTTTCAAAACAACATGTTCATTTAGTTTACACAATCATATAACCAATTTTAAGATAGTTAATACAAGCGGAAGCATTAATAGAACAAGTGTATTTGTAAAGCCATTTGTAAATTCCACATTAATATCAAGTCATGAATCATATGCTTACAAATATAACAAGATTAGAAGAGTGTTTATACCTCCTCTAAGATAGTAGAGGGCTGAATTTTTGGACAGCAGAAATGTAGAAGGAGATGATGCAAAATGAGCTTCTAACTTGAAGCCTCAAGTGTGTAATACCTCAAGCTTTTGATGCACCAACACAACTTTTAATTTGTTAGGACTTTAGACATTTAAACACTTGATTTTTACAAGCAAAACTCTCTCTCTTTTGAGCTAAAACAGTTCAGCCAGAAATGGGAATGGAGACTTGAAAATGCAGTTTTTTATGAGCATTTATCACTTGTAAACTTGAGTCAAACCTTGGTCGTAAAACCCCTTGCATGTACATAAGGAATCTTGTGTTAAAAGTAGCAAAATGGCATGTGTTTGTCATCCCTGGAGACACAAAATTCTGCACACACATGACCTTTAGATAATAATACTTGTAAGTTTATAAAAGTTTATAAACTTGTTATAAACTTATGTATTATTTTGTTACTTATACATTTTATAAAACCTTTTATAAAATATAACACAATGTAATCATTTAAACCTATAAACAATTATATATAAATTATCCAAATAATTTATCTCAAGTGATAATATTTTAGAAATTCGATTTTCTAAAATCCAAGTGTCACGTATTTGTTTAATGATCCAATCGTTAAGATCAAATACGTATAAGGAGTCGGTAAGGTTGTTATTGGGTATGACCCGACTTGGATCATAACATATTGGCCACATTAATTTAATATGTCTCTCGGGCATACGAAAAACCTACAATCTCCCACTTGCACGAGAAACATAAGAAATTAATGCAAGTGATGGATACCGCCTAACGACCGTCCATCACCCCCAATATGTTATGACTTTGTGCCATTCAATAACATCATCCCTTTCGAGTTCCCATCTCGAATATGATTAGGTGAATCTTTCATTATTTCCTTTCGTCCTAGATGTCATGTTAGATCCAAGAGACACAGAGTGATCACTCTCTTCTAGATTTAACTTTATCAGGCCTTAGACATCTGACTCTCAACGAATAAGAGGGACAAATTCCATCTTGACTACATACGTCCTAAATATATATACCTTGCATTATACCTGAGCTCTTCCTTATGAGCTACCATATTTCAGAATAGCGAAGGAAAGAATCAAGGCACAATACTTCGTAAATATCCGAACCTAATATGTATCTCAGGTCAGAGGATACAATGATATTCGCCTTTACTCAAGATTACATGTGATCAACCACAAAGGCTCCATTTAGTAAATCTTGAGGGCGGGTCTTCCAATATTTGCATCCCACAAATATCTATGAACCTTGGTAGCAACCTTGCCCCACATTCAGTCCGTGAATGTATACCAATCCAAGTTCATAATAGTCTAAACCTCACACTTGTTCCCACGAATGTGATCAACTACGGAATTTAGAATAATTACTTATTCATGGATAAAATTATGCAAAATAGGAACATGACTCAAAATAAATTAATACCATAATTATATTAATGAGTTTGAACAAATTTCGTTCCGTTACAATACTTAAAACAGATCATGACCAATCACTAGAATATCGAAGCCCTAATGCACAAACATGTCCTGTATGTTTTGATCCATGTAAGATCTTCGTGAGAGGATCCGCTATATTAAGATCTGTGTGAACTTTGCGAATACATATCTTTCCCTTTTCAACTTCATCCCTTATGTAGTTGAATCTCCGCTCAATGTGACGGGTCTTTTGGTGAGCACGAGCTTCTTTGATTTGAGCAATCGCACCTTCGTTGTCACAAAAGATCTCAAGAGAGTCCTGAATGGAAGGGACTACTCCTAAGTCGTCGATGAATTTCTTCATCCATGCAGCTTCCTGAGCTGCCAATGAGGCGACAATGTACTCCGACTCTGTACTGGATAATGCAACAACATCCTGTTTTGAACTCTTCCAAGAGACCGCACCTCCATTTAATGTGAAGACATAACCGGACTGTGATCGAGAATCATCTCGATCAGTTTGGAAACTCGCGTCCACATAACCCTTTACAGCAAGTTCCTCCTCACCAGATCTATATATTAGAAACATATCCTTAGTCCTTCTAAGGTATTTCAATATACTTTTAACTGCAATCCAATGACTGTTTCCTGGGTTATTCTGGTATCTACTTGTCAAGCTTAGGGCGCATGACACATCCGGTCTAGTGCATATCATTGCATACATGATTGACCCAATAGCAGATGCATAAGGGACTCTCTTCATTCTCTCTTGTTCATCTTTCGTGGTAGGGCACTGAGATGAACTGAGAGGCGTTCCTCTTTGAATAGGTACCAAACCACTCTTAGAGTTCTCCATCTTGAACCTTTTCAAGAACTTTTCAATGTATGCACTTTGATTCAAACCTATCAGTTTCTTGGATCTATTCCTGTAGATCCCAATCCCCAAAACGTATTGTTCTTCTCCAAGATCCTTAATGGAGAAGCATTTACTTAGCCAAGTTTTAACTCCTTGCATTGCCGAAATATCTTTTCCAAATAACAATATATCATCCACATATAGTACAAGGAACATGATAGTACTCCCACTAGCTTTCTTATATACACAAGCTTCATCAACATTTTTAATGAAGCCAAATTTCTTGGCTTCCTCATTAAAACGATGATTCCACATTCTAGATGCTTGTTTCAATCCGTAGATTGACTTCTTTAACTTGCATACCTTTTTAGGATATTCCGGATCAACAAAACCTTCAGGCTGAACCATATAGACATCTTCCACAAGATATCCATTTAAGAAAGCGGTCTTGACATCCATTTGCCATATTTCATAATCATAATGAGCAATGATGGCAAATAATATCCTAATAGACTTTAGCATTGCCACAGGAGAAAAAGTTTCATCATAGTCAACCCCTTGAGTTTGAGTGAAACCTTTTGCTACAAGTCTAGCTTTATATGTATCCAAGTTTCCATGTATGTCGGTTTTCATTTTGAAAAGCCATTTACAATCAACTAGCCTTGAGCCAGTAGGTTGTACAACCAGTTCCCAAACTTGATTGTCATACATGGATTGCATCTCGGCGTTCATGGCTTCCTGCCATTTATCTTTATCAATCCTTGATAAAGTATCTTGGTAGTTTGTTGGTTCATCCAAATCAACCACATAGCAACCATCCATGAGAAACCCATATCTCTCAGGAGGATCACTAATCCTACCAGATCTGCGAATGTCTTGTGTATTTTGATCATCCATTTGATCATTCTCAACATTTTCACGTCGAGTGCTAGTGTCAACCAATTGTGTATCATCTACTTGATCTTGAACCTCTTCAAGATCTACCTTCCTTTCACTATTTCCTTCCAATAAGAACTTAGTCTCAAGGAATTCAGCCTTCCGAGCAACAAATACATTCTGCTCGGAAGGATCATAGAAATAATATCCCATATTATCCTTGGGATATCCTATGAAGATACACTTCGTGGATCGATCATTCAACTTATTAGGGACGTAACGCTTAGGGTAAGCTTCACATACCCATACCTTTAAGTATGATAGAGATGGAGGTTTTCCAAACCACATCTCATGAGGTGTTCGTTCCACTTTCTTGGTTGGGGCCATATTTAAAATACGAGCCGCGGAGCATAGACAATAACCCCAAAATGATAGAGGTAACGAGCTTCTAGCCATCATAGATCGAACCATATCCATTAGGGTTCGGTTCCTCCTTTCGGAAACTCCATTAAGTTGGGGTGTTCCAGGAGGAGTAAGTTGCGAGATAATCCCACAACCTTTGGATGATCTTGGAAAGCATCGCTTAGGTATTCTCCTCCTCTATCGGTACGAAGTACCTTGATTGTCTTATTGAGTTGATTTTGTACTTCATTTTGATATTCTTTGAATGCTTCAAAAGTTTCGTCCTTGTGTCTTAATAAGTAGACATATCCGAAACGACTGAAGTCATTAATGAAAGTAACGAAGTATCTTTCACCATTCCTAGTTATGGGCTTAAAGGGTCCACATACATCCGAATGTATTAATCCCAATAAGTCTTTAGCCCTTTCATAGGTCCCTTTGAAAGGTGCTTTAGTCATTTTGCCTTGTAAACAAGATTCACATACATCAAATGAGTCTAGTTCATTTGATTTCAAAAGTCCATTCTTTCGAAGTGTATGCATTCGATTCTTGTTTATGTGACCAAGGCGACAATGCCATAAGTAGGAATCACTCAAATCCCTTTTGAGTTTCTTGGTGTTCGCATGGTATATTGAGCTATTGTATGATGTGTCATCATGAACCAATTCATAAATACCATTCGAAGGTGAAGCCTTAAAATAGAACACATTATCTAAAGAAACATGGATATCATCATTAATGAAATTAAGATTAAAACCATATTGTTTCAAACGGGATACAGAAATAATGTTTCGTGATAAATCGGGTGCATACAAAACCTTTTTCAAAATAAGCTCCAAACCACTTGGTAGCTTCAAAACAAAGTCTCCTTGAGATTTAACTTGCACCCTTGCTCCATTTCCCATGAAGAGACTTGTTGTTCCCGCTTCTTGATCACTTCTTTTGAACCTCTGCAAAGAATTGCAAATATGAGTTCCACATCCTATGTCTAATACCCATGTATTAGAAGAAGTAATACTAAGCTCAATGTATACCATATATACATTACCTGAGGTTTGCCCTGCATCCCTCTTTTCCTTCAACTCCTTAAGGTAGACCGAGCAGTTTCATTTCCAGTTTCCCATTTCACCGCAACCGAAGTACGGATCTTCCTTGGAGTTAGCTTTACCGGCAACCTTTTGCTTTTTGTTCTTGTTGGTTGGGGTAACCATCTTCCCTTTTCCCTTGCCCTTGCCTTGGTAGGCGGGTCCTTTCCTCTTAACCACCTTTGGCTTAGAAGTGTTATTGGTTTTGGACCCACCTTCGTTGATCATGAACATGGGTGAAGCCCTTTTACCCATACTTGCTTCGGCCGTCTTAAGCATGGCATGTAATTCGCCAATGCTTTTATCCAAACCATTCATGTTATAATTTAACACGAATGTGTCATACCTCTTTGACAATGAGTTAAGGATAAGGTCCGTGGCTAATTCATTAGACACGTTGCAATTTAGACGGTTTGCTCGATCAATTAGGCTTTTCATCTTAAGGACATAAGATGAAATGGATTGGGTGTCGTCCATCCGACATGCATGAAGCACTCGGACCGTTTCAAAGCGCTCGACACGAGCTTGTTGAAGGAACATCTCCTTCAACTGTGTGATCATGTCATATGCACTATGATGCTCAAAATCCTTTTGGAGTTCAGGTATCATAGTCCCAAGCATGAGGCAAGAAACTTGCAACGAATCGGTGCAATATTTCTCCCAATAAGCCATGCCTTCCGCATCATCCTCGTCCGGTTGATCGGGAATGGGGTCTTCCAACACATACGCCCTATCCTCAAGTTTGAGGACAATTCTTAGATTGCGGAACCAATCCATGAAGTTCGTATGGTTGAGTTTTTCCTTTTCGAGGATTGACCTCAATGATAGGTTGTTAAAGTTGGTTGGTGCGTTTGGAATGTTGTTGTTATTGGCGGCCATCTACAAAATTTAACAAAGTTTTTTAAGTATTAATTTTAATTTAACAATCAATACCCTTTAAATCCAATTGATATATATTAAATTTTAGAATCCAACGGTGTAGTGACCCGAACTTTTCCATGTTTATATATATTAAATGAAATTGATATTTACATGATTAAGTGTTTTCAACATGTTAAGCAATCAAACTTATTAAGACTTGATTAATTGGAATAGGTTTCATATAGACAAATGACCACCCAAGTTGACCGGTGATTCACGAATGTTAAAACTTGTAAAAATTATACGATGACATATATATGGTTATATATATAGTTAACATGATTTTATTATAAGTATGTATCTCATTAGGTATTTTAACAATGAGTTATATACATAAAAATGAGACTATTAAATTAAGAAACTCTAAAACGATATATATAACGATTATCGTTATAACGTCTTACTAGGTACATATGAATCATATTAAGATATTGATACACTTGGTTAATTATGTTAAATGATAAGTAAATATATCATTAAGTGTATTAACAATGAACTACATATGTAAAAATAAGACTACTAACTTAATGATTTTGAAACGAGACATATATGTAACGATTATCGTTGTAACGACATTTAATGTATGTAGATCATATTAAGAGATATTCGTACATCATAATATCATGATAATATAATAATTTAAAATCTCATTTGATATTATAAACATTGGGTTAACAACATTTAACAAGATCGTTAACCTAAAGGTTTCAAAACAACATTTACATGTAACGACTAACGATGACTTAACGACTCAATTAAAATGTATATACATGTAGTGTTTTAATATGTATTCATACACTTTTGAAAGACTTCAAGACACTTATCAAAATACTTCTACTTAACAAAAATGCTTACAATTACATCCTCATTCAGTTTCATCAACAAATCTACTCGTATGCATCCGTATTCGTACTCGTACAATACACAGCTTTTAGATGTATGTACTATTGGTATATTGTGATGACCCGGGAATTTTCGACCAAATTTAAACTTAATCTTTATCTGATTTCGACAAGATAAGCAAGGTCTGTAATAATGGAGTCTCAAAAAGTTTGAACTGTTCTTATATTCAACTGACCTTCGACTGCTCTCGATGATTCACGAATAACTATTTGTAAAGAGATACATATATATTTAAGTATAAATAGATATAAATAATAATTTGGAAAGATGGTCACTATGAATGTTTAGACACATTTAACATTTCACATTCTTATAATATTCATATTATATTATTGTTTGTTAACGGCATTTGTATGTATATGTAAATGATTATATGCATATATAATATGGAAAGTGATTAGTGAATTGTGTTGATTGAATGATTAAACTTTCTATATCTATGTAATATACACGTACATGCATATGCATTTGAACCCCACTCTTACATTTTCATTGCTAACCAATTCTCTTATTTTCTTCCGGTGACGCTCAACAAACCCCACAACTCAAAATATATCCCTTTACTTTACTACTCACCATCTTTTGGTACACCTCACCTTCTATTTATTTCTTTTACTTGACTAACATATATGACCAAATTAGATTCACGAGATTAAAACTGTATTGGTTGTTGAATGCTTTCCACTATCTATATCTATTTGTCTTTTTATTCTTAACCTTTAATAATGGTAAATGGATCTATACATATATGTTTGTTGTCAACAAACTGAAGAATACACTTGCACACATCAAGCATCATACACCTTTACATATATGTTATTTATTTTTCTTATTATTCTCAAAACCTTCTTTCTTTTAACAACAACCAACCAAGTATCCCACTTGTAATTACTTTTGCTTCTAAGAATTTAAAAACCAAAATAATATCACCTCATCACTAGTCCTATCTCCGTATGTTCTATTTATGATCAATACCAAAGCCACAACAAAACAAATACTTTAAATCAACAAACACACTCAAGTTAACTTAACCAACCCCACTATCAATATAGAATCAATTTGATAAGGTTAGGATTCATCCAACAATTCTGTACCTGTTCCTTTCAGTAATTTACATATATATATATATATATATATATATATATATATATATATATATATATATATATATATATATATATATATATATATATATATATATATATATATATATATATATACATAAAGAAATTGATACAAAACATATTAAGTATATTAAAAACATCCACACCTTCCTTGTTTTTCTTTCTTCATGAACTCATCATTTAAAAACTATCAAGCCTCCATCACATTTTATTATTATTACCTGTTGGGATCGTGGACTCAAACACGACCATCATCATCGTGATCTCCATGGTTGTTGCTATCTGTTGCTGTATTCTGTCTAAGAACCAAACCATCACCCATTTTGAGCACTTATAACCCTGCAACTTGCAGCTGCTGTACATGTCTCTATTCCTGCTTCTCTATCGTGAACCCATGAAACAGGATGACCCAATACTCATCAAACTACCTTTACTCACCTAGCACCATCCAAGACCACCAAACTAGAACAACAATCAAATTTACTTCTGTTGCTGTGGGACTGCTGCTGCTATATTATGAAACCAAGAAACAACATCATCACCATTCTAAATTTTCTGTTTTCATTTACCATAAACAAACCACCACTAAACCATCCATTATGTACTTCAAACTAGAGCTTTCTTCCTGTTACAAGCCACCACAAATCCTACATTTTATTCGATTGATATATTATGCTATTGCTAATGAACCGACACCCCAAAACACATTTATACGGTTGCTGTTACCTTTTCTGTTTGGTCAGCCAATGCCACCACAACAACCATCTTGATCGATCAAATTCAAAACACCACAATTATTGTAAGCTGCTATACGATTTTTTTTCTGCTGCTTCCTGTTATTCCTATTTTATATATCATATATAAACAATCGAACCAAACAAATTTTGTACATGGAATTAAAGCTAAATGAATTGAATTATTAACTTACAATGATCGATGATAATTAACAAGATATATATATATATATATATATATATATATATATACTTATATAAATAAATAAATAAAAAGTATACCAAATACCTACTTGATCGATTACTAGATTAGGATAGATTGATATTGAATTGAAGCAATCTTTGTTACTTCACGCTGCGTGATTAATCTTTTCTTAATATTGAACAGACATCAACCGAAACACCAACCACCACTTCAATTTGTCTAATTTTATTCGATGACGATGATGATTTGGATTGGTGATGTCAATTGAACGATGATGATGATAACCTAGTATTCACCGATGATTGTTTCTTGATTTAATTATCTTCTGACGAATCAAAAATCCCTAAAACCTGTTATTTCTTTTCTGTTGTTCGATCTAATTGGGGAAGAAAGTTAAAACGCGTGATTATTTGGTTAGGTACTCCGTATTAATATTATTAATATTATTATTATTATTATTATTATTATTATTATTATTATTATTATTATTATTATTATTATTATTATTATTATCATTATTATCATTATTATTATTATTATTATTATTATTATTATTATTATTGTTGTTACTATTACTATTACTATTATTAACATTAATATATTTATTAACATGTATTATTATTATTATTATGTATTATTAGTATTAAGAATTTTTATCAAAAATTGGTGTTTTTATTGTAAAAAAATAATACAAACTTTTTATTTTATAATTAATAATGTCTTTATTAAAATTTCTATATACTTTGTTATTATTATCATTTTATTATCAAAATTAACATTTTTATTAGTATTGTCATTATTATTATTATTATAAGTATCATTTCTTTCATTAACATTATAATTATTATTAATAATTTAATTATCATTATCATTATTATATTTATTGGTAACATTATTATTTTCATAACTATAATTACTATCATTATTAAAGTATTACTATTACCATTATTAATATTATAGAAAAAAAAATATAAGTATATATATATATATATATATATATATATATATATATATATATATATATATATAACCTTTTATTTATTATTAATAGTATTTTACCAAATAAATACTAGTTACCTAAAAGTATACTCAATACATATAACATAGCTATATTAATATTTTTTATAACAAATATTAAATATTTATCTAAAGTATATATAAAATAAATGAACTTAATTAATTACTAAAGCCCATAATTATAAAATATAACAATTATATCACTAATAATAGTATGTAGATTTATTCGATTACAATTATATGTGTTAATATATATAATCGAATATAGGTTCGTGAATCCGAGGCCAACCCTGCATTGTTCAATTGTTTAATGTCGTCATATGTATTTTTACTACAAAATACATTAGGTGAGTTTCATTACTCTCCTTTTAAATGCTTTTGCAATATATTTTTTGGGACTGAGAATGCATGCTCTTTTATAAATGTTTTATGAAATAGACACAAGTAATCGAAACTACATTATATGGTTGAATGATCAAAATCGAATATGCCCTTTTTTATTAAGTCTGGTAATCTAAGAATTAGGGAACAGACACCCTAATTAACGCGAACTCTAAAGATAGATCTATCAGGCCCAACAAGCCCCATTCAAAGTACCGGATGCTTTAGTACTTCGAAATTTATATCATGTCCGATGGAGGATCCCGGAATGATGGGGATATTCTTATATGCATATTGTGAATGTCGGTTACCAAGTGTTCAATCCATATGAATGATATTTTTGTCTCTATGCATGGGACGTATGTTTATGAGAAATGGATATATGAAATCTTGTGGTCTATTAAAATTATGAAATGATTATTTATGTTAAACTAATGAACTCACCAACCTTTTGGTTGACACTTTAAAGCATGTTTATTCTCAGGTATGAAATAAATCTTCCGCTGTGCATTTGCTCATTTTAAAGATATTACTTGGAGTCATTCATGTCATATTTCAAAAGACGTTGCATTCGAGTCGTTGAGTTCATGAAAGATGGTCTTTTCAAAAATAAATGAAATGTTTGTAAAATGTATCATATAGAGGTCATGTACCTCGCGATGTAACCAACTGTTGTGAATTGTTTGTAATCGATGTGGACTTTGTCCGGATGGATTAGGATGGGTCCTTTCAGTTGGTATCAGAGCGGTGGTCTTAGCGAACTAGGTCTACATTAGTATGCATAACTGATAAGTCATTAGGATGCATTAGTGAGTCTGGACTTCGACCGTGTCTGCATGTCAAAAGTTTTGCTTATCATTTGTGTCGAAGATCATCTGCTTATCTGTAATGACCCGGAAATTTCCGATCAAATTTAAACTTAATCTTTATATGTTTCCGACACGATAAGCAAAGTATGCAATGTTGAGTCTAGAAAATTTTGAAACGATGTTCATATATTCAATTGACCTTCGACTGCTCTCGACGATTCACGAACAACTATTTGTAATTAGATATGTGTATAAATATATAAATAGATAATTGAAGATATAATTTGAAATATTATATGTTGTTGTTATTAAAATTAATTATATAAAGAAAAATAAAAATAGAATATTATAATAATTATTATTTAAAACATATCTATATATAAATAAAGCATATTAAAAATAAATATTAAATGATTGTAGACTAGTTGATGTTCTGATTGATTTTAAGCAACTTAAATTCAAACTTATATGATTTTAAAATAAACGGTGATTCGAAAATGAGTTCTATAAATTTTAGGCTTATTAAAAATGTATTTAGGATCTAGTTATTAAATTTTAACACTTTTTATATTTTACCCATAAATGAGAGGGACAGTTGATGTAATTTTTATTAATAAATTAATGATCGAATTTTATACCATAATGATTGAAATAAATAAAGGAATTTAATTTAAAAATTTCGGATTTTTCTTAAAGACTTTTATTCGCCACTGAGTAACAACGGTGTACAAAATAATAGTCCGTAAAAACTGTCGGTAGATAGATTACAAAACCTTGACTATTTCTCTCACACGTTTATTATATTATTAATATTATATCTCAAATGGTCCCGTGAATTGATTTAGGAATTGAAATGATATTGTTTTTGTAACTGATTGATTGATTGAGAGTATCTATTATTACATTAAACTATTTCTTCCACTTGTTTCAATTATTTTTTTTCCATGAACTTAATTTACTAGATAGTCACTGTGCTCGATTGGTATTATTATCGAATCATGAAGATATATAAAATACGTATACATATGCTTTATCTTTTATTTCCTTCTATATTATATTACTCTCTTCGTTTTTGTTTTGCACAACACCCTCAACCTTCCACCACCATGGTTCCACCATCAACAATCACCTTAAATCATCCACCTCTCTTTCATCACTCTCACTAGCTATTACAGTTACCAATTGTTTCATGTTTCAGCTATTTAAATCGAAACCACAGACAACCTCCACCACTTTAAATCACTACCTTTATGTATTTTCGTTTTTATTCTGTTTCGAATAGACCAAAACAGCTATCCATTGATTGCTACTACTTTTCCTTTATTTAAGAGATAAAGGAGTGCTATTTTATTTATTCATAGCTGTCAAGGATTAAAGTGAGTAGAACCCACTTGCTATATGATTGAACGTACTCGTTATAATATTAGTTGTGGTAGGGCCTAAGAGAATTAGCATTGGGTCTCATTATGCGGTTTGTTATATCCCAATTTCTCTTCCTTTTACTAGTGGACCGAAAGAATTGAGCCACATAGTTTTAATATGATTTGAACCTTGGATTACCATTTACAAAACGCCATACGTCCACCACCTTTCTTTTATTGATAACATCAAAAAAACCATACACCACTCAACCATCATATGTACTGTTATAGCCTTTCAAACAGACCCAAACACCATCCTAGCTGCTGAAACAATTACCATGATCGATCCGTTCACTGTTATATTGTCATCCAAAAACCCATTTGTAGTTCTACTATTGATCGCTGCTACAACCCGCTTTGAACCACCATTAAAACACAGTGTACGATGATGAAGAAAATTACTTGTTTCAATTACACTCACCTGCAAACTCTGTGTTTCGATAATCTCCATAAAACCGAAACCTATATATGTGTTGCTTCGTGAAATTTATACAAACTGAAACCTCATCGAAATACTGCTGCTGCTACCTCTTTGTTTCCTGTTTCAAACGAATCCCAACAGATGATATATCGTTGTTTATATACATATATATATATATATATATATATATATATATATATATATATATATATATATATATATATATATATATATTTTATATAGAACATCACCTTACCTCTATTGAATACCAAATTGGTGTTACTACTTTTGCTTTGTTATTAAATAAATTCAACCACAACTTGGCTATGAATTCCTTTTTGTTGGCCGACACCTCTAAACCAAAACCTCACACAAATCGCCATCACCTAACAAACCTAGACAACCACCACCCTTGAAGCAACCATCCGTACCCCTTGATAACCATCTTCAAAAACCATTAGAATCACCACCATAACCGTCGCTGTTCTACAGCCATAAACGCTATGGAACCTTCATAAATTGCTACTGTTATCTATCTTAATCTATTCGCTTCTCTCTTCCTTTTACGGTTTCTGTTTCTAATATAGATGATGGAAACAGTGAAAGATTAATTAGTGATGATTATGTTTGTGGGATAATGGAAGATGATGGATGTTAGATGTCACGATGAGGTGTGATCACTGGATTCACGATTGACGGCTTTATTCCCACTTCTATCAATTACAGGGTATATTTTTTTTTCTATTCTAACGGACCAAATTAAATAACCTAATCTAATGATATTGGGCTTATTTAGTTATGAAGTGTGGGCCGAGGGGTTTATGCTTGGTGGGCCGAAAACATTTATGATCTGTTGGGCCGAAGAACGGGTTAAATATATGAAGGTTTGATATTAATCAGTATAACGGGTGTGGAGTAACGGTTTAGGGGTGTCTGTGTCTAGCAAGAGGTCGTGGGTTCGATTCCGGGCAATGGCACTTATTTTTTTTGGAACTTTACTTTGAGGTAGTTATTTATTTATTTATTTACTTATTATTGTTATTCTCTTATTATTATTATCATTATCATTATCATCATTATTATTATTATTATTATTATTATTATTATTATTATTATTATTATTATTATTATTATTATTATTATTATCTAAGAAATATTAGATACATAAAAATATATTTGCTACATAATATATAATATATTAGTATTATATAAAAATTATAAAATAAACGTATTAACACTAATTATATAAATATTTACATATAACAAACTATTGATTTTCAACATAATACTAATCACACACACACACACACACATATATATATATATATATATATATATATATATATATATATATATATATATAAAACTATCTAAATATTAGTTATTTTAAATGAATATACAAACTAAAAATATAAGATATATAATTTAAGATATAATATATAAATTTGTTCGCCTACAATTATGTGTGTTAATATATACATAAATGCTATAGGTTCGTGAATCCGAGGCCAACCCTGCATTGTTCAGTTGTTCAATGTCATTATATGTATTTTTACTACAAAATACAGTATGGTGAGTTCATTTGCTCCCTTTTACTCTTTACATTTTTGGGACTGAGAATACATGCGCTGTTTTTATAACTGCCTTATTTAAATGTTTTTGAAAGATAGTTTGAATTGCGAATACATGAAATGCTTTTATAAATGTTTGACGAGATAGACACAAGCAAAACATTCCTCGAATGAATTATTATGCAGACAGAAGTTCTGCGAATTATTATTGAATTATGTGGACATGATAATTGCCACCATCGAATTATGTGGACATGATAATTGCCACCAATTGATATGAATGTTATGTATCGAGAGAATGATTTTATACACAGGTTGTGTGTATGTTATTTTTGTGCACGAGATATGTGTACGGTTACTAAGATTTATAAAAGATGATTTCGTACACGAGAAAAGTGTACTGTATTTAAAAGATATCGCATGTACATTACAGGTGGGTATAGGGTTCGGGCCCATTTGTACCATGCAGGATTTAAATCTTGCGGTCTATCAAAATGATGAATTTTATTGTTTTACGATAAACCTATGAACTCACCAACCTTTTGGTTGACACTTGAAAGCATGTTTATTCTCAGGTATGAAAGAAATCTTCCGCTGTGCATTTGCTCATTTAGAGATATTACTTGGAGTCATTCATGACATATTTCAAAAGACGTTGCATTCGAGTCATCGAGTTCATCAAGATCATTATTAAGTCAATTATAGTTGGATGTATTATGAAATGGTATGCATGTCGTCAACTTTCAATGAAATGAAAGTTTGTCTTTTAAAACGAAGGCAATGTTTGTAAAATGTATCATTTAGAGGTCAAATACCTCGCGATGTAATCATATGTAATGTTCTCGTCCATATGGATTTGGTCGGGGCACTACAGGTGGTATCAGAGCGGTGGTCTTAGCGAACCAGGTCTGCATTAGTGTGTCTAACTAATAATTCGTTAGGATACATTAGTGAGTCTGGACTTCGACCGTGTCTGCATGTCAAAAGTTTTGCTTATCATTACTAGTCGGAAATCATCTACTTATCATCCTTAGAAAATTACCTGCTTATCCTTCTTAGTCTAGACACATCTTAATGCATTGATTGCATGAATAGTGTATAGACAAAACTCATATCTTAGCGTATCTATTACTGTAGACTTTCTCTGACACGTTTCCTTAATTTCATCCGTAATCTGCGGGATCTTCTGTACTATGTATAGGTATCCTATGTAATTCAAATATCATCCGATATCCGAAAATCATTTCATATCAAAAAAAAAATCCTTTATTCAATTGCACGCAATGGAACTCACAACTAGTTCAAGTCCCTCGGATTCCGATATGGAGTCCCACTCCAGCTCTGAAAGCAGCGTCACCAAAATGAATCAATCAATCAGCTATCCCCAATTCATCTGATGAGTTCGTAGTCTACTCAATCATTGGAGACAAGAAGAAGGCGATCCTTTCCACCAACCAAATTCACTTTTTTGCGAAGAACCTGAAGCATTTACCGGTGAACCTATTAGAAACATCATTTTCACCCTCATTTTCTGAATATCTCGCTATGATTATATAATATCTCAAATTCAAAACCTTATTCACCGCTTGTTCCAACCGCCAATCATCCCAGAGTAATAGAAGAAGTCAACGAGCTTCGCACCCGAGTTGTAACCTTGAAAAATATAGTGCAAAATGTACCAGCTTCAGCAACATCACCGGCACCAACAGTACCACTAACAACCCAAGTTTCAACATCACACGCCTCAACATCGCAATCTATACCTCGAGCATAATATTCGTTCTACATCTTGTTCTACATCGGTTATCTTCATTCTACATGACGTTCTATATCATTGATCTTCGTTCGACATGATGATTATGTAATCTATAATATTTTAGAGATTATGTACTCTAGTTCTAACCGTAAATCGGATGAGTTTAATATCATATTAACTCATTAACTCCATGATTACATCTGAAGAAAATATATATGCAAGTATATTTTCATAAAGATTGTAAAAAAAAAAAATTCTTTTGTACAAACTGTTAATGGTGAAAATATTTTAACGGGTAGGTAATACCCGAGGAATATTTAAGATTTCACATTAATAAGTTACACTGTACATCCTTCAGTTCCGATTCAACAGTCATTTTCTATCCTACTTACATCCACATATATATGAATCCGCTCACCACAGAATAATCATTTTCATTCAAATTTCATATTTGGATTTTGACCTATCAGAATCCAACAAGTGGCATAATGAAGAAAACATTTGACGGAATAAAATTTGTTAGAAACAAACAAATTAACTATGAGGAATTTTGTTAAGAATCCACGCTAACAAAATCCTAGCTAACTGTTCCTAGCTAACTGTGGACTAATCAACTGAGGACTACCAACAGTGGACAATTAAAATGAATTAAAATATATATTTTTAACATATAAAACTAAACAATACTTCAAGTTTGCCACTTGATTTTATCTTAAACCTCATTTGTATCTTGACGATTCCAATTTGCGTTCAAACCTTTCATAATTCTTGAAAATACCTCAATCGAAAGGATGAATCAACCGCACTTCATCTACGGAAGAAAAGATTTACGCATATAGTTATGCACCTGAAAAATTCTCGGAACCTGTATAAAGGTTTAACACGTATCTGTGCTAGCTTCTTTGGCATTGTTATTCTCGAAAATAACAACGCAATTTATTTTCAAATTACCCAATTTTGTGACAGCTCCAGCAAATCAACTTCAAGTTTTTCATTCGAATAAACCCTATTATAAAGATTACTCCTTCATAATCGTTACCGGGAACCGTTTATATTCCACCACATTAGTATTAAACTTACCAGCAACTTCATTACTCATAGACTTAAGTCTCTCTGAAGAACCATTATGACTGTTCATTAAAACCTTACCATATACTTATCCATATCTTATAACGAGAATTGCGATACCAATTACAGGAAATCAACAATCAGTATTTTGAATCTCGCAGCGTTACTACATCAAAAGTTATATATACATATAACCTTTATCCCTAAAAATATCTCTCATCATGAAACTCTGAACAAATTACAAGGACTAAACTTGTACATAAAGAATCCTGATGATTCTGTTTCTGATGAAATCTTTAGCGAATACCTTACTCTTTAATCGCTCTAGATCATTGTGAATGAATTTCTTCATCACACTTTGAATCAAAAATTCTACGATGGTATCGTATCTTTCTTTATAAATATCCTTAATATTTCTGAAGATACCTTCATAAATATTCTCGTTCGATATTAATTATCTCTCTGCGCTATCTGTATTATATCATAAAAGGAAACTATTTTAGTTTCTATATTCTGTGAATCTTCGAATTTAAAATATGAATGTTTTTGAAGTAGTGTTGGGAACTAATGCATGAGTTAGTATAATATAATGACACTTGATCAACGTCATTATATTACAGTAATCCATACTGAGTTTCTAATAAAGCATGATGATTCACAGTACCATCATTATGTGCCATGTTACACGACTCTTACATTCTATCAAGCCTCTAAACATATCAAGAATATATTATCTTGATAGTTCTATCTTTTACCTTGAATTCAGAAAAGCAACCGTGACTACGTCACCGGTTAAGACGAACATATATTTACTCATTCCACTCTTTTGTGATAGCTTCACTTGTACGCTTCGAATAATCGAATGGTTTTATCCATATCACTCAATGTTGATAAAACTCTAGTTCTCAACTCTAATTCGTCATGAAAATGAATCTTACTATTAGCCATGACGACTTCACTCAAATTTCGGGACGAAATTTCTTTTTACGGGTAGGTACTGTAATGACCCGAAAATTTCCGATCAAATTTAAACTTAATCTTTATATGTTTCTGACACGATAAGCAAAGTATGCAATGTTGAGTCTAGAAAATTTTGAAACGATGTTCATATATTCAATTGACCTTCGACTGCTCTCGACGATTCATGAACAACTATTTGTAATTAGATATGTGTATAAATATATAAATAGATAATTGAAGATATAATTTGAAATATTATATGTTGTTGTTATTAAAATTAATTATATAAAGTAAAATAAAAATAGAATATTATAATAATTATTATTTAAAACATATCTATATATAAATAAAGCATATTAAAAATAAATATTAAATGATTGTAGATTAGTTGATGTTCTGATTGATTTTAAGCAACTTAAATTCAAACTTATATGATTTTAAAATAAACGGTGATTCGAAAATGAGTTCTATAAATTTTAGGCTTATTAAAAATGTATTTAGGATCTAGTTATTAAATTTTAACACTTTTTATATTTTACCCATAAATGAGAGGGACAGTTGATGTAATTTTTATTAATAAATTAATGATCGAATTTTATACCATAATGATTGAAATAAATAAAGGAATTTAATTTAAAAATTTCGGATTTTTCTTAAAGACTTTTATTCGCCACTGAGTAACAACGGTGTACAAAATAATAGTCCGTAAAAACTGTCGGTAGATAGATTACAAAACCTTGACTATTTCTCTCACACGTTTATTATATTATTAATATTATATCTCAAATGGTCCCGTGAATTGATTTAGGAATTGAAATGATATTGTTTTTGTAACTGATTGATTGATTGAGAGTATCTATTATTACATTAAACTATTTCTTCCACTTGTTTCAATTATTTTTTTTCCATGAACTTAATTTACTAGATAGTCACTGTGCTCGATTGGTATTATTATCGAATCATGAAGATATATAAAATACGTATACATATGCTTTATCTTTTATTTCCTTCTATATTATATTACTCTCTTCGTTTTTGTTTTGCACAACACCCTCAACCTTCCACCACCATGGTTCCACCATCAAAAATCACCTTAAATCATCCACCTCTCTTTCATCACTCTCACTAGCTATTACAGTTACCAATTGTTTCATGTTTCAGCTATTTAAATCGAAACCACAGACAACCTCCACCACTTTAAATCACTACCTTTATGTATTTTCGTTTTTATTCTGTTTCGAATAGACCAAAACAGCTATCCATTGATTGCTACTACTTTTCCTTTATTTAAGAGATAAAGGAGTGCTATTTTATTTATTCATAGCTGTCAAGGATTAAAGCGAGTAGAACCCACTTGCTATATGATTGAACGTACTCGTTATAATATTAGTTGTGGTAGGGCCTAAGAGAATTAGCGTTGGGTCTCATTATGCGGTTTGTTATATCCCAATTTCTCTTCCTTTTACTAGTGGACCGAAAGAATTGAGCCACATAGTTTTAATATGATTTGAACCTTGGATTACCATTTACAAAACGCCATACGTCCACCACCTTTCTTTTGTTGATAACATCAAAAAAACCATACACCACTCAACCATCATATGTACTGTTATAGCCTTTCAAACAGACCCAAACACCATCCTAGCTGCTGAAACAATTACCATGATCGATCCGTTCACTGTTATATTGTCATCCAAAAACCCATTTGTAGTTCTACTATTGATCGCTGCTACAACCCGCTTTGAACCACCATTAAAACACAGTGTACGATGATGAAGAAAATTACTTGTTTCAATTAAACTCACCTGCAAACTCTGTGTTTCGATAATCTCCATAAAACCGAAACCTATATATGTGTTGCTTCATGAAATTTATACAAACTGAAACCTCATCGAAATACTGCTGCTGCTACCTCTTTGTTTCCTGTTTCAAACGAATCCCAACAGATGGTATATCGTTGTTTATATACATATATATATATATATATATATATATATATATATATATATATATATATATATATATATATATATATATATATATATATATATATATATATATATATTTTATATAGAACATCACCTTACCTCTATTGAATACCAAATTGGTGTTACTACTTTTGCTTTGTTATTAAATAAATTCAACCACAACTTGGCTATGAATTCCTTTTTGTTGGCCGACACCTCTAAACCAAAACCTCACACAAATCGCCATCACCTAACAAACCTAGACAATCACCACCCTTGAAGCAACCATCCGTACCCCTTGATAACCATCTTCAAAAACCATTAGAATCACCACCATAACCGTCGCTGTTCTACAGCCATAAACGCTATGGAACCTTCATAAATTGCTACTGTTATCTATCTTAATCTATTCGCTTCTCTCTTCCTTTTACGGTTTCTGTTTCTAATATAGATGATGGAAACAGTGAAAGATTAATTAGTGATGATTATGTTTGTGGGATAATGGAAGATGATGGATGTTAGATGTCACGATGAGGTGTGATCACTGGATTCACGATTGGCGGCTTTATTCCCACTTCTATCAATTACAGGGTATATTTTTTTTTCTATTCTAATGGACCAAATTAAATAACCTAATCTAATGATATTGGGCTTATTTAGTTATGAAGTGTGGGCCGAGGGGTTTATGCTTGGTGGGCCGAAAACATTTATGATCTGTTGGGCCGAAGAACGGGTTAAATATATGAAGGTTTGATATTAATCAGTATAACGGGTGTGGAGTAACGGTTTAGGGGTGTCTGTGTCTAGCAAGAGGTCGTGGGTTCGATTCCGGGCAATGGCACTTATTTTTTTTGGAACTTTACTTTGAGGTAGTTATTTATTTATTTATTTACTTATTATTGTTATTCTCTTATTATTATTATCATTATCATTATCATTATTATCATTATTATTATTATTATTATTATTATTATTATTATTATTATTATTATTATCTAAGAAATATTAGATACATAAAAATATATTTGCTACATAATATATAATATATTAGTATTATATAAAAATTATAAAATAAACGTATTAACACTAATTATATAAATATTTACATATAACAAACTATTGATTTTCAACATAATACTAATCACACACACACACACATATATATATATATATATATATATATATATATATATATATATATATATATATATATATATATATATATATATATATATATATATATATATATATATATAAACTATCTAAATATTAGTTATTTTAAATGAATATACAAACTAAAAATATAAGATATATAATTTAAGATATAATATATAAATTTGTTCGCCTACAATTATGTGTGTTAATATATACATAAATGCTATAGGTTCGTGAATCCGAGGCCAACCCTGCATTGTTCAGTTGTTCAATGTCATTATATGTATTTTTACTACAAAATACAGTATGGTGAGTTCATTTGCTCCCTTTTACTCTTTACATTTTTGGGACTGAGAATACATGCGCTGTTTTTATAACTGCCTTATTTAAATGTTTTTGAAAGATAGTTTGAACTGCGAATACATGAAATGCTTTTATAAATGTTTGACGAGATAGACACAAGCAAAACATTCCTCGAATGAATTATTATGCAGACAGAAGTTCTGCGAATTATTATTGAATTATGTGGACATGATAATTGCCACCATCGAATTATGTGGACATGATAATTGCCACCAATTGATATGAATGTTATGTATCGAGAGAATGATTTTATACACAGGTTGTGTGTATGTTATTTTTGTGCACGAGATATGTGTACGGTTACTAAGATTTATAAAAGATGATTTCGTACACGAGAAAAGTGTACTGTATTTAAAAGATATCGCATGTACATTACAGGTGGGTATAGGGTTCGGGCCCATTTGTACCATGCAGGATTTAAATCTTGCGGTCTATCAAAATGATGAATTTTATTGTTTTACGATAAACCTATGAACTCACCAACCTTTTGGTTGACACTTGAAAGCATGTTTATTCTCAGGTATGAAAGAAATCTTCCGCTGTGCATTTGCTCATTTAGAGATATTACTTGGAGTCATTCATGACATATTTCAAAAGATGTTGCATTTGAGTCATCGAGTTCATCAAGATCATTATTAAGTCAATTATAGTTGGATGTATTATGAAATGGTATGCATGTCGTCAACTTTCAATGAAATGAAAGTTTGTCTTTTAAAATGAAGGCAATGTTTGTAAAATGTATCATTTAGAGGTCAAATACCTCGCGATGTAATCATATGTAATGTTCTCGTCCATATGGATTTGGTCGGGGCACTACATTATCATCCTTAGAAAATTACATGCTCATTATTCTTAGTCTAGACACGTTTTACAGCATTGATTGCATAAATAGTGTATAGACAAAATTCATATCTTAGCGTATCTGACAATTCATATCTTAGTGTATCTGTTACTGTAGATCTTGCCTGATATCTTTCGTAAATTTCTCCGTAATTTAAGGGAACCTGGTACTATATATCTATGCATATTATTCATTGAGAATACCATCCAACTATCAATTGCTGTCACTAAACTCTTCATACCAAATTTTTTTTCTGAGATCGTGTAAGATGGCCTCTACGAACCAACCAAGTTCATCTGACTCCGAAGATAGCGTGACAGGAGCACACCAACCTATCAACTACCGTGATTACTGGAGAAAATGGGGGTGGGTTCGCGACATACTCACCCTATGGAGAAGGGAAGAAGGTACTCCATATCATGAACGGAATCTACCACCTAACCTTGGAGTACTTGACCCGCTCACCGGCGAACCCGTTCGCAACACTGTTTATACCCTTTTTGCAAGAATTTTTCGTCTTGAGGCTACCATTAATGGAAATAGAGGAGATATCCGACCTCTACCTCACACTGATAACCAACCAGGGTTAGTAGAAGAAGTTAGAGAACTCCGAGCTCGAGTATTAACTTTAGAGAGCACGGTACACAATTTACAAGCACCCGCAGTATCACCAACACCAGCAGCGTCACCAGCCTCAGCACTAACGGCACCAGTACCACCAACAACTCAAGTTTCAACAATCCATGCCTCAACATCTCATTCTGTACCTCGAGTATAATCATCGTTCTACGTATCGTTCTACATCAATTACCTTCGTTCTTCATGGCGATTATGTAATCTCTAATGTTTTAGAAATTATGTATTCTTGTTCTAACGGTAAATCAGATGTGTTAATATAATATTAACTCATTAAATCCATGACTGAATCTGAAGAAAATATATATGTATATATGTGTTCATAAAGATTGTAATTAAAAATTCTTTTGTACAAACTGTTAATGGTGAAAATATTTTAACGGGTAGGTAATACCCGAGGAAATATTTAACTTTCATATTAACATGTTATACTGTACATTCTTCGAATTTGATTCAAGTCATTTACTATCCTATTTACATCCACAGATATACGTATCCGTTTACAGCAAAATAACCATTTTCCTTCAATTTCATATTTGAATTTTGACCTATCAGAATCCAACAAGTGGCATAATGAAGAAAACATTGGACAAAATAAAATTTGTTAGAAACAAACAAATTAACTATAAGAAATTCTGTTAAGAATCCACGCTAACAAAATCCTAGCTAACTGATTACATTTTATTTTATCGCAGTTTATTTATCGCAATTTAATTATCGCAATTTTATTTATCGTCATTTAATTTCTGTTATTTACTTTACGCACTTTATTTATCGTCATTTAATTTTTTGTTATTTATTTTACGCACTTTAAATATCGGGACACGTATACAAGGTTTTGACATATCATATCGACGCATCTATATATATTATTTGGAATCACCATAGACACTCTATATGCAGTAATGATCGAGTTCTCTATACAGGGTTGAGGTTGATTCTATAATAATATATATACTTTGAGTTGTGATCGAGTCTGAGACGTATACAGGTCACGACACGTATTAATTAATTCAAATATGATATATTAAACTATATATGAATTATTGAACTGTCAACTGTGGACTATCGACTGTGGACAAATAAGATTGGACAATTAAAAATGAATTAAAATATTGATTATAACATATGAAACTAAACAATTCTTCAAGTTTGCCACTTGATTTCATCTTAAACCTCATTGTATCTTGACAATTACAATCTGCGATCAAACCTTTCATGATTCTTGAAAACACCTCAATCGATAGGATGAGTCAACCACACTTCATCTACGGAAGGAAAGATTTATGCATATAATTATGCACATGAGAAACTCTCGGCAACTGAGTAAAAGTTTAACACGTAGCCGCGTCAGATCCTTTGGCATTTATTAGCAAAGATAACTTTGCGATCCCTTTTCAAAGTAGCCAATTTTGTCACAGCTCCAGCAAGTCAACCTTGACTTTTCGTTCGAAACAACCTTATTATAACCTTGATTTATATGTGTGCTCTTTTATTGTTACCGGGGAACCTTTTATTATATTCCACCATGTTACCAATAGATGTACCAGCAACCTCATCGCTCCTTGGTTTAAATCTCTCCGACAAATTATTAAATTCATCTATTGAAGTCTTATCATGAACTCATTGGCACCTTGTAACGAGAATTGCCATACCAATTACCGAGAATCAGCAATCAGTATTTCGAATCCCGCAACGTTTCTACATCAACAGTTATATGTATAACATTTATCTCTTAGAATTATGATCTCTCATTCTGAAATTCTGAAAAGCACTCAGTCACAAATCAATACTCTGAATGTTGAAAAAGCTGAATGAAGCAGCAGAAACTGTAGATAACCGTAAACCACCATAATCATCGAAAGTTTGATGATAAAGATTAGTATGTTATAAAAGCTCAGAAAAGTTGGAACTAGAAAGCGGGTTGAGCTAACCATAAAGGAAACCAAGAAGAAATACAAGTAACATACCCTAAATTCATAGAACCCAGATAAATCTAGATTCGTTGAAATCTTTAGAGAATATCTTGCTCCGAAGTCATGTTAAAATCTTGCGGAAAATCTTTCTCCATCAACCATTGAACTTAGAAATTCCAAAATATCATCATCAATATCTTCGATATTTCTGAGGATATTTTCATAAATATTCTCGTCCGAAATTATATACCTCTTCGTGCTTCCTGTGTATCATTGTATTGGAAACATTCAATAGAAAATTTAGTACCGAAAAGCAGATTATGCGAAACTATGAAGAAAGCCGTGGAAAAATCACAAAGAATAAGTTTGACTTCAAAGAATCCAAATGATTCAATGTCTGCTAAAATCTTTAGCGAATATCTTGCTCATTACTCTAAACCCTTGCAGACCATAGTTTCTATCATCCTCTGATCTTAGATATCCCAAGATATTATCGTATCTTTCATTATAAATATCCTCCATATTTCTGGAAATATTTTTATAACTATTCTTACCTAAAATCATTAATCTCTTTGTACTATCAGTGTTACATCATATAGAAACTATTAGTTTCTATATTCTGTAAACTTTCGAGCTTAAAATATGAATGTTATTGAAGTAATGTTGGGAATTGATGCATGAGTTAGTATAATATAATGACACTTGATCAATGTGATTATATTACAGTAAGTCATGCTGAGTTCCTAATGGGACGTGATGATTCACAGATCATAACGTCATCATGTGCCATGTTACATAACTCTGTCATTCTGCTTAACTTCTGAACATATCAAGAAAGTATATTCTTGATAGTTCTATTCTCAGTGAATCTGGTAATTTGACAAATCATAACGTGCTATTACGTTTCTTCTTATTTAGAATATTAATAATGTTCATTCTGAAACTTATATCTACGAATTCTGGACCATTACAAGAGATGCCAAATCGCCAGAAGAAGAAACGAAGGGACAAAGCTCTGAAATAGAAATTAGAGTATAAATCGCAGCAAATAGGAGGGAGTATTAACTGTGGATGACAATGATTATAGGAAACAGAAAGGGGGAGATTGAAATATAAGGAGAAATATAAAGCCCAATGACAACAGCGAAATTACAAATCGTGGATATCAGTACGTATAACAATATAAAGACACGGGAGGATTATAAATACAATAATCCCTAGAGCATAATAGAAATAAACAGATTCTTCAGGTGGGAGTTGAAAAAGAAGAACGATCATTGCGATAGTTAGAATAAGAACAAGGATCAGAACAGGGTTAAGCATTTTCATAAATCTTTTGAATTTGGGAATTGAGTATAGAAGTGGTGAAAATAAATGGAACAGAAAAGGTAAATTTATAAAGGAAATATCAGGCGTAGTAATCGGGACAGATCACTGTATTAATTAAAGAGATCTTAATTTCCATAAATCCTGAAGAATCAGATCTTATAGATCTTCAAAATTTTCTTTAAATCCCTTGAATTTTGGAATTCAACCAAGGCAATGTCGAAAGTTAAGACGCGCCATAATTTTTAAATTCAAACCTGTCTACGTTAAAAGTTAAAAACAAATCTTTGTTTCTCATTTCATTCTTTTATGAATAGCTTCACTCGTGCTCTTCGAATACTCAAATTGTTTTATCCATATTAGTTAATGATGATAAAACTTTAGTTATCTACTCATATTCGTCATGAAAACATTTTTATTGTTAGCCATGACGACCTCGATCAAATTTCGGGACGAAATTTCTTTAACGGGTAGGTACTGTGATGACCCGGGAATTTTTGACCAAATTTAAACTTAATCTTTATCTGATTTCGACAAGATAAGCAAGGTCTGTAATAATGGAGTCTCAAAAAGTTTGAACTGTTCTTATATTCAACTGACCTTCGACTGCTCTCGATGATTCACGAACAACTATTTGTAAAGAGATACATATATATTTAAGTATAAATAGATATAAATAATAATTTGGAAAGATGGCCGCTATGAATGTTTAGACACATTTAACATTTCACATTCTTATAATATTCATATTATATTATTGTTTGTTAACGGCATTTGTATGTATATGTAAATGATTATATGCATATATAATATGGAAAGTGGTTAGTGAATTGTGTTGATTGAATGATTAAACTTTCTATATCTATGTAATATACACGTACATGCATATGCATTTGAACCCTACTCTTACATTTTCATTGCTAACCAATTCTCTTATTTTCTTCCGGTGACGCTCAATAAACCCCACAACTCAAAATATATCCCTTTACTTTACTACTCACCATCTTTTGGTACACCTCACCTTCTATTTATTTCTTTTACTTGACTAACATATATGACCAAATTAGATTCACGAGATTAAAACTGTATTGGTTGTTGAATGCTTTCCACTATCTATATCTATTTGTCTTTTTATTCTTAACCTTTAATAATGGTAAATGGATCTATACATATATGTTGTTGTCAACAAACTGAAGAATACACTTGCACACATCAAGCATCATACACCTTTACATATATGTTATTTATTTTTCTTATTATTCTCAAAACCTTCTTTCTTTTAACAACAACCAACCAAGTATCCCACTTGTAATTACTTTTGCTTCTAAGAATTTAAAAACCAAAATAATATCACCTCATCACTAGTCCTATCTCCGTATGTTCTATTTATGATCAATACCAAAGCCACAACAAAACAAATACTTTAAATCAACAAACACACTCAAGTTAACTTAACCAACCCCACTATCAATATAGAATCAATTTGATAAGGTTAGGATTCATCCAACAATTCTGTACCTGTTCCTTTCAGTAATTTACATATACATATATATATATATATATATATATATATATATATATATATATATATATATATATATATATATATATATATATATATATATATACATAAAGAAATTGATACAAAACATATTAAGTATATTAAAAACATCCACACCTTCCTTGTTTTTCTTTCTTCATGAACTCATCATTTAAAAACCATCAAGCCTCCATCACATTTTATTATTATTACCTATTGGGATCGTGAAATCAAACACAACCATCATCATCGTGATCTCCATGGTTGTTGCTATCTGTTGCTGTATTCTGTCCAAGAACCAAACCATCACCCATTTTGAGCACTTATAACCCTGCAACTTGCAGCTGCTGTACATGTCTCTATTCCTGCTTCCCTATCGTAAACCCATGAAACAGGATGACCCAATACTCATCAAACTACCTTTACTCACCTAGCACCATCCAAGACCACCAAACTAGAACAACAATCGGATTTACTTCTGTTGCTGTGGGACTGCTGCTGCTATATTATGAAACCAAGAAACAACATCATCACCATTCTAAATTTTCTGTTTTCGTTTACCATAAACAAACCACCACTAAACCATCCATTATGTACTTCAAACTAGAGTTTTCTTCCTGTTACAAGCCACCATAAATCCCACATTTTATTCGATTGATATATTATGCTATTGCTAATGAACCGACACCCCAAAACACATTTATACGGTTGCTGTTACCTTTTCTGTTTGGTCAGCCAATGCCACCACAACAACCATCATGATCGATCAAATTCAAAACACCACAATTATTGTAAGCTGCTATACGATTTTTTTTCTGCTGCTTCCTGTTATTCCTATTTTATATATCATATATAAACAATCGAACCAAACAAATTTTGTACATGGAATTAAAGCTAAATGAATTGAATTTTTAACTTACAATGATCGATGATAATTAACAAGATATATATATATATATATATATATATATATATATATATATATATATATATATATATATATATATATATATACTTATATAAATAAATAAATAAAAAGTATACCAAATACCTACTTGATCGATTACTAGATTAGGATCGATTGATATTGAATTGAAGCAATCTTTGTTACTTCACGCTGCGTGATTAATCTTTTCTTAAAATTGAACAGACATCAACCGAAACACCAAACACCACTTCAATTTGTCTAATTTTATTCAATGACGATGATGATTTGGATTGGTGATGTCAATTGAACGATGATGATGATAACCTAGTATTCACCGATGATTGTTTCTTGATTTAATTATCTTCTGACGAATCAAAAATCCCTAAAACCTGTTATTTCTTTTCTGTTGTTCGATATAATTGGGGAAGAAAGTTAAAACGCGTGATTATTTGGTTAGGTACTCCGCATTAATATTATTATTATTAATATTATTATTATTATTAATATTATTATTATTATTATTATTATTATTATTATTATTATTATTATTATTATTATTATTATTATTATTATTATTATCATTATTATTATTATTATTGTTATTGTTACTATTATTATTACTATTATTAACATTAATATATTTATTAACATGTATTATTATTATTATTATGTATTATTAGTATTAAGAATTTTTATCAAAAATTGGTGTTTTTATTGTAAAAAAATAATACAACCTTTTTATTTTATAATTAATACTGTCATTATTAAAATTTCTATATACTTTGTTATTATTATCATTTTACTATCAAAATTAACATTTTTATTAGTATTGTCATTATTATTATTATTATAAGTATCATTTCTTTCATTAACAGTATAATTATTATTAATAATTTAATTATCATTATCATTATTATATTTATTGGTAACATTATTATTTTCATAACTATAATTACTATCATTATTAAAGTATTACTATTACCATTATTATTATTATAGAAAAAAAAATAAGTATATATATATATATATATATATATATATATATATATATATATATATATATATATACAACCTTTTATTTATTATTAATAGTATTTTACCAAATAAATACTAGTTACCTAAAAATATACTCAATACATATAACATAGCTATATTAATATTTTTTATAACAAATATTAAATATATATCTAAAGTATATATAAAATAAATGAACTTAATTAATTACTAAAACCCATAATTATAAAATATAACAATTATATCACTAATAATAGTATATAGATTTATTCGATTACAATTATATGTGTTAATATATATATAATTGAATATAGGTTCGTGAATCCGAGGCCAACCCTGCATTGTTCAATTGTTTAATGTCGTCATATGTATTTTTACTACAAAATACATTAGGTGAGTTTCATTACTCTCCTTTTAAATGCTTTTGCAATATATATTTTTGGGACTGAGAATGCATGCGCTTTTATAAATGTTTTACGAAATAGACACAAGTAATCGAAACTACATTATATGGTTGAATGATCGAAATCGAATATGCCCTTTTTTATTAAGTCTGGTAATTTAAGAATTAGAGAATAGACATCCTAATTGACGCAAACTCTAAAGATAGATCTATCGGGCCCAACAAGCCCCATCCAAAGTACCGGATGCTTTAGTAATTCGAAATTTATATCATGTCTGATGGAGGATCCCGGAATGATGGGGATATTCTTATATGCATATTGTGAATGTCGGTTACCAGGTGTTCAATCCATATGAATGATATTTTTGTCTCTATGCATGGGACATATGTTTATGAGAAATGGATATATGAAATCTTGTGGTCTATTAAAATTATGAAATGATTATTTATGTTAAACTAATGAACTCACCAACCTTTTGGTTGACACTTTAAAGCATGTTTATTCTCAGGTATGAAAGAAATCTCCCGCTGTGCATTTGCTCATTTTAAAGATATTACTTGGAGTCATTCATGTCATATTTCAAAAGACGTTGCATTCAAGTCGTTGAGTTCATCAAGAATATTATTAACTCAATTATAGGTAGATATATTATGAAATGGTATGCATGCCTTCAATGTTCGACGTAATGAAAGATGGTCTTTTCAAAAACAAATGAAATGTTTGTAAAATGTATCATATAGAGGTCATGTACCTCGCGATGTAACCAACTGTTGTGAATTGTTTGTAATCGATGTGGACTTTGTCCGGATGGATTAGGATGGGTACTTTCATATATACACTCCAATGATCAGCTCTTAGCAGCCCATTTGAGTCACCTAACACATGTGGGAACCATCATTTGGCAACTAGCATGAAATATCTCATAAAATTAGAAAAATATGAGTAATCATTCATGACTTATTTACATGAAAACAAAATTACATATCCTTTATATCTAATCCATACACCAATGACCAAAAACACCTACAAACACTTTCATTCTTCAATTTTCTTCATTTAATTGATCTCTCTCAAGTTCTATCTTCAAGTTCTAAGTGTTCTTCATAAATTCCAAAAGTTCTAGTTTCATAAAATCAAGAATACTTCCAAGATTGCAAGTTTACTTCCAAGTTTTCTAAATCCATTCCAAGTAATCATCCAAGATCAAGAAACCTTTGTTACTTACAGTAGGTTATCTTTCTAATACAAGGTAATAATCATATTCAAACTTTAATTCAATTTCTATAACTATAACAATCTTATTTCGAGTGGAAATCTTACTTGAAATTGTTTTCGTGTCATGATTCTGCTTCAAGAACTTTCAAGCCATCCAAGGATCCTTTGAAGCTATATCCATTTTTCTCATTTCCAGTAGGTTTATCCAAGGAACTTGAGGTAGTAATGATGTTCATAACATCATTCGATTCATACATAAAAAGCTGTCTTATTCAACGTTATAAACTTGTAATCACTAGAACATAGTTTAGTTAATTCTAAACTTGATCGCAAATAAAGTTAATCCTTCTAACTAGACTTTTAAAATCAACTAAACACATGTTCTATATCTATATGATATGCTAACTTAATGATTTAAAACCCGGAAACACGATAAACACCATAAAACTGGATATACGCCGTCGTAGTAAAACCGGGGGCTGTTTTGGTTGGGATAATTAAAAGCTAAGAAGAAATTTGATTTAAAAGCTATACTTCTGGAAAAATGATTTTTCTTATGAACATGAAACTATATCCAAAAATCATGGTTAAACTCAAAGTGAAAGTATGTTTTTCAAAATGGTCATCAAGATGTCGTTCTTTCGACGGAAATGACTACCTCTTTCAAAAATGACTTTTAACTTGTATTTCCGACTATAAACTTATACTTTTTCTATTTACATTCATAAAGTTAAGTTCAATACGAAACCGTGGCCACTGGAATCACTCAAAACAGATTAGAAACGAAGAAATGACGAGTAAAACAAGATTCATAAAAACTACTCATTTTACCTACGTGAAAGTTAGTAATAAATCTATTCCAACCATAACCTAATCAACTTATATTGTATATTATGTAATCTTGAGATACCATAGACACGTATACAATGTTTCGACCTATCATGTCGACCCATCTATATATATATATATATATATATATTGCGGAACAACCGTAGACACTCTATATGTGAATGTTGGAGTTAGCTATACAGGGTTTAGGTTGATTCCAAAATATATATATAGTTTAAGTTGTGATCAATACTGAGATACGTATACACTGGGTCATGGATTGATTCAAGATAATATTTATCGATTTATTTCTGTACATCTAACTGTGGACAACTAGTTGTAGGTTACTAACGAGGACAGCTGACTTAATAAACTTAAAACATCAAAATGTATTAAAAGTATTGTAAATATATTTTGAACATACTTTGATATATATGTATATATTGTTATAGGTTCGTGAATCAACCAGTGGCCAAGTCTTACTTCCCGACGAAGTAAAAATCTGTGAAAGTGAGTTATAGTCCCACTTTTAAAATCTAATATTTTTGGGATGAGAATACATGCAGGTTTTATAAATGATTTACAAAATAGACACAAGTACGTGAAACTACATTCTATGGTTGAATTATTGAAATCGAATATGCCCCTTTTTATTAAGTCAGGTAATCTAAGAATTAGGGAACAGACACCCTAATTGACGCGAATCCTAAAGATAGATCTATTAGGCCTAACAAATCCCATCCAAAGTACCGGATGCTTTAGTACTTCGAAATTTATATCATATCCGAAGGGTGTCCCAAAATGATGGGGATATTCTTAAATATGCATCTTGTTAATGTCAGTTACCAGGTGTTCACCATATGAATGATTTTTATCTCTATGTATGGGATGTGTATTGAAATATGAAATCTTGTGGTCTATTGTTATGATTTGATATATATAGGTTAAACCTATAACTCACCAACATTTTTGTTGACGTTTAAAGCATGTTTATTCTCAGGTGAATACTAAGAGCTTCCGCTATTGCATACTAAAATAAGGACAAGATTTGGAGTCCATGTTTGTATGATATTGTGTAAAAACTGCATTCAAGAAACTGATTTCGATGTAACATATTTGTATTGTAAACCATTATGTAATGGTCGTGTGTAAACAGGATATTTTAGATTATCATTATTTGATAATCTACGTAAAGCTTTTTAAACCTTTATTTATGAAATAAAGGTTATGGTTTGTTTTAAAAATGAATGCAGTCTTTAAAAAAAAACGTCTCATATAGAGGTCAAAACCTCGCAACGAAATCAATTAATATGGAACGTTTTTAATCAATAAGAACGGGACATTTCAAACGATAAACCAAATTTCGGTTAGGTGACCTTTATCCCGTCATTTGATTTAGCTAGGTAGTCATTATATGACAATTACAGTCCTTTTGCAACTTCTAAGTTATGGGATCATGCAATCCTTTTGCATGGCATATTATCCCATCAATGCCTATTTGTTCATCATGCTTCGGTGACCCTAAGTTCATGATTTCCAAATCAAGTCGTCCTACTTGTGTAAACGTGTAAACTTAACATACAAGTGGTTAGGTGACCTTTATCCCACAAGCATGCGAATTTCACCTTAATTATATTAGTTTGTTCATGATGGTTAGGTGACCTTTATCCCATCATGAGTTCCCTAATATGTCTAAGTGTCACACAAAAGGATGGCGTTTAACTTGTTTACTTTGTATAAGGGATTTTAAGTTTCCATTATTTCTAGTTTGAGAAAACTTTTATGCCATACACCAACATGCATTTAGTGTATGCTACTTATGAAAATCCATTTTCATGTCATGTAATAATGCCAATTTTATTACTTTGATATAAACCTTTTTATATGTGCAATCCGTTTCTAGTTCTTAATAACCATTTATTAATGTCCTTTTAGCCATTTCAATTTAACCGATTAAATTGTGGTTTGGTAAATTTCATTTTGTCAATAATTTAACCAATTAAATTATAGTTTTGCTTGTTGTTAACATGTGTCATAACTTGTTGTAGTAACATACACAATCCACAATCATACAAGGAATTAAAACAACCACGCATGCAAAACAAATGTTCACAATCAAGCCTTTTGGTAGACATTTTGTTTAGCCGAAAACAAAATGCCACCGGTCAACGGGTAAAACACAAAGTAAGAGGTTTTAACCTCCCACTTAACCTTGCATCCACATGCTTCTTGTGTTCTTCCTTGTGATCTTCATGCATCTTCATCTTGTTACAAAATATATCCTAATACATTTTGTCTAGAAAATGAAAATACAACCTAATCTATTTTACATGCCAAATATAAAATAAATTACATAACCAAATGAATATTATTACAAACCAATTGAATGAATAATTACAACCAAATTGAAATTAACAAATCAACCAAACAAACATTCATTCAACCACAAGGTCTTGGCTATGAATGTGAACAACAACATATGAACAAATATGACCAATTTGCAAGTTCCAAACCCTCTTGGAACCTCCAAGAATTCGGCCACCATATCAAACCCACCCAAACCCGAACATTTTTACATTCCATATTCATGCATGTGCATGGAATGCAAATATAGTGGGTTTAAAGACCATAAAAGAAGCATAATCCATAGACTTTGGCTCTAGATACCATTGTTGGAATTTAATGAGTTTCAAAACAACATGTTCATTTATTTTACACAATCATAAAACCAATTTTAAGATAGTTAATATAAGCGGAAGCATTAATAGAACAAGTGTATTTGTAAAGCCATTTTGTTAAATTCCACATTAATATCAAGTCATGAATCATATGCTTGCAAATATAACAAGATTAGAAGAGTGTTTATACCTCCTCTAAGATAGTAGAGGGCTGAATTTTTGGACAGCAGAAATGTAGAAGGAGATGATGCAAAATGAGCTTCTAACTTGAAGCCTCAAGTTTGTAATACCCCAAGCTTTTGATGCACCAACACAACCTTTAATTTGTTAGGACTTTAGACACTTGAACACTTGATTTTTACAAGCAAAACTCTCTCTCTTTTGAGCTGAAACAGTTCGGCCAGAAATGGGAATGGAGAGCTGAAAATGCAGTTTTTTATGAGCATTTATCACTTGTAAACTTGAGTCAAACCTTGGTTGTAAAACCCCTTGCATGTACATAAGGAATCTTGTGTTAAAAGTAGCAAAATGGCATGTCTTTGTCATCCTTGGAGACACAAAATTCTGCACACACATGACCTTTAAATAATAATACTTGTAAGTTTATAAAAGTTTATAAACTTGTTATAAACTTATGTATTATTTTATTACTTATACATTTTATAAAACCTTTTATAAAATATAACACAATGTAATCATTTAAACCTATAAACAATTATATATAAATTTTCCAAATAATTTATCTCAAGTGATAATATTTTAGAAATCCGATTTTCTAAAATTCAAGTGTCGCGTATTTGTTTAATGATCCAATCGTTAAGATCAAATACGTATAAGGTGTCGGTAAGCTTGTTATTGTGTATGACCCGACTTGGATCATAACATATTAGCCACATTAATTTAATATGTCTCTCGGGCATACGAAAAACCTACAACGAGTACGAATACGGGTGCATACGAGTAGAATTGTTGATGAAACTGAACGAGGATGTAATTGTAAGCATTTTTATTAAGTAGAAGTACTTTGATATGTGTCTTGAAGTCTTTCAAAAGTGTAAGAATACATATCAAAACACAACATGTATATACATTCTAATGGATTCGTTAAGTCTTCGTTAGTCGTTACATGTAAGTGTTGTTTTGAAACCTTTAAGTTAACGATCTCAATTAATGTTGTTAACCCAATGTTTATTATATCAAATGAGATGTTAAATTATTATATTATCATGATATTATGATGTATGAATATCTCTTAATATGATACATACATTAAAATATCGTTACCACGATAATTGTTACATATAAGTCTCGTTTCGTAATTCTTGAGTTAGTAGTCTTGTTTTTACATATGTAGTTCATTGCTAACACACTTAATGATATATTTAAATATCATTTTATCATGTTAAATATAGTGTATCAATATCTTAATATGATACATATGTATTTAGTAGACGTTATCATAACGATAATCGTTATATATATCATTTCGAGTTTCTTAACTTAGTAATCTCATTTCTTATGTATATCACACATTGTTAATATACTTAGTGAAATTCTTACTCATCATAATCTCATGTCAACCATATATATATGTCTATATATACCACAACATGTAGTTTTCACAATTTTGTAACGTTCGTGAATCGCCGGTCAACTTGGATGATCAATTGTCTATATGAAACTTATTTCATTTAATCAAGTCTCAACAAGTTTAATTGCTTAACACATTAGAAACATTTAGTCATGTAAATATCAATCTCAATTAATATATATAAACATGGAAAAGTTCGGGTCACTACACACAAGCCCTTAACATATCCTCCAAAGTATGTATCGTTCTTTCACTCTGACCGTCTGTCTGAGGATGATAAGCTGTACTTAAATTCACAAGTGTACCCAGATTCTATTGAAGACTATTCCAAAAATTTGACACAAATCTGGAATCTCTGTCTGAAACGATCGAACAACGTACCTTGGATTTAGTTTCCCCCGTTTACCAAATCTAACAATGCCTTTCCAAGGTGAAACCTTAAGCATGACCATTTCTCCAATTTCAAACTCTATATCTTTTCTTTTACTGTCTGCGTAGCTCTTTTGTCGACTCTGGGTGATTTTCAATCGTTGTTGAATTTGGATGATTTTCTCGGTAGTTTCTTGTATTATCTCCGGACCCGTAATCTGTCTATCCCCCACTTCATTCGAAAAAATTGGAGACCTGCACTTTCTACCATAAAGTGCCTCAAACGGCACCATCTCAATACTAGAATGATAACTGTTGTTGTAGAAAAATTCTGCTAACTGTAGGTGTCGATCCCAACTGTTTCCGAAATCAATAACACATGCTCGTAGCATGTCATCAAACGTTTGTATCATCATTTCGCTCTGCCCATCAGTTTATGGATGATAGGAAGTACTCATGTCTAGATGAGTCCCCAATGCTTGTTGCAACGTCTGCCAGAACCTTGAAACAAATCTACCATCCCTATCAGAGATAATAGAGACGGGTATTCCATGTCTGGAGATAACCTCCTTCAAATACAATAGCGCCAACTTTTCCATTTTGTCATCTTCTCTCATTGGCAGGAAGTGTGCTGACTTGGTGAGATGATCAACTATTACCTAAATAGTATCATAACCACTTGCAGTCCTTGACAATTTAGTAATGAAATCCATGGTAATGTTTTCCCATTTCCATTCCGAGATTTCAGGTTGTTGTAGTAGACCTGATGGTTTTTGATGCTCAGCTTTGACCTTAGAACACGTCAAACATTCTCCTACATATTTAGCAATATCGGCTTTCATACCCGGCCACCAAAAGTGTTTCTTGAGATCTTTATACATCTTCCCCGCTCCGGGATGTATTGAATATCTAGTTTTATGTGCTTCTTTAAGTACCATTTCTCTCATATCTCCAAACCTTGGTACCCAAATTCTATCAGCCCTATATCGGGTTCCGTCTTCCCGAATATTAAGATGTTTCTCTGATCCTTTAGGTATTTCATTCTTCAACTTTCCTTCTTTTACAACTCCCTGTTGCGCCTCCTTTATTTGAGTAGTAAGGTTAGTACGAATAATTATATTCATAGCTTTTACCCGTATAGGTTCTCTGTCCTTTCTACTCAAAGCGTCGGCTACCACATTCGCCTTCTCCGGGTGGTATCGAATCTCAAAATCATAATCATTCAACAGTTCAATCCACCTGCGTTGTCTCATATTCAGTTGCTTCTGATTAAATATATGTTGGAGACTTTTGTGGTCGGTATATATAATACTTTTGACCCCATATAAATAATGCCTCCAAGTCTTTAATACAAAAACAACAGCACCCAATTCCAAAGCGTGAGTTGTATAACTTTGCTCGTGAATCTTCAATTGTCTAGACGCATAAGCAATCACCTTCGTTCGTTGCATTAATACACAACCGAGACCTTGCTTTGATGCATCACAATAAATCACAAAATCATCATTCCCTTCAGGCAATGACAATATAGGTGTCGTAGTTAGCTTTTTCTTTAATAACTGAAATGCCTTCTCTTCTTCATCCTTCCATTCAAATTTCTTCCCTTTATGCGTTAATGCAGTCAAGGGTTTTGCTATTTTGGAGAAATCTTGGATGAATCTTCTGTAGTAACCAGCCAATCCTAAAAATTGACGTATATGCTTCGGAGTTTTTGGGGTTTCCCACTTTTTAACTGTTTCGATCTTTGTCGGGTCCACCTGGATACCTTCTTTGTTCACTATGTGACCGAGGAATTGAACTTCTTCCAACCAAAATGCACACTTTAAAAACTTAGCGTACAGTTTTTCTTTCCTCAATACTTCTAGCACTTTTCTCAAATGTTCTTCGTGCTCTTGATCATTCTTTGAGTAAATAAGTATGTCATCGATGAAAACAATGACAAACTTGTCAAGATATGGCCCACACACTCGGTTCATAAGGTCCATGAACACAGCTGGTGCGTTAGTCAATCTAAACGGCATAACCATAAACTCGTAATGAACATAACGCGTCCTAAAAGCAGTTTTTGGAATATCATCCTCCTTTACTCGCATTTGATGATATCCAGAACGTAAATCGATTTTCGAATAAACCGACGAGCCTTGTAGTTGATCAAATAAGTCGTCAATTCTTGGTAGTGGATAACAGTTTTTGATAGTAAGTTTATTCAACTCTCTGTAGTCAATACACAACCTAAATGTACCATCCTTCTTCTTGACAAACAAAATAGGAGCTCCCCATGGTGATGTGCTTGGTCGAATGAAACCACGTTCTAATAGTTCTTGCAGTTGGCTTTGCAGTTCTTTCATCTCGCTGGGTGCGAGTCTGTAAGGAGCACGAGCTATTGGTGCAACTCCTGGTACAAGATCTATTTAAAATTCAATAGATCAATGTGGAGGTAGTCCCGGTAATTCTTTTGGAAATACATCGGGAAATTCTTTTGCGACGGGAACATCATTGATGCTCTTTTCTTCAGTTTGTACTTTCTCGACGTGTGCTAGAACAGCATAGCAACCTTTTCTTATTAGTTTTCATGCCTTCAAATTACTAATAAGATGTAGCTTCGTGTTGCCCTTTTCTCCGTACACCATTAAGGGTTCTCCTTCTTCTCGTATAATGCGAATTGCATTTTTGTAACATATGATCTCTGCTTTCATCTCCTTCAGCTAGTCCATGCCAACTATTACATCAAAACTCCCTAACTCTACTGGTATCAAATCAATCTTAAATATTTCGCTACCCAGTTTAATTTCTCGATTCCGGCATATATAATCTGCTGAAATTAATTTACCGTTTGCTAATTCAAGTAAAAATTTACTATCCAACGGCGTCAATGGACAACTTAATTTAGCACAAAAATCTCTATTCATATAGCTTCTATCCGCACCCGAATCAAATAAAACGTAAGAAGATTTGTTATCAATAAGAAACGTACCCGTAACAAGCTCCGGGTCTTCCTGTGCCTCTGCCGCATTAATATTGAAAACTCTTTCGCGGCCTTGTCCATTCGAGTTCTCCTGGTTCGGGCAATTTCTAATAATGTGGCCCGGTTTTCCACATTTATAACAAACTACATTGGCATAACTTGTTCTGACACTACTTGCTCCGCCATTACTCGTTCCGACACCATTTGTTCCTTTCGTTCTGTTAACCCCTGGTCCATAGACCTCACACTTCACGCGCTATGACCATTTCTTTTACACTTGTTGCAAAATTTGGTGCAGAACCCCGAGTGATACTTTTCACACCTTTGGCATAGCTACTTCTGATTGTTGTTGTTGTTGTTGTGGTTGTTATTGTTGTTGGGATGATTGTTGTAGTTGTTGTTGTTGTTGTGCCGTTTGTTGTAGTTGCGATTGATGCTGCAATTGTTGGGATAGTTGTTGTTGTTTTGGTGAATCTTATCACTGTTTTCCTCCCACTTTCTTTTGACTAGCTTCACGTTGGCCTCTTCGGCTGCCTGTTCTTTAATTCTTTCCTCAATCTGGTTCACTAGTTGGTGAGCCATTCTACATGCCTTTTGTATGGAGGCAGGCTCGTGTGAACTTATATCTTCTTGGATTCTCTCCGGTAACCCTTTCACAAACGCGTCGATCTTCTCTTCCTCATCTTCGAACGCTCTCGGACACAATAGGCACAATTCTGTGAATCATCTTTCGTACGAAGTAATATCGAATCCCTGTGTTCGTAACCCTCTAAGTTCTGACTTGAGCTTATTGACCTCGGTTCTGGGACGGTACTTCTCGTTCATCAAGTGCTTGAATGCTGACCACGGTAGCGAGTAAGCAGCATCTTGTCCCACTTGCTCTAGATAGGTATTCCACCATGTTAACGCAATACCTGTGAAGGTATGCGTAGCGTACTTCAATTTGTATCCTTCAGCACACTTACTTATGGCAAACACCGATTCAACTTTCTCGGTCCACTGTTTCAATCCGATTGGTCCTTCGATCCCATCAAATTCTGAAGGTTTGCAGGCAGTGAATTCCTTGTAGGAGCATCCCACACGATTTCTTGCATCGTTAGCTGTATTGCTAGATTCAGAGTTATTATTGGTATGTAGCGCGGCCTGTACTGCGGCTATGTTTGAAGCAAGAAAGGCACGAAATTCCTCTTCGCTCATATTCAAGGTGTGTCGAGTAGTCGGTGCCATTTCCTTCAAAATAGTAAAATGAAACAATTTAATCATACAGAATATTAAGAGTAGTCAATAGTATCTCGTAGCATAATATGAACTCATTTATAAAAGCTTTTTCTTCATATTAGCGTTTTATAAGTTTAAATTCGGGTACTACCTACCCGTTAAGTTCATACTTAGTAGCTAATATACAATTCAACTACTACAATTCCATATGAAAAACTAATTATAATAATATATCACATACAAATATTCTTCAAACTTACAACTTCGCTATATTACATATAACATGAAATATAGTACACTATGATACAGGACAGTTTTGAAGATAAATCTAGTTAATACGCAAGTTGTTCAGCAAAGGAAATAAAGACACGTAATTCATAAGTCCAGAAACAAGTCCTGCATTCTGGTTTTACTAAGACGACCTCCCATCCTTGGTCTTGTGGAAAATAACCGTTATGACCATTAGCTAGGCAGCATGTTGTAATTTCGTCAAAAGGACGAGGGTTTTGTAATGTCCAACAGCCCCGTAATAATCTAAAAACCTTGTTTCTCACCCCAACTACTGAATCCGTTACTTGTGGGAAAGTTTTATTTAAAAGCTGCAATCCGATGTTCTTTTTCTCACTTTGGTAAGAAGCGAACATCACTAACCCGTAAGCATAACATGCTTCTTTATGTTGCATGTTAGAAGCTCTTTCTAATTCATGAAATCCTATGTTGGGATATGTTGAGTCAAAATAGGTTCTTAACCCGTAGCGTAAAATTGCATTTGGGTTCCCCACATTTAACGCTTTAAAGAAAACACGGCGTAACTTAAAGTCTCCCCAATGTGATATACCCCACCTATCAAAGGAAAGCCTTTTATAAACTAAGGCATTTCTGGAAAGTCTTTCAAATTTTTGATAAGTTAATTTTGCCATAACTAAATGTGCTGATGAATTCTGACCGACTCTAGACAAGATTTCCTCAATCATATCCTCTGGTAGGTCTTCTAAAATATTCGGTTGTCTACCCTTAACGTCCATTTTGTTTTTATACTGTAAAATAGACAAGGATTAGATTCGTAATAACAAACAATACAAGCAATTTTTACATAGAACATAAAAGTACAAGCACACTACAATACATTTATTACACAACATGCTCACACCCCTCTAATCTGAATCACTGGTTTCTTCTTCTTCGGACTTGGTTCTTTTTCCTAATTATCTAGGGATATATGATGTTCCTCTAATGCGAGCTGTCGTTTTCCACATTGGTTTAGAAAAACCTGGTGGTTTAGAGGTTCCCGCGTTATTGTCACGATATTGAAAATACGGGTGTTGACGGTACATATAAAGTTCATCGGGGTCGGAATCAGATTTCTCTATTTTGATGCCTTTTCCCTTATTATTTTCTTTTGTCTCATTAAATTGGGTCGGGGTAATTTCTATAACATCATCGGAATCCTCATCAGGATCCGATTCATCGGAAAATTGGTAATTTTCCCAATATTTTGCTTCCTTAGCGGAAACACCATTGACCATTATTAACTTTGGTCCATTGGTTGAGGATTTTCTTTTATTTAACCGGTTTTCTGTGGTTCCAACTATTCACCCCTCCGGAACCTCTTCTTCTTCTTCTTCTTCTTCTTCTGGTTCCTCTTCTTCCGGTTCCTCTTCTTCCGGTTCCATTTCCTCTTCTTCCGGTTCTTCGGGAACTTGTGAATCTTGCCAATATATATTCGACTCTTCGTTATTACTAGGTGAGTCAATGGGATTTGTGCTAGAGGTAGACATCTATCACACAATATCAAACATGTTAAGAGATTAATATATCACATAATATTTACATGTTAATAATATATAGTTTCCAACAAAAATGTTAAGCAATCATTTTTAAAGAAAACACGGTCGAAGTCCAGACTCACTAATGCATCCTACCAAACTCAATAAGACACACTAATGAAAATTTTCTGGTTCTCTAAGACCAACGCTCGGATACCAACTGAAATGTCCCGTTCATATTGATTATAAACGTTCCATATTAATTGATTTCGTTGCGAGGTTTTGACCTTTATATAAGACGTTTTTCAAAGACTGCATTCATTTTCAAAACAACCATAACCTTTATTTTATCAATAAAGGTTTTAAAAGCATTACGTAGATTATCAAATAATGATAATCTAAAGTATACTGTTTACACATGACCATTACATAATGGTTTACAATAGAAATATATTACATCGACATATGTTTCTTGAATGCAGTTTTTACACAATATCATACAAACATGGACTCCAAATCTTGTCCTTATTTTAGTATGCAATAGCGGAAGCTCTTAGTATTCACCTGAGAATAAACATGCTTTAAACGTCAACAAAAATGTTGGTGAGTTATAGGTTTAACCTATATATATATCAAATCGTAACAATAGACCACAAGATTTCATATTTCAATACACATCCCATACATAGAGATAAAAATCATTCATATGGTGAACACCTGGTAATCGACATTAACAAGATGCATATATAAGAATATCCCCATCATTCCGAGACACCCTTCGGATATGATATAAATTTCAAAGTACTAAAGCATCTGGTACTTTGGATGGGGTTTGTTAGGCCCAATAGATCTATCTTTAGGATTCGCGTCAATTAGGGTGTCTGTTCCCTAATTCTTAGATTACCAGAATTAATAAAATGGGGCATATTCGACTTCGATAATTCAATCATAGAATGTAGTTTCACGTACTTGTGTCTATTTTGTAAATCATTTATAAAACCTGCATGTATTCTCATCCCAAAAATATTAGATTTTAAAAGTGGGACTATAACTCACTTTCACATATATTTCCTTCCTCGGAAATAAGACTTGGCCACGGATCGATTCATGAACCTATACAAATATGTACATATATATCAAAGTATGATCAAAATATAATTACAACCATTTTTATTATGTTTTAAAGATTTGAGTGTATTAATTCAGCTGTCCTCGTTAGTAACCTACAACTAGTTGTTCACAGTTAGATGTACAGAAATAAATCGATATATATTATCTTGAATCAATCCACGACCCAGTGTATACATGTCTCAGGCTAGATCACAACTCAAAGTATATATATTTTTAGAATCAACCTCAACCCTGTATAGCTAACTCCAACATTACTGCATATAGAGTGTCTATGGTTGTTCTAAATAATATATATACATGGGTCGATATGATATGTCAAAACATTTGCATACGTGTCTATGATACCCCAAGATTACATAATATATTAGAATATATGTATAATACAATATAAGTTAGCTAGGATATGATTTGTATAGATTTGTTAAATATTTCCCGTAGCTAAAAAGATCAAAAATATCCAATCTTGTTTTACCCATAACTTCTTCATTTTAAATCCGTTTTGAGTGAATAAAATTGCTATGGTTTCATATTAAACTATAATTTAAGAATCCAAACAGAAAAAGTATAGGTTTATTGTCAAAAATTTAAGTTACATGTCAATTACTAAAGAGGTAGTCATTTCCGTCGAAAGAACGACATCTTGATGACCATTTTGAAAAACATACTTTCACTTTGAGTTTAACCAAGATTTTTGGATATATTTTCATGTTCATATGAAAAATCATTTTCCCAGAAGAACAACTTTTAAATCAAAGTTTATCATAGTTTTTAATTATCCAAACCAAAACAGCCACCGATTTCACTACGACGGCGTATATCCGATTTTATGGTGTTCATCGTGTTTCCAGGCTTTAAATCATTAAGTTATCATATCATACAAATATAGAACATGTGTTTAGTTGATTTTAAAAGTCAAGTTAGAATGATTAAATTTTTTTTGCGGACAAGTTTAGAATTAACTAAACTATGTTCTAGTGATTACAAGTTTAAACCTTCGAATAAGATAGCTTTATATGTATGAACCGAATGATGTTATGAACATCATTACTACCTCAAGTTTTCTGGATAAAACTAATGGAAATGAGAAAAATGGATCTAGCTTCAAAGGATCCTTGGATGGCTTGAAAGTTCTTGAAGCAGAATCATGACACGAAAACAGTTCAAGTAAGATTTTCACTCGAAATAAGATTGTTATAGTTGTAGAAATTGAATCAAAGTTTGAATATGAATATTACCTTGAATTAGAAAGATAACCTACTTTAAATAACAAAGGTTCCTTAATCTTAGATGATTACTTGGAATGGATTAGAAAGCTTGGAAGTAGACTTGCAAACTTGGAAGTATTCTTGATTTTTATGAAACTATACTTATGGAATTTATGAAGAACACTTAGAACTTGAAGATGAAACTTGAGAGAGATCAATTAGATGAAGAAAATTGAAGAATTAAAGTGTTTGTAGGTGTTTTTGGTCGTTGGTATATGGATTAGATATAAAGGATATGTAATTTTGTTTTAATGTAAATAATTCATGAATGATTACTAATATTTTTGTAATTTTATGAGATATTTCATGCTAGTTGCCAAATGATGGTTCCCACATGTGTTAGGCGACTCATATGGACTGCTAAGAGCTGTTCATTGGAGTGTATATACCAATAGTACATACATCTAAAAGTTGTGTATTGTACGAGTACGAATACGGGTGCATACGAGTAGAATTGTTGATGAAACTGAACGAGGATGTAATTGTAAGCATTTTTGTTAAGTAGAAGTACTTTGATATGTGTCTTGAAGTCTTTCAAAAGTGTAAGAATACATATCAAAACACAACATGTATATACATTCTAATGGATTCGTTAAGTCTTCGTTAGTCGTTACATGTAAGTGTTGTTTTGAAACCTTTAAGTTAACGATCTCAATTAATGTTGTTAACCCAATGTTTATTATATCAAATGAGATGTTAAATTATTATATTTTCATGATATTATGATGTATGAATATCTCTTAATATGATACATACATTAAAATATCGTTACCACGATAATCGTTACATATAAGTCTCGTTTCGTAATTCTTGAGTTAGTAGTCTTGTTTTTACATATGTAGTTCATTGTTAACACACTTAATGATATATTTAAATATCATTTTATCATGTTAAATATAGTGTATCAATATCTTAATATGATACATATGTATTTAGTAGACGTTATCATAACGATAATCGTTATATATATCATTTCGAGTTTCTTAACTTAGTAATCTCATTTCTTATGTATATCACACATTGTTAATATACTTAGTGAAATACTTACTCATCATAATCTCATGTCAACCATATATATATGTCTATATATACCACAACATGTAGTTTTCACAATTTTGTAACGTTCGTGAATCGCCGGTCAACTTGGGTGATCAATTGTCTATATGAAACTTATTTCATTTAATCAAGTCTCAACAAGTTTGATTGCTTAACACGTTGGAAACATTTACACATTGACCCATCTTTCTTTTTAGCAAACAATACCGGAGCACCCCACGGTGAAGTATTCGGTTGGATAAACCCACGGTCTAATAACTCTTGAATATGTGACATCATTTCACGGATTTCAGACGGCGTTAATCGGTATGGAGCTTTTACAACTGGATTTGTTCCAGGAACCAACTCAATCTTATATTCGACTTCCCTTACCGGCGGAAGACCTAGTAACTCATCTAGGAACACTTCGGGAAATTCTGATACTACCGGAATATCGGCCACTGTTTTCTTTTCTTTCTTCGCTTCAATCACATATGCAAGAAATGATTCACAACCCTTTGCCATCGACTTTTTCGCTTTCATCATGGTTATCAACGGAAAATTATACCCGCCCCGCTCCCCTTGGGCCACAACACGGGTTTCATCGGTCGAACGAAAGGTAATCATTTTCCTATCACACTTAATATTAGCCCTAAGCGAGCTCAGCCAATCCATTCCTAATACTACATCAAAGCTAGGAATAGGTAACACTAAACAAATCACCGGGAAAGACTTCCCTTCAATCTCTATACAAACCCCAGGCACATATGTTGTGACATATGTGATCTTACCATCGGCTAGTTCTACACTAACCGGCTTGGGTAAAACAGTAACTGGTAATTTCAACTTAGCACAGAAATCTAGGGACATAAAACACCTATTGGCACCACAATCAAACAATGCGCGAGCAGGTATTGAGTTGATTAGAAACATACCGGTGATCATTTCGTCGATTGCCACAGCATTCTCAACTGACATCTAAAAAGCTCTAGCCTCTGCTGTTGGAGGGTTCTTCCTCTTCTGCCCACTCGAGGCAGTTGAACCTCTGGCTGATGCCGAACGCGCCCCTGACCCTGCCCCGGAACTACCACTCTTTGACGGACAACTAACCGCACGATGCCCTGGTTTGTGACAACTCCAACACACACTATTTGGATACGGACATGCTGAAGACTCATGCCTAACAACACCACACTTTAAGCAACTTCTTGTAGCCTCAGAACACTGACCACTGTGAGAAGATCAACACGTGTGACACCAATTCCCTTTACCTAATCCAGATCTAGAACTATTCTGACCACTTTTACCCCTCGATTTAAACCCACTAGACTTCTTGGATTTAGATCCTGATTGACCAGATACTTGCCCACCTTATTGTAGCACATTACCAAACATTCTGTTTCTGGCAGCCTGAACATTACTTTCTACCATCTTAGCCATCACAACCGCTTGAGACAACGACGTAGCCGTTCTAACAAAAGTTCAGTACTCTGGCAAAATGATATTAACAAAATTCTATATACGAGGCGCTTCGTCTGGCACCCACTGTTGTACTAACCTCAGTTTATCCATATACTTCTCTACTACCTCGTCGATCGTCATTTGAGGTGTCATCTTCATTTCAAGAAACTCAGTCTTGATTCGGTTCATATCAAACGGATTACAATACTGTTCACACACCTTCCCATGAAACTGCTCCCATGTGATCATACTCACTTGTTCTTTCGGTATACTGGATATCAAAGAATCCCCCCAAATCATAGCCCTACCTTTCAACAATCGACTAGCATATGTCACTTTCAGCTTGGGTTCACACTGGCACGCTTCAAATACCCTTTCAATTTCTCGTAACCAATTGAGAGTTACAGTCGGATCAGTACTTCCAGAAAACTCGGAGGGTTTGCAATCACAGAAGTTCTTATAAGTACATCTTTTGGGTGGTTGCATGTATGGTTGTTGGAACATTTGCATTTGTTATGGGTTCATCATCATGGGATTTTGGTAAGTAAAAGTGTTTTGCGGTGGCATATAGTATTGGTTAGGTATTTGATTCTGATACTGGTTCTGGTGCACATTAGGTATCGTTTGGGATTGCTCGGTTGGGAATCCAGGTGGTGTATCATCATTTCCAGAATGCCTCGCCAACTCAAGCTCATTAATTTTGTCTTCAGCCTCTTTTAGCTTGCTTTCTAAATGAAGGATGTAACTATTCTGATCATCATCAGACTCAACACCCTCTTCTAGTGCTCTGAATGTTCCGGGTTTGGATGGGCCAGTTGCGTTCCTATCAGCCATACATGTGCTACAAAAACAGCTCACACAAAAGCTTAGTGGATAACAGTTAGTTCAATCACAACTAACACACGTATATCCTATTTTCACTTAGCCCCCACTCCCACATACATGTTTGACTTGCCTCAGGGTTTGGGAACAAAATACGCGCACGTATTTGCTGTCAAACCTTGCTCTGATACCAACTTGTAACACCGGCCATTATTTTTCACAGCGGAAGACTTTATTATTAAACATAGTATAGGTCACGTCATTACATTAATCCATGTAATTAAGTTTATGTTTACACCACGGTGTTACGTTATCATAAAACATTATTTAAACAAAAGTCCACATCAGAGTCGGGTTGTCAAACATATCTTCTGCATCAGCACCCATCCCGACTAGCAGTACCTAAACCTGCAAGGGGAGAATATGTGGGGGATTAGTGCGCCGCTAAGTGAATGGAATCTATTTAACAGATATAGCTTAAACCACACACAAGCTATATACTAACAACAACACTTGCTAACTACCAACTAGCATACAATAAGACAATACGAGGATCGGCGGCTTGTACGAGCACACGACTCTCAGTTGATCGGGCCTGAATCTACTGATAGTCCCTGCTACTCAATTCACAGTATAGTTATCCAGATGCAGTGGATGCATCATTCACACTATACTCCACAATCAGTAGCCTATGGACCCAACCTCCCCTAGGCACGATTGACCTCATACGGACTCTAACCTCTCCTAGGCACGGTCTCGAGTCCCCAGTCTCCCTAAGCCCGACTGGTGCCATTCACACAGTGTACACAAAATTCACATACAACATCAGACATACTATATTATTCTAACATGGCAATCCCTACACTATGCATGGTAAAGGAGTCAACCACAGTAGCATGTTATGCTACTTAAACTCTATCCTTAGATAGACCCACTCACCGAATACTAGCAACTAGCTCAGATAATCTATCACTGAGCGGCTTCCTTATCCTTATCACCTGAATATTAGGCAAATCAAGTTAGTTTCTGTCCGTTAACACAAAACAGCACAGTATAGAAAATCAGTCACAAAAAAAGAGCCGCTAAAAGTCCACCTAACACTTATTCACTTTCAAAATTTACATTCTTAACACCAAAATACAAACGAACAGCATAACAGCTAGAAAAATGGCACTTTGGTAAATATTCTGTCCTGGACACTCAGTCGGTCGACTGACACTGACAGTCGGTCGACTGTCGACACAACCGGTCGACTGACCTTTCCAGTCGGTCGATTCATTTGGTATTACATCAATCGGCCGAAAGTAAATCTCAGTCGGTCGGTTCACTAAACAATCGGTCGGTTGAACCCTCAGTCGGTCGACTGTCGACCGACAGTCGGCCGACTGTGTTCATCTTCCTTAGAAACTGAACAAAGGCTACGAACTTCACGATGAAATCCTCAAATCTCGATCTAGAGCTCGTTTTAAACACAAAAATCGACCACAACTTGTTCACTACTTGTTATAGACTCAAACACGATTCTAACACCAATTTGAGCTCAAGATCAATGTTTAAGGATTAGGGTTTGGTAGATGGGAGGGATGAAGGTACGGTGTTTTAGTGAATTTTCTAGAAATGGGAAGAAAATACAGTACACTAGTCACTTAATTGGGTTTAATTCCCACACTGTACAACACACGGGTATTTATCAGTTATCTGATATCTTTCGTACTTCGTTAGGCGGCCCTAACAGAGTCCAAATTAAATAAACAAACCTGTTCTGTAACCCTTGTCACAAACTGGTCTTAACCAAATAATAAAATAACACTATTCACATAATTAAAATAAAAGCATATAAAACACATAATAAAACCCTAAGGGCAAAATAGTCCACTTACAACTAGTCCGGGTTTCAGTTTGTTACAGTTATAGAAATTACCCCGACACAATTTGAAAAGGCAAAAGAAAATAATAAGGGAAAAGGCATAAAAATAGAAAAATACGAGTCCAACCCTGATGACCTCTATGTTAACATGAAATGTCCCAATGGAAAATACCGTCAACACCCGTATTTCTTAAGTTTTAGCTATAACCCGGGAATATCTAAGCCACCGGGTCCTTCTAGACCATTTGTGAAAAGAACGGCTCGTATTAGGGGAGCACAATATATCCCTAGGAAATTAGCGAAACAAACCAAGTCCGAAGAAGAAGAAATAAGTGAGTCGGAATAAAGAGTTGTAATCATGCGGTGTAATATATGTAATATAAGTGTGCTTGTACTTTCATGTTGTATGTAAAAAAATTGCTTGTATTATTTGATAATTATCTTTTACGAATCTAATTCTCATCTGTTTTACAGTATAAAAACACAATGGACATTAAGGATAGACAACCAAAAATTTTAGAAGACCTACCCAGGGACATGATTGATGAAATCTTGTCTAAAGTCGGTCAGAATTCATCGGCACAATTATTTACGGCAAAATTAGTTTGTAGAACATTTGAAGAACGTTCCAGGCATGCCTTAGTTTATAAAAGGCTTTCATTTGAAAAATGGGGTATATCACATTTGGGGACACCGTAAGTTACGCCGTGTTTTCTTTAAAGCGTAAAATGCCGGGAACCCAAATGCAATTTTACGCTACGGGTTAAGAACCTATTTTGACTCAACATATCCCAACGTAGGACTTCGTAAGTTAGAAAGATCTTCTAACATGCAACATAAAGAAGCATGTTATGCTTACGGGTTATTGATGTTCGCTTCTCACCAAAGTGAGAAAAAGAACATCGGATTACAACTGTTAAATAAAACCTTCCCACAAGTGACGGATTCAGTAGTTGGGGTGAGAAACAAGGTTTTTAGATTATTACAGGGCTGTTGGGCATTACGAAACCCTCGTTCCTTTGACGACGTTACAACATGTTATCTTATCAACGACCACAACGGTTATGTTCCACAAGACCAAGGATGGGAAGTAGTCTTAGTAAAACCAGAATGCATAACTTGTTTCTGGACTTATGAATTACGTGTTTTTATTGCCTTTGCTGGACGAATTGCGTATTAACTAGGATTGTTGTCACAACTGTTTTGTATCAAAGTTATTATGTGCTATATTTCATGCTATATGTATAATAGCGGTATTGTAAGTTTGTAAAATATTGTATAATAGTTTGAACACGAAATATTATTATAATCAGTTTTTCATATAGAATTGTAGTAGTTGAATTGTATATTAGCTACTAAGTATGAACTTAACGGGTAGGTACTACCCGAATTAAAACTATAAAATACTAATATGAAGAAAAGCTTTTATAAATGAGTTCATATTATGCTACGAAATATTATTGACTACTCTTAATATTCTATATGATTAACTTAATTCTTTTGGGCTATTTTTGAAGGAAATGGCACCGACGATTCGTCAGAATTTGAACATGAGCGAGGAAGACTTCCGTGTTTTCCTTGCAGCAAACATAGCGGCAGTGCAAGCTGTATTGCAAAACAACAACAATAACTCTGAATCTAGCAATGCAAATAACGCCACAAGAAATCGTGTAGGATGTTCCTACAAAGAATTCATTGCCTGTAAACCTCTGGAATTCGATGGAACCGAGGGTCCAATCGGATTGAAACGGTGGACCGAAAAGGTTGAATCGGTGTTTGCCATAAGTAAGTGTACTGAAGAAGACAAAGTAAAGTATGCTACGCATTCCTTTACAGGTACTGTGTTAACATGGTGGAATACCTATCTAGAACAAGTGGGACAAGATGCTGCGTATGCACTACCGTGGTCAACATTCAAACATCTGATGACTGAGAAGTATCGTCTCAGAAACGAGGTCAATCAGCTTAAAGTAGAGCTTAAGGGTTTACGAACACAAGGATTCGATATTACCACATACGAATGACGATTCACGGAGTTGTGTTTATTGTGCCCAAGAGCGTTTAAAGATGAAGAGGAGAAAATCGGCGCATTTGTAAAAGGGTTACCAGAAAGGATCCAAGAAGATATAAGTTCACACAAGCCCGCCTCCATACAAAAGGCGAGTCGAATGGCTCATAAAATCATAAATCAGATTGAGGAAAGAATTAAAGAGCAGGCGACCGAAGAAGCCAACACGAAACAAATCAAGAGAAAGTGGAAAGAAACCAGTGACAAGGGTCACAATTTTAACAATCAACACAGCAATCACAACTTCAATCGCACCAAATTTCGCAACAACAACCATCTCAACAACAATAACCATTACAACCACCGTCCCAACAATAATAACAATCGCAACAACAACTATTTCAATAACTGTAACATCCCGCATTTTTTCGTTAAATTTATTTTAACACCGTCTTTTTTTTTATAATATCTTCCATTATCTAAATTAAAACTTTCGTTAACTAATGTTCCTAATATTTCCGTTATTGGATTATAACACAATCCGTTTACTCTCGAGTGTTTAAAATATTCATTCGGTTAATTTCCCGCACCCGCTTTTAAACTCGAGGGACTATTGACGTCAAGTGGGCAAACTAGTTGACTAGGTCAACTAGTCAACCCACCACTACCACCACTCATTCACTTCCTCTTTCATTTCTCTCTTTTCTCTCTAGTTACCAAGAAACCATTTTAAACATCTTCAAAGATTCATCATCTAAATCAATTCAAGCAAGCAAACATCAAAACAAATTACATATTCGTGATCCTCTCTTCATCCTCTTCGAATTGGTACCAATTTCACTACTTGGAGCAAGGTTTCTAAAAACTCTAGATTTCTCTAAATTCATTTTATATACTTGAAATGGTGTTAGTTAGTGTCTATGACTCAAGTCTAACATGAATATATGTTTGGTTTGCTCGATTTGTTGTTTTTGGAGTAACTAGCATGAACTTGAAATGGGTGTGCTTAATCTTTGATTTTGGATGAGTTAATGTTGTTTAAATGTTAAAGTTCATATATTAAAAGTGTTACTAGCATCATTAGCTTTAAATTGATGTGTAGGTTGATTTAGAAAAGCTTCCTTTATAAAATTGTTGAATTCATGATTTTGGTTAGGGTTTAATGAACTTTAAAACGGGATTTTAATGCATTGAATGCTTGTTAATGTTGTTAGTAAGTATTTAATTGTATTATATGTTTCATTACCTTCAAAACAATGTATCATATGTGTAAATTGGATTCCCGAGTTAAGAAATGCGTTTTATGAACTTGAAACTTCGATTTTGAACGTTTAATGATCATTTGATGAGGTTTTCATTGTTGTTAATGATGAATTTGATTCATGAAATGTGTTTAGTTGTGTTCCTCTTTAAATTACCTTTCCAACGATATAAGATACGTGTTTTGAATGTTATGCACCCATTTTCCAGCCATTGTCGAACGATATAAGATAGCATGCTTAGAATTGAACACTTAGGCGCATCTGAGGCAGACTACCCATTTTCGTCAATTTTTGTTCAATTCTAAGCATGCTATGCACCCCCGATCAACATGAAACTTGGACAACATGCTCATATATGATTTCTAAGCTTAGGAAAATAGTTCGGGGCCCGACCCGACCCCGTTGACTTTTTCGTTGACTTTGACCAAGTATGACTTTTAGTCAAACTTAACAAAACACTTATGCAATCGTTCTAATCTTATTTTATACTTGATTCTTGCTTGAAACTTGACAACGTGATTCACATGCTATATATTCGAGTCGTAACGAGCCATAGGACTAATTGAACACATTTCGCCCGACCTTGTGTCGTAACTGGTTAATTGATATAAATTACTTGTTTAGGTCAAGTCTAAGCAACTTTCATGCACACGTTTACTTTGTGAAGTACCTTTATACTCGTGCACTCGAGGTGAGATCATAGTCCCACCTTTTCAACAACTTTTTATACTTTAAATTGTGGGCTGAGAAACATATACTTTGTTACATTTTGTACTACTTACTTTTATACTTTGAACACAAGTACAAGGAAAACAAACATTCCACAGCGAGTTAGAACAAAAATCCTCAATTCGATTATCATTAGTTACACTTGCAGGGTGTAAGCGAGAACTTATATTGTGTGGCCATACGGGTTTGACAAACCCTCATTTTGGACGGTTCGCTACCGTCTACGGATGAAATATATTTTTGAGAAACAGTGTATGTTCTTACACTATTGTGATGGGGTCCTATGGAAGGATACGTTAAGTCTTGATAATTGGGTGCTCGCGAACAAACTTTTGGAATGCAAACGATTTAGATAATCAACGTTATGGAAATACAAAATCTTGTGGTTCAAAAACAACGTTTATAAACACCTATGATTTCACCAACGTTTTTCGTTGATAGTTTTCTATATGTTTCTCAGGTTCATGAATGTCTATTTGATACATGCTTCCGCGTACACTTATACTTGCTTGGAGTCAAGCATACATGCATACATTCTGATTTCTTGCTTGGAGTCAAGCATACATGCGCACACTTTGATATACTTGCTTGGGGTCAAGCATACATACTTACGCTATTTATAGCAACCGTGATTTTAAACTAATTATGTCGCAAGTTATTTCATTTATACTTTATACTTTTGTAAACTTAAACTTGTTGTCGATCCGTTTTGTAAACTAAACTTTGCAAGTCTTGTACATTTCAAATGAATGCGACATAATTTTGGTCAAACGCGTCTCATATAGGGACTATGACCACGTAACGGGACCTAAGTTAGCGGCGGCGTCAATGACGATTTTGTCGGGTCACTACAGATGCTATCAGAGCGTTGGTTGTAGGGATCTAGGATGTGCATTAGTGTGTCTGACAGAGTCGTTAGGACGCATTAGTGAATCTAGACTACAACCGGATAGTTAGTCATTGTATTCTGACATACATTTGCTATAGATAGCACTTATTTGACTACTTGTGCATTATACTTGAATCATTCTTATCCAAACTTCTTAATGGTACCAAGCTTTCATCATACGAACTCGTATTCTGCAATTTTCTGGTAACACACGTAAATTCAAGATTCATACATGTAAGGATGACGACGACTTCATTAGTCACACTTGTTCGGGAACTCTGTCTCCCAGATTGTTATTCGCCACTGTTTCAACTTACTATCGGTGTCACACCGGTGTTCCTCACTATATATCATTTCTTGTTACTACCATCACTACTCTAGGTGAGTATCATCATCACTATTTATCACTACGGTTGCGTACTACTCGTTATCATGATTCGTTACTCTTTTCATACCTAAATAATTTATTATTTAACTTGAACAGCATGGACGTGAACAATCATTTATACACTTCCCTCGGGGAACGCTTCTATAGAGTTGCACTAATTCTTACGATTAATACGAGTCACGTTTGAGACGTCGTTACACTTTGTTCATTTTAAATCTTCACGATTACAAGAACTTGACTTTATGGAGTGATGTGAGAATGGAGGTATGAGTTAGCATAATATAACGACACTCGATCAACGTTGTTATATTAAGGTAAGTCATACCAAAGTTCTAATGACACGTGATGGTGATTGGACTCGATCAACCTAATCACCACCATCTGCCATGTACATGACTTCATTTTTATTTTTCTTGTTTGGATATCCGAAAACTCCGAGAATACTGATAACAACCATACCCGGAACACATTGTTGATTATTGTCGAACCATATTTATGCTTCCGAATGAATGACAAATTCTTCCGACTTCAAACATACGTTACACGTGTATACTATCTTGTCTTCGAGTAGTTTTATCGACGAACTACAAAATGTTTGGTATGCTCATATTGAGGCAGAAACTTCTCTCGCCTTATACTCGTACTTCCGTTTAAGGAAATCTTTATTCTAAATTCTCAATGGAGAGAGAGACTCTTCACGTTATACTAGTATTCGCCACGAGGGTGAATAGTCCTAAGGAACGTTTTTCAGAACCCGATAAGAAACATGCTCTAACGAACATTTTCGGAAACCGATAAATCTTTCGCGGCGCGAAATTCTTGAGAAACAGAAACTTGTTCCAACAAACATTTTCAAGTCCTAACAAACTTTTTCAAACATACCTTAATGGAATGTACCTCGTTTCGGATCGAGATACTCGTTTCACTTCTAAATTTCGGGGTGCCTTACAAAAAGTCTCGGGACCACATTTAGACATAAGTACCGCGTGTCATCCATGAACCGACGAACAAAGCAAATGTACGATTCGAACCTCGGGAACCATAATACGAATTTGTGTTATCAACCTCAAATTTACTTTAGAAAAGTATTTGCCCTTAACTAAATTCTCTTACGACGAGGGTTATCATTCAAGTCTTAACGTCACACCTTTTGAAATCTTATGTGACCGGAAACGTCATTCTCCTTTTGTAGAACCAAGTATATGATAATCGAATCACCGGACCCGCACTCATTCATGAAATAACCGTTAAAATCGTTCAAATCCAAGAAAGGCTCGAGACGGCTCGTAATCGCCACTATGCCGATGTTAGATGTAAACCTCCCAAATTCCATTTGGGTAACCGCGTAACGTTAAAAGTCGCACCTTGAAAAGGTGCAATCCGTTTCGGAAAACGTAGAAAGCTAAATCCGCGATATTTTGATCCTTTAAAAATCTTGGGACGTATTGGACCCGTTACTTATCGTTTTGAATTCCCAACTCAAACAAATTACATTCACCCTACATTCTGTGTATCAAACTTAAAGACGTGTCTTGCAAACAAGAACTTGTTATCCTTTTGATGAACTTCCTATCGATGACAAACTCCACTTCATGAGAAAAACAGATTGAAATTTTGAATCGTGAAATCAAACTTTAAAACAACGTAAACTCCCGACCGTCAAAGTTCGTTGGAATATCCAAGGAAGTACCTTCACTCATTCGTGGAATTGGAAACGCAAGGTTTCAGAGAAGAAACAACAACTACTACTTTCAACTAAATTTCGGGACGAAATTTCTTTTAAGGTGTAGGTAATGTAACATTCCGTGTTTTTTTGTTAAATTTATTTTACCACCGTCTTTTTTTTTGATAATATCTTCCATTATGTAAATTAAAACTTTCGTTAACTAATGTTCTTAATATTTCCGTTATTGGATTATAACACATTCCGTTTACTCTCGCGTGTTTAAAATATTCGTTCGGTTAATTTCCCGCACCCGCTTTTAAACTCGAGGGACTATTGACATCAAGTGGACAAACTAGTTGACTAGGTCAACTAGTCAACCCACCACTACCACCACTCATTCACTTCCTCTTTCATTTCTCTCTTTTCTCTCTAGTTACCAAGAAACCATTTTAAACATCTTCAAAGATTCATCATCTAAATCAATTCAAGCAAGCAAACATCAAAACAAATTACATATTTGTAATCCTCTCTTCATCCTCTTCGAATTGGTACCAATTTCACTACTTGGGGTAAGGTTTCTAAAAACTCTAGATTTCTCTAAATTCATTTTATATACTTGAAATGGTGTTAGTTAGTGTCTATGGTGAAAGGACCCGTCCTAATCCATCCGGACGAAGTCCACATCGATTATAAACAATTCACAATAGTTGGTTACATCGCGAGGTACTTGACCTCTATATGATACATTTTACAAACATTGCATTCGTTTTTAAAAGACAGACTTTCTTTTCATCGAAAGTTGACAGTATGCATACCATTTCATAATACATCTAACTATAATTGACTTAATAATAATCTTGATGAACTCAACGACTCGAATGCAACGTCTTTTGAAATATGTCATGAATGACTCCAAGTAATATCTCTAATTGAGTAAATGCACAGCAGAAGATTTCTTTCATACCTGAGAATAAACATGCTTTAAAGTGTCAACCAAAAGGTTGGTGAGTTCATTAGTTTATCATAAATAATGAGTTCATAAATTTAATAGACTACAAGATTTCATATTTCCATTTCTCATAAACATACGTCCCATGCATAGAGACAAAAATATCATTCATATGGATTGAACACCTGGTAACCGACATTCACAATATGCATATAAGAATATCCCCATCATTCCGGGATCCTCCTTCGGACATGATATAAATTTTGAAGTACTAAAGCATCCGGTACTTTGGATGGGCTTGTTGGGCCCGATAGATCTATCTTTAGAGTTCGCGTCAATTAGGGTGTCTGTTCCCTAATTCTTAGATTACCAGACTTAATAAAAAGGGGCATATTCGATTTAATAATTCAACCATAGAATGTAGTTTCCATTACTTGTGTCTATTTCGTAAAACAGTTATAAAAACAGCGCATGTATTCTTAGTCCCAAAAATATATATTGCAAAAAGCATTTAAAAAGGGAGCAAATGAAACTCACCTAATGTATTTTGTAGTAAAAATACATAGAACGACATTGAACAAAAATAAGGTTGGCCTCGGATTCACGAACCTAGATCATTTGTATATTCATTAAAACATATAATCGTAATTGTACAATTATATATATATATATATATATATATATATATATATATATATATATATATATATATATATATATATATATATATATTATTTTTAGTGATGTAATTTTTATATTAATAATTTATATATATATATATATATATATATATATATATATATATATATATATATATATATATATATATATATATATATATATATTTTATTATTTACATAAATGTATTCATTTTGTATATTTAAAATAAATAAAAGTAGTAATATAGTTAAGTTATGTATATCAATTATATTTTTATGTATATACATTTGGTTATTAAAACTAGTAATTACAATAACACTTTTATGATATTTGACATGGTAAAATTGATAATATTGATAATACTTTAATATCACTGATAATGTTAATAGTATTTATGATTCCACTAATGATAAAAATAATAATATTAGTAATAATGGTATTTATAACCATAATAATAATAATAACAGTTTTTAAAAGAAAAGTTTAGTAACAATAATATTAGTTATAAATAGGTTAATAATACTAATGTTTATAAATGAAACTAATAATAGCTTTTACATACTTTCCGTATAATAATAATAGTAGTCCTAACCATATTAATGATAACATAAATTTATTGATAATAGTAGTCATATAAGAATATTAAAGTAATAATAATAATAGTATTTCATATATTAGTATTAGTAATAATAACTTGATAATAATAATATTATTAATAATAATGTTACTAATAATTATATTTATCTTATAATAATAATAATAATAATTATAATTCTAATAATAATAATATCAATAATAATAATAATAAAAATGATGATAATAATAATGAAAATAATACAAATAAACTACCTCATAGAGTTTTAAGAAAAACAGCCCAGGTAGGGACTCGAACCCGAGACGTCACGCCCACACGACACTCCTCCTAACCATTGCTCTGTCTCCGTTTATCTGACTTACTCCCACCTCTAATTCTTTTAACCCGAAACTTTGTTTGTTCATCTTCTTCAAATATTTTTAACTAAATTCGACCAGAGATCAACACCCAACGATTAACACTTTATTTAATTAGTTTTAAGATTAGTAAATCATACCGAAATGTTTACTAGTGGTTTAAGTTATTTAAAACAAAAAAATTAACTGAAACAAATACGCTGAACAGAAAAAAAAAATTACGGATGAACTTTATTATTGAATTTAATTTGAAGGCTGTTTTATACAACAATTATAAAACGAATTATGTTTCAAATAACTCCTAGAAACTTTCCAATTCATCAATTGATCAAGAAACATCAAAAAAATTTCGAATTTCACTTTGAACAAGACAGTTGACTTTTTCTTTTGAAATCTTTGACTTGTAAATTCTTGATGAATAAGATGAATTGAAACTTTAAATTTTGAAGAAAGATTACATAAAGGATTCCTAACACAATGGCATTTTTAGATTTTGAAGATTGATACATAAACGAGCTTTTGGTATAAAAAAAATAAGAACAGAGGTACCGGTTATATTTCTTCGACTTTTCTGTTTTATTTTTGCAATAATCGTAGTTAGTAATATTGATAGTTTATAGTGAGAGTGTGTAGTTGATGATTTTGTCTAGTTACATGAATAATCTGTTTATTTCATAGGAATTTCAAATTCACAGAAAAATTCAATCGGTAAAATCCAAATATAAAAGAAAAGTTGATTTGGAAAGTAAATAAATTTGTACGAATGATTTTGACATTTAACAAACTCATATATATGACAAAATCAGGTATAGATTGACATGTTCTAAAGCTGAGTGAATTCCTAAATTTGTGGGGTTAATTATAAATAAATATTCATAAAGAATTCTACTAACTTTAATAATAATTATTAATAATAATATTAATAATTATTAATAATATCAATGTTAATAATGATATTATTAATAATAATAATTATAAAGAATATTATGTTATGCTAATAATAATATTCGTTTAATTTCATAATTTTTCTAATAGTAAAGGTACATTAAATTTTATAATATTACTAAAAGTAAAGATATTAATATAAGTAATGACAATAAATATAATGATAATAAGAATCTTAAACGAAAATGATAACTTTTAGTAATAACAATAAAAATCATAAAAATGATTATAATTTACTACTAATTATAATGATATTAATAATTATAACAATTGTATAATTTTCTAATGATAATAATAATACTAGTATAACAAATCAAATGTATTAATTTTTATTTCTACATAATATTCATAATAAATTCTAGTATTAATATTAGTATTTATTTTGATGAAAGTAATACTAATCATATAATCATTATGTTTTAACCTGTAGTTACATTTACAATTTATTAATTATATAATATTTAATAGTTATGCATATAATAACATATAATTAATATTTAATAATTACAATATATATATATATATATATATATATATATATATATATATATATATATATATATATATATATACTAGTAATAATAACAATCTATTTAATAATATTATTAATAATAGTACTTACTAAAATATTAGTCATGATGATAATATTAATATAATAATTATATTCAAATTTGTAATTCAATTTATTATATTGCCATTTATTATACAATATCTATAATTTATTAAATCTTTAATATTTATTAATTATTATATATATATATATATATATATATATATATATATATATATATATATATATATATATATATGACTATATATATATGACAATATTACATATGTATAGAATTCATATATATTTACATATTTGTTTACACACCGGTGTTCACGAATCATCGAAGATGGTCAAAGGGTAGTTGATTACATGAATATAGATTTCAAAATTTTCAAGACTCAACATTACAGACTTTACTTATCTTATCGTATCGAAATCATATAAAGATTAAGTTTAAAATTGGTCGGAAATTCCCGGGTCATCACATATGGCTCAAGTCTAACATGAATATATGTTTGGTTTGCTCGATTTGTTGTTTTTGGAGTAACTAGCATGAACTTGAAATGGGTGTGCTTAATCTTTGATTTTGGATGAGTTAATGTTGTTTAAATGTTAAAGTTCATATATTAAAAGTGTTACTAGCATCATTAGCTTCAAATTGATGTGTAGGTTGATTTAGAAAAGCTTCCTTTACAAAATTGTTGAATTCATGATTTTGGTTAGGGTTTGATGAACTTTAAAACGGGATTTTGATGCATTGAATGCTTGTTAATGTTGTTAGTAAGTATTTAATTGTATTGTATGTTTCATTACCTTCAAAACAATGTATCGTATGTGTAAATTGGATTCCCGAGTTAAGAAATGCGTTTTATGAACTTGAAACTTCGATTTTGAACGTTTAATAATCATTTGATGAGGTTTTCATTGTTGTTAATGATGAATTTGATTCATGAAATGTGTTTAGTTGTGTTCCTCTTGAAATTACCTTTCCAACGATATAAGATACGTGTTTTGAATGTTAACGACTCAAAAGTTATGATCGTTTGAAGTTGAAATCGCCTAAGTGCTAAACTGCCCAAAAATGGCTGATACAGGTGCAGATGCGGCGCATCTGCCTCAGATGCGGCGCATCTGAGGCAGACTGCCCATTTTCGTCAATTTTTGTTCAATTCTAAGCATGCTACGCACCCCCGATCAACATGAAACTTGGACAACATGCTCATATATGATTTCTAAGCTTAGGAAAATAGTTCGGGACCCGACCCGACCCCGTTGACTTTTTTGTTGACTTTGACCAAGTTTGACTTTTAGTCAAACTTAACAAAACACTTATGCAATCGTTCTAATCTTATTTTATACTTGATTCTTGCATGAAACTTGACAACGTGATTCACATGCTATATATTCGAGTCGTAACGAGCCATAGGACTAATTGAACACATTTCGCCCAACCTTGTGTCGTAACCGATTAATTAATATAAATTACTTGTTTAGGTCAAGGCTAAGCAACTTTCATGCACACGTTTACTTTGTGAAGTACCTTTATACTCGTGCACTCGAGGTGAGATCATAGTCCCACCTTTTCAACAACTTTTTATACTTTAAATTGTGGGCTGAGAAACATATACTTTGTTACATTTTGTACTACTTACTTTTATACTTTGAACACAAGTACAAGGAAAACAAACATTCCACAGCGAGTTAGAACAAAAATCCTCAATTCGATTATCATTAGTTACACTTGCAGGGTGTAAGCGAGAACTTATATTGTGTGGCCATACGGGTTTGACAAACCCTCATTTCGGACGGTTCGCTACCGTCTACGGATGAAATATATTTTTGAGAAACAGTGTATGTTCTAACACTATTGTGATGGGGTTCTATGGAAGGATACGTTAAGTCTTGATAATTGGGTGCTCGCGAACAAACTTTTGGAATGCAAACGATTTAGATAATCAACGTTATGGAAATACAAAATCTTGTGGTTCAAAAACAACGTTTACAAACACCTATGATTTCACCAACGTTTTTCGTTGACAGTTTTCTATATGTTTCTCAGGTTCATGAATGGCTATTTGATACATTCTTCCGCGTACACTTATACTTGCTTGGAGTCAAGCATACATGCATACATTCTGATTTCTTACTTGGAGTCAAGCATACATGCGCACACTTTGATATACTTGCTTGGGGTCAAGCATACATACTTATGCTATTTATAGCAACCGTGATTTTAAACTAATTATGTCGCAAGTTATTTCATTTATACTTTATACTTTTGTAAACTTAAACTTGTTGTCGATCCGTTTTGTAAACTAAACTTTGCAAGTCTTGTACGTTTCAAATGAATGCGACATAATTTTGGTCAAACGCGTCTCATATAGGGACTATGACCACGTAACGGGACCTAAGTTAGCGGCGCCGTCAATGGCGATTTTATCGGCTCGCTACAATAACAACAAACAACAGAAACAACCATGCTTCAGGTGTGCAGAGTACCATCCGAATGTGTTCTGCACAACATTTTGCACCAAGTGTAAGAGAAGTGGTCATGGCGTGGCAAAATGTGAGGTTTACGAACCAAAGAACAATAAAAATAAAGAAACAAATAATGTCAGAACAAATAATGCCGACGTAGTTTGTTATAAATGTGGAAAACTGGGCCACATTATTAGAAATTGCCCAAACCAAGGGAATACTAATGGGCAAGGCCGCGGAAGAGTTTTCAATATTAATGCGGCAGAAGCGCAAGAAGACCCGGAGCTTGTTACGGGTACGTTTCTTATTGACAATACATCTGCTTATGTTTTATTTGATTTGGGTACGGATAGAAGCTATATGAGTAGAGATTTTTGTGCTAAATTAAGTTGTCCACTAACACCTTTGGATAATAAATTTTTACTCGAATTAGCAAACGGTAAATTAATTACAGCAGATAATATATGCCGGAATCGAGAAATTAAGCTGGTTAGTGAAACATTTAAGATTGATTTGATACCAGTAGAGTTAGGAAGTTTTGATGTGATAATTGGCATGGACTGGTTGAAAAAGGAGAGAGCAGAGATCGTATGTTACAAAAATGCAATTCGCATTGTACGGGAAAAAGGAAAACCCTTAATGGTGTACGGAGAAAAGAGCAACGCGAAGCTAAATCTTATTAGTAATTTGAAGGCGCACAAGCTAATAAGAAAAGGTTGCTATGCTGTTTTAGCAGATGTTGAGAAAGTAAAAACCGTAGAAAAGAACATCAATGATGTTCCTGTCGCAAAAGAATTTCCCGATGTATTTCCGAAAGAATTACCGGGACTACCTCCACACCGATCTGTTGAATTTCAAATAGATCTTATACCAGGAGCTGCACCAATAGCTCGTGCTCCATACAGACTCACACCCAGCGAAATGAACAAACTCCAGAGCCAATTACAAGAACTTTTAGAGCGTGGTTTCATTCGACCAAGCACATCACCATGGGGAGCTCCTGTTTTGTTTGTCAAAAAGAAGGATGGTACATTCAGGTTGTGTATCGACTACCGAGAGTTGAACAAACTTACCATCAAGAACCGTTTTCCACTACCGAGAATCGACGACTTATTTGATCAACTACAAGGCTCGTCAGTTTATTCGAAGATCGATTTACGTTCTGGATATCATCAAATGATGGTGAAGGTGGATGATATTCCAAAAACAGCTTTTACGACGCGTTACGGTCATTACGAGTTTATGGTTATGCCATTTGGTTTGACTAACACACCAGCTATGTTCATGGACCTTATGAACCGAGTGTGTGGACCATATCTTGACAAGTTTGTCATTGTTTTCATCAATGACATACTTATCTACTCAAAGAATGATCAAGAGCACGAAGAACATTTGAGAAAAGTGTTAGAGTTGTTGAGGAAAGAAAAACTGTACGCTAAGTTTTCAAAGTGTGCATTTTGGTTGAAAGAAGTTCAATTCCTCGGTCACATAGTGAACAAAGAAGGTATTCAGGTGGATCCGGCAAAGATTGAAACCGTTGAAAAATGGGAAACCCCGAAAACTCCGAAACACATACGCCAATTTTTAGGACTAGCTGGTTACTACAGAAGATTCATCTAAGATTTTTCCAAAATAGCAAAACCCTTAACTGCATTAACGCATAAAGGGAAGAAATTTGAATGGAAGGATGAACAAGAAAAAGCATTTCAATTGTTAAAGAAAAAGTTAACTACGGCAACTATATTGTCATTGCCTGAAGGGAATGATGATTTTGTGATATATTGTGATGCCTCAAAGCAAGGTCTCGGTTGTGTATTAATGCAATGAACGAAGGTAATTGCCTATGCGTCTAGACAATTGAAGATTCACGAGCAAAATTATACGACACATGATTTGGAACTAGACGCCGTTGTTTTTCCATTAAAGACTTAGAGGCACTGATATCAGCTAAAAAGTTACGTTTTTACCCCGGTATTAAGGCCCAAAAACAAGAAAGATTCGAACTTTGTCGGCAAAATACCCACTTCAACAGTTAGAATTGAAGAACAAGTAATTACAAAGGCGGTGCAAAAAGAATCAATAGAATCGGAGCTAAAACGAAGATTCTAGAGCAAAAACGGTGAAAGACAAGAAATTAAGTTACGATCCAGGGAATCAAGGCTGACCAGCATCAAATCCGGCCTGCCATACGGGCTGCCATACGGCCTGCCTCTATGGATACAGCCTGCCAAATACGCCCCAACACACGGCCCACCATGCGGTCTGCCAGCAATACGGCCTGCCAAATACGCCCCACCATACGGCCTGCCAGGCGTATTCTGGCAAATTCCAAGTCTATTTAAAGGGTCTTTGTCATTCATTCCAACACACACTTCAATTCACTTCTTTCTCTCTCTTGTATACTATTAGTCATACTCTCAAGGCCTTCGACTCCGTGCGGGAAACCTAGTACCCGGAGAAGAACGCTGAAGATTGTATTAGGAGCAGTCTGGAGTCTTGAAGTTGTCACTTTTGTATTCGGAACTCGTTTAATCTACTGGTACTTCTATCCTTTATCTTATATAATGTTTTATGATATTGTTGCCATTATTAGCGAGTAGTTATCTTTAGTGTATGCTATGATGTAAGCAGTTATAATGCCGAAATAATATTATGGTTTGTGTATGCTGTCGAAATACTTTCCGATTATGCTTTAAACTCAATCGCTTTTCCAACTAATAGAACGTAGTTATAGGCTATGTTATTGGGAAGTCGTGAACCTCAATTCAGAGTACACTATCTGTGTCACCCCTTGGTAAGAGAAGTCTATCGGATACAACGTAAAATCGACCGAGGCACACCGGTTGTAGTAAGTCTATCGAGCTTTGGATTCTGACTGAGGACTCTTTCGTAGTGAAACATCTGACTAGACCCTTAGTACATTGTCAGTTCTAGACCATGCTAGTGTAGTCACCAAGCATATAAACTTCGTACGTGCACGCTGAAGCACAACGGTTGTTGTAAGCTGTACCTCTGCTAAGTAAGGCCATAGAACATGGTTAGTGTTGACTAGTACACTGCACCATAACGCGGTCTCAAGCATTGCACCCCGCTTGAGAGATTCTTAGTTAATTAAGGAAATGTTTGTTTAGACACATAAAGGATTGGACCGTTAGGATAACCGAACGTGTTCATGGAAGTCAACTTGACTTGGCCATGGTGTTCTTTATGGTTGAACTCTTTTTAAGGGCCTAACTATCTTTTACCAATCATTAACAAAAGCATTGAAACACATCACGTCTCTCGGATATGGTAAACCATGTATTCTATTATGCTTAAGAAAGTTTAGACCATTTTGGAATGTTAATACGTCACCCAACCGAGTCGCTCAATTGGATGAGCCGTCTGAACGTGTATGCCTGTAGTCAGACTGCACGGGCATCGGGGGTAAGGGACCTTGCTGTCTATTCAGAATCTTCAAGCCTAACGCAGTACCAAGTGACATGTCTTATGACAGGGGCGTTTAGGACTAGTGTAATGAATACAAGGCCTCTGCCTATTCATGAGCCAGCATTCCATACTCTCGTCAACATAACTGACGAAGTCATAGTATGCACTTACTTTAACCTTATCTGAATTACAAATTTTATTGCTTTTACTTTACCTGTCTTATAAACTAGAAAATCCCAAAATAAACATTCACTACTCCCTAACTATCTTAGGCTAAAATATAGGTTCGATGTTACTGATATCTCAAAAATATGACTCTAGGTCATACTTCCCTTACTTATAAGGAGTAGAAAGATTTAGGCCCCGCTAAATATAAATTTAAAACAGTACCCTCTCCCACGAGTGGCTGATCCTGGCGAGCCGCGGCCTGACGACACCGCGCAATTAAAAACCGTCCGTTTTGGCCATATCAGGAGAGTACCTAGTTTTTGGCGCCGCTGTCGGGGAACTGGTATCAGGCAATACTGCTCTCTATCAAACTTATTCACAAGCATTTAGTGGTGTCTAAGAAAGACAATTATACACGGATTTGGTTATTGGATTTTCTGAACAGTCGCCAATTATATTGGGACCAAAAGGATCCTGCCTCTCCGTAGTTGGCCTGGCCGCTTGGTTTGTTGAATAGTTCGTACGGAGCTCTGTCACCGAAATACCAGGGAATCAGTAGCCAGAACCAAAAACATATTCCACCGTAGGATAGTTAGATAATTAGTTAAAAACTTTAGATTACTCTAGATTACCTTAGATTAGATTACCTTAGATTAGATTACCTTAGATTACCTTAGACTACCTTAGATTAGATTACCTTAGATTAACTTAGGTTACAATTAGATCAAATTAGATTACCGTAGAATTAAATTAGTTTAGTTTAGCTTATTATAATTTAGCTAATCTGCGAAAATTAAAAACAAAAAGGCATACCCAGTGTATGACCCAAACCCGATCTAGACCAGGGCCGTTGTTATTCGTGCCTGATCCATACGCAATAATCTCTAAAGCATGTAAGAAAGCACGAATCAGAAACCAAATGGTGTTACGCGTTACTTTAGCAGAAAATACCAAACCCTTGATTGAAGGTTGAGGAGGACCAATCAGATTTCCAGAGATTCAAGGACACTCGTTCGAGTTAAAACATCACATCATCCAGCTCATTCAGAATAGCTGCCAGTTTCATGGATTAATGAATGACAATCCTAATTCTCACCTTGATAAATTCATATCTCTTTCGAACTCCTACAAACAACCAGGGATAGGACAAGATATAGTCAGCTATACCTGTTCCCCTATTCTCTCACTCATCATGCTCAAACTTGGTTCGAAGGAATGGAAAAAGATTCCATCACGTCATGGACGGAAATGGCTACTAAATTCCTAACCAAATATTTCCCCCCTTCTAAACAAACCAAGCTGAAGAATGACATCATTAACTTCAAACAAAGTTATGATGAATCTCTTTACACTGCATGGGAGCATTTCAAAACCCTGCTGAAGAAATGCCCTAATCACCAGCTAGAACAGTCAGTCCAAATCTGCACCTTCTACAATGGTCTTACGGTAAATCATAGGACGACGATCGATGTAGCAGCTCAAGGGAATCTGATGAACCAAACCGAAGACAAAGCATGGGAATTGCTCGAAAACATGACGATGCATCATCATGACTGGAACAGTGGTGAAGCAACTTCATCATCTGCCCCACTCTCTGCACTTAACAATCAAACGGAGGCCATCAAATCCCTCACGGACAAGATGGAATCACTTGCTAAACAACTCGAAGAATTGAAGACGCAGCCACAGCAGGTTAACCAAGCTCAGGCTTGTGTTAATTGTACCAACCCGCAACCCACTGAAGATTATCAAGTTGAGTACGAAAACCCCGACGGTTCAGTCTGTTACATCCAATACCCAGCTCGTCCACCAAATCCTGATTCAATCAACCACCTAGGGTTAATCAATTTCAGCGAAGCAATCAACCTTTCCGCTATCACTATCCGCCTTACCCAGCCCAACAATCTCAATTGACCTACGATCAACCACTTCCACTCACTGGTCCCCCAGTTGAGGAAAATTTCCCTACCACCTAGATTACAAAAGCAGCTAACCCCACTCTCGGAGCTGATAATCAGTTAACTCAGTTCATCCAAGGACAACAACAGCTAAATTAGAAAACTGCAGCTAGGCAAGATACTAATGAGAAATCAATTGGCTCTGCTCAAAAGTTTGGAAACGCAGCTCGGGCAGTTATCACAACGCCTTGAAACCCGACCGCAGGGAAGATTGCCAAGTAATACTATCCAAAATCCACACATAGAAGAGGCAAAGCAAATAGATTCCGTAATCCCAGAGGAAGAACCACGGAGAAGGTCAACTAGGCTCAAGAACAAATCGACATATACTCAGAAGCTGACCCCTGAAACTCCAGTTCGCGTACCTTATCCTAGAAGGCTACAAGGAGAACCATCCAAGCTTGATTCCTTCAAACTGGATGGCAGATTCCTAGACACCATGTCCAAAGTTCCCAACCAGAAGAAATACTTCCGAAGGCTTCTTTCTACAAAGGAGAGGATACCAGACTCTAACAAAATTCCTCTGAATGAAGAATGCTCTGCATTACTCAGAAACTCTCTACCACCTAAGCTAGGAGATACGGGCCGATTCATTTTCCCGTGTTCAATCTACCAATCTGGAACCATTCATGCGCTAGCAGATTTAGGAGCAAGTATCAACCTAATCCCTAATCTCTCTACAAGAGATTAGAGTTAGGAGACTTGTCACCAACTAAAATGACAATCCAACTTGCCGATCATACAATTCGGTATCCTAAGGGCATAGTTGAGAACGTCTTGGTGAAAGTCGACAAATTCTTGTACCCTACAGATTTCGTAGTAATGGATATCAAGGAAGACCTACACACCCCAGTAGTGTTAGGAAGGCCTTTTATGAATACGGCTAGGACTGTCATTGATGGGTACAATCAAACCTTGATCTTACGATCACATGGGGAGAGCATTGCCTTCAAAATTGACCGACCAACCGATCTTTCTGGACATGCAGAGATGTTTGCTATTTCCACCAGACAGATCACTTCCGATGACGAGTCTTTACCACCAGCCGACGATGTCGAGATGGGTGTCGAATCATAGTCTGTAAACGACCCAGAAAAGGAAGAAGAGGATCCCAGTGAAGAAATAGAGGAAGAGGAGGAATCTGAGGAGGAAGAGGAAATGGAAGACGTAAAAGAAACTGCGACAATACCCGTTCCAAGCACTGAGCGTCATGAAGAAATAATGAGGCTTGAGATGGAAGATCACAGTTTAATCATTCGCTTCAAGAAGTAGACCGACAAGGCTGAGGTTAAGGATATAGAAATTGATCCTGTAAGTATCAAAGTGGAGAATCAGAATACTGAAGAAACCCGTTCATCAGACGCATCCTCATAGGAACCAGATACCGATGATGACGAGGAAGAGCAGCATGAAGACATTCTGAATAACTCACACTCTCCAACTGAACCAGATCAAAGGGAGCCGGACTCTTCTTCAGATCGAATTCCAGTTATATCCACACATGCAGACATGATCACCTTCATCAATGATACCGATGAATTTGAAGACATTCTCGAAGCCATCCGGAAGTCAACCATTGATTTTTCGCTACGCTTAACAGAACGGATTATGGCTATCAGAGAAGAACACCACCTCTATCTCCGAAGAGAAGACAATGATGTTGAAATCCTAGAAGAACGTATTCAAGACTTTATCAATTCTTTTCACGATCATATCTATCACGAAGAAAGGCAACGAGAGCATAATTCAGTGGTTTGCACTATTCTCGAAACAAGATTCTGTCGAGATCAGAAGATCATTTACTCTAGGGTTTATAACGCCTTAGCCAGATCTGCACTTCCGTTCTCACGAAACCAACAAGCACTACTGACTCTCATCCGGAAGCATATGGATCTTTCCACCAGACGCCCGACTTATCAATCTGATTTGCAAATGGTCGAGGATATTCACAGTCTTTTCGCTCTTCTGGATAGAGATAATTTCGAAAGCACACCAGACAGACTAGTGATTTACGTAACAATTGATCACCACGCTGATCTGATTATCAAAGAGTTACAAGACGCTGTTATGGAGGAAGCAAGGCGAAACAATCCATTCTCTCATCTTGAACCAGATGGAGTCAACATTGCCACCTATGTTACAAAGCATCTATCATGTATCTTCCACGAGTCCACAGATCCTAGTTTCACATTTAAAGCTGGATGTCGGGAGATATACTCAAAGACGGTGAAATTAATACTCGGATCAGGATTGCTGTTCACTTCTTTCCAGCTTCGTCTCTTAACTAATCTGTGTAAAGCAACCGACTCCTACTGTGGAGATCACCATTCTGAAGACTTCGAAATTCTAAAGATACAGTTTCTGAAATTATTTGAAGACCTCCGAAATGAGCATCCCATCAGAGAAATCATCAACACCAGCACTTCTTCTATGATTGACATTCATGGGTCAACCAGCAGGGCTGTGGATCATATTCTCATCGGACTTCAAGACTTATCAAGAGCCGTAACTGCGCACTACTTATCTTTCAAAAGATCTTCAAGAGAAGTACCAGACCTGTTACCACTATTGGTCAAACACTTTCTCAGGATTTATCCACCAAGACTCACATTCCCTCGAGAAGACCAAGGTCACAACCATCAGCGAGGAATGTTTACTTTTTGAAGCATCACTACGGTAGAGCCAACGACCTTAAACAAAAGCTCTTCTAAGGAGGAAACCCGTGCAATAAAGTAGAGTAGAAGAATAAAGGATAACAAATGAGCCGATAAAGAAGCAAGGAAACCAGCCGCATCAGCTAGGGTATTTCTTTCTTTTCGCTACTAGCTCAAGATTCAAACTATGCCACATCCTAGCTTTTCACTAAGTGTGGGATAACACCCAACTAAAACACTAGACAAATACTCCTAAATCTTCAACTTAAACTCCTAAGTGTGGGATACACTAGGAACATTGAGGACAATGTTCGTCTAAGTGTGGGATGTTGGTATCTTTTTATGCTGTATTATAATAAACCATTACGAAGATTCCAAGTCCTTAAGCCAAATTTCAAAATTTTTTTGCAAAAAGAAACCCTTTTCGAAAGAGTATTTTTGAAAACCTAAAACGTTTGTCAATAAAAATAAGGCTTAAGTAGGGTGGAAATATTGTTAGATTGAAATCTCTAATAAAGCATTGCATGACTAAGGCATTATCGACCTAAATTGATTATGGTGAGGCACCCCAAATAAGACCAGCATTCATCTTTAATGCTTCACTATTTTCTGTTGAGAGTGCCGATGTCTGTGCTCAGAATCAGAACTTGCTTTAGATCTACATCTACAAGCAGCGAAACGTGATTCGGTTATACTCAAAATAGCTAGCCATTTGTCAAACATAAACCTTCCGCACCTCCACTACTTCTACTCCACCACCACATCCATATTACCTTTACCATCTCTCGAAAAATCCAGAAAATGAGATTCCTTCCGAAAATCCGATGTTATAAACCTCTCAAGTATCATGGAAAAGGTCTTGAAAAAGTTTACCGGTGAAAAGTTTCTCGAGATGAAATCTCCAAAAAAAAAAAAATTGATGATATTTTCAAGTTCTGAAAAAAGGAGCAGAACTAAATAAGAGAAATGCCGAAGAGAACTCAACCGAAAATGATTATCAAATGAATAAAAAGTTCAAAAGTGCTTCTCAAAATACTTCAGCACTCCTATCTATCCGAATAAAAGTCTGTGTAAAGACTACATTACCCTTTTATCTCACCCTTCAAAAACAACTTCACTACCACTCCAAAATTCCGTTCCCATCATTGACAAATGACCTATTAAGCTGAGATTACTACCGTTCTCGCATTAGCAGCAAGGATTTGTGTCTTTATCAAGCCTATGAAGATAGGTGCAGCAGGACTGACTATGAGTGTATTTCATTTCTTAGATCTATAGGGAACCCTAAACACTTGAGTAATTTGAGTGACCCGTGAAAGCTAGCCTATGTCATGTAACCTCCTCGCATGCTTGCAGAGATAATTTCAATCCTAACATAGATGACTCACCTTATCTTTTTGCTCTTATAATAAAAGCAAACCGCTTAGGCTATTAAAAAAGAAACACCGAAAAGATTCATAAAAAAATGAGAGTTTGCTTGAGGACAAGCAAAGTCTAAGTGTGGGATATTTGATATCGGCTAAAAAGTCACGTTTTCACCCCGGTATTAAGGCCCAAAAAACAAGAAAGATTCGAACTTTGTCAGCAAAATAATCACTTCATCGGTTAGAATTGAAGAACAAGTAATTACGAAGGGGGTGCAAAAAGAATCAAGAGAATCGGAGCTAAAACGAAGATTCTAGAGCAAAAACGGTGAAAGACAAGAAATCAATTTACGATCCAGGGAATCAAGGCTGATCAGCATCAAATCCGGCCTGCCATACGGGCTGCCATACGGCCTGCCTATATGGATACGGCCTGCCAAATACGCCCCAACACACTGCCCACCATGCGGTCTGCCAGCAATACGGCCTGCCAAATACGCCCCACCATACGACCTGCCAGGCGTATTCTGGCAAATTCCAAGTCTATTTAAAGGGTCTTTGTCATTCATTCCAACACACACTTCAATTCACTTCTTTCTCTCTCTTGTACAATACTAGTCATACTCTCAAGGCCTTCGACTCCGTGCGGGAAACCTAGTACCCGGAGAAGAACGCTGAAGATTGTATTAGGAGCGGTCTGGAGTCTTGAAGTTGTCACTTTTGTATTCGGAACTCATTTAATCTACTGGTACTTCTATCCTTTATCTTATGTAATGTTTTATGATATTGTTGCCATGATTAGCGAGTAGTTATCTTTAGTGTATGCTATGATGTAAGCAGTTATAATGCCGAAATAATATTATGGTTTGTGTATGCTGTCGAAATACTTTCCGATTATGCTTTAAACTCAATTGCTTTTCCAACTAATAGAATGTATGTTATTGGGAAGTCGCGAACCCCGATTCAGAGTACACTATCTGTATCACCCCTTGGTAAGAGAAGTCTATCGGATACAACGTAAGATCGACCGAGGCACACCGGTTGTAGTAAGTCTATCGAGCTTTGGATTTTGACTGAGGACTCTTTCGTAGTGAAACATCTGACTAGACCCTTAGTACATTGTTGGTCCTAGACCATGCTAGTATAGTCACCAAGCATATAAACTTCGTACGTGCACCGTGAAGCACAGCGGTTGTTGTAAGCTGTACCTCTACTAAGTAAGGTCATGGAACACGGTTAGTGTTGACCAGTACACTGCACCATAACGTGGTCTCAAGCATTGCACCCCGCTTGAGGGATTCTTAGTTAATTAAGGAAATGTTTGTTTAGACACATAAAGGATTGGACCATTAGGATAACCGAACGTGTTCATGGAAGTCAACTTGACTTGGCCATGGTGTTCTTTTTGGTTGAACTCTTTTTAAGGGCCTAACTATCTTTTACCAATCATTAACGAAAGCATTGAAACACATCACGTCTCTCGGATATGGTAAACCATGTATTATATTATGCTTAAGAAAGTTTAGAACATTTTAGAATGTTAATACGTTACCCAACCGAGTCGCTCAATTAGATGAGTCATCTGAACGTGTATGCCTGTAGTCAGACTGCACGGGCGTCAGGGGTAAGGGACGTTGCTGTCTATTCAGAATCTTCAAGCCTAATGCAGTACCCAGTGACATGTCTTATGACAGGGGCGTTTAGGACTAGTGTAATGAATACAAGGCCTCTGCCTATTTATGAGCCAGCATTCCATACTCTCGACAACATAACTGGCAAAGTCATAGTATGCACTTACTTTAACCTTATCTGAATTACAAATTTTATCGCATTTACTTTACCTGTCTTATAAACTAGAAAATCCCAAAATAAAATTTCACTACTCCCTAACTATCTTAGGCTAAAATATAGGTTCGATGTTACTGATATCTCAAAAATACGAATCTAGGTCATACTTCCCTTACTTATAAGGAGTAGTAAGATTTAGGCCCCGCTAAATATAAATTTAAAACAGTACCCTCTCCCACGAGTGGCTGATCCTGGTGAGCCTTGGCCTGACGACACCGCGCAATTAAAAACCATCCCTTTCGGCCATATCAGGCACTACTTACATGGGGTCAAAAGTATTATATATACCGACCACAAAAGTCTCCAACACATATTTAATCAGAAACAACTGAACATGAGGCAGTTTAGGTGGATTGAGTTATTGAATGATTACGATTTCGAGATTCGTTACCACCCGGGGAAGGTGAATGTGGTAGCTGATGCCTTGAGTAGAAAGGACAGAGAACCAATACGGGTAAAAGCTATGAATATAATTATTCGTACTAACCTTACTACTCAAATAAAGGAGGCGCAACAGGGAGTTGTAAAAGAAGGGAATTTGAAGAATGAAATACTCAAAGGATCGGAGAAACACCTTAATATTCGAGAAGACGGAACCCGGTATAGAGCTGAAAGAATTTAGGTGCCAAAGTTTGGAGATGTGAGAGAAATGGTACTTTAGGAAGCACATAAAACCAGATACTCAATACATCCCGGAGCGGGAAAGATGTACAAGGACCTCAAGAAACATTTTTGGTAGCCGGGTATGAAAGCCGATATTACGAGATATGTAGGAGAATGTTTGACGTGTTCTAAGGTCAAAGCTGAACATCAAAAACCATCAGGTCTGCTTCAACAACCTAAAATCCTGGAATGGAAATGGGAAAATATTACAATGGATTTCATTACTAAATTGCCAAGGACTGCAAGTGGTTATGATACTATTTGGGTAATAGTTGATCGTCTCACCAAATCAGCACATTTTCTGCCAATGAGAGAAGATGGCAAAATGAAGAAGTTGGTGCGATTATACTTAAAAGAAGTTGTCTCCAGACATGGAATACCAATCTCTATTATCTCTGATAGGGATGGCAGATTTGTTTCAAGGTTTTGGCAGACATTACAGCAAGCATTAGAAACTCGTCTAGACATGAGTACTGCCTATCATCCATAGACTGATGGGTAGAGCGAAAGGATGATACAAACGCTTGAAGACATGCTACGAGCATGTGTTATTGATTTTGGAAACAGTTGGGATCGACATCTACCATTAGCAGAATTTTCCTACAACAACAGTTACCACTCGAGTATCGAAATGGCACCGTTCGAAGCACTTTATGGTAGAAAGTGAAGATCTCTGATTTGTTGGAATGAATTGGAGGATAGACAGATTACGGGTCCAGAGATAATCCAAGAAACTACCGAGAAAATCATCCAAATTCAACAACGGTTGAAAACCGCTCAGAGTCAACAAAAGAGCTACGCGGACCTTAAAAGGAAAGATATAGAATTTGAAATTGGAGAGATGGTCATGCTTAAGGTTTCGTCTTGGAAAGGCGTTGTTCGATTTGGTAAACGGGGGAAACTAAATCCAAGATACATTGGACCATTCAAGATTTTAGATCGTGTCGGACCAGTAGCCTACCGACTTGAATTACCTCAACAACTCGCCAATGTACATAATACCTTTCACATCTCGAATCTGAAGAAGTGCTTAGCTAAAGAAGATCTCACTATTCCTTTAGACGAAATTAAAATCAACGAAAAACTACAATTCGTTGAAGAACCCGTCGAGATAATGGATCGTGAGGTTAAAAGGCTCAAGCAAAATAAGATACCGATCATCAAGGTTCGATGGAATGCTCGTAGGGGACCCGAGTTCACCTGGGAGCGTGAAGATCAAATGAAGCTGAAATACCCGTACCTATTTCTAGAAGATTCGTCAACACCTTCAACAGCTTAAAATTTCGGGACGAAATTTATTTAACGGGTAGGTACTGTAGTGACCCAAACTTTTCCATGATTATATATTAAATGAAAACTATATTTGCATGATTAAATGTTTCTAACATGTTAAGCAATCAAACTTGTTAAGACTTGATTTATTGAAATAAGTTTCATGTAGACAATTGACCACCCAAGTTGACCGGCGATTCACGAACGTTAAAACTTGTAAAAACAACATGAAGTAAGTATACATAAAATGAAAGTAGGGAATTAAGAAACGCGAAACGATATATATAACGGCTATCGTTACAACAACGTCTTACTAAATACATATGTATCATGTTAAGATATTAATACACTATGTTTAACATCATGAAATGATAATTAAATATATCATTAAATGTATTAACAATGAACTACACAAGTAAGATGAGACTACTAACTTAAGGATTTCGAAACAATACATATATGTAACGATTATCGTTTTAATAGTATTTTACACATATATATATATATATATATATATATATATATATATATATATATATATATATATATATATATATATATATATATATATATATATATATATATATATATATATATATATGATATTAAGATATATTAATACACCATGTTAACATAACAATTTAACATCTCATTTAAGTGTAATAAGAATGGATCAATTACATTTAACAAGATCGTTAACTTAAAGGTTCCGAAACAACACTTACATATAACGACTAACGATGTCTTAACGACTCAGTTAAATGTATATACATGTAGTGTATTAAGATGTATTAATACACTTTTGGAAGACTTCATGACATATATCAAAGTACTTCTACTTAACAAAAATTCTTACAATTACATCCTCATTCATTTTCATCAACAATTCTACTCGTATGCACCCGTATTCGTACTCGTACAATACACAGCTTCTAAGATGTATATACTATTGGTATATACACTCAATCATCAGCTCCTTAGCAGCCCATGTGAGTCATTAAATATGTGGGAACCATCATTTGGCAACTAGCATGAAACATCTCACAAAATTACAAAAAATATTATAAATCATTCATGAATTATTTACATGAAAACAAACTTACACATCCTTTATATCTAATCCATATACCAACGACCAAAAACACCTACAAACACTTTCATTCTTCAATTTTCTTCATCTAATTGATCTCTCTTAAGTTCTATCTTCAAGTTCTAAGTGTTCTTCATAAATTCTATAAGTTCTTGTTTCATAAAATCAAGAATACTATCGAGTTTGCAAGATTACTTCCAAGCTTTCTAATCCAATCCAAGTAATCATCTAAGCTCAAGAAATCTTTCTTATTTACAATAAGATATCTTTCTAATACAAGGTAATACTCATATTTAAACTTTGATTCAATTTCTATAACTATAACTATCTTATTTCGAGTGGAAATCTTACTTGAACTTGTTTTCGTGTCATGATTCTACTTCAAGAACTTTCAAGCCATCCAAGAATCTTTTGAAGCTAGATCAATTTTTATCACTTCCAGTAGGTTTACCTACTAAAATTTAGGTAGTAATGATGTTCATAACATCATTCGATTCATATATATAAAACTATCTTATTCGAAGATTTGAACATGTAATCACGAGAACATAGTTTAGTTAATTCTAAACTTGTTCGTAAACAAAGTTAATCCTTCTAACTTGACTTTTAAAATCAACTAAACACATGTTATATATCTATATGATATGCTAACTTAATGATTTAAAACCTGGAAACACGAAGAACACCGTAAAACCGGACATACGCCGTCATAGTGAAATCGGGGGCTGTTTTGGGTTTAAAAAAAATAAAAAGTATCTTAATCTTTGAATTGGAAGCTTGTTTTCTGGAAAAATGATATTACATATGAACATAATACTATATCCAAAAATCATGGTTAAACACAAAGTGGAAGTATGTTTTTCAAAATGGTCATCAAGATGTCGTTTTTTCGACGGAAATGACTACCTCTTTAAAAAATGACTTGTAACCTGTATTTCCGACTATAAACTTATACTTTTTCTGTTTAGTTTCATAAATTTTAGTTCATTTTGAAACCAAAGCAACTTGAATCACTCAAAACGGATTTGAAACGAAGAAATGACGGGTAAAACAAAATTGGATAAACTTGCTAGTTTTAGCTACGAAAATTTTGTAACAAATCTAGACTAAACATATCCTAACTAATTTATATTGTATTATACATATTATGTAATCTTAGGATACCATAGACACGTATACAATGTTTTGACATATCATATCGACCCATCTATGTATATTATTTGGAACAACCATAGACACTCTATATGCAGTAATGTTTGAGTTAGCTATACAGGGTTGAGGTTGATTCCAAAAATATATATACTTTGAGTTGTGATCTAGCCTGAGACGTGTATACACTGGGTCATGGATTGATTCAAGATATATATATATATATATATATATATATATATATATATATATATATATATATATATATATATATATATATATATTGATTTATTTCTATACATCTAACTGTAGACAACTAGTTGTAGGTTACTAACGAGGACTGCTAACTTAACAAACTTAAATCATAAAAACGTAATAAAAAATGTTGTGAATATATTTCGATCATAAATTGATATATATGTACATATTTGTTATATGTTCGTGAATCGACCAGTGGCCAAGTCTTACTTCCCGACGAAGTAAAAAATCTGTGAAAGTTAGTTATAGTCCCATTTTTTAAATCTAATATTTTTGGGATGAGAATACATGCAGTTTTATAAATGTTTTACAAAATAGACACAAGTACGTGAAACTACATTCTATGGTTGAATTATTAAAACGAATATGTCCCTTTTTAGTCTGGTAATCTAAGAATTAGGGAACAGACACCCTAATTGACGCGAATCCTAAAGATAGATCTATTGGGCCCAACAAGCCCCATCCAAAGTACCGGATGCTTTAGTACTTCGAATTTATCATGTCCGAAGAGAGTCCCGGAATGATAGGGGATATTCTATATGCATCTTGTTAAGGTCGGTTACCAGGTGTTCACCATATGAATGATTTTTATCTCTATGCAGTTTGCGAAATGCCTGATACGAGATGTGTATTTATGAGAAATGAAATCTTGTGGTCTATTATTACAATTTGATAAATATATAGGTTAACCCTGTAACTCACCAACAATTTTTTGTTGACGTTTTAAGCATGTTTATTTTCAGGTGATTGTTAAGAGCTTCCGCTGTTGCATACTAAATTAAGGACAAGATTTGGAGTCCATGCTTGTATAATATTGTTTAAAAACTACATTCGAAGGCATATATTGAAGTGTAATATTATTGTAAACCATTATGTAATGGTCGTGTGAAAACGCTATATTTTAGATTATCATTATTTGATAATCATCGTAATATTTTAAAAGTTATGGTTTGTTTTAAAATCGAATGCAGCCTTTGAAAAACGTCCCATATAGAGGTCAAAGCCCCGCAATGAAATCAATTAATATGGAACGTTTATAATCAATATGAACGGGACATTTCAGTAATAAGTAGTTTTCGCAGGATCAGGTAAACGATCAAGTTGTAGATTAGTCATATTAGTGAATTCTAGTCGACTCGGTCAAGACACACTAATACAGACTCATTCCCTATAACCAATGCTCTGATACCAACTGTGATGCCCCGTCCAAAACCATCATGGTACGGATCATAAACAACAGGTCCATTACACGGTATAACGCTATATGATGTTTTAAAACAAGTTTTGCATTCATGAAAAGATAACGGTTTACCAACGACAAATGTTTTACAAAAGTAACGTGCTTCTACGAATAGCAAGCATTAACGAAAGTACGTGACACTTAGGTCATTACAAAATCGTAGTTCAAAAATAACATAAGTAATGAATGCAAAGTAAAAAGTTCCATGATCGAGACATCTCTAACAATGCAGCGGAAGTCTAACACAGCAAGTCTAATACAGCGAAAGCAATTTCATGTAAGCACCTGAGAAATAACAAAGTAAAATATATCACCCCCTAAAAGTACACTTGGCGAGTGCATTAAAACAAGACAAAGTATTAAACACCCATTAAATGCTAGCGCGACTAGCCCGAGTGGGGATGTCAAACCCTATAGATCCATATCTAAGATTCGCGTTCACCGGTTCATAAACCAATAACTAAACGTTACCGTGCTAAGGGGAAAATTTGTGTCGTTATGTCACCCACACTTATATAAAGTTTAAGTACTCGTTTCTAGTAAGTAAAACATAAAAAGCGCATGTATTCTAAGTCCCAAAAATAGTTGAAGTAAAAAGGGAGCTATAACTCAAAGTGAATGTGCAGTAAAGTCGTAACGAAAATGTAAGCAAGTAGTAAGTCGGTCCAAAAGGTCCTTAACCTAAGTTAAAGGTTACTAAGTCAGTAAATCAACACAAAAAGTTTAAAAGTACGTAAGTTAAGTCTTAAGTATCATCATTATCATCATACGTAAAAGATAAAGTAAGTTTTCAACTAGAATAGAGATCGAAACAAATGGCTGACTTCGGACAGCCGCTACGACCTCTACACGAACTGAAATGATACGCGTTCAGTGGCCAAGGCTCCATTTGTGAGTTCTCTTACCAATATTCGAAGATCAGATCCTAAATCGATGCCGTTTGACTGTGGCGACGGTTCAAGCGCGAGTAGGTCAGAAATTTCAGCACGTCGTTACAAAGGCGTAGTGAATTTTGAAAGGCTATAAATCCTAAACCGTATATCGGATTTAGGCGAGTCTTAAACGAAAAGTCATATAAAAAAACCGAAATATCTGGAAATCAACTTTCCAGAAGCCCCAGGAGTCTGATCAGACCCTGAAAAACAGAAACAAGTGCTCTAGTGGGTTTCTTGGTGTTTGATGCTTATCACGGTTCTCATCCTTGATGCGTATAAGTATCAAGTGTACAACTCTTTGATGTTTTAGCATCATTTTGACCAAGTTTTAACCATCAACACACAATGTCAAGACTAAGAAAAGAAATACAACTCATTTAAGAGTTTGAGCAAGATGATGAACCAAAGTTACATCAAGTTCTTAGTTTCGACACAAGTACAAGATCTATTAAGCTATAAACTTGATTCAAACTAAATAAGAAAGACCTTAAGTTATAGAACTTAGATCTTAGCTAAATATTGAAAACCTTAGACTAGAAAGTCTAGATCTTATGTTCTTGGTGAAACCCTAAGTTATAGAACTTAGACTTTCAACCTTTTCAAAATCTTAAGTTATAAAACTTAGATTCTTACAACATAGAATGGATATAAGCTAATGAGCTTTTGTTTTAACAAGTTGGATGACCATAAGTTACATAACTTAGATAAAACAAAATAATAAAATCCTAAGCTAGAAAGCTTGGATTTCTTAACAACACTTATGAGACTTCAAGCTAGTAAGCTTGTATCTTTGTTTAATGAAAACACAAGTTACAAATTTAAAGTACAACAAATTAAAGAAGATCATAAGTTAATAAACTTGATCTTTTAACTAACTTTTTGTAGAAACCTCAAGCTAGAAAGCTTGGATTTCTAATGTTCTTGAAGATCTTTAAAGCAAAAGTTAGATCTACAAGTTACATGAAGATCATAAACATAGGTTTTGATCTTTTGACAAAAATAAAGAGATCTTAAGCTATAAAACTTAGATCTAACAAAGTAATGAAGATTCAAAGCTAAAAAGCTTGAATCCTTCATGTTCTTGAAGATTTCAAATCAAGGTTTGAATCTACAAGATATAACAAGATCAAAAACCTAAAAAGCTTGATCTTTTGATGATGATGATGATTTCGTGATTTAAGAAAGAAAAAGGAAGAAAGAAAATTCAAGAAACTTACAAGTTCTTAAGCTTTTAGATTGAGAAAGACTAGAGAGAAAATTAGAGAGAAAGTGTGTGTGTTTTTGAGAAATGAAATGAAGAGTGAAATGAGAATCAAGTTTGAATTTAAGGTGGTGGTGGTGGTGGTGGTGTGTCCCTTAAAACCGACGGTCACCATGATGGGGATGGGGGGAACCATTTTGCTTTACATGGGTGGTGGTACAAAAGTGGTGCTTGCATGTTAGGATCCCATGTAACATGGTGTAGGAAATGGTACACAAGCATGCATAAACTTGTCTTATATCTTCATGGGTTTTGTCCTACATCTTAATGGATCATAAGTCCATTAAAATGGGCTAACATAAAAGTCCACTAACTAGAGTAGGGTGGGCCTTTACTAAACTAGGTCCATTAAGGTAAAAAGTCCATTAAGACTAACTAGTGTGCATTAGTAAAACACTAAGCGTAATTAAGAAACCATCAAGCTAAGTAATTATCATTACTAAATAACAATTATGATTAAGTAGTCATAACGCTCCAATTATGAACAAAGTTTAACGTGTACTAAGTACAAAGCTTGTTCTAAACGACAAGTGACACTAACGGTCATAAAAGTATTCGAGGATCAAGTTAAGTGATTAAGCACTTAATAACACGTTTTAAGATATTAACGAAAGTAATTAACACGAATAACGATCCCAGAATATAATCTAACTCAGTACACACATATACGCAGTTTCGTGAAAGTATAAAGCATAAATATAATTTGAAAAAGTCGGGTCGTTACACAACACGTGGTCTTTCAGCCTCCTTAGACTCGAAAATGGATTGAAAATGTTTTTTGACCGCTTCTTTAACTTCACTCGGGTTTTCATTCCACCTTCCATTTATGTTAAGGCCTCAGATGTTGCATTTATTATATTTCCTTTTAATGGAAGCGTGAAAAAACTTAGAATTCTCGTCGCCTTCTAAAATCCACCTATTTATCGCCTTTTGCCTCAACATGTTGACCTTAGTGTTTTCCTTTTCTAACCAAGTCTTACGGTCGCTCAACCATTCTTTCCTTTCATCATCATTTAATGAACCACATTCCGCCTTTTTTTCCTAAACATCAACCTTTAACTTGAGGTCACATATTTCACTATCTAGATTACCAAATTCCCTTTTACTCCAATCTCGAAGATCAAACTTAACGTTCTTAAGTCTATCCCTAAAAATGCAATCTCTTCTCGAACTAGTAACCAGTTTGACTCAAGCGTTCTTTATAACATCATCAACCCCATCTTTCTTGAACCACTCATTAAAAATCTTGAAAGGCTTGGGACCATAATCAATGGATTTATCCTTAAGAATCAATGGGCAATGGTCAGAGACATGTCTATCAAGCGATTGAACTGAGAGATCTTTCCATAAACTAATAAAATTGTCATTTACCAAAAATCGATCAAGCTTACTAAACTTTTCCCCATCGTCACTAATTCTTGTGAATTTCCTACCGTTAATTGGGATCTATATCAAGTTGTTTCTTGCAATAAACTCATTCAACCTAGTAGCATGAGTTTGGTTAAAGCACAATTTAACCTATCTGAACAATCCATCACCTCATTAAAATCCCCACAAACAACCCAAGCCGAATCTATATCACTGATCAAACTGTCAAGAATATTCCACATTCGTTTCTTACTAGCATTGTTGTGAGGGCCATACAAGTTAACAATAATCGAATCCTTCCCCGAAATAACCCAATTCCCTCGAATAGCTAAGAAGAACTCATTACAAAGACAACTAGTAGCCACAAAAGCGTTAGTATCCCATACCAACAACATCACCCCCCCCCCCCCCCCGATTTACCTACAACTTCTTTTTGCACAAAATTACAATTATTACTACCCCACAAGCTATGAACCCAACGATCACTTAGGTGTCTGCATCTCATTTCTTGTAAGGCAATTAAATCCGGTTTCTCATTAAAGCAAATGTTTTTAACCCACTCGAATTTCCCCTTTACACCAAGTCCGCAAAAATTAAGTGTTAAGATCTTCATAATAAAAAACAAGAATACGAAGGGGGAGGTACAGGGCACTTACTGGGGGTTGAGAGTATTCCACCTCAACCCGAGATCGTTTCCAAATTCTTTTACCTCATTACTACTTATCGAATGGAAACGAATGCTGGAGTTGAAAGGCTGGACTTTGAACTTCTTCTCCTATCATGAGGCTTCGAACCACATGCCCTACACCTATGCGTTTCATCAAGAGTGATGCCCTTCTGAGCCATATCCTTCATACGTTTAATTCTGGAGGAAGCCCTACAATTGCTTATAACCTTCCAATAGCAGTACCACAGAATGAGATAGATGAAGACCTAGATGACTTGCTTGAATTGGGACGAGCAACAGGTACCTCATATGGAACTTTATTTACTCGTATACCGTCCACTGGCCGTAAATATTTTTATTTGTGTTATATAATATTTAATGAAAATTATATGGAATGAAAACACATTTAAAACTTAATTCATTCTTATAATTTTCATCAAATATTATATAGCACAATTAAAAATATTTACAGTCAAAGTTGACAAATAAAGACTTTGAAAAGTCAACAGTGGACACTTAAGATGGGACGGAGGGAGTACATTATTAAATAAATATTTCAATTATACATAATATGTACAAATAATGAAGATATACATATACATATACATATACATATATATATATATATATATATATATATATATATATATATATATATACTGATAACGCCATTTTCATACATATATTTTGGGCATTATCTTGTTCCATTTGCTGGTATTTTGAAGACTTTGATTAAGATATCTAGTTATTTGAGTTTAAAATGAAGAAAGTGTCAAGATATGGTTCGTTGGCTCATTAATGTTGATTTTCATTGAAGATATAGCCAAAACGAAGTTAGAGTTGAAGATAAACGTGCCCCGGGTGAAAAAATCAGTTTCCATCGCTTCAGGATGAGGTTTATCGCGTTTTGGTCATCGTGATACGTGATGAAGTGCATTAGAACATGACATGGAAAAGAAGCCAAACTGGCCAATCTGTCGCGTTTCAAGCAGATTGGTCGCGTCCTGGTTCATCTCGTTTCGCGATGGGTTGTCACGGATCGCGACCGGGGTCGGTTTCAGCTAATTTGTTTACTCCTATAAATAGACGAATTTTACCCCAATTTAGGGCATGCAGTTTTATTTACGAATTTTCTTTCACATCAACATTAATTACGAATTTATTAGCTTTTCTACATTATTTTGCAAGGGTTAAATTTATTACATCAAGTTTGGTTAGTTTAATCTCTTATTTAACTTTTATTATTTTGTTCTTTATTCAATTCAATGTTCATGCTTAATTGTTCTTCTTATTTATTTGTTATTTGTTTTACCATGAGTAGCTAAATATTTAGTATTCACTTAGATGCATGAACCTAGGTGATGAATTGCGATCTTTTGGTTAACGACAATTAATTAAAATTACACAATTTTATGTCTAGCTAAGATCCACCGTTATTAAAGCTTATTGATTGTTAGATCACGGGAGTTATTGATTAATTAACGACAGTTAAATTGATTAATAGCTTTTACTAGATTATTGAACGTGAATAATTTAGGAATACGTGAGATTTTATGAGGGACACCGATAATAAAATTAATCGTATAGTGGTTGAGCTTGAAATTAGTTGCAACGATTGTGAGGTTATAAGGGACACCAAACCAACCTAAGTTAGATTATAATCTTGAGTAATATCATTGTGAATTGGTTAGTAATTCTAGGTTAACGACAGTTATACTTAGGTTGCTAGTCTTAAACTGTAGGAATCGACAGATAAATACAGTGTCACATTATTGTAATTGTTTACTTCGCGAGTTTAACTGAGCAATCCTAGCCTAGGGAATTGTAGCTAAGTGGATACCTTTGTTTCTTATTGAGTTAAGTTTAATTTACTTTCGCGTTTAGTCAGTTTTACAACAAAACTTCCCTTTTAAATCTTAGAATAATTAATAGTTCAAGTTTTCAATTACCTGCTCTCTGTGGAACGAATTGGTGAAATACTTGTTTAATTACTACACGAACTGGTTATAGTTGCCTGTATTGTGTGATAATCGATAGGTATTTAGCTAATAATTTAGAGTACGAAATTACACATCAACTTTTTGGTGCCGCTGCCGGGGAGCGGTGTAATTATTGGAAATTTGGTTCAACTTTTGATTATTCGATCCTTTTGTGAGAAGCAATTCTTGCAAAGGTTCCTTTTCTGTTATTTTTGTTTGATTTTACGCGCGGTTTTGTTGTGGTGTGATCGCAGGTTAGGTACCAATAACTCTGGAACCGTCTAGAGTTTGCTACACACGCAGCAAAGCTAAAGAAGAACAGGAAATCGCCGAGGATTTCGCTGAGTTACCTTTTTATATTCCGGATTTTGAGTATATTAAGGAAGAAGTTAACATGGCTGAAGGAGTAGCAGGACAGACTATGGAAGCATTGATGAAAGCCACAAGGGCTGGTAACGGACATGCTATTAGGCAACCACCAGTCACTAAAGATTTTGAGGTCAAAGGACAGATTCTTAATATGATAACTCACCAATGCCAATTCAGAGGTACACCGAAAGAGGATGCATTTGAGCATCTCCGTTCCTTCAAAAGCATTTGCAACTTGTTCAAGATTGCAAATATCGCGGATACAGTTATCTATTTGAGGGTTTTTCCTTGGTCTTTGAAAGATGATGCCAAGGATTGTTTAGACTCATTGACTGAAGGTGAAATTGATAGTTGGACTACAATGGAAGATAAATTTTTGCAACGTTTCTTTCCAGCTGCAAAGGCCGCTCAACTGCAGAGCGACATTAATCACTTTGTTCAGAAGCCACATGAGACACTTTATGATGCTTGGACACGGTTCGGAAAAATGTTACGTAATTGTCCTCAACACGGGTTAAACAACTTCAATAAGGTACAAATTTTCTTCAAAGGTGTTAATGTGCCGACAAGGAAAGAATTTGATATTGCTGCAGGTGGTTCTTTGATGAAAAAGACTCCGGATGACACTTATGAAATCATCTCAGATACTGCCACGCATTCGTATGATTGGCATCAAGAATTAGATCTTTCTCGCTCTTCTTATATTGCTAGTACCGAAACTAGTGACGAGCTTGCCGCAGTTAAGGCTCAACTTGCGACTTTCAAGAGACAGATGGAGTCAATGACTAAAGAGATGAACGCTATGTAGGTGGGTTGTGAATTTTGTCAAGGACCGCATCTGACCAAAGATTGTGATCAAGCATCAATGGAGGAATAGGCTAATTATCTGGGTTATGTTAAGAAGGGTGATTTTGCTCTTAGTGAATTTCCAGGTGGGAGACAGTTTTTCAATCAGGCGAATAATATGGGTGGTAACAATTATCAGAGTGGTAATCAGGTTTATCAGGGCAATCAGAAGGTATATCCGTACAGGCCGCCTGGGTTTAATAACAGAAATCAGCAAGCACCACCTAGGAATTTCCAGCAGCCTATGCCACCAGTTCAGCAGCCAGAGAATAAGATGCCTCCTTTGGAGGAATTGCTACGGGGTTTTATTATGAAAACGGAAGAAAGTATCACTGCTTTGAGGCAAGATGGGGAATCTACAAAACAGCAAGTTAGAAATCAGTAGGCTTCGATTCAGAACTTGGAACGGGATGTGGGGCATATCGCTCAATCGTTATCGGAGTGACCACCGGGTGCTCTCCCAGCTAATACGCAATCCAATCCAAACAACATAGTTCCTGCTAGGAATGAGCACGTGAATGCTATAACCACTCGAAGTGGTTTGGTTATTAACAAGGAGACTCCAAAGTCTTCTCCTATTGTTTCTTCTAATGTTTTGCAGGTACCTATTAATGAGGAGAAAAAGGAGGAAGAGCCCGAGTTAGAAAAGTCGCCTGACGAAGAGAAAAAGGAAGATGATCCGCCGGAGATCATAACTAAATCATCGCCGTTGAAGGAATACAAAGAACCAATTCCTTAGCCGAAAGCATTAAAGAAGGATAAGCTCGCTAGTCAATATCAGAAATTTGCAAACATGATTAAACAGATTAGCGTGAACATGCCACTCGCGGAAGTACTCTAGGGGATGCCTAACTATGGGAAGTTTCTTAAAGATCTAATCTCCAAGAAAGGTAAGTACCATGAGGTATCCGCTGCATTCCTCCATAAGGAATGTTCGGCCATCTTGAAAAAGAGCAAGATGCCTCCAAAATTGGGAGACCCGGGTAGTTTTCTTATCCCTTGTGTTATGGGTAATTCGGAAGTGTACGATGCACTTGCCGACTTAGGTGCTAGTGTTAACCTTATGCCATATTCATTATATCTTAAACTTGGCCTAGGAGACTTGAAACCTACAAGAATGGGGATTCGCTTAGCGAACCACTCTTTTGATACCCCCATTGGAATAGCCGAGGACATATTGGTAAAGGTTGAGTCACTTATATTTTCAGTTGATTTCGTGATCTTAGAGATGAGAGAGGACACTAAGGTGCCCATTATTTTAGGTCAACCATTCCTTAACACCGCGGATGCTATCATCCACGTTCAAAAAGAACAACTTAGCTTAGGTGTTGGGAATGTGAGGGTGATTTGTCACATTAATAAAGCCATGAGATACCCTATTTCAATCGATGATGAATGTTTTGCTATTGATGTTATTGACGATTGTGTTGAGCATGATTTGCAGGAATTGTTAAGTGTAGACACGTCGGATGTAATCATGATGGGTGAAGTCAACGATGACTTCAACCCGGAAGTTGAGTTGGAGGAATTGCTTAAAGAAGATGAGCTTAAAGAATCTGAATCATTTGAAACTATCCGGTTGAAAAATGAATTCCGTATCAAAACATGTCTCGAAGAACCACCCACCTTGGAGCTTAAGGAACTTCTACCTCACATGGAATATGCTTATCTTCAAGGTACGTCCCAATTGCCGGTTATTATTTCTTCGACACTTACCGACGACCAAAAGGGTCGATTAGTTTCCGTTCTTAAATCCCACAAAAGGGCAATAGCTTGGAAAACCTCAGACATACCGGGCATCAATCCGGCCTTTTGTACTCATCGAATCCTAATGGAAGATGATTTTAAACCCGTGGTACAAAGGCAACGTCGTCTAAACCCGAATATGAAAGAGGTCGTTAAAAAAGAGGTGGTTAAATTGCTCGATGCAGGGTTAATTTATCCCATCTCGGACAGCCCGTGGGTAAGCCCTGTTCAAGTTGTGCCCAAAAAGGGGGGCATGACTATTGTTCTCAACGAGAAGGACGAACTTGTCCCTACTCGTACTGTCACGGGATGGAGAGTTTGTATAGATTATCGTCGTTTGAACGACGCCACTGGGAAGGACCACTTCCCGCTTCCATTTATCAATCAAATGCTTGAGCGTTTAGCGGGAAGGGAGTTCTATTGTTTCCTAGATGGATTTTCAGGCTACTTCCAAATCCCCATTGATCCGAAGGACCAAGATAAAACCACATTTACTTGTCCTTTCGGTACCTTTGCTTATCGGTGAATGCCATTCGGGCTATGCAATGCCCCGAGCACCTTCCAAAGGTGTATGGTCGCCATCTTTCATGACATGATCGAAGACTTCCTGGAAGTTTTCATGGACGATTTTTCTATTTTTGGAGACTCTTTCGATTCGTGTCTTGCTAATCTTGAAAAAGTGCTCAAAAGATGCGAGGAATCAAACCTTGTTCTTAATTGGGAGAAATGCCACTTCATGGTGAAGGAAGGCATTGTCTTAGGGCACAAAATCTCTCGTGCAGGTATTGAGGTTGATAAGGCCAAAATTGATGTTATCTCGGGCCTTTCCAAACCTACAAACGTTAAAGCCATTCGTAGTTTTCTTGGTCATGCGGGATTCTATAGACGGTTCATTAAGGACTTTTCTAAGATTGCCCGACCATTGACCAAACTCCTTAAGAAGGACGTTCCTTTCGACTTTAATATCGAATGCGAGAACGCTTTCAACTTCTTAAAAGAGAAGCTCACACACGCTCCTATCATGGTATCTCCCGATTGGTCACATCATTTCGAGCTTATGTGTAATGCTAGTGATTTCGCGCTAGGCGCGATTTTAGGTCAACGCCACATTAATCACTTTAAACCTATTTATTACGCGAGTAAGACACTTACGGGGGCTCAATTGAATTATACCACCACGAAAAAGGAGCTCCTTGCAGTCGTCTTTGCGTTTGATAAATTTAGGTCATATTTGGTGTTGTCTAAAACGGTCGTTTACACCGATCATTCGGCCCTTAAGTACTTGTTCTCTAAACAAGATGCTAAACCTAGACTCATTCGTTGGATTCTTCTTCTCCAAGAATTTGACATTGAGATCAAGGATAAAAAGGGTGCCAAAAATTTAGCAGCGGATCATTTATCGCGTCTTGAAAATCCAAACCTAGAGGAACTCAATGAATCGGACATTCATGATACATTCCCCGATGAGACCCTTATGGGTATTGAAATTGAATCCGAAGATTTATGATATACTCCGTAAGATTCATGATATACTCCGTAAGATTTATTTATTTATTTATTATTATTATTATTATTATTATTATTATTATTATTATTATTATTATTATTATTATTATTATTATTCAAAATTAATATTATTATTAATCTTATGGTTAGGAGTATTATTATTAGTAGTATTATACATAAAATATTACGACGGAGTGCTGTCCGAGTAATTTAAAAATTGTTCTTCGAACGAGATAGAGCTAAGGAAATTATGGGTTATAGCTATGGAGGTTATGGGTATTGCTTGGGGGTTATGATTATGAGTCAAACCTAGTGTTTATCATCTCCGTCGCGTCCACGTACTTTTCCTGCAATATTGAATCACAATATTGATACGTGAGCATTCATATCTTATATTTATATATTAATAGCGTATCCCTGACTAGTGCTCGAGTATATATGTCTATGCATGTTTGTATGCTTAGTTTCGTTATTAAATAGTTTATGATAAATCAAGAATTTGATACATATGCTACTGAGATAAGGTATATGATATGCATGTCGTGGAAAAGCTGGCGAAAAATTAATAACTTTTCATTTAGAAAGCGTATGGTTTCGATGAATGGATTAAAAGATATAGTTAACTGAATTATCATTAATTTTAGTATTATTATTAAAATGATGATTATTATTATTACTATCATCGTTATTATCGTCGTTATTATCATTATCTAATTATTATTATTATTATTATTATTATTATTATTATTATTATTATTATTATTATTATTATTATTATTATTATCATTATCGTTATTAATATAAGTATTATCATTAAAAATTATTATTTTTATTATTATTATTATTACTATCGTTATTATCATTAAGGTTATTATTAATATTATTATTATTATTAGTATTATCATTAATATTATTATGATATTTATTATTATTATTACTATCATTATCATTAAAACTAATATTAGTATCATCAAATTATTATGATTACTATTATTATCATTATTATGAATGCGATATAAAAGAGGACTAAAAGCTATTAAACAAGTCGATTAGGAAATAACGAGTATAAGTATCATGATTCAGTTAAAATATTGTTAAGATTGTGATTTAGATAAAAATATTGTTTTCATTATTTTTATCATTATTATTATTATTAAAAGTATCATTAATATTAAAACAATCATTTTTATTAAAATTATTATTTTTAATAGAAATATCATTGTTATTATAAAATATCATCATTATTACTATTTTAGTATTATTATTATTATTAAAAATTATCATTTTGAATAGAATTATTATTTTTATATAAAATATTATTATTACAGTTAATATTAAAAAGTATCCTTATTATTAAAATTATCATGACTAGAATTATCATTTTATCATAATTAATATCATCATTAGTAACTATAAATACTGTTATTATTATTAGTAGAATAATAATAATTATTATTATTATTACAAAATAATACAACTTTGTTATTATTATCAATATTATTTTATCAAATAAATATGTGATACAAAGATATTTTTACCACACGTAATAAAATTACATTATTAATACATACCACTATATTTTTATTATATTAAGTGAACTTTATAAATTTTATTACTTGAGATATATAAAATTATATTTTTAACATATATAAATTTTAATGTAAATTTTTATTTATTAAATAACTTGTATTATTTACTCTAATAAAATCTGATAAATATATTTAAATATATAAAACGACTATATTTAAGTTATATATAAACATGTATAGATTTTTTAAGTCATTTTGGGTCAAGTTGACTTTTGTTGACTTTTGCATATCGGTCTCGAGCATTAGGATTGTGATACACTACGACTTGACCTAAATTGTTAGACAGATATTGACCAACATATAAATATATATACTTAATATAGGTTCGTGAATCCGAGGCCAACCTTACACTTGTTCAATGCCGTCATATGTATTTTTACTACAAAATACAGTATTGTGAGTTTCATTTGCTCCCTTTTTAAATGTTTTTGCAATATATATTTTTGGGACTGAGAATACATGCGCTGTTTTTATAAATGTTTTACGAAATAGACACAAGTAATCGAAACTACATTCTATGGTTGGATTATCGAAATCGAATATCGCCCCTTTTAGCTTGGTAGCCTAAGAATTAGGGAACTGGCCCCTAATTGACGCGAATCCTAAAGATAGATCTATGGGCCTAACAAACCCCATTCTGGAATTTGGAAGGATTTAGTACTTCGATTTTATCATGTCCGATGAGAGTCCTGGAATGATGGGAATATTCTATATGCATCTTGTTAAGGTCGGTTACCAGGTGTTCACCATATGAATAATTTTTATCTCTATGCAGTTTGCGAAATGCCTGATATGAGATGTATATTTATGGAAAAATGAAATCTTGTGGTCCATTAAAATTATGGAAATGAATGATTATGATAAACAAATGAACCCACCAACCTTTTGGTTGACACTTGTAAGCATATTTATTCTCAGGTATTAAAGCAATCTTTCGCTATGCATTTGCTCATTTTAAAGATATTACTTGGAGTCATTCATGACATATTTCAAAAGACGTTGCATTCGAGTCGAACGAGTTCAAAAAGATTATTATTAAGTAAATGACAAATTAAATCATTCATAGTTTGGATATATTGTGAAATGGTAGGCATATTTGTCAACTATCGTTGTAATGAAAGTTATTTTTAAAAACGGATGCAATGTTTGTAAAACTTATCATATAGAGGTCAAATACCTAGCAATGGAATCATATGTTATTGTATTCATCCTTATAGATTAGGACGGGTCGTTTCAGCACACATCTTCATTGCCCATTGCATCACCATTAGCAACAGGTGTATTTGACATATTACCTGAGTTCAGATCCTCTTCATCACATAAATCAAAAAAATCATCGAGATCAAAACGATCTTCTTCATCAGATGGGTAATATGAGTTGTCATCATCACTTCCCGTGAAATCATCTGACTCATTGATTTCTTCTTCATTATTAGTTCCATGCTCAAAGTCTCTGTTAGACATGAGTTCACATGGATCGTCACCTATACTAGACCATTTTCTTTTCTCCTCAATAATATTAATGTAGTGTTCACGTGATTTATGGATTAAAACCATAGAATCCTTAACTTCATCAAGCTTGTATAGTTTCACATAAACCCTTCCCCATTGTAACTTTTGATTTCCTTTGAGGGGACAGTTTTCCATCTTGTAAACAACCCCACACCAGTCTGCTAGTGACATAAACATTGTGTCAGTCCAACAATGAATGAGCACACCTTTGATCCGTAGCCATGTCATTCATCCTTCAGGCCAAACATCTTCATCCCACTTTTGAATATTATGAACCCATTTTCTCAACGGGTGGGAGGTATCCTTTACAATCAATTCGTCTTCAACCATTGAGTTGAAGATGACAATAAGGCTAAGATTACCCAATAACTTGAATTCAAGATTATGAAACCCTTCTTCTTTTGTGATGTTTTGCAGATTCTTTAGGATTTTATAAGATTTAGCTTCACATAAAATAGCAGATTTGAGAATATCCTGGTTACAATTTTCATCATTAATCTTAACAATCTTCTCTTTAGCAGGCCCCATATCAGCAGCAGATTTTTTCTTATTGATAACATTCCTTAAATCTTCAACTTCGTCAGACCGTTTCTTCTTCAGCTTATCTCTCAGATCTATCTTTTCAGGTCCCATATCAGCCCTAAAACCATTGTTAGAAAACCCATCTTTCCTACCATTAACAACATCATTAAAACTTCATCCATCCTGGAAGCAATCGTTTACCAGATCAACCCTAGGAATGCGGATCTCCAGAGTAGGCCGGGGTCAAGGATCTATCCTAGGGTTACGTGAGGTAGCTTTGAAGATCTTTATGAACTCTCCTTTAATTTTGACCGATTCCAAATCTTTTAAGAGACGATTGACATCTCTAACACCAGCAAAATGAACAAAAGCAAATCGTTGTCTGTTTCGTAACCTTTTTGACGCGATGTACACATCTATAACACCCCGTCAAAAATCCCTTTAACGAAATGTTAACTCTGGTCCCAGTGCTTGGCTTGACTTCTACGTAACAACAATATTTTACAGCGGAAGCAATTAATATCTGAGAATAAAACATGCAAAACGGATCAATAATAATGTTGAGTGAATCTACAGGTTTTAGGTAAACAATACAGTATGTTTAAGAAATAAAATTTCAAAAATGTTTATTAGTGGAAGACCACCAAGATTCAATGTTAAAAGTTTGTAGACCACTTCGTGCCCCGTTTCAAAAGTTTGTTGACACTACCATGTCAAGTTTCAAATATTTGTAGACAATACCATGTCAAGTTTCACCTCATTTGTTCGTAATTCACGGTTTTAAACAACGTAGTATAGTATCTGAAAAATAGCATTCAGAAAATAGCTCAAGTTCATTGACCACGAGATTTCAAAAGTACAAATCCAAGTTGCGAAACGTATACATAATCCATGAGCACCTGAATACTAGCAATGACCAGAGTATAGAATCCACTACACTCCCTTTACCCCATAAAAATGTTATACACTTAAACTAGTGTATCTAATGTTCAAAGTAAATGCACCATAATTATAAAGTAGGGTGAGGTTGTCAACCTAACGGATCCGTCCATCTAAATTGTGCTTACCCGATGGTATTAAAAGTATTCAAACTAGAGGCTTTGTGATCAAACTCAATATGTATATATAGCACTCGTGTCAACATAAAAGCATTAGAAAATGTAAGTACAATAGTGTGTATTCTCATCCCTGAAAACATGTAAAAAGTGGGATTGTAGACTCACCTTTGATTAAAGCTCGGATTGAAAAGTGGACAAATAACCTGTACGATTTAGTGCCGAGTAATGCAACCTAAGTATACATATTTAGGTTGGTCAATAAATATGTCTTAAACAATGTGGTTTTATAGTATAAGTTGTCTTATTGCTCGACTCGACGCGTTTCAAAGTAGAAGTTCAACTAGTTCATGCAAGTCAACCAAAGTCAAACTTGGTCAAAGTAGTCAACTAAGGTCAACATCAGTAGGTTCATGTCAAATGTTGGTCAACATATTAAACCTAAGTCAAACAACACGTTTTAGATAATAAATAGTCAATTACACAATCTCAGTTTATCGTCATGCATAAAGTTCATGTACATGTAGCAAACTTTGCATAATATCTCATAGTACAAAATTCATGCAAACATGGCAAACTCCAGATCACAAGTATACTCAAAATTGATTCCAAAAAGTCCAGCCAGGGTCTCATACGATGTCTAAAAGTCAGGAATCAGAAGGGGTAAATTTATGGTTTGCCAAATCAATTTCTGATCGCGCACCGATTTCGTATCGGCTATAACCAGAGCTAGGGACATGCAATTGATACAAGACCAGTGGACATGGTTCAAGGACAAGTCAAACTAATACATATCAAAATATGAGAAATTTTTGTTTAGCCAATTTGTACAGTTTATTCATGAAAGTTGGATGTCCTGTGTTCAGCTCAATTCAGAAATTACACAATCTATGGCTCTAGTGTGCCCGATGCATAATATTTTAGAGATTGCAATTAACTAACCATATGTCACATATCATGTCAAGATTCATATTCCAGAAGCATTCATTCTAATTCATTAAATACAAACCACAGAGTACAAAACAGAGAGCAAGTTGCAGCTTCGATCCTAGTTTAGCTAGTCACTTTCGCATGCAATTATCCGAAGATCTAGCTACAATTAGACCATGATATCTACATGAAAAGTGAATTAATTTTTGTGTAAATTTCAGATATGCAAAGATTTAAACCCAAAAGTTAACACATTTTAGCATACAAGGCTGTTTTCATGCAAGTGCTGTAAAAATCTACTTTTTCACTAAATTAAGCATATCACAAGTTATAATCAAGCAAATGACATGATATACTAGTGAAAACTGAGTATTTTTGAATTATCTATCTAATGGTAATAAAATCACAAACCAATTCGTGGGCTATCAATACCAGAATTCTCATCAAACAACAAAAACACAACGTTAATTTCAAATGGACATAACTTGATCATCCGGAAACGAAATCAATCGAATCCAAAGCCTAAAATCAATAGTTTTTCATGAGGAATATAAATATCACATAATATCATGCAATTGAAAAATTTAAATTTCTGTACACACCACAAACAAATTCGATTTTCGTAATAAACAATCAAAACGGACAATTTATCGCATCTAACATTAATCATACATCAAGACTTGAGCAATAGACAACCTAAACCATGAAACATTAATAAAAATCTAATTTTAAGAATTAGAGTTAACTATTTATACCTTTTATCGATAAATAAAGCACACCAATACGTAGAGGATGATGCGAATTGCAAGTTTCGTGTTCAAAGTTCAAGCTAAAAATCAAAATTGATGGATGTTGTGTTAGGGTTGTTGATCGACGAGCAAAAGGAGAAGAGAGGGAATGAGGCTGTCGACTGTATTAGGTTTTAGGGAGTAGTTTGTAGTGTTTAGGTTTACTAGATAATTAAACTTAGGGCTTAAAACATCCACTAGTGATATCACAAGCCCAAGACAAGAAAAATAAGGGGAATGGGGGAGGGATCGGTCGAACATGGCCCAATGGGGTATTCACGGGCTCTCGTTTTGCAAAAGCGTTTTGTCGTGGTCCGTTTCAAGTGCCGTTTAGACGTGCCGAAGGCCTGGAACGCTAAACCGATCGTTAAAATGCAACCAAACGTTTAATTTATTAAAAACCCAATAAATTAAATATTTTTAAAAAGTTAATAATTATTAAAATAATTATTAAAATAAACTCGAGCGTTTCGTTGCTCGAAAAGCGGTTATCAAAACCGTATCATTTTTATCGTATTCCTTTATCCAAAATATATTTTCAAATTAATATTAACCTATATTAATTATCGTAACCCTCCAAGGATCAAGTATGTATTTATTACACATAGACACATAAAAGTCAAGTAATCGCCGTTAAATAAGCTAACAGAAGGTTAACGGAAGTGACAGAAAAAGCAGGTCTAACGACCCTGGATTTTCCAACGTTTACTTATTAATATTTATTATTAATACTTGTGATTAAATGAATGTATTGTTATACATTTACTTGTTACCATACATGACTTTTAAATGCCCGACACGTCTTTGTGACACAAGAACTTTACACGAATAATATTTTTGAATATTATTTACATTCATGATTAAGTTTTATTAATCATTTTTAATTAACTATGATTACTAGTTAATTGCTTGGGCTTATTTATTTAACTTGTTACTTACATACATACTTGGGCTTTTAATTGTACATGGGCTTAGAAGCCCACCCTACACACTTAAATGGATTAGTTAGCCCATACTTTCATGTAAGTAATCCATTAAGGCTTAAACTAATTAGTTGGAGAATGGAGAATCTAGTTACTTGTTACTTGCACATCATTCCCATAAAAACACCTCTAATAACCATCTTTTTGAGCCATAACATGCAAGAACCTAGTGGACCATTTCCTCCTCCCTCCCCCCTTTGAGAACCGTCGGCCTAATAGGCCTTGGGGTGTGATTTTTGGCTTTCAAAGTTTGCTAACTTATTACTTGCATTCACTCATACTTCATTCATTCCAAACACACACTCTTACTTGCACTTTTTTTTCTCTCGTTTCTCTCTCAAGTTTGTAAGTAACATAAGACTTTTCCTCTCTTTTTCTTCATCTAAAACCGAACCAAACACTCTCACATTCATCATCATTTGCTTGTTAATACTTGTTCATGTTTGTTACTTAATTACTTGTAGTTATTAGTTGTTGTTGTTTACTTACTAATTATTAAGAATCAAACTTGTTAGTTTGATTCTTCATATCAACTTGTTCTTACATGACATACAAGAACATAAACTTTCTAGTTTATGTTCTACACTTAATGTTTTTAAAAGATTAAAGTTCATGTGTTGTAAATCATTACTTGAAGTTCATGTTGTAAACTTAAAAGTTTACTTCCTTAAAGATCAAGACTTTGGCTTGAATCTTTAAAAGTATGAGAACCATGAACTTGTTACTTGATTAATTAGTTTATTTCTTCATTTCTTGTACATTTAAATTCTTGTTTGTTGGATAAATGGTCAAGTGTTACAAGTTAATCTTGATCTCATACTTTCTTGAACTAAAGTTAACTTTAAAAGTTCAAGAACATGGAAGTATAACTTTTTAGTTATAACTTCATATACTTGTGATGGATCTAAGTTCTATAGCTTATGGTCTAATTATTTTGTCATAAACAAAATCTTGAAAGCTTACATGCACTTTACAAGATGAAAATCTAAGTTTTGTAGCTTATGGTTTCATTAAAGTAAAGATTCAAGTATTATTACTTAGGATTTAACTTAATAACTTTAAATCTAGACTTTTGGGTCTTGGATCTTCAAGATCTAACTAAGAACTATGTTCTACAACTTAAGATCTTGATTAGTTAGTTTACTTTCAAATTTGTAGTTCAATATTACTTTTATAGTTCATGTATGTGTCGGATCTAAGATCTTGATGTAACTTTGGTTCATCAAACTACTTGCAACACTTAATTAAGTTATGCTACTTATCTTAGACTTACACTTGTATTATGATGGTCAAAACTTGGTAAAGATGATGTAAACACATCAACGAGTTGTACACTTGAAGCTACAAGCATCAAGGATGAGAACCGTGATGAACATCAAGCACCAAGAACCTACCTGAACCTACTGTTTACTGTTTTCTGGGTCTGATCAGTACAACCTGGGCTACAGTAATTTTGATATTCAGTTAGCTCTGTTCGAGTAGATAAATTTTCATTTAAGACTCGTCTTAATCCGAGTTACAGTTTAGGATCTATGGCCCTCCGAACGTCACTATGTCCTTTTAACGTTGTGCTGAAAAATTCTGACCTACTCGCACTTAGACCGTCGCCACGGTCAAACGAAGACGAGTTTGAGTCTGGAATTTTTACCACAAATAAAGGACTCATTTACGGAGCCATGGCCACTGGTCTCACCTTATTTCAGTAGGAATAGAGGCCGTGGTGACTGATCGAAGTCAGCCTTTGTTTTAAACTCTTTTCTAGAACGAAACTAACTTTACACCTTTTGTTTGATGATGAATGATGATGGCCCTTAAGACCTTATTTACATACATTTAAATCTATTGGGACAATTTACTGACTTAGTACTATTTGACTTAGGTTGAGGACTTTCCGGACCTACGTACTTACTTACTTCCCGACTCGACTTTACCACTACTTTACCACTGTGAGTTATAGCATCCCTTTTTACTTTAACTATTTACGGAACTGAGAATACATGCGCATTTTACGTTTTACATACTGGGCACGAGTACTTAAACTTATATATGTGTGGGTTATACAACGGCATAAACATTCCCTTTAGCTCGGTAACGTTTAGTCATTGGTTTTTGGACCGGTGAACGCGAATCTTAGATATGGATCCATAGAGTTTGACATCTGTAACAGACTCGTCCCACATCGGTGGGAGAGGAAAACAAAGCACTCCTTATAAGGGTGTGGATACCTCTTCTGGTATGACGCGTTTTGAGGGTGTTTACCCGAGAAGCAAATCCGTGAGGTAGAAGTACGATCCGGGGTTGTACTCGTGCGCGGGTAGCCCGTCGGTGATCGGCTTGTGTCCAAAGCGGACAATATCATACTACGGGCTGATGGTGATGTTACTTATGGTATCAGTGCTGGGGCCCGCATCGATGTGCACTGCGAGGACGCAGTGTCCCGAAGGGGGGAGAGTTGTAACAGACTCGTCCCACATCGGTGGGAGAGGAAAACAAAGCACTCCTTATAAGGGTGTGGATACCTCTTCTGGTATGACGCGTTTTGAGGGTGTTTACCCGAGAAGCAAATCCGTGAGGTAGAAGTGCGATCCGGGGTTGTACTCGTGCGCGGGTAGCCCGTCGGTGATCGGCTTGTGTCCAAAGCGGACAATATCATACTACGGGCAAATGGTGATGTTACTTATACAATTGTAACACCCTGTTTTTTTTTTTTAAGTCACAGCGGAAGTCCTGTTTATATAATATGACGCGTAATACAAACGACACCGGTATTACATTACCTTAATATCATATCAAATATTAAAAGTCTGTTACATATATAAAAACCATGTGTTACGTTAAGCAAAGACACCAGTAACAAAAGACACGACATCAGAGTTACGACTTGTCAAACATATCATCCCGCATTCCATCTTCACCCTGGTATCTAACAAGCAATCGTACTGAACCTGCAAGGGTGGAAATGTGGGGGATTAGCACAACTGCAAAGTGAATGAAACTATCTAACAGCTAAGCATATAGTATCAAACATGCCAGGTCATCTATTGCTACATGCGTCAGCAAACAACTAATAGCAACACAAGGATCGGCGGCTTGTACGGGCACACGACTCGTAGCTGATCAGGCTACAGTCTACAGATAGTCCCTCCTACCGGATTACCTGCATAACCGTCCAGACACAATGCGTGCGTCCTTCTATGCTATACTGAACATCCGTAGGACTTGGACCTAACCTAGCCTGGCCTCGGTTGACCTCGTGCAGACCCCACCTATCCTAGCCTCAGTGGAATCCCCAGCTAGCCTGGCCTCACTGGTGCTCACAAAATAGTGCACAGAGATCACACACAACATCATGGCAAACTATCTAGTGCATATAGGCATACAACGCTAACTATGCATGGCACTAGGCTATCAACAGTATAAACTAACAGTAGCATCGCTTGCTACTCTATACTATAACCGGAGATAGTTCCACTCACCGTTCGCCGGCAACTCGGTAGTCTAATGTCACCGAGTCTTCTCCTCGTCTGTATCACCTGAGAATAAACACTGAACAAGTTAGTAAACCGCACCACATTTACTAACTATATCTCGTTCTATATATATATATATATATATATATATATATATATATATATATATATATATATATATATATATATATATATATATACACACACACACACACACACTACACACACATATGTACACAATATATATTTATACACACATATATATATTCATATACAAAATGCCTAAACCCATTCGAACGGGTCGCAAGCAAAACGGTTAATCAACACACATATGCACACTTATATATACGTATACATACTTATATATACATATATATACACTCTTAAATATATACACTCCTATATACCCTAAACATGTCCAAACGAGCGGGTCATGAGCCACACGGGTGGTCAAACAACATACACAAACCACAAAACCATGATACGAACAACCGAGCTACGCACCACGCCAAGCCACTGCGCGCCACGCGGGCGTACAGCAGCAAAACAACGGCGGACAGCAGCTATTAAGCTGCAACAGCAGCTGAAAACAGCAGCAGCAAATGCTGCACATCAGGTAGAGAAACAGCAGCAGCAAACGCTGCTGTCCAGCTGGGTTTCGACCCCAAAATTTATGTTTCGAGCAGCGTTTTAGACAATAAATATATTCACAATGATACACAACATATATACAATATTTAACTAACATCTAACAAGTTAAATGACACACTTATGAACAAGATTTAACACAAATTGTACACATAAACTTATTAAAACTCAAGTCAACACCATAAGCGAGTCAAAGTCAAACGGAATTACTAAGTCCGGGTCGCAACCGACAAACTAAGTTTTTACCAATTATGTATTCATACCAAAATCTCAATTAAAGATCACAACAAAACCCACAAATTGGTCATGGTCCAAATGAGCGATATATAAGCAACTTAAACATATAATTTATATAAATTCATCCAAGTGGGTTATGGCAAAGTGGGCGAGTAAGCATCAAATCGTTCATGACAATATTAGTATAATCAAAGTAGTACGTGTGACGACAAACCGAGTATTTCATACAAAAATCCACCTATACCCATTACTACCCAAATCATACTAACAAAATGGCTCAAGATATAAAACCAAATCAAACATAATTAATACTAGAGAGTCAAGGTCCAAACTATCAAATTAAACCGTCCCGGGCACTAAAAAATGACAACCACCGACACCGGCCGCCAACCACCACCGCTGGCCGCCAGCTGCAGCCGGCAGCGGCAGTCAGCCGCCCAGAAACAGCAACAACAGCAGCTTTTATCTGCTGTCCGCCCAATTGTGCACCCCCAAATTCGATGTTCCTTGCAATTTAAGGCCAAATACAAGTGTACATACAACCACTAATTATTATCTAACATCAATCTAGCATCTAACAAGTAATTTCATCACCAAAATCAAAGAATCAAGCACCAATTGCAACATTTAATATTTATATCAAGAACTCTAAATTTAACATGAATCAAATACAAAATTAGAGAGACAAACCTTGTTGCTAGATGTTGGAGATGCAAGAAACCCGAAATATAACACTTGAATTCATCATCTTCTTCATTAATTAAAGCTAGGGTTATGGTGGTGGTGTTGGGTCACGATGGCAAAAAGAAGAGGGAAAGGGAAGAACCATTTGCTTTAAACTTGAAACTATTAATTAATCATCTTCATCAATTCATCAATTTAGAACTAGGATTCATATGTGTGTGTGTATGTTTGATTGATAGAAACAAAAGAAAAAGAAGAGGAAACCCTCCCCAACTAAAACCGTATACAGTACCATGGAAAACAAAGGGGCGGTTTTTGACTTATTAAATGGGTAAAATCCCATACCTGATAAAATACGGGTATTTACCTGTTTTCAGAAACATAACCCATCACGGTCGGGAGCCCAAACGAAGTCCAAAATTAATAAATAAAATATTTCTGTGACCCATGTCACATAACGCACTCACTGAACTAATAATTAATTAAATACACCCAATAATTAATTATTTCATTAAAATGCTCTTTAAAACACTAAACGGACAAAAAGGGCAAAAATAGGTAATTTCACCTAGGCCCGACATAAGGATGTTACAAATCTACCCCCTTAAAGAGATTCCGTCCTCGGAATCTGGTCAATGAAGGTTAATAAAGGTCATAAGTACAACAAACCACCACAACGGGTCACAACTATACTTAAGTCACAACTATACTTAAGTCAAAACGGGTCTTACGGTCATATACCCTACAAAGCTCCGTCCATTTCTCGTAGGTCAAAAGGTAACTCACTAACCCAAAGTCAAACACACCATCTACTAAGACTACCGTAAGGGTCAAGACCCGCTATACGTTGAGCTGCAAGTTTATTTACACTACACAACATCCGAATTGTTCCCTACACTCTGATCTAGATTATAGTCTACACCACTTACAAAAGTAATTCAATGCTGAAAACTTGCCGCTATCTAATAACTGAACAGGTCTAATTTCGCCCGAATTCCAAACTTGATATGTTATCAATCTTACAAATTACCACGAAAATTCCATCTTAAGTCTAGGTTTTACACACTAACCTCTCGAGTCACCACTAATGACCCCCTATATGATATCTGTCAATCATGATTTGGGGTTATCCCCGAGTCACGTTCATCGAATTTTCTCGAATCAACTCAGTCTAAAACACTGCTTAATGGCTATCATTTACCTTAGAACACACAAACTTAGCTAATTTCATCATTACAATATCGCTAAGTCAACTCGAATTAAACTAAAATACCCAAATTTCGTAATTTAATACATGTTTCAATATTGATACTTAAGAATTTCATCGAAATTCGCTCAATCGTGTCGATATTCACCCACTAATTTAATGACTGAATTGCATTTGGGTCCACTCATCCATCGTAGAACCGGTTACCAACACGGTTCCAAGTCAAATCTAATCACTAAATCACGAATCCTGAGTATAGAATAACCATCATCCTATCCCAGAAGTAATTATCTAATGGATAATTGCCTCAAATAACCTTAATTCTTCTGTCCGATATCGTTAAAGTTATTCCTCAAAGGTCATGACTAGGTTAAGATTCCATCAGAATCCTCGATCCAAACCTATTAAACTAATAATTACACAAAGTCGAGGTACATTACATCCGTCAGCACCAAGTCAGAAAAGTCTGGTCAAAACCCCTCGAAATTCAAAACAGACTTTCAATCACTACATCTCCTCCGACTCCCGAAACTATTGTATGATTTACCATGATGTATTCCGTTGGCCAGGCGTAATACATCATCCCAAATCATATCTTCAATTCTAGTATTTCGGAGCAAGACCCTAATCGAGTCCGTCAATCGATCGCAATCTATTTACTCTTATCACTGGCAGTTATAATCCACTAATAACAAATATATTCTAAACACAAGGTTTCTAGATTTGTTATCCGATTACAACTATCCTGGCACATTTATATGTCCGTCATATTTACCCTGTTCAAATATACCCAACTAATCTTTCTTTCGCAACACACTAGTAAATTACAACACTTCTCTCTAAGTCCTCTATAGTTGCAATACCCCCTGAACATGGTATTATCAATTTACATCGATTCGTCCTTGAGTGATACTAATCGCAACTTCACTCACAATCGGACACTCACCCTAGTCTTAAGGGTCAACCCACACCTAAAACTCAATCCCCGGTCCAGTCAAAGTTCGTCTCTACCTACCCAAGAGACCAATACAAGGAAAAACCCCACACTTACGTTTTAAGGACCACAAACAAGGTCACGTTACGCCAAGGAAGGAAGACCGTTCCTTAGGACAACCCTACGGGTCCTACAAAACAAGTCTAGTCATACAAGGATACTACTGGTCCAATCGCATCTACTGGTTCAGTCATTGTCTATCAAGCATGCAGATTATGCCTCATATGGCTACTCAATAGAGTTCGAGTCTCTGGTCAAGTTTTAAGGGGACTACGACTCTAAAACAGTCCCTTCGAGTCACTACGTGTATCCCTCGGTCAACAGTCAATGGTAAAGAAAAAGACTTCCTACAAGTCTTAATTCCCACTAACAAATCTAGCATAGCAGCATAAACTAAGTCTGAACTAACATCCAATCGCATTTAGTATATCTATCCAATACCTAAAGCATGGCATTACAACATTACTAACATGTCAACATGTTACACGCATTACCAGTAACATGTCTCAATTAACATGACAAACCATTAAGCCACTATGCACCAATAAGAGGAAACTAGTCTAAGGCCATCTAAACAGTTTCCACTACATCAAACAAAAATATCTAGCATACATTTCCACATTGACGACTTACTATACGCAACTACTAATTATCAACTGTAATAATAAAATCACAAAAGTGTAATAAACACATACCGTTAGTCGAGTCGTCGTATGTATCACCAGCGTCTGACACATCTGGTATGCTCCAACTGCTGTGGGTTTCCTTCTCTCTTGTCCGACCACGAGAGCAGAAGATTACCCGGCTGAAGAAATCTATGCTCCAGACCCCGCCCCAGTACTCCATCTCTGATTTGTCATCTCTGATTTGTCGAACACCGAAACGCTCCGTGTCCCATACACTGACAAATCCAAACAAACCTGTCTCTTAAGGGTAACAACTGAACTTTCTAATCTATCTTACCCCAATTCACCTATTTCACAATCAAAGGAATCACATCTCAAAGTGGGGCGACCCGAACACGTCACACCCTACTCCTCACATAGGACTCGTACCCATCTGGTCCTTCTACTGAGCTAAACCCACAGAAGTTCCTTAATTGTTGAGTGATTTTAACCCGCAATACCTAAGGATTCAACTACCCACCAACTATCCAACTGAACCTCTTTTCCCGTATTATTATTACTATTTTATTATTATATTTATTTATTTATTTTTTACCCTCTGCAGTTTCACCTAAGCAAAACTGAACACCCGCCCAACACTATCTAACCGTCTGATCCAAAGGTACATACTTGCGTCCACCTACTCTTACTATTCTAACTCATATTTAACTTATATTACCTAACCGAAATCCCTTGGTAACTGGCCTTACAACCAAGACATCATTCCTTACAACCCTGACATCTGTTTATGAGATTCTTTACCTAATACACATACGTACTCTGAAGCTCTGACATTTCCAGGGGCATTGGGGGTCACAGCGTCACCGTCATTATCAGCCATACCTGTACTGCACAACATCTCACACCAAAGCTTAGTATAACATTGGTTAGCAACTAACAACTAACGCCGTTATACCTTTCTCATTCACTTAACCCATCCCCCAAGATATGTTTGACTCGACACACGATTTGGGAGCATGTCACTTCCGTGAACACGCTGCCAAATTCACGCTCTGATACCACAATTGTAACACCCTGTTTTTTTTTTTTAAGTCACAGCGGAAGTCCTGTTTATATAATATGACGCGTAATACAAACGACACCGGTATTACATTACCTTAATATCATATCAAATATTAAAAGTCTGTTACATATATAAAAACCATGTGTTACGTTAAGCAAAGACACCAGTAACAAAAGACACGACATCAGAGTTACGACTTGTCAAACATATCATCCCGCATTCCATCTTCACCCTGGTATCTAACAAGCAATCGTACTGAACCTGCAAGGGTGGAAATGTGGGGGATTAGCACAACTGCTAAGTGAATGAAACTATCTAACAGCTAAGCATATAGTATCAAACATGCCAGGTCATCTATTGCTACATGCGTCAGCAAACAACTAATAGCAACACAAGGATCGGCGGCTTGTACGGGAACACGACTCGTAGCTGATCGGGCTACAGTCTACAGATAGTCCCTCCTACCGGATTACCTGCATAACCGTCCAGACGCAATGCGTGCGTCCTTCTATGCTATACTGAACATCCGTAGGACTTGGACCCAACCTAGCCTGGCCTCGGTTGACCTCGTGCGGACCTCACCTAGCCTAGCCTCAGTGGAATCCCCAGCTAGCCTGGCCTCACTGGTGCTCACAAAATAGTGCACAGAGATCACACACAACATCATGGCAAACTATCTAGTGCATATAGGCATACAACGCTAACTATGCATGGCACTAGGCTATCAATAGTATAAACTAACAGTAGCATCGCTTGCTACTCTATACTATAACCGGAGATAGTTCCACTCACCGTTCGCCGGCAACTCGGTAGTCTAATGTCACCGAGTCTTCTCCTCGTCTGTATCACCTGAGAATAAACACTGAACAAGTTAGTAAACCGCACCACATTTACTAACTATATCTCGTTCTATATATATATATATATATATATATATATATATATATATATATATATATATATATATATATATATATATATATATATACACACACACACACACACATACTACACACACACATATGTACACAATATATATTTATACACACATATATATATTCATACATATATATATTCATATACAAAACGCCTAAACCCATTCGAACGGGTCGCAAGCAAAACGGTTAATCAACACACATATGCACACTTATATATACGTATACATACTTATATATACATATATATACACTCTTAAATATATACACTCCTATATACCCTAAACATGTCCAAACGAGCGGGTCATGAGCCACACGGGTGGTCAAACAACATACACAAACCACAAAACCATGATACGAACAACCGAGCTACGCACCACGCCAAGCCACTGCGCGCCACGCGGGCGAACAGCAGCAAAACAACGGCGGACAGCAGCTATTAAGCTGCAACAGCAGCTGAAAACAGCAGCAGCAAAAGCTGCACATCAGGTAGAGAAACAACAGCAGCAAACGCTGCTGTCCAGCTGGGTTTCGACCCCAAAATTTATGTTTCGAGCAGCGTTTTAGACAATAAATATATTCACAATGATACACAACATATATACAATATTTAACTAACATCTAACAAGTTAAATGACACACTTATGAACAAGATTTAACACAAATTGTACACATAAACTTATTAAAACTCAAGTCAACACCATAAGCGAGTCAAAGTCAAACGGAATTACTAAGTCCGGGTCGCAACCGACAAACTAAGTTTTTACCAATTATGTATTCATACCAAAATCTCAATTAAAGATCACAACAAAACCCACAAATTGGTCATGGTCCAAATGAGCGATATATAAGCAACTTAAACATATAATTTATATAAATTCATCCAAGTGGGTTATGGCAAAGTGGGCGAGTAAGCATCAAATCGTTCATGACAATATTAGTATAATCAAAGTAGTACGTGTCACGACAAACCGAGTATTTCATACAAAAATCCACCTATACCCATTACTACCCAAATCATACTAACAAAATGGGTCAAGATATAAAACCAAATCAAACATAATTAATACTAGAAAGTCAAGGTCCAAACTATCAAATTAAACCGTCCCGGGCACTAAAAAATGACAACCACCGACACCGGCCGCCAACCACCACCGCTGGCCGCCAGCTGCAGCCGGCAGCGGCGGTCAGCCGCCCAGAAACAGCAACAACAGCAGCTTTTAGCTGCTGTCCGCCCAATTGTGCACCCCCAAATTCGATGTTCCTTGCAATTTAAGGTCAAATACAAGTGTACATACAACCACTAATTATTATCTAACATCAATCTAGCATCTAACAAGTAATTTCATCACCAAAATCAAAGAATCAAGCACCAATTGCAACATTTAATATTTATATAAAGAACTCTAAATTTAACATGAATCAAATACAAAATTAGAGAGACAAACCTTGTTGCTAGATGTTGGAGATGCAAGAAACCCGAAATATAACACTTGAATTCATCATCTTCTTCATTAATTAAAGCTAGGGTTATGGTGGTGGTGTTGGGTCACGATGGGAAAAAGAAGAGGGAAAGGGAAGAACCATTTGCTTTAAACTTGAAACTATTAATTAATCATCTTCATCAATTCATCAATTTAGAACTAGGATTCATATGTGTGTGTGTGTATGTTTGATTGATAGTAACAAAAGAAAAAGAAGAGGAAACCCTCCCCAACTAAAACCGTATACAGTACCATGGAAAACAAAGGGGCGGTTTTTGACTTATTAAATGGGTAAAATCCCATACCTGATAAAACACGGGTATTTACCTGTTTTCAGAAACATAACCCATCACGGTCGGGAGCCCAAACGAAGTCCAAAATTAATAAATAAAATATTTCTGTGACCCTTGTCACATAACGCACTCACTGAACTAATAATTAATTAAATACACCCAATAATTAATTATTTCATTAAAATGCTCTTTAAAACACTAAACGGACAAAAAGGGCAAAAATAGGTAATTTCACCTAGGCCCGACATAAGGATGTTACAACATCCCCACTCGGGCTAGTAGCGCTAGCATTTAACGGGTGTTTAATACTTCGTAAACATACGCACTCGCCAAGTGTACTTACAGGGGGTTATAAACGTTAAGTTAGTTACCAAGTGCCCACGGTTAAACATATACTTTATCATACTATTTTGAAACGCTCTTTGTAGCACTGAAATCTCGTGGCCTACCTTATATTACTGTTATACTTAAACTATAGCTCACCAACCTTTGTGTTGACATTTTTAAGCATGTTTTTCTCAGGTGCTTAAGGTTAGCCGCTTTCGCTGTTGTACTAGTCTTGCTGTAGACACCCGCTGCTTTAGAGATGTCACCGCATGAACATTTATCTTGCATTCATAAACTTTATTACTTTTGAAACTATGATTTGTAACGACCTATGGGTCACATACTATTATCCTTGCTTCTATTCGTTGAAGCATACCTTTGGTTGTTAAACATTCGACGTTAGTTATGACGTCACCTTTTATCATGAATGCAAACGTATTTTGAAATAGCATATAGTGTTTGACCTTGTAATGATCCTATTGTTGATGGTCCGTACATGATGATTTAGTACGGGGCATCACATTTGGTATCAGAGCATTGGTTGTAGGGAATTAGGTTGCATTAGTGAGTCTAAGACCGACCTGAGTAGGATTCACTAATAGGACTAATCTACAACTTGCTAGTTTACTTGTTTCCGCTGAACTTACTGCATACTACTGCTTACTTTTACTACTATATGCCGTATGCTATTACATGATTTCACTACTGCATGCTATTATCTGCTTTCGATTGCATGATACTTGTCGTTATTGCCATGCTACTTACTGTTACACATGATCTAGACTGTTGTAGTTACTTGGCCTAATACGTGCTTGCTTTATGACTTACTGACATGGAAAATTTATTTTTCCTTGTTCAGATGTCGGATATTCCACCTACTATCATTTTAGGCAGCGATTCAGACACTTCAGCCACTTCACCTTCCACTGTTGCCGATCCCCCTATCCCGTCGACGACACACTCTAGTGACCCAGGCGCTTCGTCCTCCGGAGCTAGTAGTCATGCGCCTGCCCCAGTGGGTACTGCAGACGGAGCCCAGGACCACCTAGAGATTCCAGCTCCACTTGCCCCGGTACCTCAGGAGCCACAGCACCATCCCGATGGTGTTGTCATTCCCGCGGAATTTGGGGAAGGTCCATTTCGTAATCAGTATCACCATTGGTGCCGACGCGCTCCTGATGGACGTCTCGTGCCGATCTCACCTTTCAGATACCGACAAATGATGGCCGCCCGAGGAGAGCCAGTACAGCCACCCGTGCAGCCACCTCCACATGATTCAGATGACCCGTCATTCGATGACTCATCCACAGACGACTCTAGTGACGATGACTCCGACGAGGAGGACCCTGATGATGCACCTGTACAGCCACCCTCCACCCCGCCGAAGAAGCGGTACCATTTTGATGGTACCGTCACTCCAGGGATTAACGGAGGTCGAGCATTCACTGATGCATATGGTCGGCGTCGTAGGGTTACAGCCCGTAAGCGGCTTGTGCCGTATCCTGCTGATCCCTTCATCCGTAAGCCTTACCGCTTCGCAGCCTCTACTTCTGGAGCTGGACCGTCTGCACCGCCTGTCCCACCATCTCCCTCTGTCAAGGAACTGATGAGGGAGGTAGAGATCCTCCGTGCTCGGGTAACTGAGCTCGAGGACCAGATGTCCCATGTATTGGACATCCTACACCCACCATCACCGTAGGGATTTTGTAATAGATTTCATTATGTAATCTCGTTGTAGTTTTATTTTTCACTTATGTATTGTACGAACCTATTCTGATGTATGTAACTTATTATTAATGAATAGAACTTTGCGTTATTAAATTCTTGCACGGTGTTCTATTTATGTTACTGTATGATTCTGTGGTATTTGTACCTGGATTACATTACTTAATAAACATGTGATGTGTTGATTCCATGTTGGTTGTTGTATACTGTATTATTACTATTTGAATACTGGATTTTGACTTGAGTCAAAACTTTTGTTTAGAACACCATGGCTAACGGACGATCAACACCTACCGCAGCCCAAATCGAGGAGTAGATCAATGAGCGAGTCACCGCAGCTTTAGTAGAAAGGAACCTCCAAGCTCCACTGCCACCGCCACCGGTTATTCAGCCCATTCGTAATTGGTGCACGTACAAAGAGTTCCAAAGCTGCAAACCCCACAACTTCAATGGAATAGAGGGGCCGGTTGGTCTCACTAGATGGTTCGAGAAATTAGAATCTGTGTTTCGAGTTAGTAACTGCTCCGAGGCGAATAAAACCAAGTTTGCTTCATGCACTCTGCTTAACGGCGCACTAACGTGGTGGAACACGTTGGCTCAAGCAAAAGGTATTGATGAGGCATTTGCTACCCCATGGGAGGAATTCAAAGGGGCCCTGATTGAGGAATATTGCCCTAGGACCGAGATCCAGAAGATGGAGATTGAGTTTATGCAGTTGAAGGTCATGGGAAACGATCTCGATGGGTAAATCGTAGATATTTGGAACTAGCCCTGATGTATCCTACCATGTCACCCCGGAATTCAAGCGTATGGAGAGATATTTGTGGGGAATTCCTAAGTATATTAAGGGAAACGTCACCTCGTCCAAGCCACCTAATGTCCCGGAAGCAATGCGCATACTTTAATGAATCAAATTATCATCGATGAACCGGAGAAGGCTAAGTCTGAAGCGGGTAGTAGTGAGAAGCGCAAATGGGATAACAACAGGGGAAGGACCTATGATCAAAACCCGGCGAAATGACATGAGGGTTTCAGAGAAAACGACAATGGTGGGAACTCCAATCCCAACTACAAGGGAACCTTACCACAATGCAAGCGGTGCTACAAGCACCATACTGGGTATTGTAACGTTGTTTGTGAAAAGTGTCAACGGACTGGGCATATCGGTAAGGACTGCAAGGTCACCACCATGACTGGGAAGCCGAACCCCAATGGACCGAAAAAGTGCTACGAATGCGGGCAAACGGGCCATTTCAGAAATGCGTGCCCCAACAAAAGAAAAGACGGCGGACCACCGCATAGTAGAGCTTTCAACGTTAATGCAAGGGATGCACGCGAGAATCCCGACTTGGTGACAGGTATATTCACTATCAACAATCTTTTAGCTTCTGTCATATTTGATACTGGTGCCAATAGAAGTTATGTATGTAGACACTTTTGCGATAAGACTAACTGCTCGTTAGTGAAATGTCCCGTTCTTATTGATTAAAAACGTTCCATATTAATTGATTTCGTTGCGAGGTTTTGACCTCTATATGAGACGTTTTTCAAAGACTGCATTCATTTTTAAAACAAACCATAACCTTTATTTCATAAATAAAGGTTTAAAAAGCTTTACGTAGATTATCAAATAATGATAATCTAAAATATCCTGTTTACACACGACCATTACATAATGGTTTACAATACAAATATGTTACATCGAAATCAGTTTCTTGAATGCAGTTTTTACACAATATCATACAAACATGGACTCCAAATCTTGTCCTTATTTTAGTATGCAACAGCGGAAGCTCTTAATATTCACCTGAGAATAAACATGCTTTAAACGTCAACAAAAATGTTGGTGAGTTATAGGTTTAACCTATATATATCAAATCGTAACAATAGACCACAAGATTTCATATTTCAATACACATCCCATACATAGAGATAAAAATCATTCATATGGTGAACACCTGGTAACCGACAATAACAAGATGCATATATAAGAATATCCCCATCATTCCGAGACACCCTTCGGATATGATATAAATTTCGAAGTACTAAAGCATCCGGTACTTTGGATGGGGTTTGTTAGGCCCAATAGATCTATCTTTAGGATTCGCGTCAATTAGGGTGTCTGTTCCCTAATTCTTAGATTACCAGACTTAATAAAAAGGGGCATATTCGATTTTGATAATTCAACCATAGAATGTAATTTCACGTACTTGTGTCTATTTTGTAAATCATTTATAAAACCTGCATGTATTCTCATCCCAAAAATATTAGATTTTAAAAGTGGGACTATAACTCACTTTCACAGATTTTTACTTCGTCGGGAAGTAAGACTTGGCCACTGGTTGATTCACGAACCTATAACAATATATACATATATATCAAAGTATGTTCAAAATATATTTACAACACTTTTAATATATTTTGATGTTTTAAGTTTATTAAGTCAGTTGTCCTCGTTAGTAACCTACAACTAGTTGTCCACAGTTAGATGTACAGAAATAAATCGATAAATATTATCTTGAATCAATCCACGACCCAGTGTATACGTATCTCAGTATTGATCACAACTCAAACTATATATATTTTGGAATCAACCTCAACCCCGTATAGCTAACTCCAACATTCACATATAGAGTGTCTATGGTTGTTCCGAAATATATATAGATGTGTCGACATGATAGGTCGAAACATTGTATACGTGTCTATGGTATCTCAAGATTACATAATATACAATACAAGTTGATTAAGTTATGGTTGGAATAGATTTGTTACCAATTTTCACGTAGCTAAGATGAGAAAAATTATCGAATCTTGTTTTACCCATAACTTCTTCATTTTAAATCCGTTTTGAGTGAATCAAATTGCTATGGTTTCATATTGAACTCTATTTTATGAATCTAAACAGAAAAGTATAGGTTTATAGTCGGAAAAATAAGTTACAAGTCATTTTTGTAAAGGTAGTCATTTCAGTCGAAAGAACGACGTCTAGATGACCATTTTAGAAAACATACTTCCACTTTGAGTTTAACCATAATTTTTGGATATAGTTTCATGTTCATAATAAAAATAATTTTCTCAGAATAACAACTTTTAAATCAAAGTTTATCATAGTTTTTAATTAACTAACCCAAAACAGCCCGCGGTGTTACTACGACGGCGTAAATCCGGTTTTACGGTGTTTTTCGTGTTTCCAGGTTTTAAATCATTAAGTTAGCATATCATATAGATATAGAACATGTGTTTAGTTGATTTTAAAAGTCAAGTTAGAAGGATTAACTTTTGTTTGCGAACAAGTTTATAATTAACTAAACTATGTTCTAGTGATTACAAGTTTAAACCTTCGAATAAGATAGCTTTATATGTATGAATCGAATGATGTTATGAACATCATTACTACCTTAAGTTCCTTGGATGAACCTACTGGAAAAGAGAAAAATGGATCTAGCTTCAATGGATCCTTGGATGGCTCAAAGTTCTTGAAGCAAAATCATGACACGAAAACAAGTTCAAGTAAGATCATCACTTGAAATAAGATTGTTATAGTTATAGAAATTGAACCAAAGTTTGAATATGATTATTACCTTGTATTAGAATGATAACCTACTGTAAGAAACAAAGATTTCTTGAGGTTGGATGATCACCTTACAAGATTGGAAGTGAGCTAGCAAACTTGAAAGTATTCTTGATTTTATGAAACTAGAACTTTTGGAATTTATGAAGAACACTTAGAACTTGAAGATAGAACTTGAGAGAGTTCAATTAGATGAAGAAAATTGAAGAATTAAAGTGTTTGTAGGTGTTTTTGGTCGTTGGTGTATGGATTAGATATAAAGGATATGTAATTTTGTTTTCATGTAAATAAGTCATGAATGATTACTCATATTTTTGTAATTTTATGAGATATTTCATGCTAGTTGCCAAATGATGGTTCCCACATGTGTTAGGTGACTCACATGGGCTGCTAAGAGCTGATCATTGGAGTGTATATACCAATAGTACATACATCTAAAAGCTGTGTATTGTACGAGTACGAATACGGGTGCATACGAGTAGAATTGTTGATGAAACTGAACGAGGATGTAATTGTAAGCATTTTTGTTAAGTAGAAGTATTTTGATAAGTGTATTGAAGTCTTTCAAAAGTGTATAAATACATATTAAAACACTACATGTATATATATTTTAACTGAGTCGTTAACTCATCGTTAGTCGTTACATGTAAATGTTGTTTTGAAACCTTTAGGTTAACGATCTTGTTGAATGTTGTTAACCCATTGTTTATTATAACAAATGAGATGTTAAATTGTTATATTATCATGATATTATGATATATAATATATCTTAGTATGATGTATATACTGTTAAATGTCGTTACAACGATAATCGTTACATATATGTCTCGTTTCGAAATCATTAAGTTAGTAGTCTTATTTTTACATATGTAATTCATTGTTAATACACTTAATAATATATTTACTTATCATTTAACATAATTAACCAAGTGTATCAATATCTTAATATGATTCATATGTATCTAGTAAGACGTTGTTATAACGATAATCGTTATATATATCGTTTTCGAGTTTCTTAAATTAATAGTCTCATTTTTATGTATATAACTCATTGTTAAAATACCTAATGAGATACATACTTATAATAAAATCATGTTAACTATATATATAACCATATATATGTCATCGTATAGTTTTTACATGTTTTAACGTTCGTGAATCACCGGTCAACTTGGGTGGTCAATTGTCTATATGAAACATATTTCAATTAATCAAGTCTTAACAAGTTTAATTGCTTAACATGTTGGAAACATTTAATCATGTAAATATCAATCTCAATTAATATATATAAACATGGAAAAGTTCGGGTCACTACAGTACCTACCCGTTAAATAAATTTCGTCCCGAAATTTTAAGCTGTTGAAGGTGTTGACGAATCTTCTGGAAATAGATGCGGGTATTTCTTCTTCATCTGATCTTCACGCTCCCAGGTGAACTCGGGTCCTCTACGAGCATTCCATCGAACCTTAACAATTGGTATCTTGTTTTGCTTAAGTCTTTTAACCTCACGATCCATTATTTCGACGGGTTCTTCGATGAATTGAAGTTTTTCGTTGATTTGGATTTCATCTAACGGAATAGTGAGATCTTCTTTAGCAAAACATTTCTTCAAATTCGAGACGTGGAAAGTGTTATGTACAGCCGCGAGTTGTTGAGGTAACTCTAGTCGGTAAGCTACTGGTCCGACACGATCAATAATCTTGAATGGTCCAATATACCTTGGATTTAATTTCCCTCGTTTACCAAATCGAACAACGCCTTTCCAAGGTGCAACTTTAAGCATGACCATCTCTCCAATTTCAAATTCTATATCTTTTCTTTTAATGTCAGCGTAGCTCTTTTGTCGACTTTGGGCGGTTTTCAACCGTTGTTGAATTTGGATGATCTTCTCGGTAGTTTCTTGTATAATCTCCGGACCCGTAATCTGTCTATCCCCCACTTCACTCCAACAAATCGGAGACCTGCACTTTCTACCATAAAGTGCTTCAAACGGCGCCATCTCAATGCTTGAATGGTAGCTGTTGTTGTAGGAAAATTCTGCTAACGGTAGATGTCGATCCCAACTGTTTCCGAAATCAATAACACATGCTCGTAGCATGTCTTCAAGCGTTTGTATCGTCCTTTCGCTCTGCCCATCAGTTTGTGGATGATAGGTAGTACTCATGTCTAGACGAGTTCCTAATGCTTGCTGTAATGTCTGCCAGAATCTTGAAATAAATCTGCCATCCCTATCAGAGATAATAGAGATTGGTATTCCATGTCTGGAGACGACTTCCTTCAAATACAGTCGTGCTAACTTCTCCATCTTGTCATCTTCTCTTATTGGTAGGAAGTGTGCTGATTTGGTGAGACGATCAACTATTACCCAAATAGTATCAAAACCACTTGCAGTCCTTGGCAATTTAGTGATGAAATCCATGGTAATGTTTTCCCATTTCCATTCTGGGATTTCGGGTTGTTGAAGTAGACCTGATGGTTTCTGATGCTCAGCTTTGACCTTAGAACACGTCAAACATTCTCCTACGTATTTAGCAACATCGGCTTTCATACCCGGCCACCAAAAATGTTTCTTGAGATCCTTGTACATCTTCCCCGTTCCAGGATGTATTGAGTATCTGGTTTTATGAGCTTCTCTAAGTACCATTTCTCTCATATCTCCAAATTTTGGTACCCAAATCCTTTCAGCCCTATACCGGGTTCCGTCTTCCCGAATATTAAGATGCTTCTCCGATCCTTTGGGTATTTCATCCTTTAAATTTCCCTCTTTTAAAACTCCTTGTTGCGCCTCCTTTATTTGAGTAGTAAGGTTATTATGAATCATTATATTCATAGATTTTACTCGAATGGGTTCTCTGTCCTTCCTGCTCAAGGCATCGGCTACCACATTTGCCTTCCCCGGGTGGTAACGAATCTCAAAGTCATAATCATTCAATAATTCAATCCACCTACGCTGCCTCATATTCAGTTGTTTCTGATTAAATATGTGTTGAAGACTTTTGTGGTCGGTATATATAATACTTTTGACCCCATATAAGTAGTGCCTCCAAGTCTTTAATGCAAAAACAACCGCGCCTAATTCCAAATCATGCGTCGTATAATTTTGTTCGTGAATCTTCAATTGTCTAGACGCCTAAGCAATCACCTTCGTTCGTTGCATTAATACACAACCGAGACCTTGCTTTGATGCGTCACAATAAATCACAAAATCATCATTCCCTTCAGGCAATGACAATATAGGTGCCGTAGTTAGCTTTTTCTTCAATAACTGAAACGCTTTCTCTTGTTCATCATTCCATTCAAATTTCTTCCCTTTATGCGTTAATGCAGTCAAGGGTTTTGCTATTCTGGAAAAGTCTTGGATGAACCTTCTGTAGTAACCAGCTAGTCCTAAAAACTGGCGTATGTGTTTCGGAGTTTTCGGGGTTTCCCATTTTTCAACAGTTTCTATCTTTGCCGGATCCACCTTAATACCTTCTTTGTTCACTATGTGACCGAGGAATTGAACTTCTTCCAACCAAAATGCACACTTTGAAAACTTAGCGTACAATTCTTCCTTCCTCAATACTTCTAACACCTTTCTCAAATGTTCACCGTGTTCTTGGTCATTCTTTGAGTAAATAAGTATGTCATCAATGAAAACAATGACAAACTTGTCAAGGTATGGTCCACACACTCGGTTCATAAGGTCCATGAACACAGCTGGTGCATTAGTTAAACCAAACGGCATGACCATAAACTCGTAATGACCGTAACGTGTTCTGAAAGCAGTCTTTGGAATATCATCTTCTTTCACCCGCATTTGATGATACCCGGAACGTAAGTCAATCTTTGAATAAACAGACGAGCCTTGTAGTTGATCAAATAAGTCGTCGATTCTCGGTAGTGGGTAGCGGTTCTTGATGGTAAGTTTGTTCAACTCTCGGTAGTCGATACACAACCTGAATGTACCATCTTTCTTCTTGACAAACAAAACAGGAGCTCCCCACGGTGATGTGCTTGGTCGAATGAAACCACGCTCTAAAAGTTCTTGTAATTGGCTTTGCAGTTCTTTCATCTCGCTGGGTGCGAGTCTGTAAGGAGCACGAGCTATTGGTGCAGCTCCTGGTACAAGATCTATTTGAAATTCAACGGATCGATGTGGGGGTAATCCCGGTAATTCTTTCGGAAATACATCGGGAAATTCTTTTGCGATGGGAACATCATTGATGCTCTTTTCTTCAGTTTGTACTTTCTCGACGTGTGCTAGAACAGCATAGCAACCTTTTCTTATTAGTTTTTGTGCCTTCAAATTACTAATAAGATGTAGCTTCGTGTTGCCCTTTTCTCCGTACACCATTAAGGGTTTTCCTTTTTCTCGTATAATGCGAATTGCATTTTTGTAACAAACGATCTCTGCTTTCACTTCTTTCAACCAGTCCATACCGATTATCACATCAAAACTCCCTAACTCTACTGGTATCAAATCAATCTTAAATGTTTCGCTAACCAGTTTAATTTCTCGATTCCGACATATATTATCTGCTGAAATTAATTTACCATTTGCTAATTCGAGTAAAAATTTACTATCCAAAGGCGTCAATGGACAACTTAATTTAGCACAAAAATCTCTACTCATATAGCTTCTATCCGCACCCGAATCAAATAAAACGTAAGCAGATTTATTGTCAATAAGAAACGTACCCGTAACAAGCTCCGGGTCTTCCTGTGCCTCTGCCGCATTAATATTGAAAACTCTTCCGCGGCCTTGTCCATTCGTGTTCTCCTGGTTCGGGCAATTTCTAATAATGTGGCCCGGTTTTCCACATTTATAACAAACTACATTGGCATAACTTGCTCCGATACTACTTGCTCCGCCATTACTCGTTCCGACACCATTTGTTCCTTTCGTTCTGTTAACCCCTGGTCCGTAGACATCACACTTCGCCGCGCTATGACCATTTCTTTTACACTTGTTGCAAAATTTGGTGCAGAACCCCGAGTGATACTTTTCACACCTTTGGCATAGCTGCTTCTGATTGTTGTTGTTGTTGCGGTTATTATTGTTGTTAAGATGATTGTTGTGGTTGTTGTTGTTGTTGTTGTTGTTGTTGTTGGGCCGTTTGTTGTAGTTGCGATTGATGTTGCGATTGTTAGGATAGTTGTTGCGATTATTGTTATAATTGCTGTTGTTGTTGTATTGGTGATTCTTATCACCGTTTTCCTCCCACTTTCTTTTGACTTGCTTCACATTGGCCTCTTCAGCAGTCTGTTCTTTAATTCTTTCTTCAATCTGGTTCACTAGTTTGTGAGCCATTCTACATGCCTGTTGTATGGAGGCGGGCTCGTGTGAACTTATATCTTCTTGGATTCTTTCCGGTAATCCTTTCACAAACGCGTCGATCTTCTCTTCCTCATCTTCGAATGCTCCCGGACACAATAGGCACAATTCTGTGAATCGTCTTTCGTACGTGGTAATATCAAATCCTTGGGTTCGTAACCCTCTAAGTTCTGTCTTGAGCTTATTGACCTCGGTTCTGGGACGGTACTTCTCGTTCATCAAGTGCTTGAATGCTGACCACGGTAGTGCGTACGCATCATCTTGTCCCACTTGCTCTAGATAGGTATTCCACCATGTTAACGCAGAACCTGTGAAGGTATGCGTAGCGTACTTCACTTTGTCCTCTTCAGTACACTTACTTATGGCAAACACCGATTCAACCTTCTCGGTCCACCGTTTCAATCCGATCGGTCCTTCGGTTCCATCAAATTCCAAAGGTTTGCAGGCAGTGAATTCTTTGTAGGTGCATCCTACACGATTTCCTGTACTGCTAGATCCAAGGTTATTGTTGGTATGTAGCGCAGCCTGTACTGCGGCTATGTTTGAAGCTAGAAAAGTACGGAATTCCTCTTCATTCATATTCACGGTGTGTCGAGTAGTCGGTGCCATTTCCTTCAAAATAGTTAAATGGAACAAGTTAATCATACAGAATATTAAGAGTAGTTAATAGTATTTCGTAGCATAATATGAACTCATTTATAAAAGCTTTTTCTTCATATTAGCGTTTTATAAGTTTAAATTCGGGTAGTACCTACCCGTTAAGTTCATACTTAGTAGCTAATATACAATTCAACTACTACAATTCTATATGAAAAACTGATTGTAATAATATTTCACGTTCAAACTTTTATACAATATTTTACAAACTTACAATACCGCTTATTTTACATAAAGCATGAAATATAGCACACAATAACTTTGATACAAGATAGTTGTGAAGACAATTCTAGCTAGTACACAAGTCGTTCGGCAAAGGCAATAAAGACACGTAATTCATACGTCCAGAAACAAGTCATGCATTCTGGTTTTACTAGGACTACTTCCCATCCTTGGTCTTGTGCAACATAACCGTTATGGCCGTTGATAAGACAGCGTGTTGTAACGTCATCAAAGGGACGAGGGTTACGTAATGTCCAACAGTCCCGTAATAATCTAAAAACCTCATTTCTTACCCCAATTACCGACTCCGTCACTTGTGGAAACGTTTTGTTTAATAGTTGTAGCCCGATGTTCTTGTTCTCACTTTGGTGAGAAGCGAACATTACTAATCCGTAAGCATAACATGCTTCTTTATGTTGCATGTTAGCCGCTTTTTCTAAATCACGAAGTCCAATATTCGGATATATTGAGTCAAAATAATTTCTTAACCCGTTGCGTAAAATAGCATCTGGGTTCCCCGCAATATATGCGTCAAAGTAAACACATCGTAACTTATGGGTTTCCCAATGTGATATCCCCCATCTTTCAAACGAAAGTCTCTTATAAACCAAGACATTCTTGGAACGTTCTTCGAATGTCTTACAAACTGATCTCGCCTTAAATAGTTGTGCCGAAGAATTTTGGCCGACTCTAGACAAGATTTCATCAATCATGTCTCCGGGTAGGTCTCTTAAAATATTGGGTTGTCTATCCATTTTGTGTTTTTAAACTGTAAAATAGACAAGAGTTAGTTTCATAAAAAAATACTTATTAATACAAGCAATTTTTACATATATCATAAAGCATAAGAACACTATATTACATATATTACACCACACGAATACAACTATCTTATTCCGACTCGCTCGTTTCTTCTTCTTCGGTTTTGGTTCGTTTTGCCAAGTTTCTAGGGATATATGATGTTCCCCTAATACGAGCCGTCGTTGTCCACATTGGTTTAGAAAAACCTGGTGGTTTAGAGGTTCCCGGGTCATTGTTACAACTTAAGGACTTCGGGGGTTGACGATACATATAAAGTTCATCGGGGTTGGAATTAGATTTCTCTATTTTTATGCCCTTTCCCTTATTATTTTCTTTTGCCTTTTTAAATTCAGTTGGGGTAATTTCTATAACATCATCGGAATTCTCGTCGGAATCCGATTCATCGGAGAATTGGTAATCCTCCCAATATTTTGCTTCCTTGGCGGAAACACCATTGACCATAATTAACTTTGGTCGGTTGGTTGAGGATTTTCTTTTACTTAACCGTTTTATTATTTCCCCCACCGGTTCTATTTCTTCATCCGGTTCCGATTCTTCTTCCGGTTCCGATTCTTCTTCCGGTTCCGACTCTTCTTCCGGTTCCTCTTCGGGAACTTGTGAATCAGTCTACAAATCATTCCAATTTACATTTGACTCTTCATTATTATTAGGTGAGTCAATGGGACTTGTTCTAGAGGTAGACATCTATCACATAATATCAAACACGTTAAGAGATTAATATATCACATAATATTCATATGTTAAAAATATATAGTTTCCAACAAAAATGTTAAGCAATCATTTTTAAAGAAAACACGGTCGAAGTCCAGACTCACTAATGCATCCTAACAAACTCGATAAGACACACTAATGCAAATTTTCTGGTTCTCTAAGACCAACGCTCGGATACCAACTGAAATGTCCCGTTCTTATTGATTAAAAACGTTCCATATTAATTGATTTCGTTGCGAGGTTTTGACCTCTATATGAGACGTTTTTCAAAGACTGCATTCATTTTTAAAACAAACCATAACCTTTATTTCATAAATAAAGGTTTAAAAAGCTTTACGTAGATTATCAAATAATGATAATCTAAAATATCCTGTTTACACACGACCATTACATAATGGTTTACAATACAAATATGTTACATCGAAATCAGTTTCTTGAATGCAGTTTTTACACAATATCATACAAACATGGACTCCAAATCTTGTCCTTATTTTAGTATGCAACAGCGGAAGCTCTTAATATTCACCTGAGAATAAACATGCTTTAAACGTCAACAAAAATGTTGGTGAGTTATAGGTTTAACCTATATATATCAAATCGTAACAATAGACCACAAGATTTCATATTTCAATACACATCCCATACATAGAGATAAAAATCATTCATATGGTGAACACCTGGTAACCGACAATAACAAGATGCATATATAAGAATATCCCCATCATTCCGGGACACCCTTCGGATATGATATAAATTTCGAAGTACTAAAGCATCCGGTACTTTGGATGGGGTTTGTTAGGCCCAATAGATCTATCTTTAGGATTCGCGTCAATTAGGGTGTCTGTTCCCTAATTCTTAGATTACCAGACTTAATAAAAAGGGGCATATTCGATTTTGATAATTCAACCATAGAATGTAATTTCACGTACTTGTGTCTATTTTGTAAATCATTTATAAAACCTGCATGTATTCTCATCCCAAAAATATTAGATTTTAAAAGTGGGACTATAACTCACTTTCACAGATTTTTACTTCGTCGGGAAGTAAGACTTGGCCACTGGTTGATTCACGAACCTATAACAATATATACATATATATCAAAGTATGTTCAAAATATATTTACAACACTTTTAATATATTTTGATGTTTTAAGTTTATTAAGTCAGTTGTCCTCGTTAGTAACCTACAACTAGTTGTCCACAGTTAGATGTACAGAAATAAATCGATAAATATTATCTTGAATCAATCCACGACCCAGTGTATACGTATCTCAGTATTGATCACAACTCAAACTATATATATTTTGGAATCAACCTCAACCCCGTATAGCTAACTCCAACATTCACATATAGAGTGTCTATGGTTGTTCCGAAATATATATAGATGTGTCGACATGATAGGTCGAAACATTGTATACGTGTCTATGGTATCTCAAGATTACATAATATACAATACAAGTTGATTAAGTTATGGTTGGAATAGATTTGTTACCAATTTTCACGTAGCTAAAATGAGAAAAATTATCGAATCTTGTTTTACCCATAACTTCTTCATTTTAAATCCGTTTTGAGTGAATCAAATTGCTATGGTTTCATATTGAACTCTATTTTATGAATCTAAACAGAAAAGTATAGGTTTATAGTCGGAAAAATAAGTTACAAGTCATTTTTGTAAAGGTAGTCATTTCAGTCGAAAGAACGACGTCTAGATGACCATTTTAGAAAACATACTTCCACTTTGAGTTTAACCATAATTTTTGGATATAGTTTCATGTTCATAATAAAAATCATTTTCTCAGAATAACAACTTTTAAATCAAAGTTTATCATAGTTTTTAATTAACTAACCCAAAACAGCCCGCGGTGTTACTACGACGGCGTAAATCCGGTTTTACGGTGTTTTTCGTGTTTCCAGGTTTTAAATCATTAAGTTAGCATATCATATAGATATAGAACATGTGTTTAGTTGATTTTAAAAGTCAAGTTAGAAGGATTAACTTTTGTTTGCGAACAAGTTTAGAATTAACTAAACTATGTTCTAGTGATTACAAGTTTAAACCTTCGAATAAGATAGCTTTATATGTATGAATCGAATGATGTTATGAACATCATTACTACCTTAAGTTCCTTGGATGAACCTACTGGAAAAGAGAAAAATGGATCTAGCTTCAATGGATCCTTGGATGGCTCAAAGTTCTTGAAGCAAAATCATGACACGAAAACAAGTTCAAGTAAGATCATCACTTGAAATAAGATTGTTATAGTTATAGAAATTGAACCAAAGTTTGAATATGATTATTACCTTGTATTAGAATGATAACCTACTGTAAGAAACAAAGATTTCTTGAGGTTGGATGATCACCTTACAAGATTGGAAGTGAGCTAGCAAACTTGAAAGTATTCTTGATTTTATGAAACTAGAACTTTTGGAATTTATGAAGAACACTTAGAACTTGAAGATAGAACTTGAGAGAGTTCAATTAGATGAAGAAAATTGAAGAATGAAAGTGTTTGTAGGTGTTTTTGGTCGTTGGTGTATGGATTAGATATAAAGGATATGTAATTTTGTTTTCATGTAAATAAGTCATGAATGATTACTCATATTTTTGTAATTTTATGAGATATTTCATGCTAGTTGCCAAATGATGGTTCCCACATGTGTTAGGTGACTCACATGGGCTGCTAAGAGCTGATCATTGGAGTGTATATACCAATAGTACATACATCTAAAAGCTGTGTATTGTACGAGTACGAATACGGGTGCATACGAGTAGAATTGTTGATGAAACTGAACGAGGATGTAATTGTAAGCATTTTTGTTAAGTAGAAGTATTTTGATAAGTGTATTGAAGTCTTTCAAAAGTGTATAAATACATATTAAAACACTACATGTATATATATTTTAACTGAGTCGTTAACTCATCGTTAGTCGTTACATGTAAATGTTGTTTTGAAACCTTTAGGTTAACGATCTTGTTGAATGTTGTTAACCCATTGTTTATTATAACAAATGAGATGTTAAATTGTTATATTATCATGATATTATGATATATAATATATCTTAGTATGATGTATATACTGTTAAATGTCGTTACAACGATAATCGTTACATATATGTCTCGTTTCGAAATCATTAAGTTAGTAGTCTTATTTTTACATATGTAATTCATTGTTAATACACTTAATAATATATTTACTTATCATTTAACATAATTAACCAAGTGTATCAATATCTTAATATGATTCATATGTATCTAGTAAGACGTTGTTATAACGATAATCGTTATATATATCGTTTTCGAGTTTCTTAAATTAATAGTCTCATTTTTATGTATATAACTCATTGTTAAAATACCTAATGAGATACATACTTATAATAAAATCATGTTAACTATATATATAACCATATATATGTCATCGTATAGTTTTTACATGTTTTAACGTTCGTGAATCACCGGTCAACTTGGGTGGTCAATTGTCTATATGAAACATATTTCAATTAATCAAGTCTTAACAAGTTTAATTGCTTAACATGTTGGAAACATTTAATCATGTAAATATCAATCTCAATTAATATATATAAACATGGAAAAGTTCGGGTCACTACAGTTAGTCCCTTTAAAAGAAAGTATGCTTGTCGAGGTCCCCAATGGAAAACTTGAGAAAGTTGACCATATTAGTCGAGGAGCTATTATCAACATAGCTGGTGTAGATTTCGAGATTGACTTGATACCCATTAAGTTGGGAAGCTTTGATGTTATTATCGGTATGGATTGGTTGACCAAGATAAGGGCCGACATTATATGTGGAGATAAAGCTCTTCGTATACCACAAGGAGATGGTGAGCCACTGATCATTTACGGAGAGAGATGCACCTCGAAGCTGAACCTCATTAGTTGTGTGAAAGCGCAAAAGATCATGAAAAAAGGACGTATTGATGTCCTCGCACATGTGAAAACGGTAGAAACTGAGGTGAAGAGTGTGAACGACGTTCGAATTGTGAACAAATTTTCCGATGTCTTTTCCGAAGAGTTGCCTGGATTACAGCCACCGAGAGCAGTAGAGTTTCAGATCGATTTAGTACCAGGAGCTGCACCTGTAGCTCGCGCACCTTATAGACTCGCACCTTTCGAGATGCAAGAATTACAGAGTAAACTACAAGAACTACTTGACCATGGATTTATCCAACCAAGTTTCTCGCCTTGGGGAGCACCTGTTTTGTTTGTGAAGAAGAAGGATGGATCCTTCCGCATGTGTATCAACTACCGTGAACTCAACAAATTGACGATCAAGAATCGGTATCCTCTTCCCCGTATTGACGATCTTTTTGATCAACAACAAGGATCGAGCGTTTACTCTAAGATCGATTTGCGATCCGGTTATCACCAGTTGAGGGTGAAGGAAAATGACGTGATGAAGACTGCATTCAGAACCCGTTATGGTCATTATGAGTTCCTCGTGATGCCATTCGGTTTAACCAACACACCTGCCGTGTTCATGGACCTCGTGAATCGTGTCTGCAAATCATACCTGGATAAGTTCGTTATCGTCTTCATAGATGATATCCTCATCTACTCCAAGATCAAAGAAGAGCATGAGCAACATCTTCGACTAGTGCTTGAACTCTTGAGGCAAGAGCAACTTTATGCCAAATTCTGCAAGTGTGAATTTTGGTTGAAGAAAGTCCAATTTCTGGGTCATGTTGTGAGCGACCAGGGTATCAAAGTTGATCCCGCCAAGATTGAAGCTATCAGCAAGTGGGAGACCCCCACTACTCCGACTCATATTCGCCAGTTTTTAGGTCTCGTCGGATACTACCGAAGATTTATCGAAGGTTTCTCTTTGATTGCGTGTCCTTTGACCGCGTTGACTCACAAAGGGAAGAAGTTCATTTGGGAACCCGCACACGAATCAGCATTTCAAACTTTGAAGAAGAAGTTGACCACCGCACCTATCTTATCACTTCCTGAAGGCAGTGACGATTTTGTCGTTTATTGTGATGCATCGAAAAGTGGTTTTGGTTGTGTACTGATGCAAAGATCAAAGGTTATTGCCTATGCTTCTCATCAATTGAAGATTCACGAGCGGAACTACACTACTCACGATCTCGAACTTGGAGCCATTGTCTTTGCGCTCAAATTGTGGAGACACTATCTTTATGGAACTAAGAGCACTATCTTCACCGACCACAAGAGTCTCCAACACATCTTTGATCAGAAGCAACTGAATATGAGGCAGCGTCAATGGATCGAGACGCTGAACGACTACGATTGTGAACTCCGTTATCACCCTGGTAAGACCAATGTTGTGGCTGACGCCTTGAGCCGAAAGGAGAGGACGACACCTCTTCGTGTTAGGGCTCTGAACATCACCATCCATTCAAACCTCAATAGCCAGATCAGAGTAGCCCAAGATGAGGCTCTCAAAGAGGAGAATATATCTCATGAACATTTGAACATACTTGTCTCTCGATTCGAGGTTAGGGAGACTGGACTCCGATGTTATACCGGAAGAATTTGGGTACCTTGTTATGGAGATCTACGGAACCTTATACTAGATGAAGCCCATAAATTGAGATATTCCATTCATCCTGGAGTGGGTAAAATGTACCATGATCTTAAAGAACAGTATTGGTGGCTGAATCTTAAGAAGGACGTTGCAACTTATGTTGGTAAGTGTTTGACTTGTTCAAAAGTTAAGGCCAAGCATCAGAGGCCCTCTGGATTGCTTCAACAACTGGAAATCCCACAATGGAAGTGGGAAAGGATCACAATGGATTTCATCACCAAGCTACCAAAGACGGTGGGCGGATACGATACCATCTGGGTTATTGTTGACCGTCTTACTAAATCTGCACACTTCCTAGCCATGAAGGAAACGGATACGATGGAGAGACTCGCTCAATTATATATCAAAGAGGTTGTATCTCGTCATGGTGTACCTTTATCGATCATCTCAGATCGCGATCCCCTCTTTGCTTCTAGATTTTGGCGTTCTTTACAAGAAACCATGGGAACCCTTCTCGACATGAGTACTGCATATCACCCACTGACCGACGGGCAAAGTTAACGAAGGATTGAGACCTTGGAAGACATGTTGCGTGCATGTGTCATTGATTTCGGAAAAGCGTGGGAAAGGCATTTGCCACTCGCCGAATTTTCTTACAACAACAGTTATCACTCGAGTATTAATGCCGTACCTTTTGAAGCGTTGTATGGCCGCAAGTGCCGATCTCCTATTTTTTGGTCCGAAGTAGGCGAAAATCAAATCACCGGACCCGAGGTAGTCCATGAGACAACGGAGAAGATTGCTCAAATTCAAGCTAGACTTAAGACTGCCCGCGATCGCCAAAAAAGTTATGCCGATCTTAAACGTAAGGACTTCGAATTCAACGTAGGAGACCGTGTAATGTTGAAGGTTGCACCTTGGAAAGGTGTGATTCGTTTTGGAAAACGTGGAAAGTTGAACCCACGATACATTGGTCCTTTCAAAATCTTGGAACGTGTTGGACCCGTTGCTTACCGTTTGGATCTACCAGCACAATTGAGCTCAGTTCATCCTACCTTCCACGTGTTAAACTTGAAGAAGTGTCTTGATGTACCCGAACTTATCATACCACTGGAAAAACTTACGATTGATGACAAACTCCACTTCGTGGAAGAACCTGTTGAAATTATGGACCGTGAGGTCAAAACTTTGAAACGCAACAAGATTTTGATCGTCCGAGTACGATGGAATGCCAAACGAGGACCTGAGTTTACTTGGGAGCGAGAGGATCAAATGATGCAGAAGTATCCTCACCTTTTCCCGACTCCTCCATCTACCTCAGCTTAAAATTTCGGGACGAAATTTTATTTAACAGGTGGGTAATGTAACGACCCTGAATTTTCCAACGTTTACTTATTAATATTTATTATTAATACTTGTGATTAAATGAATGTATTGTTATACATTTACTTGTTACCATACATGACTTTTAAATGCCCGACACGTCTTTGTGACACACGAACTTTACACGAATAATATTTTTGAATATTATTTACATTCATGATTAAGTTTTATTAATCATTTTTAATTAACTATGGTTACTAGTTAATTGCTTGGGCTTATTTATTTAACTTGTTACTTACATACATACTTGGGCTTTTAATTGTACATGGGCTTAGAAGCCCACCCTACACACTTAAATGGATTAGTTAGCCCATACTTTCATGTAAGTAATCCATTAAGGCTTAAACTAATTAGTTGGAGAATGGAGAATCTAGTTACTTGTTACTTGCACATCATTCCCATAAAAACACCTCTAATAACCATCTTTTTGAGCCATAACATGCAAGAACCTAGTGAACCATTTCATCCTCCCTCCCCCCTTTGAGAACCGTCAGCCTAATAGGACTTGGGGAGTGGTTTTTGGCTTTCAAAGTTTGCTAACTTATTACTTGCATTCACTCATACTTCATTCATTCCAAACACACACTCTTACTTGCACTTTTTTTTCTCTCATTTCTCTCTCAAGTTTGTAAGTAACATAAGACTTTTCCTCTCTTTTTCTTCATCTAAAACCGAACCAAACATTCTCACATTCATCATCATTTGCTTGTTAATACTTGTTCATGTTTGTTACTTAATTACTTGTAGTTGTTAGTTGTTGTTGTTTACTTACTAATTATTAAGAATCAAACTTGTTAGTTTGATTTTTCATATCAACTTGTTCTTACAAGACATACAAGAACATAAACTTTCTAGTTTATGTTCTACACTTAATGTTTTTAAAAGATTAAAGTTCATGTGTTGTAAATCATTACTTGAAGTTCATGTTGTAAACTTAAAAGTTTACTTCTTTAAAGATCAAGACTTTGGCTTGAATCTTTAAAAGTATGAGAACCATGAACTTGTTACTTGATTAATTAGTTTATTTCTTCATTTCTTGTACATTTAAATTCGTGTTTGTTGGATAAATGGTCAAGTGTTACAAGTTAATCTTGATCTCATACTTTCTTGAACTAAAGTTAACTTTAAAAGTTCAAGAACATGGAAGTATAACTTTTTAGTTATAACTTCATATACTTGTGATGGATCTAAGTTCTATAGCTTATGGTCTACTTATTTTGTCATAAAAAAAAGCTTGAAAGCTTACATGCACTTTACAAGATGAAAATCTAAGTTTTGTAGCTTACGGTTTCATTAAAGTAAAGATTCAAGTATTATTACTTAGGATTTAACTTAATAACTTTAGATCTAGAATTTTGGGTCTTGGATCTTCAAGATCTAACTAAGAACTATGTTCTACAACTTAAGATCTTGATTAGTTAGTTTACTTTCAAGTTTGTAGTTCAATATTACTTTTATAGTTCATGTATGTGTCAGATCTAAGATCTTGATGTAACTTTGGTTCATCAAACTACTTGCAACACTTAATTGAGTTGTGCTACTTATCTTAGACTTACACTTGTGTTATTATGGTCAAAACTTGGTAAAGATGATGTAAACACATCAACGAGTTGTACACTTGAAGCTACAAGCATCAAGGATGAGAACCGTGATGAACATCAAGCACCAAGAACCCACCGGAATCTACTGTTTACTGTTTTCTGGGTCTGATCAGTACAACCTGGGATACTGTAATATTGATATTCAGTTAGATCTGTCCGAGTAGATAACTTTTCATTTAAGACTTGTCTTAATCCGAGTTACGGTTTAGGATCTATGGCCCTCCGAACGTCACTATGTCCTTTTAACGTTGTGCTGAAAATTCTGACCTACTCGCACTTAGACCGTCGCCACCGTCAAACGAAGACGAGTTTGCTTCTGGAATTTTTACCACAAATAAAAGACTCATATACGGAGCCATGGCCACTGGTCTCACCTTATTTTAGTAGGAATAGAGGTCGTGATGACTGATCGAAATCAGCCTTTGTTTTAAACTCTTTTCTAGAACGAAACTTACTTTACACCTTTTGTTTGATGATGAATGATGATGACCCTTAAGACCTTATTTACATACATTTAAACCTATTGGGACGATTTACTGACTTAGTACTATTTGACTTAGGTTGAGGACTTTCCGGACCTACGTACTTGCTTACTTCCCGACTCGACTTTACCACTACTTTACCACTGTGAGTTATAGCATCCCTTTTTACTTTAACTATTTTGGGAAATGAGAATACATGCGCATTTTATATTTTACATACTGGGCACGAGTACTTAAACTTATATATGTGTGGGTTATACAACGGCATAAACATTCCCTTTAGCTCGGTAACGTTTAGTCATTGGTTTTTAAACCGGTGAACGCGAATCTTAGATATGGATCCATAGGGTTTGACATCCCCACTCGGGCTAGTAGCGCTAGCATTTAACGGGTGTTTAATACTTCGTAAACATACGCACTCGCCAAGTGTACTTTCAGGAGGTTATAAACGTTAAGTTAGTTACCAAGTGCCCACGGTTAAACATATACTTTATCATACTATTTTGAAACGCTCTTTGTAGCACTGAAATCTCGTGGCCTACCTTACATTACTGTTATACTTAAACTATAGCTCACCAACCTTTGTGTTGACATTTTTAAGCATGTTTTTCTCAGGTGCTTAAGGTTAGCCGCTTCCGCTGTTGTACTAGTCTTGCTGTAGACACCCGCTGCTTTAGAAATGTCACCGCATGAACATTTATCTTGCATTCATAAACTTTATTACTTTTGAAACTATGATTTGTAACGACCTATGGGTCACATACTATTATCCTTGCTTCTATTCATTGAAGCATACCTTTGGTTGTTAAACATTCGACGTTAGTTATGACGTCACCTTTTATCATGAATGCAAACATATTTTGAAATAGCATATAGTGTTTGACATTGTAATGATCCTGTTGTTGATGGTCCGTACATGATGATTTAGTACGGGCCATCATAGCAGGGTTGTTACAACATCCCTTACAGCCTCGTAAGGCTTGAACAGTTTCCAGAAATCTACCACACTCCAATCAATCGGAAAAATTGTCAAAACATGTATGACGTAAGTTGGTTGTCGTTTGAACTCTTGTAGTTACGGTGTCGTAGTTGTCGCCGTTGTACCCGTTCCGTTGCCTACTCGTGCCAGCCCTCTCTCTCTACACACTCTCTCTTATTTCTCTCTCAACTCTCTCTCTCATCTTTTGCTTTCTCAAAAATATTGTAATTTCCTGTATTTTACTTAAATAAAAAAAAAATTACAAACAAGCAAGGGCCAAACGAAATATAATCAAACCACAAGCACTAAAAGCAAAATGCAAACTAACATTAAGAAGAGAGAAAGGGACAAAACTCCCGACCAAAACCAAAAACAAACATTATCGAACCATGACAAAAAGACAAAACGAAAGGAGAAACACCAAAACAACGAAAAAAATTACATGCCATCAACGTAGAACCTCTTCAACTCTGTCCCTCGCACCTTCTTTCCTTTTGTTGACTTGACTTTAGGTTTTGAGTTAATCGTCTTTGCTTCAACATTATACTCCTCAAAATCCTTCGTGACCACATCAAAAACCATAAAAGAACTAGCAACCACCTTTATCACCACCTCTACCCAAGGATGAACCAGCCTCTAAACCATAAACAAACCATCTACGCGAACAAGCCACAAAAACCATAGCCTCGTCATCATCATCTTGATCACATAACACATAATAATCACTCGTGACTAGCATCTTCAATTTTGTATTCTTCTTATACAAAACCTTAGGACAATAAACGAGCCCCCTAGGTAAGATGTAGACAATCATATCCTCACGGAGATTGCTTTCAAAGACCCAATGACGTGGTGTTGCGGGTTTTTCTACTATTTTGAAAGTAACTTTCGCATTCAATCAATTGACATACAATGATTCACGATTATTTTTTATGAGTACTTACAAATGTCGGAAAGAACATCATGTGAATCAACAAACTTTTATAAATGTGTAATTGACTAATATGAAAATGTATAATTACGAGAACCAACCGAGGATGAAATCCACCGGTTGTGTCATAAGCGTGAAAAACTTCATGGATTCCCTGACATGCTTGGAAGCATTGATTGTATGCATTGGGCGTGGCTAAAATGTCTAAATGCATGGAAATGACAATTTACACAAGGTGATGAAGGTACCCCAACGATCACGCCAGAAGTCATTGCCCTATATGTCAATTGGATTTCGCATACATATATTGTAATAACATGTTTGAATAATAAATTGAATGTCTTTTGAATTTGGCATACATATATTGTAATAACATGTTTGAATAATAAATTGAATGTCTTTAGTGCATCTTCATTGTCCAACAGCTTGAAATGAATGACACAACTCCCCAAATTTCATATAAACTTCGGAGATGTTGATTATTAACGATGATACTATCTTGCTGATCGAATATACTCGTGTGGGCAGCAACTTTGGTTAAAGGGTTCTCTAAGTGTTGTAATTTACAAGGAAACGAGTGGTAACCCGCAAAAACGTTGAGAGGACACTTGGTATTTTACAAGGTTGTTGGGGTATTTTACAATGATCGAGAACAGTTTATAGCGTAAATCTCATTAAAGAATCATGTATGCTTGTATCTTATTGAATAACATGATTATTGGAGATAACGTTTTAGGATCGCTTAAGTGCATGTGCACAACCTACGACTAGTAACTAATTGGTATGACAGGTGGGATACTTATTTTAAAGTCGAACGAGTTACATGATGACAAAGAATCACATGGCAAATTTTGACATAACCTTGCGGATCATCTTTGTAATAATCGTAATATTTTTTGAATTATTTAACGAAATTACAATATTAATTTTAGGAATTGTAATTTTCTTATAGTCACCTAGTCCTAATTCCTAACTGAGAAGTCACCAGAGCATAATAATCTTATTGAAACTTGAAAGAGAAGTGAATTTGTGAATGCCTAACTGAACGTCAAGATTGAATTCGGAATCTGAGGCTCAATAGAGTTATTTTAATTTCACTTTGATTCATAAAAAGTTATAAAAATAAAAAACTGACTAACATCCGACTTACCTACCTCACACTTTTCACTTTTTTCAATGACATGACGTAGATCACCACTCTTAAGCACTCTTAAATAAAATGTGGTAAAAGGTGGCGAGTTACAAGGTCTACTTAAAATATCCAAAAAAATGTTAACTGTCCTTGCTACTTTTTTTACTGTCCCTTTTATGTTTCTTTTCATATTCAGTTTCCTCTTAATCTTATAATTTCCTATATTTAACTTTTTTACGTTTTCACCTTCCCATCTTTTTTTATTTTATATTTTAAGACTTTTTGAGTATCATTTATATTTCAAATTCTAATGTTAATTCATGTCTATAGAATTGGAAAATCATCTTTTTCCTTTTCTCTTTGTTGATCTATTTTCATTGTTCAGTAACTTCTGACTGGGTGAATGGAGTAATGGACTGCTCAAAATCTTTGAGAGATAAAATGTGATGTTTTTTTTTTTTTTTTTTTTTTTACGAGGAACCCCCTAGCGACGAGCCATAATGGCTCCCCTCTAGTTGGTAAACCCCGGGTAAACCCCGGGTAAACGGCAAGTCAGGCCTCCACCGCTACCAGGTAAAGCATCCTCTAGTCAATCAGTCACTAAATGGAGCTCGCCCCAAGGTATTTTGCCTTGAAGGGAATCGAACCCGTGACCTCTTGCTTCATTGGAAGTCCTGGTGGCCACCCAGGCTATGCCTGGATGGTTTGAATTGGCCTGGTGTTGATATTTTTCTGAAGGACAACATAGCCTCCGTAACTAGCTTGTGATTGAGGGAAACACAACACACTTGTACTATATAAATGCTAATTTATTTATAAGAAAAGATGTATACAAAATGGCCAATTGGGTGAATTTTACATCCTATATATACATTTTTTTTTGTTCTCTAGTACTTCAGCACAGGGAGGTACGTGCACAAATAAACCGGTTCTTAAAGAATTGTTCAGAAAAAATCGAAACCTATTTTTAAAAGCTGCTTTTTTTTGGAACCAGACCCAGGTAAGAGAGAATCAAACCAGTTCCATCTAATGACCCGTCCTAATCCATCCGGACAAAGTCCATATCGATTACAAACGATTCATAATAGTTGGTTACATAGCGAGGTATTTGACCTCTATATGATACAATTTTACAAACATTGCATTCGTTTTTAAAAGACAAACTTTCATTACTTCGAAAGTTGACGGCATGCATACCATTTCCTAATATATCCAACTAAAATTGACTTAACAATAATCTTGATGAACTCAACGACTCGAATGCAACGTCTTTTGAAATATGTCATGAATGACTCCAAGTAATATCCTTAAAATGAGCAATTGCACAGCGGAAGATTTCTTTCGTACCTGAGAATAAACATGCTTTAAAGTGTCAACCAAAAGGTTAGTGAGTTCATTAGTTTATCATAATCATTCATTTCCATCATTTTAATAGACCACAAGATTTTCATTTTCAGTTCTCATAAATACACGTCCCATGCATAGAGACAAAAATATCATTCATATGGATTGAACACCTGGTAATCGACGTTAACTTTAATGCATAGAATATCCCCAAACAGAACCTCTCGTCTGTTTAATAATAATCTCGAAGTACTAAAGCATTCGTACCCCGAATGGGACTTGTCAAGGTCCATAGATCTATCTTTAGGATTCGCGTCAATCAGGGGCCATTTCCCTAAATTCTTAGGTTACCAGACTTGAAGGGCGATATTCGGTTAATAATCCAACCATAGAATATAATTTTAAGTACTTGTGTCTATTTCGTAAAACATTTATAAAAGCAGCGCATGTATTCTCAGTTCCAAAAATATATATTGCAAAAGCATTTAAAAAGGGAGCAAATGAAACTCACTATACTGTATTTTGTAGTAAAAATACATATGACGACATTGAACAATGCAGGGTTGGCATTGGATTCACGAACCTATATCATTTGTATGTATATTAAAAATATAATCATAATCGAACATATATTTATATTATTATTAGTGATAATTTTTATATTAATAATTTTATATATTTTATTATATTTTCATTTTTGTATATTTTAGGTAAATAAAAGTATTAATATAGTTAGGTCATGTGTATTAAATATATTTTTATATAAATATTATTTGTTTGTTAACTTAATAGTTGTAATAAAATCAGATTAAGGATAATAATACTAATAACTTTGATAATTTTAACTATAATGATAAAAATGATAATAATAGTAATATTAATAATTTAATGATAATAATAAAATGATACTTTACTTTAATAGTATAATAATAATTATAATAATAGTGGTAATAATAATCAGATTTATCATAAACTTGGTGTGACGCCCCGTACTAAATCATCATGTACGGACCATCAACAACAGGATCATTACAAGGTCAAACAATATATGCTATTTCAAAATACGTTTGCATTCATGGTAAAAGGTGACGTCATAACTAACGTCGAATGTTTTACATCAAAAGTATGCTTCTATGAATAGGAGCAATGATAATAGTGCGTGACCCTTAGGTCGTTACAAATCATAGTTTCAAAAGTAATAATGTTTATGAATGCAAGATAAACGTTCATGCGGTGACATCTCTAAAGCAGCGGGTGTCTACAGCAAGGCTAGTACAACAGCGGAAGCAAGCAACCTTAAGCACCTGAGAAAAACATGCTTAAAAACTTCAACACAAAGGTTGGTGAGCTATCGTTAAAGTATAACAGTAATGTAAGGTAGGCCACGAGATATCAGTGCTACAAAGAGCGTTTCAAAACAGTATGATAAAGTATATGTTTAACCGTGGGCACTTGGTAACTAACTTAACGTTTATAACCCCCTGAAAGTACACTTGGCGAGTGCGTATGTTTACGAAGTATTAAACACCCGTTAAATGCTAGCGCTACTAGTCCGAGTGGGGATGTCAAACCCTATGGATCCATATCTAAGATTCGCATTCACCGGTTCAAAAACCAATGACTAAACGTTACCGAGCTAAAGGGAATGTTTATGCCGTTGTATAACCCACACATATATAAAGTTTAAGTACTCGTGCCTAGTATGTAAAATGTAAAATGCGCATGTATTCTCAGTTCCCAAAATAGTTAAAGTAAAAAGGGATGCTATAACTCACAGTGGTAAAGTAGTAGTAAAGTTGAGTCGGGAAGTAAGCAAGTATGTAGGTCCGGAAAGTCCTCAACCTAAGTCAAATATTACTAAGTCAGTAAATCGTTCCAATAGGTTTAAATGTATGTAAATTAGGTCTTATGTATCATCATCAATCATCATCAAACAAAAGGTGTAAAGTAAGTTTCGTTCATGAAAAGAGTTTAAAACAAAGGCTGACTTCGATCAGTCACCACGGCCTCTATACCTACTGAAATAAGGTGAGACCAGTGGCCATGGCTCCGTATATGAGTCCTTTAGTTGTGGTAAAACTTCCAGAATCAAACTCGTCTTCGTTTGACCGTGGCGACGGTCTAAGTACGAGTAGGTCAAAATTTTCAACATAACGTTAAAAGGACATAGTGACGTTCGGAGGGCCATAGATCCTAAACCGTAACTCGGATTAAGATGAGTCTTAAACAAAAAATTATCTACTCGAACAGAGATAAATGAAAATCATCTTTACAGTAGCCCAGGTATTCTAATCAGTTCCAGAAAACAGTAAACAATAGGTTCCGGTGGGTTCTTGGTGCTTGATGTTCATCACGGTTCTCATCCTTGATGGATATATCTTCAAGTGTACAACTCGTTGATGTGTTTACATCATCTTTACCAAGTTTTGACCATCATAACACAAGTGTAAGTCTAAAATAAGTAGCACAACTCAATTAAGTGTTGCAAGTAGTTTGATGAACCAAAGTTACATCAAGATCTTAGATTTATCACATACATGAGTTTAAAAAGTAATATTGAACTACAAACTTGAAAGTAAACTAACTAATCAAGATCTTAAGTTGTAGAACATAGTTCTTAGCTAAATCCAACACAAGTATATGAAGTTATAACTAAAAAGTTATACTTCTATGTTCTTGAACTTACAAAGTTAACTTTTAGTTTCAAGAAATATAAGATCAAGATTAACTAGTAATACTTGACCAAATCACAACTTTAAAATACATAAAATGAAGAAATAAGTTAAATCTACAAGTAACAAGTTCATGGTTGTTCATACTTTAAAGATTCAAGCCAAGGCTTTGATCTTTAAGAATGTAAACTTTAAGTTTACAAACATGAATCACAAGTAATGATTTACAACACATGAACTTACAATCTTTTAAAACATTAAGTGCAGAACATAAACTAGGAAGTTTTGTTCTAGTATGTTCTTGTAAATACAAGATAATATGAAGATTTAAACTAGAAAGTTTGATTCTTGTACTAGTGAGTAAACAACTAACAAAGATAAGTAAGTAATCAACAACAAGAACAAGTAACAAACAAGCATAAGATGATGATGAAGATGGTTTAGGATTCGGTTTTTACAAGAGAAAAAGAAGGAGAAAAAGCTTGAAAGAAACTCACACTTTGAGAGAAAAGTTGAGAGAAAATTGAGAGGAAAATGCAAGTATTTTTGTGTGTGCAAAAAGTGAATGAAGTAGTGAATAAGTATTTCAAAAAGAAAAAGAAAATGTGAGCTCCCTTTTTCCCACCCTTGGCCGACGGTTTGAAGGGAATCAAGAGGAAGAGGAATGTCTACTAGTTACTTCATGTATTGGCTCAAAAGTTGGTTATAAGGTTAGCTTACATGGGAACTAGGTGTAAGTATGTAGTAACTAGATACTTTATGCACTAATTAACTAGTTACCTTAATGTAATACTTACATGAAAGTAATGGGCTAAATTAATCCATTAAGGATGTAGGGTGGGCTTCTAAGTCCATTAGCATTAATAAAATCCCAAGTTCAAGTAATTAACAAGTTAATCCAACAAAGCCCAAGTAATTAACTATTAACACTAGTTAATTAAAAATGATTAATAATAATTAATCATGCATGCAAATAATATCTTAAATATTATTCATGAGAAGTTCATGTGTCACAAAGACGTGTCGGGCATTCAAAAGTCATGTATGGTAACACGAAAATGTATAACAATACATTCATTTAATCACAAGTATTAATAATAAATATTAATAAGTAAACGTTCGAAAATCCAGGGTCGTTACATTACCCACCTGTTAAATAAAATTTCGTCCCTAAATTTTAAGCTGAGGTAGATGGAGGAGTTGGGAAAAGGTGAGGATACTTTTGCATCATTTGATCCTCTCACTCCCAGGTAAACTCCGGTCCTCGTTTGGCATTCCATCGTACTCGGACGATCGAAATCTTGTTGCATTTCAAAGTTTTGACCTCACGGTCCATAATCTCGACAGGTTCTTCCACAAATTGGAGTTTGTCATCAATTGTAAGTTCTTCCAGTGGTATGACAAGTTCGGGTGCAGCAAGACACTTCTTCAAGTTTGACACGTGGAAGGTAGGATGAACTGAGCTCAATTGAGTTGAAAGATCCAAACGGTAAGCAATGGGTCCAACACGTTCTAAAATTTCAAAAGGACCAATGTATCGTGGGTTCAACTTTCCACGTTTTCCAAAACGAATCACACCTTTCCAAGGTGCAACCTTCAACATTACACGGTCACCCACATTGAATTCAAAGTCTTTACGTTTAAGGTCAGCATAACTCTTTTGACGATCACGAGCGGTCTTAAGTCTAGCTTGAATCTGGGCAATCTTCTCCGTTGTTTCATGGACTACCTTGGGTCCGGTGATTTGCTTTTCGCCTACTTCGGACCAACAAATAGGAGATCGGCACTTGCGGCCATACAACACTTCAAAAGGTGCGGCATTAATACTCGAGTGATAACTGTTGTTGTAAGAAAATTCAGCGAGTGGCAAATGCCTTTCCCAGGCCTTTCTGAAATCAATAGCACATGCACGCAACATGTCTTCCAAGGTCTGAATCGTTCGTTCACTTTGCCCGTCGGTCTGTGGGTGATAAGCAGTACTCATGTCGAGACGAATTCCCATGGCTTCTTGCAAAGAATTCCAAAATCTAGAAGCAAAATGGGGATCGCGATCTGAGATGATCGATAAAGGTACACCATGACGAGATACAACCTCTTTGATGTATAGTTGAGCGAGTCTCTCCATCGTATCCGTTTCCTTCATGGCTAAAAAGTGTGCAGATATGGTAAGGCTGTCAACAATAACCCAGATGGTATCGTATCCGCCCACCGTCTTTGGTAGCTTGGTGATGAAATCCATCGTTATCCTTTCCCACTTCCATTGCGGGATTTCCGGTTGCTGAAGTAACCCAGAGGGCCTCTGATGCTCAGCCTTAACTTTCGAACAAGTCAGACACTTACCAACATAAGTTGCAACGTCCTTCTTATGATTGGGCAACCAATACTGTTCCTTAAGATCGTGGTACATTTTGCCCGCTCCGGGGTGAATCAAATATCTCGACTTGTGGGCTTCATCAAGTATAAGGTTTCGTAGATCTCCATAACAAGGTACCCAAATTCTTCCGGCATAACATCGGAGTCCAGTCTCCCTAACCTCGAATCGAGAGACAAGTATGTAAAAGTGTTCATGAGATATATTCTCCTCCTTGAGAGCCTCATCTTGGGCTACTCGGATCTGGCTGTTGAGATTCGAATGGATGGTGATGTTCAGTGCCCGAACACGAAGAGGTGCCGTCCTCTCCTTTCGGCTTAAAGCGTCAGCTACAACATTGGCCTTGCCAGGATGATAACAAAGTTCACAATCGTAGTCGTTCAACGTCTCGATCCATCGACGCTGTCTCATGTTCAGTTGTTTCTGATCGAATATGTGCTGGAGACTCTTGTGGTCGGTGAAGATAGTACTTTTAGTTCCATACAAATAGTATCTCCATAATTTGAGCGCAAAGACAACGGCTCCAAGTTCAAGATCGTGAGTAGTGTAGTTCCGTTCGTGAATCTTCAGTTGACGAGAAGCGTACGCGATAACCTTTATGCATTGCATCAGTACACAACCAAAACCGCTTTTTGAAGCATCGCAATAAACAACGAAATCGTCACTGCCTTCAGGAAGAGATAAGATAGGTGCGGTGGTCAACTTCTTCTTCAAGGTTTGAAATACTGATTCGTGTGCGGGTTCCCAAATGAACTTCTTCCCTTTGTGTGTCAATGCGGTCAAAGGACGCGCAATCAGAGAGAAACCTTCAATAAACCTTCGGTAGTAACCGGCGAGACCTAAAAATTGGCGAATATGCATCGGAGTATAGCTTCAATCTTGGCGGGATCAACTTTGATACCTTGGTCGCTCACAACATGACCCAGAAATTGGACTTCCTTCAACCAAAATTCACACTTGGAGAATTTGGCATAAAGTTGCTCTTGTCTCAAGAGTTCAAGCACTAGACGAAGATGTTGTTCATGCTCTTCTTCGCTCTTGGAGTAGATGAGGATATCATCTATGAAGACGATAACGAACTTATCCAGGTATGGCTTGCAGACACGATTCATGAGATCCATGAACACGGCAGGTGCATTGGTTAAACCGAATGGCATCACGAGAAACTCATAATGACCATAACGAGTTCTGAATGCAGTCTTCATTACATCGCTTTCTTTCACCCTCAACTGGTAATAACCGGATCGCAAATCGATCTTAGAGTAAACGCTTGATCCTTGTAGTTGGTCAAAAATATCGTCAATACGGGGAAGGGGATACCGATTCTTGATCGTCAATTTGTTGAGTTCACGGTAGTCGATACGCATACGAAAGGATCCATCCTTCTTCTTCACAAACAACACAGTTGCGCCCCAAGGCTAGAAACTTGGTTGGATAAATCCACGGTCAAGTAGTTCTTGTAATTGGCTCTGCAATTCTTGCATCTCGGAAGGTGTGAGTCTATAAGGTGCGCGAGCTACAGGTGCAGCTCCTAGCACTAAATCGATCTGAAACTCTACTGCTCTTGGTGGCGGTAATCCAGGCAATTCTTCGGGAAAGACATCGGAAAACTCGTTCACAATTCGAACATCGTTCACACTCTCCACCTCGGTTTCTACCGTTTTCACATGTGTTAGGACAGCAAAACGTCCCTTCTTCATGATCTTTTGCGTTTTCACGCAACTAATGAGGTTCAGCTTCGAGGTACATCTCTCTCCGTAAATAACTAGTGGCTCGCCCTCTCCGTATGGTATACGAAGAGCTTTATCTCCACAGATAATGTCAGCCTTTATCTTGGTCAACCAGTCCATACCGACAATAACATCAAAGCTTCCCAACTTAATGGGTATCAAGTCAATCTCGAAATCTACACCAGCTATGTTGATAATAGCTCCTCGACTAATATGGTCAACTTTCTCAAGTTTTCCATTGGCGACCTCGACAAGCATACTCTCTTTTAAAGGGACTAACGACCAATTAATCTTATCGCAAAAGTGTCTACATACATAACTTCTATCGGCACCAGTATCAAATAGGACAGAAGCTAATAAATTATTGATAGTGAATATACCTGTCACCAAGTCGGGGTTCTCGCGTGCATCCCTTGCATTAACATTGAAAGCTCTGCCACGTGGTGGTCCGCCGTCCTTTCGCTTGATGGGGCACGCATTTCTGAAATGGCCCGTCTGTCCGCATTCGTAGCACTTTTTAGGTCCATTGGGGTTTGCCTTCACATTCAGGGTGGTGACCTTGCAGTCCTTACCGACATGTTCAGTCCGTTGGCACTTTTCACAAACAACATTACAATACCCAGTATGGTGCTTGTAGTACCTCTTGCATTGCGGTAGGGTACCCTTGTAGTTTGGGTTGGAGTTGGTGTTCGGGTTGGGGTTTTCACCGTTGTTGTTTCCTCTGAAACCCTCATGTCGCTTCGCCGAGTTTTGATCATAGGCTCTTCCCCTGTTGTTGTTGTCCCACTTGCGCTTCTCACTACTACCCGCTTTAGACTTAGCCTTCTTCGGTTCATCGCTGATGATTTGGTTCATTAAAGTATGCGCCATGCGCATTGCTTTCTGGACATTGGGTGGCTTAGACGAGGTGACGTTTCCTTTAATGGACTTAGGAAGTCCCCACAAATACCTTTCCATATGCTTGAACTCCGGTGTAACCATGGTAGGACACATCAGGGCCAGTTCCAAATATCTACGATAGTAACCATCGAGATCATTTCCCACAACCTTCAACTGCATAAACTCAATCTCCATCTTCTGAATCTCGATCCTAGGGCAATATTCCTCAATCAGGGCCTCTTTGAATTCCTCCCATGGGGTAGCAAATGCCTCATCAATACCCTTTGCTTGAGCCAACGTGTTCCACCACGTTAGTGTGCCGTCAGACAGCGTGCATGAAGCAAACTTGGTTTTGTTCGCCTCTGAGCAATTACTAACTCGAAACACATATTCTAATTTCTCAAACCACCTAGTGAGACCAACTGGCCCCTCCGTTCCACTAAAGTTGTGGGGCTTGCAGCTTTGAAACTCTTTGTATGTGCACTCATTACGAATGGGCTGGATAACCGGTGGCGGTGGCGGTGGACCTTGGAGGTTCCTTTCCGCTAAAGCTGCGGTGACTCGTTCATTGATCATTTCCTCAATTTGGGCTACGGTAGGTATTGATCGTCCATTGGCCATGGTGTTCTAAAAAAAAAAATTTGACTCAAGTCAAAATCCAGTATTCAAATAGTAATAATACAGTATATGGTAACCAACATGGAATCAACACATCACATGTTTACTAAGTAATGCAACTAGGTACAAATACCACAGAATCATACAGTAACGTAAATAGAACATCGTGCAAGAATTAAATAATGCAAAGTTCCATTCATTAATAATAAGTCGCATACAACTGCATATGTTCGTACAATACATAAGTGAAACATAAAACTACAACTAGATTACATAATGAAATCTACTACAAAGGTCCTATGGTGAAGGTGGGTGTAGGATGTCCAATACGTGGGACATCTGGTCCTCGAGCTCAGTTACCCGAGCACGGAGGATCTCCACCTCCCTCATCAGTTCCTCGACAGAGGGAGATGGTGGGGCAGGCGGTGCAGTCGGTACGGGTGGTGCTGGTGGAGCTGGTGGTGCAGATGGTCCGGCTTCAGAAGTAGAGGCTGTAAAGCGGTAAGGCTTACGGATGAAGGGATCAGCAGGATACGGCACAAGCAGCTTACGGGCGGTAACCCTACGACGCCGACCATATGCGTCAGTGAATGCTCGACCTCCGTTAATCCCTGAAATGACGGTACCATCAAAATGGTACCGCTTCTTCGGCGGGGTGAAGGGTGGCTGTACAGGTGCATCATCAGGGTCCTCCTCATCGGAGTCATCGTCACTAGAGTCGTCTATGGATGAGTCGTCAGATGACGAGTCTTCTGAATCATGTGGAGGTGGCTACACGGGTGGCTATACTGGCTCTCCTCGGGCGGCCATCATCTGTCAGTATCTGGCGGGTCCAATCGGCACGAGTCATCCATCAGGAGCGCGTCAGCACCAATGGCGATACTGATTATGAAATGGACCTTCCCCAAATTCCGCGGGAATCACAACACCACCGGGGCGGGGCTGTGGCTCCTGAGGTCCTGGGGCAGGTGGAGCTGGAATCTCCGGGAGGTCCTCGGCTCCGTCAGAAGTAACCATCGGGCCAGGTGCATGACTACTAGCTCCGGAGGACGAAGCACCTAAGTCACTAGAGGGTGTCGTCGACGGGATCTGAGGATCGGCAACAGTGGCAGGTGAAGTGGCTGATGAGTCTGTGTCGCTGCCCAAAATGATAGCAGGTGGAATATTCGACATCTGAACAAGGAAAAGTAAATTTTCCATGTCAGTAAGTCATAAAGCAAGCACGTATTAGGCCAAGTAACTACAACAGTCTAAATCATGTATAACAGTAAATAGCATGGCAATAACGGCAAGTATCATGCAATCGAAAACAGATAATAGCATGCAGTAGTGAAGTCATGTAGTAGCATACGGCATATAGCAGTAAAAGTAAGCAGCAGCATGCAGCAAATTCCGCAGAAACAAGTAAACTAGCAAGTTGTAGATTAGTCCTATTAGTGAATCCTACTCGGGTCGGTCCAGACTGAAATGTCCCGTTCATATTGATTATAAACGTTCCATATTAATTGATTTCGTCGCGAGGTTTTGACCTCTATATGAGACGTTTTTCAAAGACTGCATTCATTTTTAAAACAACCATAACCTTTATTTTATCTATAAAGGTTTAAAAAGCATTACGTAGATTATCAAATAATGATAATCTAAAATATACCGTTTACACACGACCATTACATAATGGTTTACAATAAGAATATATTACATCAAAAATAAGTTTCTTGAATGCAGTTTTTACATAATATCATACAAGCATGGACTCCAAATCTTGTCCTTATTTTAGTATGCAACAGCGAAAGCTCTTAATAATCACCTAAGAATAAACATGTTTAAAATGTCAACAAAAATGTTGGTGAGTTATAGGTTTAACCTATATATTATCAAATCATAATAATAGACCACAAGATTTCATATTTCAATATACATCCTATACATAGAGATAAAATTCATTCATATGGTGAACACCTGGTAACCGACATTAACAAGATGCATATAAGAATATCCCCTATCATTCCGGGAAATCCTTCGGACATGATAAAAATGAATTCGAAGTACTAAAGCATCCGGTACTTTGGATGGGGCTCGTTAGGCCCAATAGATCTATCTTTAGAATTCGCGTCAATTAGTAGATCGGTTTACTAATTCTTAGGTTACCAAGAAAAAGGGGCATATTCGGCTTCGATCATTCACCCATATAATATAGTTTCAATTACTTGTGTCTATTTCGTAAAACATTTATAAAACTGCATGTATTCTCATCCCAAAATATTAGATTTTAAAAGTGGGACTATAACTCACTTTCACAAATTTTTACTTCGTCGGGAAGTAAGACTTGGCCACTGGTCGATTCACGAACCTATAACAAATATGTACATATATATCAAAGTATGTTCAAAATATATTTACAACACTTTTAATACATTTTGATGTTTTAAGTTTATTAAGTCAGCTGTCCTCGTTAGTAACCTACAACTAGTTGTCCAAAGTTAGATGTACAGAAAAAAATTGATATATATTATCTTGAATCAATCCACGACCCAGTGTATACACGTCTCAGGCTAGATCACAACTCAAAGTATATATATTTTTGGAATCAACCTCAACCATGTATAGCTAACTCCCACATTACTGCATATAGAGTGTCTATGGTTGTTCCAAATAATATATACACATGGGTCGATATGATATGTCAAAACATTTGCATACGTGTCTATGGTATCTCAAGATTACATAATATATTAGAATACATGTATAATACAATATAAGTTAGCTTGGATATGATTAATATAGATTTGTTACCAATTTTCACGTAGCTACAACAAGAAAAAATATCCAATCTTGTTTTACCCATAACTTATTCGTTTTAAATCCGTTTTGAGTGAATAAAATTGCTATGGTTTCATATTGAACTCTATTTTATGAATCTAGACATAAAAAGTATAGGTTTATAGTCGGAAATATAAGTTACAAATCATTTTTGTAAAGGTAGTCATTTCAGTCGAAAGAACGACGTCTAGATGACCATTTTGGAAAACATACTTCCACTTTGAGTTTAACCGTATTTTTGGATATAGTTTCATGTTCATAATAAAAATCATTTTCCCAGAATAACAACTTTTAAATCAAAGTTTATCATAGTTTTTAATTAACTAACCCAAAACAGCCCGCGGAGTTACTACGACGGCGTATATCCGGTTTTATGGTGTTTTTCGTGTTTTCAGGTTTTAAATCATTAAGTTAGCATATCATATAGATATAGAACATGTGTTAAGTTGATTTTAAAATTCAAGTTAGAAGGATTAACTTTTGTTTACGAACAAGTTTAGAATTAACTAAACTATGTTCTAGTGATTACATGTTCAAATCTTCGAATAAGATAGTTTTATATGTATGAATCGAATGATGTTATGAACATCATTACTACCTCAAGTTTAGTAGGTAAACCTACTGGAAGTGACAAGAAATGATTAAGCTTCAAAGGATCTTGAATGGCTTGAAAGTTCTTGAAGTAGAATCATTACACGAAAACAAGTTCAAGTAAGATTTCCACTCGAAATAAGATTGTTATAGTTATAGAAATTGAATCAAAGTTTGAATATGAGTATTACCTTGTATTAAAAAGATGTCTTACTGTAAATAAGAAAGATTTCTTGAGGTTGGATGATCACTCTACAAGATTGGAAGTAAGCTAGCAAACTTGGAAGTATTCTTGATTTTATGAAACTAGAACTTGTAGAATTTATGAAGAACACTTAGAACTTGAAGATAGAACTTGAGAGAGATCAATTAGATGAAGAAAATTGAAGAATGAAAGTGTTTGTAGGTGTTTTCGGTCGTTGGTATATGGATTAGATATAAAGGATGTGTAATTTTGTTTATATGTAAATAAGTCATGAATGATTACTCATATTTTTGTAATTTTATGAGATATTTCATGCTAGTTGCCAAATGATGGTTCCCACATGTGTTAAGTGACTCACATGGGCTGCTAAGAGCTGATCATTGGAGTGTATATACTAATAGTACATACATCTAAAAGCTGTGTATTGTACGAGTACGAATACGGGTGTATACGAGTAGAATTGTTGATGAAACTGAACGAGGATGTAATTGTAATCATTTTTGTTAAGTAGAAGTATTTTGATAAGCGTCTTGAAGTCTTTCAAATGTGTATGAATAAATATTAAAACACTACATGTATATACATTTTAACTGAGTCGTTAAGTCATCGTTAGTCGTTACATGTAAATGTTGATTTGAAACCTTTAAGTTAACGATCTTCTTAAATGTTGTTAACCCATTGTTTATTAAATCAAATGAGATGTTAAATTATTACATTATCATGATATCATGATGTGACGACCCAGAAATTTCTGACCAAATTTAAACTTAACCTTTATATGTTTTCGATACGATAAGCAGAATTTGTAATGTTGAATCTCAAAAAGTTTGGAACTACATTCATGTAATCAATTACCCTTTGACCGTGTTCGAAGATTTACGAACAATTATGAGTATATAGATATGTATATATAATATATAATATTAACTGAAAACATTAACAAAGTATTAGATATATGATACTTTACATGAACGTATTTGTTTCGATATATTTATTGACAGAATTAAGAGATAATATCAAATGATTGAATTATCAGATACATTATAATATGATTACGGGCCTATGTTATGAGGTCCACTGTGATTTAAGAAATCTATTCTTTTTGAAAACATTCGGAAAATGGTAAAGTGATTTATAAGTAAGAACAAATGTGTCAATTAACGGGAACTAGACAAGGGTTAGTGAAAATTTCTGTTTAATTTCCAAGGCATGTTTTATAATATTTTTCTCGTGACCTTGATAAGATAACTATGTTAACTTTCATTTTATTTAATATAAAAATAAGAACGTGGAGTGTAAATAACTTAGATGTTGGATATCGACAAGTTAAGTAACTCGACATTTTTCATTAAGATGATTTCATACGTTTATTCAACCTTTGGACTTTATCCCATGCTTCACCAACAGACTGTAATTTAAAAACTTGAAACCTATTATGAATATATATAATTCTACTTTTCTAAAATGTTTTATGATATAACGATTTCTATTATTTTAACCTTTTAACAAAATGATTCTTAAATATATTTAGTTTTGGAAAACAAAATTATCATATTTATTTGATTTAGTTTCAAAAGTACAAAAAATGTTTTCAGTTTTAAAAAAAAAAACTTTATTATTAAAACGTATATATCTTTTATAAATATCTAGAACCACTTTTGACAACTCATTACTTAACCAGTATGATAAAGATAACGATATTTATATTTTATTTTATTAAATATATATAACGATTTAAATTAATATTATATATATTTATACGCGTATTATACGTACATAGTTTTATACTTTTACTATACTTTAACTTTACCTTTAATTTACTTTTACTTTACTTTAACTTTAATAATTCATACTTTAATAATTCACTTTAATAATTCATACTTTAATAATTCATACTTTAATAATTCACTTTAATAATTCACTTTAATAATTCATACTTTAATAATTCACTTTAATAATTCATACTTTAATAATTCACTTTAATAATTCAAAAATCTATTATAAATAGAATTCAATAGGTTTCATTATTTCATAGAAACTTGAAAATATATTTCTCTAAACTCTCTCAATCGAATTACATATATATATTTTCTTTGTATTATTTCAAGATATTATTAGTATACATATAATACTACGACGGAGTTATATTCTGACGATTTCAAAATAAGTTTTCAAACGGGATAGAGCTAAGGAAATTATGGGTTATAGCTATGGAGGTTATGGGTATTGATCGAGGGTATTGCTCGTGAGGTCAACCTAATGTTTATCATTTTCGTTGCGTCTACATACTTTCCTGCAATATTGAATCACAATATTGATACGTTCGTGAATCCGAGACAAACGCTGCACTTGTTCAGTGCCGTCATATACATAATTGCTACGAAATACAGTATTGTGAGCTTCATTACTCCATTTTTATATATATTTTTGGGCTGAGAATACATGCGTTGTTTTATAAATGTTTTACGAAATAGGCACAAGTACTAAAACTAATTCTATGTGGGTTTAAACCAGAAATATACCCTTAGCTTGGTAACATTAAACTACTTGTCTATGTACGGTAGGCGCGAATCCTAAAGATAGATCTATTGGGCCTGACAAACCTCATCCTGACTATGGGATGCTTTAGTACTTCGAGGTTATTTTAAACACACCTGATCTGGTGTACTTCAGAGGGTAAAACATGAACGTTAAGGCTTGTTACCGGGTGCCTACAACTTATAGAATACTTTTATACACTTGCGAGTGTACATATATTTATAAACAGAAATCTTGTGGTCTATTAATATATTGAAATGATTGATACGATAAACCTATGAACTCACCAACCTTTTGGTTGACACTTTTAAGCATGTTTATTCTCAGGTATTAAAGAAATCTTCCGCTGTGCATTAGCTCATTTTAAGGATATTACCTGGAGTCATTCATGACATACTTTGAAAGACGTTGCATTCGAGTCGTTGAGTTCATCAAGATTAATATTAAGTCAATTATAGTTGTATGTAATATGAAATGGTATGCATGCCGTCAATTTTTGATGTAAAGAAAGTTTGTCTTTTAAAAACGAATGCAATATTTGTAAAACGTATCATATAGAGGTCAAATACCTCGCGATGTAATTAACTATTGTGAATCGTTTATAATGTATATGAACGGGTCCATTTCAGTTGGTATCAGAGCGGTGGTCTTAGCGAACCAGGTCTTTCATTAGTGTGCCTAACTGATAGTTGTTAAGATGCATTAGTGAGTCTGGACTTCGACCGTATCTGCATGTCAAAAGTTTTGCTTATCATTTTTAGTCAAAAATCATCTACTTACCATCCATAGGAAATTACCTGCTTATCATTCTTAAGTCTAGATGCGTTTTCCTACATTTATTGCATAATAGTGTATAGACGAATTCTTATCTTAGCATATCTGTTACTGTGAACTTTGACTGACATCTTTCAAAGATTCCTCCGTAATTTATGGGATTTTGGTATCATATATACATATGTAAATTATGTATTGAAGAATACCAAATCTAAATTCTACAATCTATTTAATACAAAAAAAAAAAAAAATTCTTTCCCTGATCATACAAGATAGATCCCTCAACCAGTTCGAGTTCCTCGGATTCCGACAGCTATGCCGATATGGATTTCCACATGAGCTCCGAAAGCAGCGTGACCGGAATGGATCAACCAATTAGCCATCATCTATTCTGGATGAATTGGAGATGGGTTCGTAATCTACTTAACCATTGGAGACAAGAAGAAGGTGATCCCTTTCATCCACCACATTGCCCTCTTGGCAATGAACCTGAAGCACTTACCGGCGAACCTGTCCGAAACACCATTTTCTTTCTCATATCCAGAGTATCTCGTCATGATTATATACTACACCAAATTCTAGATCTTATTTATCCACTCGTCCGAACCGACAATCACCCAGGTGTAATAGAAGAAGTCAACGAGCTTCGTGGCTTTGGAGAATATGGTGCAAAGGTTACAAACACCAGCAGCAGCACCAGCAGCATAACCAGTACCACCATCAACAACATCAACAGTACCATCACCACCACCAACAACAACCGCATCGCAAACCTCAACTTCACAATCTGTCCCACGAGCATCGACGTCATATGCCATGTAGATACCAAGGAATACCACAACGATGAAGTATTGATTCATAACTTCATTGGGGAAACATTCTACGGCGATTATGTAATTTCTAAAGTTTAGAAATTATCTATCCTAGCCTTAACCATAAATCAAATGAGTTTAATTTAATATTAACTCATTAAATCTATATTACATCTGAAGAAATATACACATATATATTTCCATAAAGACTGTAATAAAATTCTTTTGTACAAAATATTAATTGTGAAATTTTTTTTTAACGGGTAGGTAATACCCGAGAAATATATAAATTCACAATTAATATGTTACATTCTTCGAATCTGATTCAGCAAGTCATCCATTATACTCCATACTTTCACAACAATATACATTCTTTTATAGAAATCAAAACAACCATACTCATTCAAAATCTAATTACATATTCTGATTTTGAAATCTCAGAATTCGATTCAAGATATAACCGAAATCATCACTCTTAGATTCATACATCTTTCAAAACTATACTTTGACTTCAAAACTGTCCTAGAACCTCATTTCTATTCATGGAACTCACAAAAATATTTGTATCATTCAAAATCTTAGAACATCATATGTATATTAACAATTACAATATGTGTTCAAACACTTCGAAATTCCTAAAGACATGCGAGATGATGATCCAACCACACATTATCTACTGTCATGCACCTGAAAAGCTCTCGAAACTAAAGTTATAGTTTAACACGTATTCGTGTCAGATCCTTTGATATTTATTACCAAATATAATTTTTCAATCTCTTTCCAAAATAGACAGTTTTGTCTCAGCTCCAGCAAATTACCTTCATTTGTTTATACGAATAAACCCTTCATCATGGTTACCGGGGAACCTTTCATATCTCGCCACATTAGCAGTAAACTTATCAACAACTTCATTAACCTTCGACTTAAGCCTCTCCGAAAAGCCACTATACTTATTCATTAAAACCCCATCATGTACTCACCTACATCCTGTAACAATAATTGTCATACCAACTACTGGGAATTAGCAATCAGTATTTTGAATTTCGCGACAATTTTACGTCAAAAGTTATATGTATACATATAACGTCTATCTCCAAGACTTACATACTTCGAATGTGAATTTTCTGAAAAACATCCCAAACTATGAACTAGTTCTCCGAAATTGGAAAAATGCTGTTGAAGCAGCAAAAACTGCAAACGACTTTAACAGTCAAAAGTTTGATGATAAAGAATAGTATGGTGGTAAAGCTGAAAAAAAGAGAAGGTTTGAAACTGGAAAACGGATTGAGCAGGCCATGAAGGAGGCTGTGGACCAATCACAAAGACTAAACCTGCCTTCAAAGGATCCAAATGATTCAGTGTCTACTGAAATCGTTAGCAAACACCTTACTTCTTATTCTAAACCTTCACAGACAAATCTTCTTCATCATCCATCTATGTTAAGAATTCTAAGATATTATCGTATCTTTTATTATAAATATCTTCGATATTCCTGAAGATATTTTCACAACTATTCTTATCCGAAATCTTTTATCTCTTTGCAATATCTGCGTTACAACATAAAAAGAAATTGTGTTAGTTTTTAAATTCTGAAAAGAAAAAAAAATTCGAATTTAAATTAGGAATGTTTTTAAAGTAGTGTTGGGAACTGAAGCATGAGTTAGTATAATATAATGACACTTGATCAACGTGATTATATTAAAGTAAGTCATGCTGAGTTTCTAATGGAATATGATGATTCACAGAGCATACCATCATCATGTACTATTTACACGACTCTTACATTCTACCCAATTTCCAAACATATTAAGAACATATCATCTTGATAGCTCTATATTTTCGAATATTCTGGTAAATTTCCAAATCAAGATCGTGCCATTACGATATTCTTCTTGGAACATAAACTATGTTCTTCCAAAAATTCATATCTACGAATTCTGGACCATTATCCGCTTGACTTAAGGCCGGGAAGAGAAAACGAAAGCATGAAGCTCCGAAATATAATGGAGAATATAAAGCCCGATAACAACCCCAAAATTACAAACCGTGTATATCAATGCGTATAGCAATATAAAGACACGGGAGAATGAAAAACACAATAACCCCAAGGTAATGGTAGAAGAAAATAACTTCCTCCGGTGGTAGATGAAAAAGAAGAATGACATATATGAAAGTTAAGAGTATATCAAGAATCAATACTGGATGAAGCATATTAATGAATGCTTTAAAGTATGAATTGGGGAGAAAGACTAGAAGGTGTGAGCTATGGAAATAAAGAAACGAAGGGGGTGAATTTATAGTAAAATATCAGACAGAGAAATCGAGACAGATTATCGCATTTAATCAAAGAAGATCATGATTTCCTTAATCGCCGAAGAACCAAATCTTATTGCAAAGATTTTCTTTAAATCCCATGAATTCCGTAAATCAATCATAACTACGTCATCGGTTAAAACAAATATACGTTTACTCATTTCACCCTCTTGCGATAGCTTCACTTATACTCTTCGCGTAATTAAATTGTTTTATCTATATTACTCAATGATGATAAAACTCTATTTATCAACTAATATTCGTCATGAAAACATTTTTATAGTTAGCCATGACGACCTCGATCAAATTTCGGGACGAAATTTATTTAACGGGTAGGTACTGTGACGACCCGGAAATTTCCGACCAAATTTAAACTTAACCTTTATATGTTTCCGATACGATAAGCAGAATTTGTAATGTTGAATCTCAAAAAGTTTGGAACTACATTCATGTAATCAATTACACTTTGACCGTGTTCGACGATTTACGAACAATTATGAGTATATAGATATGTATATATAATATATAATATTAACTGAAAACATTAACAAAGTATTAGATATATGATACTTTACATGAACGTATTTGTTTCGATATATTTATCGACAGAATTAAGAGATAATATCAAATGATTGAATTATCAGATACATTATAATATGATTACGGGCCTATGTTATGAGGTCCACTGTGATTTAAGAAATCTATTCTTTTTGAAAACATTCGGAAAATGGTAAAGTGATTTATAAGTAAGAACAAATGTGTCAATTAACGGGAACTAGACAAGGGTTAGTGAAAATTTCTGTTTAATTTCCAAGGCATGTTTTATAATATTTTCCTCGTGACCTTGATAAGATAACTATGTTAACTTTCATTTTATTTAATATAAAAATAAGAACGTGGAGTGTAAATAACTTAGATGTTGGATATCGAAAGTTAAGTAACTCGACATTTTTCATTAAGATGATTTCATACGTTTATTCAACCTTTGGACTTTATCCCATGCTTCACCAACAGACTGTAATTTAAAAACTTGAAACCTATTATGAATATATATAATTCTACTTTTCTAAAATGTTTTATGATATAACGATTTCTATTATTTTAACCTTTTAACAAAATGATTCTTAAATATATTTAGTTTTGAAAAACAAAATTATCATATTTATTTGATTTAGTTTCAAAAGTACAAAAAATGTTTTCAGTTTTAAAAAAAAAAAACTTTATTATTAAAACGTATATATCTTTTATAAATATCTAGAACCACTTTTGACAACTCATTACTTAACCAGTATGATAAAGATAACGATATTTATATTTTATTTTATTAAATATATATAATGATTTAAATTAATATTATATATATTTATACGCGTATTATACGTACATAGTTTTATACTTTTACTATACTTTAACTTTACCTTTAATTTACTTTTACTTTACTTTAACTTTAATAATTCATACTTTAATAATTCACTTTAATAATTCATACTTTAATAATTCATACTTTAATAATTCACTTTAATAATTCATACTTTAATAATTCACTTTAATAATTCATACTTTAATAATTCACTTTAATAATTCAAAAATCTATTATAAATAGAATTCAATAGGTTTCATTATTTCATAGAAACTTGAAAATATATTTCTCTAAACTCTCTCAATCGAATTACATATATATATTTTCTTTGTATTATTTCAAGATATTATTAGTATACATATAATACTACGACGGAGTTATATTCTGACGATTTCAAAATAAGTTTTCAAACGGGATAGAGCTAAGGAAATTATGGGTTATAGCTATGGAGTTTATGGGTATTGATCGAGGGTATTGCTCGTGAGGTCAACATAATGTTTATCATTTTCGTTGCGTCTACATACTTTCCTGCAATATTGAATCACAATATTGATACGTTCGTGAATCCGAGACAAATGCTGCACTTGTTCAGTGCCGTCATATACATAATTGCTATGAAATACAGTATTGTGAGCTTTATTACTCCCTTTTTATATATATTTTTGGGCTGAGAATACATGCGCTGTTTTATAAATGTTTTACGAAATAGGCACAAGTACTAAAACTAATTCTATGTGGGTTTAAACCAGAAATATACCCTTAGCTTGGTAACATTAAACTACTTGTCTATGTACGGTAGGCGCGAATCCTAAAGATAGATCTATTGGGCCTGACAAACCCCATCCTGACTATGGGATGCTTTAGTACTTCGAGGTTATTTTAAACACACCTGATATGGTGTACTTCAGAGGGTAAAACATGAACGTTAAGGCTTGTTACCGGGTGCCTACAACTTATAGAATACTTTTATACACTTGCGAGTGTACATATATTTATAAACAGAAATCTTGTGGTCTATTAATATATTGAAATGATTGATACGATAAACCTATGAACTCACCAAACTTTTGGTTGACACTTTTAAGCATGTTTATTCTCAGGTATTAAAGAAATCTTCCGCTGTGCATTAGCTCATTTTAAGGATATTACCTGGAGTCATTCATGACATACTTTGAAAGATGTTGCATTCGAGTCATTGAGTTCATCAAGATTAATATTAAGTCAATTATAGTTGTATGTAATAAGAAATGGTATGCATGCCGTCAATTTTTGATGTAAAGAAAGTTTTTCTTTTAAAAACGAATGCAATGTTTGTAAAACGTATCATATAGAGGTCAAATACCTCGCGATGTAATCAACTATTGTGAATCGTTTATAATGTATATGAACGGGTCCATTTCACATGATGTATTAATATATCTTAATATGATATATATACATTAAATGTCATTACAACGATAATCGTTACATATATGTCTCGTTTCAAAATCATTAAGTTAGTAGTCTTGTTTTTACATATGTAGTTCATTGTTAATATACTTAATGATATGTTTACTTATCATAATATCATGTTAACTATATATATATCCATATATATGTCATTATATAGTTTTTACAAGTTTTAACGTTCGTGAATCACCGGTCAACTTGGATGGTCAAATGTCTATATGAAACCTATTTCAATTAATCAAGTCTTAACAAGTTTGATTGCTTAACATGTTGGAAATACTTAATCATGTAAATAACAATTTCATTTAATATATATAAACATGGAAAAGTTCAGGTCACTACAGTACCTACCCGTTAAATAAATTTCGTCCCAAAATTTTAAGCAGTTGGAGGTGTTGACGTATCTTCTGGAAATAAGTGCGGGTATTTCCTCTTCATCTGATCTTCTCGTTCCCAGGTCAACTCGGGTCCTCGACGAGCATTCCATCGAACCTTAACAACTGGTATCTTGTTTTATTTAAGTCTTTTAACCTCACGATCCATTATTTCGACGGGTTCTTCGATGAATTGAAGTTTTTCGTTGATTTGGATTTCGTCTAATGGAATAGTGAGATCTTCTTTAGCAAAACATTTCTTCAAATTCGAGACGTGGAAAGTGTTATGTACAGCCGCGAGTTGTTGAGGTAACTCAAGTCGGTAAGCTACTGGTCTGACACGATCAATAATCTTGAATGGTCCAATATACCTTGGATTTAATTTACCTCGTTTACCAAATCGAACAACGCCTTTCCAAGGTGCAACCTTAAGCATGACCATCTCTCCAATTTCAAATTCTATATCTTTTCTTTTAATGTCGGCGTAGCTCTTTTGTCGACTTTGGGCGGTTTTCAACCGTTGTTGAATTTGGATGATCTTCTCGGTAGTTTCTTGTATTATCTCCAGACCCGTAATCTGTCTATCCCCCACTTCACTCCAACAAATTGGAGACCTGCACTTTCTACCATAAAGTGCTTCAAATGGCGCCATCTCAATGCTTGAATGTTAGCTGTTGTTGTAGGAAAATTCTGCTAATGGTAGATGTCGATCCCAACTGTTTCCGAAATCAATAACACATGCTTGTAGCATGTCTTCAAGCATTTGTATCGTCCTTTCGCTCTGCCCATCAGTTTGTGGATGATAGGCAGTACCCATGTCTAGATGAGTTCCTAATGCTTGCTGTAATGTCTGCCAGAATATTGAAATAAATCTGCCATCCTTATCCGAGATAATAGAGATTGGTATTCCATGTCTGGAGACGACTTCCTTCAAATACAGTCATGCTAACTTCTCCATCTTGTCATCTTCTCTTATTGGCAGGAAGTGTGCTGATTTGGTGAGACGATCAACTATTACCCAAATAGTATCAAAACCACTTGCAGTCCTTGGCAATTTAGTGATGAAATCCATGGTAATGTTTTCCCATTTCCATTCCGGGATTTCGGGTTGTTGAAGTAGACCTGATGGTTTCTGATGCTCAGCTTTGACCTTAAAACACGTCAAACATTCTCCTACGTATTTAGCAACATCGGCTTTCATACCCGGCCACCAAAAATGTTTCTTGAGATCCTTGTACATCTTCCCCGTTCTAGGATGTATTGAGTATCTGGTTTTATGAGCTTCTCTAAGTACCATTTCTCTCATATCTCCAAATTTTGGTACCCAAATCCTTTCAGCCCTATACCGGGTTCCGTCTTCCCGAATATTAAGATGCTTCTCCGATCCTTTGGGTATTTCATCCTTTAAATTTCTCTCTTTTAAAACTCCTTGTTGCGCCTCCTTTATTTGAGTAGTAAGGTTATTATGAATCATTATATTCATAGATTTACTCGAATGGGTTCTCTGTCCTTCCTGCTCAAGGCGTCGGCTACCATATTTGCCTTCCCCGGGTGGTAACGAATCTCTAAGTCATAATCATTCAACAATTCAATCCACCTACGCTGCCTCATATTCAGTTGTTTCTGATTAAATATGTGTTGAAGACTTTTGTGGTCGGTATATATAATACTTTTGACCCCATATAAGTAGTGCCTCCAAGTCTTTAATGCAAAAACAACTGCGCCTAATTCCAAATCATGCGTCGTATAATTCTGTTCGTGAATCTTCAATTGTCTAGACGCATAAGCAATTACTTTCGTTCGTTGCATTAATACACAACCGAGACCTTGCTTTGAGGCATCACAATATATCACAAAATCATCATTCCCTTCAGGTAATGACAATATAGGTGTCGTAGTTAACTTTTTCTTTAACAATTGAAACGCTTTCTCTTGTTCATCTTTCCATTCAAATTTCTTCCCTTTATGCGTTAATGCAGTCAAGGGTTTTGCTATTCTGGAAAAGTTTTGGATGAACCTTCTGTAGTAACCCGCTAGTCCTAAAAATTGGCGTATGTGTTTCGGAGTTTTCGGGGTTTCCCACTTTTCAACGGTTTCGATCTTTACTGGATCTACCTGAATACCTTCTTTGTTCACTATGTGACCGAGGAATTGAACTTCTTCCAACCAAAATGCACACTTTGAAAACTTAGCGTACAGTTTTTCTTTTCTCAGCAACTCTAGCACTTTTCTCAAATGTTCTTCGTGCTCTTGATCATTCTTCGAGTAAATAAGTATGTCATCGATGAAAATAATGACAAACTTGTCAAGATATGGCCCACACACTCGGTTCATGAGCTCCATGAACACAGCTGGTGCGTTAGTCAATCTAAACGGCATAACCATAAACTCGTAATGACCGTAACGCGTCCTAAAAGTAGTCTTTGGAATATCATCCTCCTTCACCCGCAGTTGATGATATCCAGAACGTAAATCGATCTTCGAATAAACAGAAGAGCCTTGTAGTTGATCAAATAAGTCGTCGATTCTCGGTAGTGGGTAGTGGTTCTTGATGGTAAGTTTGTTCAACTCTTGGTAGTCGATACACAACCTGAATGTACCATCTTTCTTCTTGACAAACAAAACAGGAGCTCCCCACGGTGATGTGCTTGGTCGAATGAAACCACGCTCTAAAAGTTCTTGTAATTGGCTCTGAAGTTCCTTCATTTCGCTAGGTGCGAGTCTGTATAGAGCACGAGCTATTGGTGCAGCTCCCGGTACAAGGTCTATTTGAAATTCAACGGATCGGTGTGGAGGTAATCCCGGTAATTCTTTCGGAAATACATCGGGAAATTCTTTTGCGATGGAAATATCATTGATGTTCTTTTCTTCGGAATTGACTTTCTCGACGTGTGCTAGCACAGCATAGCAACCTTTTCTTATTAGTTTTTGTGCCTTCAGGTTACTAATAAGATTTAACTTCGCGTTGCTCTTTTCTCCGTACACCATTAAGGGTTTTCCTTTTTCTCGTATAATGCGAATTGCATTTTTGTAACAAACGATCTCTGCTTTCACTTCTCTCAACCAGTCCATACCGATTATCACATCAAAACTCCCTAACTCTACTGGTATCAAGTCAATCTTAAATGTTTCGCTAACCAGTTTAATTTCTCGATTCCGACATATATTATCTGCTGAAATTAATTTACCATTTGCTAATTCGAGTAAAAATTTACTATCCAAAGGCGCCAATGGGCAACTTAATTTAGCACAAAATTCTCTACTCATATAGCTTCTATCCGCACCTAAATCAAATAAAACATAAGCAGATTTATCGTCAATAAGAAACGTACCCGTAACAAGCTCCGGGTCTTCCTGTGCTTCTGCCGCATTAATATTGAAAACTCTTCCACCGCCCTGCACATTAGTATTCCCCTGATTCGGGAAATTTCTAATAATGTGGCCCGGTTTTCCACATTTATAACAAACAGCGTTGGTATTACTTGCTCCGACACTATTCGTTTCGGCATTACTTGTTCCGGCATTACTTGTTCCTTTAGTTCTGTTAAACTTTGGTCCGTAGACCTCACACTTTGTCGCGCTATGACCATTTCTTTTACACCTGTTGCAAAATGTTGTGCAAAACCCCTGATGATTTTCTTCACACCTATGACATGGCTGTTTTTGGTTTTTGTTACCGTTGTTGTTATTGAGGTTGTTGTTGGGATTGTTATTGTTGTTGAAACGGTTGTTGTAGTTGTTGTTGTTATTGTTGTTGGGATGTTTGTTGTAGTTATTGTTAAGATTGCGGTTATTGTTGCAATTGTTGTTGCGGTTGTTGGGATAGTTGTTGCGATTGTGGTTGTATTTGTTGTTGTTGTTGTACTGGTGACTCTTGTCACCGTTTTCCTCCCACTTCATCTTGAGTTGTTTCGTGTTGGCTTCTTCGGCCGCCTGCTCTTTAATTCTTCCCTCAATCTGATTTATGAGTTTATAAGCCATTCGACTTGCCTTCTGTATAGAAGCGGGCTCGTGTGAACTCACATCTTCTTGAATCCTTACTGGTAACCCTTTTACAAATGCGTCGATCTTCTCTTCTTCATCTTTGAATGCTCCCGGACACAATAGGCACAACTCTGTGAATCGTCGTTCATATGTGGTAACGTCGAACCCTTGTGTTCGTAACTCTCTAAGTTCTGCCTTGAGTTTATTGACTTCGTTTCTAGGACGGTACTGCTCGTTCATCAATTGCTTGAATGCCGACCACGATAGTGCGTAAGCAGCATTTTGTCCTACCTGTTCAAGATAGGTGTTCCACCACGTTAACGCAGTACCTGTGAAGGTATGCGTAGCGTACTTAACTTTATCCTCTTCAGTACACTTACTTATGGAAAACACCGATTCGACTTTCTCGGTCCACCGTTTCAATCCAATTGGTCCTTCGGTTCCATCAAATTCCAAAAGTTTGCAGGCAGTGAATTCTTTGTAGGTGCATCCTACACGATTTCTTGCGCCGTTAGCTGCATTGCTAGATTCAGCGTTATTGTTGGTATGTAGCGCAGCCTGTACTGCGGCTATGTTTGTAGTAAGAAAGGTACGAAATTCCTCATCGTTCATATTCATGGTGTGTCGAGTAGTCGGTGCCATTTCCTTCAAAATAGACAACTGAATCGAGTTAATCATACAGAATATTAAGAGTAGTCAATAGTATTTCGTAGCATAATATGAACTCATTTATAAAAGCTTTTTCTTCATATTAGCGTTTTATAAGTTTAAATTCGGGTACTACCTACCCGTTAAGTTCATACTTAGTAGCTAATATACAATTTAACTACTACAATTCTATATGAAAAACTGATTATAATAATATATCACATATAAATATTCTTCAAACTTACAACTTCGCTACATTACATATAACATGAAATATAGTACACTTTGATACAGGACAGTTTTGAAGATAAATCTAGTTAATACGCAAGTTGTTCAGCAAAGGAAATAAAGACACATAATTCATAAGTCCAGAAACAAGTCATGCATTCTGGTTTTACTAAGACGACTTCCCATCCTTGGCCTTGTGAAAAATAACCATTATGACCATTGGCTAGGCAGCATGTTGTAATGTCGTCAAAAGGACGAGGGTTTCGTAATGTCCAACAGCCCCGTAATAATCTAAAAACCTTGTTTCTCACCCTAACTACTGAATCCGTCACTTGTGGGAAAGTTTTATTTAAAAGCTGCAATCCGATGTTCTTTTTCTCAGTTTGGTAAGAAGCGAAAATCACTAACCCGTAAGCATAACATGCTTCTTTATGTTGCATGTTAGAAGCTCTTTCTAATTCACGAAATCCTATGTTGGGATATGTTGAGTCAAAATAGGTTCTTAACCCGTAGCGTAAAATTGCATTTGGGTTCCCCGCATTTAATGCTTTAAAGAAAACACGGCGTAACTTACGGTCTCCCCAATGTGATATACCCCACCTATCAAAGGAAAGCCTTTTATAAACTAAGGCATTTCCGGAAAGTCTTTCAAATGTTTGACAAGTTAATTTTGCCATAACTAAATGTGCTGATGAATTCTGACTGACTCTAGACAAGATTTCCTCAATCATATCCTCTGGTAGGTCTTCTAAAATATTCGGTCGTCTACCCTTAACGTCCATTTTGTTTTTATACTGTAAAATAGACAAGGATTAGATTCGTAAAAGATAATTAACAAACAATACAAGCAATTTTTACATAGAACATAAAAGTACAAGCACAGTACAATACATATAATACACAACATGATTACAACCCTCTAATCTGAATCACTGGTTTCTTCTTCTTCGGACTTGGTTCGTTTTCCTATTTTTCTAGGAATATATGATGTTCCTCTAATACGAGCCGTCGTTTTCCATAATGGTTTAGAAAAACCTGGTGGTTTAGAGGTTCTCGGGTCATTGTTACATTTTAGGAAATACGGATGTTGTCGATACATATAAAGTTCATCGGGGTTGGAATCGGGTTTCTCTATTTTTATACCTTTTCCCTTATTATTTTCTTTCGCTTTATTAAATTGGGTCGAGGTAATTTCTATAACATCATCGGAATCCTCATCGGGATCCGATTCATCGGAAAATTGGTAATCCTCTCAATATTTTGCTTCCTCGGCGGAAACACCATTGACCATTATTAACTTTGGTTCGTTGGTTGAAGATTTTCTTTTATTTAATCGATTTACTATAGGTATCAATATTTCTTCCTCCGGAACCTCTTCTTCTTCTGGTTCCTCCTCTTCCGATTCCTCCTTTTCTGGTTCCTCTTCTTCCGGTTCCTCCTCTTCCGGTTCCTCTTCTTCCGGTTCCTCTTCGGGAATTTGTGAATCTTCCCAAAATATATTTGATTCTTCATTATTATTAGGTGAATCAATGGGATTTGTACTAGAGGTAGACATCTATCACACAATATCAAACACGTTAAGAGATTAATATATCACATAATATTTACATGTTAATAATATATAGTTTCCAACAACAAAAATGTTAAGCAATCGTTTTTGAAGAAAAATACGGTCGAAGTCCAGACTCACTAATGCATCCTAACAAACTCTGTAAGACACACTAATGCAATTTTCTGGTTCTCTAAGACCAACGCTCGGATACCAACTGAAATGTCCCGTTCATATTGATTATAAACGTTCCATATTAATTGATTTCGTCGCGAGGTTTTGACCTCTATATGGGACATTTTTCAAAGACTGCATTCATTTTTAAAACAACCATAACCTTTATTTTATCTATAAAGGTTTAAAAAGCATTACGTAGATTATCAAATAATGATAATCTAAAATATACCATTTACACACGACCATTACATAATGGTTTACAATAAGAATATATTACATCAAAAATAAGTTTCTTGAATGCAGTTTTTACATAATATCATACAAGCATGGACTCCAAATCTTGTTCTTATTTTAGTATGCAACAGCGGAAGCTCTTAATAATTACCTGAGAATAAACATGCTTAAAATGTCAACAAAAATATTGGTGAGTTATAGGTTTAACCTATATATTATCAAATCATAATAATAGACCACAAGATTTCATATTTCAATATACATCCCATACATAGAGATAAAATTCATTCATATGGTGAACACCTGGTAACCGACATTAACGAGATGCATATAAGAATATCCCCTATCATTCCGGGAAATCCTTCGGACATGATAAAAACGAATTCGAAGTACTAAAGCATCCGGTACTTTGGATGGGGTTCGTTAGGCCCAATAGATCTATCTTTAGGATTCGCGTCAATTAGTAGATCGGTTTACTAATTCTTAGGTTACCAAGCAAAAGGGGCATATTCGGCTTCGATCATTCACCCATATAATGTAGTTTCAATTACTTGTGTCTATTTCGTAAAACATTTATAAAACTGCATGTATTCTCATCCCAAAATATTAGATTTTAAAAGTGGGACTATAACTCACTTTCACAGATTTTTACTTCATCGAGAAGTAAGACTTGGTCACTGGTCGATTCACGAACCTATAACAAATATGTACATATATATCAAAGTATGTTCAAAATATATTTACAACACTTTTAATACATTTTGATATTTTAAGTTTATTAAGTCAGCTGTCCTCGTTAGTAACCTACAACTAGTTGTCCAACGTTAGATGTACAGAAAAAAATTGATATATATTATCTTAAATCAATCCACGACCCAGTGTATACATGTCTCAGGATAGATCACAACTCAAAGTATATATATTTTTGGAATCAACCTCAACCCTGTATAGCTAACTCCCACATTACTGCATATAGAGTGTCTATGGTTGTTCCAAATAATATATACACCTGGGTCAATATGATATGTTAAAACATTTGCATACATGTCTATGGTATCCAAAGATTACATAATATATTAGAATACATGTATAATACAATATAAGTTAGCTAGGATATGATTAATATAGATTTGTTACCAATTTTCACGTAGCTACAACAAGAAAAAATATCCAATCTTGTTTTACCCATAACTTATTCATTTTAAATCCGTTTTGAGTGAATAAAATTGCTATGGTTTCATATTGAACTATATTTTATAAATCTAGACAGAAAAAGTATAGGTTTATAGTCAGAAATATAAGTTACAAGTCATTTTTGTAAAGGTAGTCATTTCAGTTGAAAGAACGACGTCTAGATGACCATTTTGGAAAACATACTTCCACTTTGAGTTTAACCATAATTTTTGGATATAGTTTCATGTCCATAAGAAAAATCATTTTCCCAGAATAACAACTTTTAAATAAAAGTTTATCATAGTTTTTAATTAACTAACCCAAAACAGCCCGCGGTGTTACTACGACGGCGTATATCCGGTTTTATGGTGTTTTTCGTGTTTTCAGGTTTTAAATCATTAAGTTAGCATATAATATAGATATAGAACATGTGTTAAGTTGATTTTAAAAGTCAAGTTAGAAGGATTAACTTTTGTTTACGAACAAGTTTAGAATTAACTAAACTATGTTCTAGTGATTACATGTTCAAATCTTCGAATAAGATAGTTTTATATGTATGAATCGAATGATGTTATGAACATTATTACTACCTCAAGTTTAGTAGGTAAACCTACTGGAAATGACAAGAAATGATCTAGCTTCAAAGGATCTTGGATGGCTTGAAATTTCTTGAAGTAGAATCATGACACGAAAACAAGTTCAAGTAAGATTTCCACTTAAAATAAGATTGTTATAGTTATAGAAATTGAATCAAAGTTTGAATATGAGTATTACCTTGTATTAGAAAGATATATTACTGTAAATAAGAAAGATTTCTTGAGGTTGGATGATCACTCTAAAAGATTGGAAGTAAGCTAGCAAACTTGGAAGTATTCTTGATTTTATGAAACTAGAACTTGTAGAATTTATGAAGAACACTTAGAACTTGAAGATAGAACTTGAGAGAGATCAATTAGATGAATAAAATTGAAGAATGAAAGTGTTTGTAGGTGTTTTTGGTCGTTGGTATATGGATTAGATATAAAGGATGTGTAATTTTGTTTATATGTAAATAAGTCATGAATGATTACTCATATTTTTGTAATTTTATGAGATATTTCATGCTAGTTGCCAAATGATGGTTCCCACATGTGTTAGGTGACTCACATGGGCTGCTAAGAGCTGATCATTGGAGTGTATATACCAATAGTACATACACCTAAAAGCTGTGTATTGTACGAGTACGAATACGGGTGTATACGAGTAGAATTGTTGATGAAACTGAACGAGGATGTAATTTTAAGCATTTTTGTTAAGTAGAAGTATTTTGATAAGTGTCTTGAAGTCTTTCAAAAGTGTATGAATAAATATTAAAACACTACATGTATATACATTTTAACTGAGTCGTTAAGTCATCGTTAGTCGTTACATGTAAATGTTGATTTGAAACCTTTAAGTTAACGATCTTCTTAAATGTTGTTAACCCATTGTTTATTAAATCAAATGAGATGTTAAATTATTACATTATCATGATATCATGATGTATTAATATATCTTAATATGATATATATACATTAAATGTCGTTACAACGATAATCGTTACATATATATCTCGTTTCAAAATCATTAAGTAAGTAGTCTTGTTTTTACATATGTAGTTCATTGTTAATATACTTAATGATATGTTTACTTATCATAATATCATGTTAACTATATATATATATATATATATATCCATATATATATCATCATATAGTTTTTACAAGTTTTAACGTTCGTGAATCACCGGTCAACTTGGATGGTCAAATGTCTATATGAAACCTATTTCAATTAACCAAGTCTTAACAAGTTTGATTGCTTAACATGTTGGAAACACTTAATTATGTAAATAACAATTTCATTTAATATATATAAACATGGAAAAGTTCGGGTTACTAAACAGACTCACTAATGCAACCTAATTCCCTACAACCAATGCTCTGATACCAAATGTGACGCCCCGTACTAAATCATCATGTACGGACCATCAACAACAGGATCATTACAAGGTCAAACACTATATGCTATTTCAAAATACGTTTGCATTCATGGTAAAAGGTGACGTCATAACTAACGTCGAATGTTTTACATCAAAAGTATGCTTCTATGAATAGGAGCAAAGATAATAGTGCGTGACCCTTAGGTCGTTACAAATCATAGTTTCAAAAGTAATAATGTTTATGAATGCAAGATAAACGTTCATGCGGTGACATCTCTAAAGCAGCGGGTGTCTACAGCAAGGCTAGTACAACAGCGGAAGCAAGCAACCTTAAGCACCTGAGAAAAACATGCTTAAAAACGTCAACACAAAGGTTGGTGAGCTATAGTTTAAGTATAACAGTAATGTAAGGTAGGCCACGAGATTTCAGTGCTACAAAGAGCGTTTCAAAACAGTATGATAAAGTATATGTTTAACCGTGGGCACTTGGTAACTAACTTAACGTTTATAACTCCCTGAAAGTACACTTGGCGAGTGCGTATATTTACGAAGTATTAAACACCCGTTAAATGCTAGCGCTACTAGCCCGAGTGTGGATGTCAAACCCTATGGATCCATATCTAAGATTCGCATTCACCGGTTCAAAAACCAATGACTAAACGTTACCGAGCTAAAGGGAATATTTATGCCGTTGTATAACCCACACATATATAAAGTTTAAGTACTCGTGCCTAGTATGTAAAACATAAAATGCGCATGTATTCTCAGTTCCCAAAATAGCTAAAGTAAAAAGGGATGCTATAACTCACAGTGGTAAAGTAGTAGTAAAGTTGAGTCGGGAAGTAAGCAAGTATGTAGGTCCGGAAAGTCCTCAACCTAAGTCAAATATTACTAAGTCAGTAAATCGTTCCAATAGGTTCAAATGTATGTAAATTAGGTCTTAACTATCATCATCAATCATCATCAAACAAAAGGTGAAAAGTAAGTTTCGTTCATGAAAAGAGTTTAAAACAAAGGCTGACTTCGATCAGTCACCACGGCCTCTATACCTACTGAAATAAGGTGAGACCAGTGACCATGGCTCTGTATATGAGTCCTTTCATTGTGGTAAAAAATCCAGAAGCAAACTCGTCTTCGTTTGATCGTGGCGACGGTCTAAGTGCGAGTAGGTCAGAATTTTCAGCACAACGTTAAAAGGACATAGTGACGTTCGGAGAGCCATAGATCCTAAACCGTAACTCGGATTAAGATGAGTCTTAAACGAAAAATTATCTAATCAAACAGAGCTAACTGAAAATCAACTTTACAATAGCGCAGGTATTCTGATCAGTTCCATAAAACAGTAAACAGTAGGTTCCGGTGGGTTCTTAGTGCTTGATGTTCATCACGGTTCTCATCCTTGATGCATGTAGCTTCAAGAATACAACTCGTTGATGTGTTTACATCATCTTTACTAAGTTTTGACCATCATAACACAAGTATAAGTATAAGATAAGTAGCACAACTCAATTAAGTGTTGCAAGTAGTTTGATGAACCAAAGTTACATCAAGATCTTAGATTTATCACATACATGAGTTTAAAAAGTAATATTGAACTACAAACTTGAAAGTAAACTAACTAATCAAGATCTTAAGTTGTAGAACATAGTTCTTAGCTAAATCCAACACAAGTATATGAAGTTATAACTAAAAAGTTATACTTCTATGTTCTTGAACTTACAAAGTTAACTTTTAGTTTCAAGAAATATGAGATCAAGATTAACTAGTAATACTTGACCAAATCACAACTTTAAAGTACATAAAATGAAGAAATAAGTTAAATCTACAAGTAACAAGTTCATGGTTGTTCATACTTTAAAGATTCAAGCCAAGGCTTTGATCTTTAAGAATGTAAACTTTAAGTTTACAAACATGAATCACAAGTAATGATTTACAACACATGAACTTACAATCTTTTAAAACATTAAGTGCAGAACATAAACTAGGAAGTTTTGTTCTTGTATGTTCTTGTAAATACAAGATAATATGAAGAATTACACTAGAAAGTTTGATTCTTGTACTAGTGAGTAAACAACTAACAAAGACAAGTAAGTAATCAACAACAAGAACAAGTAACAAACAAGCATAAGATGATGATGAAGATGGTTTAGGATTCGGTTTTTACAAGAGAAAAAGAAGGAGAAAAAGCTTGAAAGAAACTCACACTTTGAGAGAAAAGTTGAGAGAAAATTGAGAGGAAAATGCAAGTATTTTTGTGTGTGTAAAAAGTGAATGAAGTAGTGAATAAGTATTTCAAAAAAAAGAAAATGTGAGCTCCCTTTTGCCCACCCTTGGCCGACGGTTTGAAGGGAATCAAGAGGAAGAGGAATGTCTACTAGTTACTTTATGTATTGGCTCAAAAGTTGGTTATAAGGTTAGCTTACATGGGAACTAGGTGTAAGTATGTAGTAACTAGATTCTTTATGCACTAATTAACTAGTTACCTTAATGTAATACTTACATGAAAGTAATGGGCTAAATTAATCCATTAAGGATGTAGGGTGGGCTTCTAAGTCCATTAGCATTAATAAAATCCCAAGTTCAAGTAATTAACAAGTTAATCCAACAAAGCCCAAGTAATTAACTATTAACACTAGTTAATTAAAAATGATTAATAATAATTAATCATGCATGCAAATAATATCTTAAATATTATTCGTGAGAAGTTCATGTGTCACAAAGACGTGTCGGGCATTCAAAAGTCATGTATGGTAACACGTAAATGTATAACAATACATTCATTTAATCACAAGTATTAATAATAAATATTAATAAGTAAACGTTGGAAAATCCAGGGTCGTTACACTTGGTGTTAAATTTCTAGGCTTGTAACTACAGTTTCTATAACTTACCTTCATAATCATATTCATAATCATAATACCATATTTATTTTTATTTTCATTTCAGTGTAAACTTAATCATAGTTATGCTTTAACGTTCATTATCTTTTACTAGATCCTCCTGATACAATAATGTATAATCGTTTATGAGTTTGTATTCATAGTTTTTAACCATAATCATTTATGTTTGTTAAAATAATTCGTACCTTACATTATCATTAAATCCATAATCAAAGCTGTTATATTAACTTTATATCATAATAATTTTCATGATATATAACTAAAATACTTTTATATTTATTTGTAATAATCATAATCTCCTTATATTACAAAATCTTTAAACTCGTCTAATTATTTAATCATCCTGATATGATTACATTAACAATATCGTAGTCATGTTCCTATATTATTATTATCATATAATATGCTCCTTAATATTATGCCATAGTCATATTTTATAAGTTTCTCATAATAATAATAATAATAATAATAATAACAATGATAATAATAATAATAATAATAATAATAATAATAATAATAATAATAATAACAATAATAATAACGAAATTAATTAACTACCTCAAAAGAAGCCTTTAAAAAAAATGTTGCGAACCGGACTCGAACCCCCGACCTCCCGCTCAACCCATACATTACTCAACCATCATATCTATAACATGTTTCTGAATTAGTACCCAACAGAAATATATTTAACCCGTATCTACTGTGTTCATCTTCTTCTTCTTAACATAATTCAATCCATAAAAAAATCAATTTTCTAATCTTACTAATTATTACAGAATCGAGTTTAGGCTTAACATCTAACCTAAAGATATTTATTTGTGATTGATTGGGTTTAAAAAAAAATTGAAACAGCATAGCTGCTGCTGCTACTCGTCGACTTGATAAAAAAAAAATTTTGATTCTTTTGATTTGGGTTTAGGAATTACAAGTGAAACAGAAAAGATTTAAATTTGTGAATTTAAATTAATAGACTCATCCAGCAAAAAAAAAAAAAAAAAGAATTATCCTGTCTGTTCGTCGCTGAATGTACACCAAAAGAAAAAAAAGATTTTAAAATTTAATACATTTTACAAAATTGTTATAACATAAAACAAGTTTCAAATGATCCATAAAAGCTTTTTCAATCATTAATTTCGACAGAAACGATTTCTAAAACATCAATTTGATTGAAGAACACACATTTGACTTTTAAGTCTAGAACTTTGACTCAGAAATTCGCATTCGATATTAGGAACTGAGACATGAAACTTTGCAGAAAGATTGTTTGAAGCATTCCTAACAGGATTGCATTAACACTTTTTCAAAATTCATTCGAATCGAGTTTTTGGTAAAAAAAAGTGACTCACACAGAGTATTTAGAACTGTTATTTGTGTTTCTGTTTAATCTACAGCTAATGGTTGTTATGATTAATTTTGATAGTGAAAAGGGGTTCGTATAACTGTATAATAATTTGAATTGATCGATTAAGTATGGAACGTGGGTAGTAATTTTCTCAATCAGACAAAAACAATGACAGAACTTTAAATAAAAAAAATAAAAAACGAATAAGATCCTAACTAATTGGCACGATTGATTCAGTGATATAACTATTTAGAAGACATCAAACAAAATTCAGCATAGTATGATATATACTTGAAACAGATATTGATTCCTGCTTTGTATAAATACATATGTATTTAGTATAAATTAATAAATATAGTATTAATAATATTAATAATATAAATACTAAAAAATAAAATAATAATAATAATAATAATAATAATAATATTACTAATACTAATACTAATACTAATAATAATAATAATAATAATTATTATTATTATTATATTAATAATACTAATATTATTATTAATATTAATAATTAATGACAATTATACTAATAATTATGATAATAATAATAATAATAATAATAATAATAATAATAATAATAATAATAATAATAATAATAATAATAATAATAATAATAATAATAATAATAATAATAATAATAATAATAATAATAATAATAGTAACTCTTAATGAATATGATAATAATATTTAGTAATGATACTAATTTTAAGGCTAATATTAATATACACATTAATAATAATAAATATAATAATAATAACATGTCAATTATAATATAACTTGAAATTCTATATATATTTGTATATATAATTTTATATATATATATATATATATATATATATATATATATATATATATATTACTGTATTTAGATATATCTGTTTATATATATCTGTTTACATATATGTATTGTATTTAGTCTCATTAAGTATTAGTTATAACTATACTAATACTTCCTAATATTATAAATAATAATATTAACACTTTATAATAATGTATTGGTAATAATAATTATATTATCGATAATAATAATGTCTATAAATTTTATAACAATAATATTATGATACTATTATAATAATTTAAATTCATCGCACTTCATATCTATATATGTTACCACCAATACTGCTTATAGTAATGAGAGTAATATTATTGTTGTATTAATTTTTAATATATTTATATTACATGTTATCGTTTGTAATTTTTATTATATTATATTACTTCCAATTATTGTTTATATATATATATATATATATATATATATATATATATATATATATATATATATATATTTTTATTTTTTTACAGTAATGGTTCGTGAATCGTCAGGAATGGTCGAATTTCAATTGAATATATGATACAGTTCCATAATTTTCAAGACTCGACATTATAGACTTTGCTTATCGTGTCAGAATCTTATAAGGATTAAAGTTTAAATTTGGTCAGAAATTTCCGGGTCATCACAGTACCTACCCGTTAAAGAAATTTCATCCCGAAATTTGATCGAGGTCGTCATAGCCAACAATAAAAATATTTTCATGACGAATATGAGTTGATAAATAGAGTTTTATTACTGTTGAGTAATATGGATAAGATAATTCGATTACTCAAAGAGTACGAGTGAAGCAATCGTAAAAGATTGAGATATAGATTTTAACTTTTGACGTAGTCACGGAGGATTTTCGGAATTCAAGGAATTTAAAAGAAAATCTTGGAAATCTATAAGATCTGATTCTTAGAGATTTAAGGAAATTAAGATCTCTTTAATTAAATGTGATGACCTGTCTCGATTATTACGTCTGATATTTCCATTATAAATTTACCTTTTCCGTTCCATTAGTTTTCACCACTTCTATACTTTCTTTCTCAGTTCATATATCTAAAAGATTATAATAATGCTTAATCCACTTCTAATCATTGTTCTTATTCTGACTATCGCAATGATTGTTCTTCTTTTCCAACTCTCACCGGAGAAATCTGTTTTCTTCTACTTCGCCCTTGGGGTTATAGTGTTTCTGATTCTCCCGTGTCTTTATATTGTGATAAACATTGATATACACGATTTATAATTCATGTGTTGTTGTTGGGTTTTATATTTTCTCTTATATTTTGGAGTTCCTTGCCTCTGTCTCCTATAACCATTGTCATCCACAGTTAATGATATCTCCTATTTGCTGTGATTTATACCCCCTTTCTATTTCGAAACTTCAGGCTTTTGTTTTCTTTTCGCAAGTAATGGTCCAGAATTCGCAGGTATGGGGTTTCGATTTATCATAATATACAGAGTAGAAAGGAAAAGTAATAGCACGATTTGATTTGTCAAATTACCAGAATCACTGAGAGAATAGGACTATCAAGAATATATTTTCTTGATATGTTCAGAAGTTAATCAGAATAAAAGAGTTATGTAACATGACACATGATGAAGTTATAATCTGTGAATCATCATGTTCCATTTAGAAACTCAGCATGACTTACTATAATATAATCATGTTGATTAAGTGTCATTATATTATACTAACTCATGCATCAATTTCCAACACTTCTTCAAAATCATTCATAATTCAAACTCGAATTTTAAAGAAATTTAGAAACTAAAGTAGTTTCCTTTATGATGTAATATAGATAGCACGAAGAGATAAATAATTTCGGACGAGAATATTTATGAAAATAACTTCAGAAATATCGAAGATATTTATGATGATATTTTGGAATTTACAAGTTCGAAGGTTGATGAAGAAAAATTTCCCGCAAGATTTTAACATGACTTCGGAACAAGATATTCTCTAAGGATTTCAACGGATCCAAAATTACCTGGATTCTTTGAATATAGGGTATGGTCCTTGTATTTGTCCTTGGTCTCCTTCGTGGTTAGCTTAATCCGTTTTCCAGTTCCAATTTTTCTGAGCTTTTCCAACATACTATTCTTTATCATCAAACTTTCGACTGTTAAGGTCGTTTACAGTTTTTGCTGCTTCATTCAGCTTTTTCAGAATTCAGAGTGTTGATTCGTAGAATGGTTGCTATTCAGAATTTCAGAGTGAAAGATCATAATTCTAAGAGATAATGTTATACATATATCGGTTGATGTATATATGCGGTGAGTTTTCAAAGTACTGATTGCTGATTCCCGGTAATTGGTATGTAAGTTCTCGTTACAAGATGCAGATGAGGTTTCGATAATTATAATGATTTTTCGGAAAGTCAAAGTTCAACGAAGTTGTTGGTAAGTTTACTACTAATGTGGTGGAATATATGCGGTCTCCCGGTAATGATAAAAGAGCACGCATATATATCAAGGTTATAATAAGGTTATTTCGAATGAAAAGTCGAAGTTGACTTGCTGGAGCTGTGACAAAATTGACTAATTTTGGAAAGGGATTGCAAAGTTATTTTCAGTAATAACAATGCCAAAAGAGTTAACACAGATACGTGTTTAACGTTTACTCAGGTTCCGAGTGTTTTCAGGTGCATAACTATATGCATTAATCTTTTCTTCCGTAGTTGAAGTGCGGTTGATTCATTCCCTGAATTGAGGTGTTTTCAAGAATCATGAAAAGTTTGAACGCAGATTGTAATCGTCAAGATACAAATGAGGTTTAAGATGAAATCAAATGACAAACTTGAAGAATTGTTTAGTTTCATATGTTATAAACAATATTTTAATTCATTTTAATTGTCCAATGTTAGCAGTCCACAGTTGATAGTCCACAGTTAGCAATTCAATAATTCATATATAATATTCGAATTAATTAATAAGTATCGTGACCCGTGTACATGTCTCAGACTCGATCACAACTCAAAGTATATATATTACTGTAGAATCAACCTCAGCCCTGTATAGAGAACTCGATTATTACTGCACATAGAGTGTCTATGGTTATTCCAAATAATATATATATGCGTCGATATGATATGTCAAAACCTTGTATACATGTCCCGATATTTAAAGTGCGTAAAATAAATACAGAAATTAAATGACGAAAAATTAAATGCGTAAAGTAAATAACAGAAATTAAATGACGATAAATAAAATTGCGATAATTAAATTGCGATAAATAAAATGCGATAAATAAATTGCGATAAATAAAAGGTAATACGGAATTAACAGTTAGCTAGGAACAGTTAGCGTGGATTCTTAATAAAATTTCTCATAATTAATTTGTTTGTTTCTAACAAATTTTATTTTGTCTGATGTTTTCTTCATTATGCCACTTGTTGAATTCTAGTAAATCAAAATTCAAATATGAAATTGGATGAAAATAGTTATTCGGCGGTGAACGGATACGTATATCGGTGGTTATAAGTAGGATAGTAAATGACTGTTGAATCAGCTTCGAAGAATGTACAGTGTAACTTATTAATGTGAAATCTAAATATTCCTCGGGTATTACCTACCCGTTAAAATATTTTCACCATTAACAGTTTGTACAAAGACTTTTAATTACAATCTTTATGAAAATATATATACATATATATTTTTTTCAGATGTAATCATGGATTTAATGAGTCAGTATGATATTAAACTCATTTAGTTTACCGTTAGAACTAGAATACATAATCTCTAAAACATTTAGAGATTACTTAATCGCCATGAAGAACGAAGATAATCGATGTAGAACGATACGTAGAACGATGATTATACTCGAGGTACAGAATGAGATGTTGAGGCATGGATTGTTGATACTTGGATTGTTGGTGGTACTGTTAGTGCTGGTGATGTTTTTGAAGCTGGTAAGTTTTGCACCACGTTTTTTCTAAATTGATTACTCGAGCGCGAAGTTTGTTGACTTCTTCTATTATTCCGGGATGATTGTCGGTCAGAACGAGCAGATGAATAAGGTTCATAATTTTAGATAGAATATAATCGTGGTGAGATATTCGGGAAATGAGGGTAAAATAGGTGTTTCAGACTAGTTCGCCGGTAAGTGCTTCAGGTTCATCGCCAAGAGGTAAATTCTGTTGGTGAAAAGGATCGCCTTCTTCGCGTCTCCATTGATTAAGTTGACTACGAACCCATCAGATGAATTGATGATGGCTGGTTGGTTGATCCATTCCGGTTATACTGTTTTCAGAGCTCGGGTGGAAATTCATATCAGAATAGCTGTCGGAATAACTATCGAAATAGCTATCGAAATCTGAGGGACTCGAACTGGTTGAGGGATTCATATCGTACGATCAGATGAAGATTTTCGATAAGAAATAGATTATAGGATGTAGGTTAGTACCCTGCAATACATAATTTACATATGCATATATAATACTAAAATCCCATAAGTTACGGAGGAATCTACGGAAGCTGTCAGACAAAGGCAACAATAACAGATACGCTACGATATGAATTTATCTATACACTGTCTATGCAATAGAGGCAGTAAGATGTGTCTAAACTTTAAGCATGATAGGCAAATAACTTTTGACACGAAATGATAAGCAAAACTTTTGACATGCAGACACGGTCGAAGTCTAGACCCACTAATGCATCTAAACAACTATCGGTTAGACACACTAATGCAAGACCTGGTTCGCTAAGACCACCGCTCTGATACCAACTCTAATAACCCATCCTAATCCATCCGGACGAAGTCCATATCGATTACAAATGATTCATAATAGTTGGTTACATAGCGAGGTACTTGACCTCTATATGATACAATTTTACAAACATTGCATTCGTTTTTAAAAGACAAACTTTCATTACTTCGAAAGTTGACGGCATGCATACCATTTCCTAATATATCCAACTAAAATTGACTTAACAATAATCTTGATGAACTCAACGACTCGAATGCAACGTCTTTTGAAATATGTCATGAATGACTCCAAGTAATATCCTTAAAATGAGCAATTGCACAGCGGAAGATTTCTTTCGTACCTGAGAATAAACATGCTTTAAAGTGTCAACCAAAAGGTTGGTGAGTTCATTAGTTTATCATAATCATTCATTTCCATCATTTTAATAGACCACAAGATTTTCATTTTCAGTTCTCATAAATACACGTCCCATGCATAGAGACAAAAATATCATTCATATGGATTGAACACCTGGTAACCGACGTTAACTTTAATGCATAGAATATCCCCAAACAGAACCTCTCGTCTGTTTAATAATAATCTCGAAGTACTAAAGCATTCGTACCCCGAATGGGACTTATCAAGGTCCATAGATCTATCTTTACGATTTGCGTCAATCAGGGGCCATTTCCCTAAATTCTTAGGTTACCAGACTTGAAGGGCGATATTCGGTTAATAATCCAACCATAGAATGTAATTTTAAGTACTTGTGTCTATTTCGTAAAACATTTATAAAAGCAGCGCATGTATTCTCAGTCCCAAAAATATATATTGCAAAAGCATTTAAAAAGGGAGCAAATGAAACTCACTATACTGTATTTTGTAGTAAAAATACATATGACGACATTGAACAATGCAGGGTTGGCCTTGGATTCACGAACCTATATCATTTGTATGTATATTAAAACATATAATCATAATCGAACATATATTTATATTATTATTAGTGATAATTTTTATATTAATAATTTTATATATTTTATTATATTTTCATTTTTGTATACTTTAGGTAAATAAAAGTATTAATATAGTTAGGTCATGTGTATTAAATATATTTTTATATAAATATTATTTGTTTGTTAACTTAATAGTTGTAATAATATCAGATTAAGGATAATAATACTAATAACTTTGATAATTTTAACTATAAAGATAAAAATGATAATAATAGTAATATTAATAATTTAATGATAATAATAAAATGATACTTTACTTTAATAGTATAATAATTATAATAATAGTGGTAATAATAATCAGATTTATCATAAACTTGGTGTTAAATTTCTAGGCTAGTAACTACAGTTTCTATAACTTACCTTCATAATCATATTCATAATCATAATACCATATTTATTTTTATTTTCATTTCAGTGTAAACTTAATCATAGTTATGCTTTAACGTTCATTATCTTTTACTAGATCCTCCTGATACAATAATGTATAATCGTTTATGAGTTCGTATTCATAGTTTTTAACCATAATCATTTATGTTTGTTAAAATAATCCGTACCTTACATTATCATTAAATCCATAATCAAAGCTGTTATATTAACTTTATATCATAATAATTTTCATGATATATAACTATAATACTTTTATATTTATTTGTAATAATCATAATCTCCTTATATTACAAAATCTTTAAACTCGTCTAATTATTTAATCATCCTAATATGATTACATTAACAATATCGTAGTCATGTTCCTATATTATTATTATCATATAATATGCTCCTTAATATTATGCCATAGTCATATTTTATAAGTTACTCATAATAATAATAATAACAATGATAATAATAATAATAATAATAATAATAATAATAATAATAATAATAATAATAATAATAATAATAATAATAATAATAATAATAATAATAATAATAATAATAATAATAACCATAATAATAACGAAATTAATTAACTACCTCAAAAGAAGCCTTTAAAAAAAATGTTGCGAACCGGACTCGAATCCCCGACCTCCCGCTCACCCCAAACATTACTCAACCATCTGATCTATAACACGTTTCTGAATTAGTACCCAACAGAAATATATTTAACCCGTATCTATTGTGTTCATCTTCTTCTTCTTCTTCACTTAATTCAATCCGTAAAAAAAATCAATTTTCTAATCTTACTAATTATTACATAATCGAGTTTAGGCTTAACATCTAACCTAAAGATATTTATTTGTGATTGATTGGGTTTAAAAAAAAATAAATGAAACAGCATAGCTGCTGCTGCTACTCGTCGACTTGATAAAAAAAAATTTGATTCTTTTGATTTGGGTTTAGGAATTACAAGTGAAACAGAAAAGATTTAAAATTTGTGAATTTAAATTAATAGACTCATCCAGCAAAACAAAAAAAAATAAAAATAAATAAAAGAATTATCCTGTCTGTTCGTCACTGAATGAACACAAAAAGAAAAAAAAGATTTCGAAATTTAATACATTTTACAAAATTGTTATAACATAAAACAAGTTTCAAATGATCCATAAAAGCTTTTTCAATCATTAATTTCGACAGAAACGATTTCTAAAACATCAATTTGATTGAAGAACACACATTTGACTTTTAAGTCTAGAACTTTGACTCAGAAATTCGCATTCGATATTAGCAATTGAGACATGAAACTTTGCAGAAAGATTGTTTGAAGCATTCCTAACAGGATTGCCTTAACACTTTTTGAAAATTCATTCGAATCGAGTTTTTGGTAAAAAAAAAAGTGACTCACACAGAGTATTTAGAACTGTTATTTGTGTTTCTGTTTAATCTACAGCTAATGGTTGTTATGATTAATTTTGATAGTGAAAAGGGGTTCATATAACTATATAATAATTTGAATTGATCGATTAAGTAAGGAACGTGGGTAGTAATTTTCTCAATCAGACAAAAACAAGGACAGAACTTTAAATAAAAAAAATAAAAAACGAATAAGATCCTAACTAATTAGTACGATTGATTCAGTGATATAACCATTTAGAAGACAGCAAACAAAATTTAGCATAGTATGATATATACTTGAAACAGATATTGATTCCTGCTTTGTATAAATACATATGTATTTAGTATAAATTAATAAATATAGTATTAATAATATTAATAATATAAATACTAAAAAATAAAATAATAATAATAATAATATTACTAATACTATTACTAATACTAATAATAATAATTATTATTATATTAATAATACTAATATTATTATTAATATTAATAATTAATGACAATTATACTAATAATTATGATAATAATAATATTAATAATAATAATAATAATAATAATAATAATAATAATAATAATAATAATAATAATAATAATAATAATAATAATAATAATAATAATAATAATAATAATAATAATAATAATAATAATAGTAACTCTTAATGAATATTATAATAATATTTAGTAATGATACTAATTTTAAGGCTAATATTAATATACACATTAATAATAATGAATATAATAATAATAACATGTCAATTATATTATAACTTGAAATTCTATATATATTTGTATATATAATTATATATATATATATATATATATATACATATATATATATATATATATATATATATATATATATATATATATATATATATATATATATATATATATATATATATATATATATATAACTGTATTTAGATATATCTGTTTACATATATGTATTGTATTTAGTCTCATTAAGTATTAGTTATAACTATACTAATACTTCCTAATATTATAAATAATAATATTAACACTTTATAATAATGTATTGGTAATAATAATTATATTATCGATAATAATAATGTCTATAAATTTTATAACAATAATATTATGATACTATTATAATAATTTAAATTCATCGCACTTCATATCTATATATGTTACCACCAATACTGCTTATAGTAATGAGAGTAATATTATTGTTGTATTAATTTTTAATATATTTATATTACATGTTATCGTTTGTAATTTTTATTATATTATATTACTTCCAATTATTGTTTATATATTTACATTTATTTATATATATACATAATTATTTTTATTTTTTTACAGTAATGGTTCGTGAATCGTCGGGAATGGTCGAATGTCAATTGAATATATGTTACAGTTCCATAATTTTCAAGACTCGACATTATAGACTTTGCTTATCGTGTCAGAATCTTATAAGGATTAAAGTTTAAATTTGGTCAAAAATTTTCGGGTCATCACATTCCACCGGTTCCTAACGTTAAGATTCTACTGGGCACCAGTTAAAAACCGGTTAAAAAAAAAATAAAAAAAATACCTGCCTCCTAACAGGTTTTTGAGCAATTATTAAAACAAGATCCCAGGCAAAACTAGATCAGTTAGTGGGCTGTTTGGGGGATATTCATTTACAAGATACAGCGGATTCAGGGGAATGGGCTATTTCGCCCGATGGGCTCTTCATGGTTAGTAATACTCGGTTGCATTTAGATGATCAGAGACTTCCAAAGGTTGATCGGGCCACAAATTGGTTAAAGAGATTCCAAAAAAAATCAACATTTTTCTTTGGCGGGTTGCTTGGAATCGGCTACCAACTAGATCGAATCTGTCAACGCGGGGCATTGAGGTGCCGGACGAAGGGTGTCTTACGTGTGTTTGGCAAGTCGAATCGGTGGATCACGTCTTCTTTATTTGTCCGTTTGCAGTGGACTTATGGCGGAAGGTTCGTCAATGGGTGGATGTAAACATTCCGATTTTTCAGTGTTGGGACGAATGGCTAGCTTGGTTCGAAGGGTATTGTTTACCTATGAGATCGAAGACTCGTTTGTACGCGATAGTTGGTGCTTTGCTATGGCATATTTGGAGATTCCGAAATAATGTTTTATTTGGGCCGCCGAGTATGAAGAAAGATGTTTTGTTTGATTCAATTAGGAATTTTTCTTTTAATTGGATAGTTAGTAGAAGTAAAGGTAACCCGAGTTGGAACGAGTGGCTTATTAAACCTTTGTAATGTTGGATTGGGCTCTAGTGACTTGATAGGGAGTGGCGTAATTTATAATATTTTTGCAGTTCTAAATAAAAAAAACATCCCATGTTCAAATTTTTAGCTGGCTTTTTGGTGTTTCTTTTTGTTTTTTTGGAACATTTTACCCCTACAAATGTAACATAAAAAATATAATATAAATAAATGGTATTGATTTAGTTAATATCACACCAACAATTCAACAAACTCTCTCAAATATCTCTAACTAGTCCGAATTCGGCCCGCGCGATACAGCGGGACTTTCGGCATGCGTATTCATATTTAACGTAGCGTTGTGTATTTACAGAGGGGAGAACGGCTCATGTCTTAAGCGTCGTTTTAGATGTCGTTGTCTTAAACGTTTTTTAAAAAGTGTCCGTTTCGAACGTAGTTCGTTTCGTTTTGCTCATAAATTTTTTTCGAGTGTAACGATGCTGTCGGAAAAATTTAACTTGCGGCAAACAGAAAGATACGGGTTGTCGTTGTGTCAAGCGTTTTTAAAAAGTGTCCGTTTCGCGTATAGTTAGTCCCGCTGGGTTCGTGAGACTTTTTCGAGTTGAACGGTGGTCTCGACAAAATTTAACTCGCACCGAGCAAGAAGATAATGCCCGTTATAAATGCGGGGGGAAATAGTTTCTTTTATTTTAATAAGATTTTTTGTTTACACTTGCTACCCCTAAAAAATTATAAACTTGAGGGGCTATTGTGTAAGATGAGCCGAAATTGAGGGACCGGTTGTAGTGTGAACGTAAACTCAAAACTACAACCGGAATAAATTGAAACTACACATTTTGGCATGAGTTTTAGCATGTAAGTTAAATTAAATTAAATAAAATTGTAAACTTGAGGAGTTATTGTGTAAGTTGAGCCGAAATTGAGGGACCGGTTGTAGTGTGAACGCAAACTCAAAACTACAATCGGAATAAATTGAAACTACACATTTTGTCATGAGTTTTAGTGTGTAAGAGTTAATAATAATTAATAATTACTAGTAGCGAATCTATGATGGAAATTCAATGGAGTTCCAAAAAAAAAATTTCAAAACTAATTATATTTAAAGGGTACTTTAATGGTTGTTTACCTCGAAAAAAAAGTATAAATTTTAAAAAAATATAGTCCTATAGTTAAATTTAATGTTATGTATAATTTGAATTATACATTGTATACATTTTTTTCTCCACAAATGGGGTCATACGACCCCAACCCCTAAGATGTAAACTCGCCCATGCTAATTACTCTCAAATATTGATTTATTTGCTACCAATCCTATAATGAATCACTCACAATAAGCTTCCACTTTCGGTTCCAATTTCGTTGGAACATCACACCTAAATTACACCAACAATGATAATTTCAACAACGTAAATTACTAGCCTCCCGCTAATCTTTTCTTTAATAAAAAAAAAAAAAAAAAAAAAAAAAAAAAAAAAAAAGACGTGCAAGGTAAAAGAAATAAGTAGTCATTCATATCAATAAACAATAACATACATGCATATTGCAAATGAAACTGGCTCAAACCAATTCATAACAACAATGAGAAAACCTCAACAAAAGTATCTGCAAAAAGACAGATTTTCCCCTGATAAAAACAGGTTAATTCAATGCAGATTATTTTGAAAATTTAAACAAACGCATGGTTTTATTTGATACCTTCCGGCTTTTAAACAGAAGTAACAGAAAATTACAATAATTAACCCTCCAACGCAGATGCTCCAGAAATAATCTCAGTGAGTTCAGTAGTGATTGAAGCTTGACGAGTCCTGGTGATATGAATATAAAATAATAACAGTAAAATAAATGAGTATATCAACATATCAATAAGGACCAGCAAAAGCTTACCCATCTAAACAACTCTTATGTCCAAATTTTATTTTATAACCATTTAAATATTAATCATTAAGGTAAGGCAACAAAGAATATCTGTTTCAACCCATCTAAACAGTTTAAACTAAAATTTACAGCAATCTAAGCATTTGAATACAGTTTGAGTTATGCTATATATAATAAGACCTTTTTATATAGTTTGGGTCATGCGTTTGCATGTCAGTATGTATGTAATAAAGAGATATGAAGAGGACCTGTTGTATGTAAGTGTAAGCCGATCAAGCATGTCACCAGCATTTCTGCTGGAACTGTCCATGGCAGACATCCTAGCTCCTTGTTCACTGCATGCATTCTCTAAAACCGCATTGAACATCACCTGAACGAGCGACAGCAATCTTTCTAAGGGTCAAATGAATTATGAAAATGTGCAAATGTCAAAGCAACATCATTCAGGAAATTGTTTGTAAACATCTAGGGTTAACCTTAAATCTGCCAAACAGGTAACATTCGACTCAAAAAAATACTGCAAAAACTAAAGATATATCGTTTTCAGAAGTTGCAAATATTACTTATTTGCACACAGTCATCATTGATCTCATTTGCATCTGATTCTAAGAAGTTACAGTATTTTGTCAATTACTGAGTCGAATTTTGAACATTTAGCAAATAGTTATTCATTCCCTTAAGCAGTTAAGCGTACTAGCCCTATCTAGGAGTTCCATTTAGAATGAGTATGTGAAAAAAGAATTCAGATTCTATCAGCCAGGGCCCAAATTATACTTAATAATTAGCATTTTGCGATAGTACAAAGATACTTTGGTAAAATATTTATAAAATTTATCGGGGCTTACACATGAAAACTGGAATTCAGAAAGATTCTGAAGAACTTCTGACTTGGTTTCACCGCCTTCAATTTCATACGAATCCAGATCACCGATCTTTCCTCCGGCTTCAGATTCTCGTTCCACAATCTGCAACAAAACAAAAGCTAATTATTATAATTAAAATTACTGTAAACTGTGAGAATTCAAAACACGTTATTTACCTCAGGAGACAACACAGTGGAAGTTGTGGGAAGAAATGAAACAACCGATTGGAACTTGTTAAAAACTATCCTCAATGCATCAAACTCCACATTCTTCAAGATATCATCTGCAATAACTGATACCTGCAAAACAAGTATTACATAAAAATAAAGCTTATTCGGTCCTTAATTTTTGCTAGTGTACAAACAAGGATACCTGGGTGTAGTTAAGAAAATTCTTCTGCAACTCGGTCATACTCAGTTCAATATCTTTCTTAGAGTCACGAATCAGTTGGGCCTTTCCCTTCTCCCCCAAAATGACGTACTTACATTCTGAGTCAGGACCTACATAAAATATAACAAAATAAACTATGTACGATTTCATTGATATTGAAAATTTAGTTAACTGACTGAAAACTTGCTTTTATCCATATGTACCAGCATTGATCTTGTGAAGAGCTCTGCTTATCTTTACTGATGTAGAGTTAATACCACCACAAAGACCCTTGTCTGATGAAATAGTCACAATCACATTCTTCTTGACATTCACACCTAAAAAACAATATAAATAAACAAACTTCTACACTTCAGTAGCAACAAATAAATTATAAATTATAAAAGTAAAAGTAATAGATACAGTTTCATCTAAAGGGAAATATAAAGAAGGACAAAAAAACATGTTAAAAAACATACTTGGAGTGTCGCCAAGGAGAGCAGTAAATGGCTGCCAGAGTCCACGAGAATTTTCAGCTCTGACTTGAATTGCTCTCAGCTTTGAAGCTGCAACCATCTTCATGGCCTTTGTGATCTTCTGAATATTCTTAACACTCTTCATTCGATTTCTAACTGCCCGAATAATATTCAACAGAATGAACAGTCAATAAACAAACTAGAAGAACAATACGGCCATGAATAACACAAACCCTATTAAACAGGATAAGAACTGTAAAAACAAACAAAATGATTGGCATTACCAATTTGAGTAGAAATGGAGCGAACCCCGAGACCTATCTGCTCCCTGCATATGATCAACCAAATGCGTATTAATCAGTTAATCAGGCAAGTGCAGGGCTCATAAAGAATATATAAAGGATATTTGATTACATGCACCATATATGGAACTAGATAAATTCTATAAACATAAACGTATTTTTATATGTAATTTTGCGATCTTTACATTTTTTGTTACTCAATTAAACAAATATAAATGTTCACAAGTATATAAAGTAAAACACATATTAACAATCACATATTCTTGTGGTTCTCACATGTTCTCAATTTTAAGTGGTTCTCATTAGAACCTTCCCTATATGTATGTATGCAAGTGTGTGTGTGTGTGTGTGTGTGTGTGTGTGTGTGTCAGTGTTTGTATAATCTGATTAATACAAAAAAAAAGTGTTAAGTGTCAAATGTAATGATTACCAAAATATTAGACAACCACCATACCATAAACACACACAGCTTCAGTTAAAACCAATAAAAGCAACAATTGCCAAAAAGAATGTGAAACAAAACAGAATGATTGCAGTTAACATATCTATAGAAAGTAAATGGGTAAGCAATACAACTCATCTTATTGCTAAACATGTGGTTGAAAAATAAATATTAGTTTGTGTCAACTTCACGAAAAAACTAGTACATTTTAGCTATTAAATATTCAAAAGTCCACTGTAGTAACAGAGACCAAAAGATATCATTAATCACCAACCTAAATGCAAAAAAGGCCATTGGCATTTTGTCAAATGTACAAATAACAAACTCTAAAATCAATCAGAAAGAAATAATTCATCAGAAAGAGTTTCTGTACTAAGAAAAATTTAAACACACCATAAAGGATAAAAAGAAGAGTGCTGCTTAAAAGCAAGACAACCACCTACTGAAACGGTGAGAATAAAATCAAATAAAAGACAAGTAGGAAAGACACAAGCTTAACAGAAATTGTAGATTTCTCTACTATGAAAACAAGACTCTAAATATTTTCTACCGACACTTACACTAACGCAAATTGTGTGAAAAAGGCACAACATTCCTCTGCCTTAACCAATGAAAAGCCCAGACCCTATCCCCGTATCTAGCTCAGCTTTGTGTGCAAGTATTCCTCTGATAACATTGCACCAACGAGTGGTAAAAAGAAGGGATAAAACTATCTAGACAAACCATTAACCAGACAGCAAAACAAAATAAAAAACTTTAAATATGAAAAATATAACCAATCAATGCGTTTGATCTGGCTTAGTTCCCTTCTATTCCTCTCAATCTATCATACACAGTGGAAAATTCAGCAACTTACAGCAAAAATAGTTCACGATTCAAGGCAATCAAATATATCTACTCATTACTTTATATGGTTCTTTACTGATATTTCTAATTTTACATCAAATTGATTTCAACATCTCTGCAACTTATACACACCTTACCATGCACATAAAATCCGAACAGGCATCTTAAATAACACATTTCTGAATCATAATCTCTTCGTCCCTAACAACTTTTTAACATCAAAATCTCCTATGAATTTGAGAAAAGCTATAAAATTTGGTCAAATTCAATATATAAAATCCTATAAATGAATATGTATACAACATCTTTGCAACCAATTGAAATTTAACATAAATTAAGAACCTAAAGATGAATAAACATATATATATATATATATATATATATATATATATATATATATATATATATATATATATATATATATATATATATATAGATTAAAATCATACGGAAATAAAATCAGAAAAAGATGAGGTAGATCGAGAAATGACTTACTCAGAGGGAGCAAGGGTAGATCGAATCGCATTGAAGGTAGGATTTGGAGACGAAACAAGAGGTGTGAAACGTCTTCCTTCTCTTCTAATTGCCGCCATCGCCATTTGATTTCTCGAGTTTTTGCACAGATCAGATCAGATCGATCGATTAAACTGTTTGATCAAAAGTTAGGGTTTCAGACTTCAGTAGCGTTGTTTTGATAAAATGGCTGACACTACTCGGATATATGAATTGGATCCGATTCTCATGCCTAAGTGGGCTTTTGTGAGCCCAACTAGTCAGTAGTAGTATACGGATGTGTATTTTAAGACAAAATTTTACAAACTAATGAAGATTTAAAGTTGCTATTGTTCGACTTTGCATGTTATGTTCATTCTACACGTTGTCAAATTATTCTTGTTCTATTTCTATCCCTCAATAAAATAAATAAATGGTGAAGGTTAACATTCTTGTGTGACGATCCCTTTAGTTAATTCATATCGCATTAGAATGTAAGTTGTTTAGGTTAGGTATCTTAATCAAACCGAATATATATTAATTTTGAGACCAAATACCGGAATACCTTCTTTGTAGTAAGGTGATAGTAGGATGGGTTGAGAACTTGAGACCAAAATGATCCTTTTACCTTTATCGTTGTCATGTGTTTCTAGAGTCGCATATATGATTCTAGTTCTAAAATATAGGAATATCGGTGTGCATTTTAATTCTTAATAAATGTTTGTACATATAAAGATCAAAAAATGTTGGTTGATTGATAGATAACATCAAATAAAAGTTATTTTTTAACATGACTCATCATGTTATGTGTTTTGTAAGAAGTATATAAAATGATCTCATTATTATAAGTTATATTTATATTTATATTTATTAATCATACATCTCATATAAAAATAACATGACTCATCATGTTATTAGAGAGGATCCTAACCTTTGTATATGTGATTTAGGTAAGGATTCTCTCCAATTACCTGACTAGTCAAGTTATTTTTATACACAGATAAAATATAATAAATAAATATAACTTGACCAATCATGTTATAATATAACTTGAGAGAATTCTTATCCGTTTGATCTATGGCCCGACACTTCACACTTTTAACACAATCCATGACTCGATCATCCAACCGGAAGCTCAAAATTAAGAAAAAAAAGGGTTCCATATTTTAATCGAGATTATGTAAGTCGTTCACAATTAATTATCAATGAAATTCCCTTCAAGCAAATTATGTACTATTGGTTTCCTTTATATATATATATATATATATATATATATATATATATATATATATATATATATATATATATATATATATATATATATATATATATATATATATATATATGGAGAGAGAGAGAGAGAGAGAGAGAGAGAGAGAGATAGGGGGATTAAATTGAGCCTACAACGGCAGGCTCATAAACTTGTGAATAGGTTTGATGATCAACAACCAATATTGTGCACTAAGCCACTAATCAAAGAACGAAGCTCTAACATACAACTTACTTTGAATAAATCAACATACAAGCGACTACCTATTGCAAAAGCCACGCATCCAATCAAATTCAATGAAACTATTGCACATACCATACAATGAAAGCAATCCAAACCTGTCGTCGATGACATAAAAGAAACTCTCGCTCCATTAAGCATTCACCGCCTTAAAAGCAAAGAAGCACAAACTAACAATGCCCATCACCTGTAACTTCCAAGAGTCGCAACAAGGAGACCCACAGAATCACCCTAAATTGTCACATATGTGTACAATCCCAAACCGCCATAAAGGGCTGCCAGTAAAAACCACCTCGTTGGCCAAAGCACATGATAAAACATATGATACACTATTAGCAAAAGCACGTGATGTGAAGCCCAACATAAAAGTTCAAAAAATATCTTTCGTAAGGCTTTGGAAATTAACTGAGAAATACTGGTAAAGCGTCATCAATCGAAATTTCTTTAGAAATAACGATGAGAAAAATGTGATCTTTTTTTTTTTTTTTTGAAAGGCTATCAATGCACCAATTAAAGAACCAGTCGAAAACTAGCAAGTACAACAACTCCAAACAACCCTAATCACCACGACACAAAACAACCCTTACAGAAAATTCACACCACGCAAATCGCCAAATCCGGACATAAGAAAACACCCCCAAAAAATCAACTACTGTAACGACCCTGGATTTTCCAACATTTATTTATTAATATTTATTATTAATGCTTGTGTTTTAATAAACGTGTTCTTATACGTGTTACTTGTTACCGTATTTAACTTTTCATGGTCCGACTTGTCTTTGTGACACACGTACTTTACACGAATAATATTTCGAATATTATTTACGTTCATGATTAATTATTATTAATCATTTTTAATTAACTAATGTTAGTAGTTAATTACTTGGGCTTTTATTTTAATTTGTTACTTACTTGGACTTGGGCCTTTATTAATGAACATGGACTTAGAAGCCCACCCTACTTCTCTTAATGGATTAATTAGGAGCCCATATTGTTACTAGTAATTTATTAAGGCTTAACCAAGATAAATTAGTGAATGGAATCTAGTTACATGCATACTTACACCACTTTCCCATACCATTTAACTTTAATACCAATTTGAGCTCTCACCACCTCCCCATGTTTGAAAGTAGAAGCTTGACATTTCCTCTCTTGGCCATGAAAACCGACGGCTCACATAGGGGAGGAAGGATTTCATTTTTCAATTTTGTTTTGCTACTTATTCACTAGTTTCCTTTCATTTCACACACACACTTACTTGCACTCTTTCTCTCATCTTTTTTTCTCTCAACCTTGTAAGTAATATGAACTACTTTTTCTTCTTTTTCCTTTAACAAACCGCCACCATCATCATCCATTTACTTGTTCTTTGTTGTTGTTTAAATTACTTGTAGTTGTTTGTTATTGTTAAGGATCAAGTTCTCTAACTTGTATCTTCATGTAATCTTGTTTACTTTCATCTTTTGTTTGTAAAGAACCAAGAACAAGAATTTAAACTTTCTAGTTTATGGTTCTACACTTAAATGTTTTAAAGATTTAAGTTCATAAGTTTCATTATCATACTTGTGTTCATGTTTGTAAACTTAAGGTTTACTTTCTTAAAGATCAAAGCCTTGGCTTGAATCTTTCTAAGTATGAACAACCATTAACTTATTACTTGTAAATTTAGTTTATTTCTTTCTTTTGTAAGTACTTTAAAGTTGTGATGTTGTAAATTTGGTCAAGTATTACTAGTTAATCTTGATCTCATATTTCTTGAAACTAAAAGTTAACTTTGTAAGTTCAAGAACATGGAAGTATAACTTTCTAGTTATAACTTCAAACACTTATGTTGGATCTAAGTTTATATAGCTTATGGTCTTCTAATTTTGTTGTAAATAAGAGCTTACAAGCTTGCATACATTTTACAAGTTGAAAATCTAAGTTTCATAACTTATGGTTTCATTAAAGTGAAGATCCAAGTTCTATAACTTAGGATCTAACTTAAGAACACTAGATCTAGACTTTCTAGTCTAGGATATTTAAGATCTAGCTAAGATCTAAGTTCTACAACTTAAGATCTTGTTTATTTAGTTTACTTTCAAGTTTGTAGCTTAATATTACTAGTAGAACTCATGTATGTGTCGGATCTAAGATCTTGATGTAACTTTGGTTCATCAAACTACATACAACTCCTAAGTGAGTTGTGCTACATATCTTAGACTTACACTAGTGTTATGATGGTTAAACCTTGGTTAAGATGATGCAAACCCATCAACGAGTTGTACACTTGAAGCTATACGCATCAAGGATGAGAAATGTGATGAGCATCAAGCACCAAGAACCCACCGGAACACTTTTACTTACTGTTTCTGGAACTGATCAGACTACCTGTCCTACTGGAAAGTTGATTTTCAGTTAGTTTGGTTCGAGTAGATGATTTTCTGTTTAGACCTCGTCTTAATCCGAGTTACGGTTTAGGATCTATGGCCTCCCGAAAGTCACTACACCCTATTAACGTTGTGCTGAAATTTCTGACCTACTCGCACTTAAACCGTCACCACGGTCAAACGAAGATGAGTTTGGTTCTGTAAATTGGTCAGTACCTAGGGGACTCACATACGGAGCCATGGCCACTGGTCTCACCTTATTTCAGTTTGTATAGAGGTCGTGGCGACTGAACGAAGTCAGCCTTTATTTCAAACCCTAGTCTTGACTTAAAACTTACTTTACACTTTTTGTTTAATGATGAATGATGATGGTACTTAAGACCTAATTTACATACTTTTAAACCTTTGGGAACGATTTACTGACTTAGTAACTTTTGACTTAGGTTGAGGACCTTCCGGACCAACCACTTGCTTACTATTCCCGCGTATCGACTTTTACTACTTTCCACTGTGAGTTATAGCATCCCTTTTTACTTTAACTATTTTGGGAACTAAGAATACATGCGCATTTTACGTTTTACATACTAGGCACGAGTACTTAAACTTTATATATGTGTGGGTTATACAACGGCATAAACTTTTTCCTTATTGGTCTTTGAACCGGTGAACGCGAATCTTAGATATGGATCCATAGGGTTTGACATCCCCACTCGGGCTAGTAGCGCTAGCATTTAATGGGTGTTTAATACTTTGTAAACTTACGCACTAGCCAAGTGTACTTTTAGGGGGTGTTATTTACGTTAATTTAGTTACCAAGTGCCCACGGTTATACATATACTTTTCATACTGTTTTGAAACGCTGCTTGAAGCACTGAAATCTCGTGGCCTACCTTACATTACTGTTATACTTAAACTATAGCTCACCAACCTTTGTGTTGACGTTTTTAAGCATTTTTTTCTCAGGTGCTTAAGGTTTGATTGCTTCCACTGTAGTTGCTATGCTTTGTAGACTCCCGCTGCGCTTATTAGAGATGTCACCGCATGAAACGTTTAATTTGCATTCAAAAAATGTTACTTTTGAAACGATGTATTTGTAACGACCTATGGGTCACGTACTATTATTGCTTGCTATTCATAGAAGCATACTTTTGGTTGTTAAACATTTGACGTTGGTTAAAACGTCACTTCATTTTATGAATGCAAACTTATTTTGAAACAGCATATAGTATTTGACCTTGTAATGATCCTGTTGTTGATGATTCGTACACGATGGTTTTGTACGGGGCATCACATTTGGTATCAGAGCATTGGTTGTAGGGAATTAGGTTACATTAGTGAGTCTAGACCGGACCGAGTAAGATTCACTAATAGGACTAATCTACAACTTGCTAGTTTACTTGTTTATGCGAAACTTGCTGCATGTTGATGCTTACTTTTACTGCTATATGCCGTATGCTACTACATGATTTCACTACTGCATGATATTATCTGCTTTCGATTGCATGATACTTGTCGTTATTTCCCTGCTACTTACTGCTATAGATGATCTAGACTGTCGTAGTTACTTTGCCTAATACGTGCTTGCTTTATGACTGACTGACATGGAAAAAGTTATTTTTCCTTGTTCAGATGTCGGATGTGTAGTGACCCGAACTTTTCCATGTTTATATATATTAATTGAGATTGATATTTACATGATTAAATGTTTCCAACCTGTTAAGCAATCAAACTTGTTAAGACTTGATTAATTGAAATATGTTTCATATAGACAATTGACCACCCAAGTTGACCGGTGATTCACGAACGTTAAAACTTGTAAAAACTATACGATGACATATATATGGTTATATATATAGTTAACATGTTTTTATTATAAGTATGTATCTCATTAGGTATTTTAACAATGAGTTATATACATAAAAATGAGACTATTAATTTAAGAAACTCGAAAACGATATATATAACGATTATCGTTATAACAACGTCTTACTAGGTACATATGAATCATATTAAGATATTGATACACTTGGTTAATTATGTTAAATGATAAGTAAATATATTATTAAGTGTATTAACAATGAAATACATATGTAAAAATAAGACTACTAACTTAATGATTTCGAAACGAGACATATATGTAACGATTATCGTTGTAACGACATTTAACTGTATATACATCATACTAAGATATATTATATATCATAATATCATGATAATATAACAATTTAACATCTCATTTGTTATAATAAACAATGGGTTAACAACATTCAACAAGATCGTTAACCTAAAGGTTTCAAAACAACATTTACATGTAACGACTAACGATGACTTAACGACTCAGTTAAAATGTATATACATGTAGTGTTTTAATATGTATTCATACACTTTTGAAAGACTTCAATACACTTATCAAAATACTTCTACTTAACAAAAATGCTTACAATTACATCCTCGTTCAGTTTCATCAACAATTCTACTCGTATGCACCCGTATTCGTACTCGTACAATACCCAGCTTTTAGATGTATGTACTATTGGTATATACACTCCAATTATCAGCTTTTAGCAGCCCATGTGAGTCACCTAACACATGTGGGAACCATCATTTGGCAACTAGCATGAAATATCTCATAAAATTACAAAAATATGAGTAATCATTCATGACTTATTTACATGAAAACAAAATTACATATCCTTTATATCTAATCCATACACCAACGACCAAAAACACCTAAAAACACTTTCATTCTTCAATTTTCTTCATCTAATTGATCTCTCTCAAGTTCTATCTTCAAGTTCTAAGTGTTCTTCATAAATTCTTCAAGTTCTAGTTACATAAAATCAAGAATACTTTCAAGTTTGCTAGCTCACTTCCAATCTTGTAAGGTGATCATCCAACCTCAAGAAATCTTTGTTTCTTACAGTAGGTTATCATTCTAATACAAGGTAATAATCATATTCAAACTTTGGTTCAATTTCTATAACTATAACAATCTTATTTCAAGTGATGATCTTACTTGAACTTGTTTTCGTGTCATGATTCTGCTTCAAGAACTTCGAGCCATCCAAGGATCCATTGAAGCTAGATCCATTTTTCTCTTTTCCAGTAGGTTTATCCAAGGAACTTAAGGTAGTAATGATGTTCATAACATCATTCGATTCATACATATAAAGCTATCTTATTCGAAGGTTTAAACTTGTAATCACTAGAACATAGTTTAGTTAATTCTAAACTTGTTCGCAAACAAAAGTTAATCCTTCTAACTTGACTTTTAAAATCAACTAAACACATGTTCTATATCTATATGATATGCTAACTTAATGATTTAAAACCTGGAAACACGAAAAACACCGTAAAACCGGATTTACGCCGTCGTAGTAACACCGCGGGCTGTTTTGGGTTAGTTAATTAAAAACTATGATAAACTTTGATTTAAAAGTTGTTATTCTGAGAAAATGATTTTTATTATGAACATGAAACTATATCCAAAAATTATGGTTAAACTCAATGTGGAAGTATGTTTTCTAAAATGGTCATCTAGACGTCGTTCTTTCGACTGAAATGACTACCTTTACAAAAACGACTTGTAACTTATTTTTCCGACTATAAACCTATACTTTTTCTGTTTAGATTCATAAAATAGAGTCCAATATGAAACCATAGCAATTTGATTCACTCAAAACGGATTTAAAATGAAGAAGTTATGGGTAAAACAAGATTGGATAATTTTTCTCATTTTAGCTACGTGAAAATTGGTAACAAATCTATTCCAACCATAACTTAATCAACTTGTATTGTATATTATGTAATCTTGAGATACCATAGACACGTATACAATGTTTCGACCTATCATGTCGACACATCTATATATATTTCGGAACAACCATAGACACTCTATATGTGAATGTTGGAGTTAGCTATACAGGGTTGAGGTTGATTCCAAAATATATATAGTTTGAGTTGTGATCAATACTGAGATACGTATACACTGGGTCGTGGATTGATTCAAGATAATATTTATCGATTTATTTCTGTACATCTAACTGTGGACAACTAGTTGTAGGTTACTAACGAGGACAGCTGACTTAATAAACTTAAAACATCAAAATATATTATAAGTGTTGTAAATATATTTTGAACATACTTTGATATATATGTATATATTGTTATAGGTTCGTGAATCAACCAGTGGCCAAGTCTTACTTCCCGACGAAGTAAAAATCTGTGAAAGTGAGTTATAGTCCCACTTTTAAAATCTAATATTTTTGGGATGAGAATACATGCAGGTTTTATAAATGATTTACAAAATAGACACAAGTACGTGAAACTACATTCTATGGTTGAATTATCGAAATCGAATATGCCCCTTTTTATTAAGTCTGGTAATCTAAGAATTAGGGAACAGACACCCTAATTGACGCGAATCCTAAAGATAGATCTATTGGGCCTAACAAACCCCATCCAAAGTACCGGATGCTTTAGTACTTCGAAATTTATATCATATCCGAAGGGTGTCCCGGAATGATGGGGATATTCTTATATATGCATCTTGTTAATGTCGGTTACCAGGTGTTCACCATATGAATGATTTTTATCTCTATGTATGGGATGTGTATTGAAATATGAAATCTTGTGGTCTATTATTATGATTTGATATATATAGGTTAAACCTATAACTCACCAACATTTTTGTTGACGTTTTAAGCATGTTTATTCTCAGGTGATTATTAAGAGCTTCCGCTGTCGCATACTTAAATAAGGACGAGATTTGGAGTCCATGCTTGTATGATATTGTGTAAAAACTGCATTCAAGAAACTTATTTTGTTGTAACATATTTGTATTGTAAACCATTATGTAATGGTCGTGTGTAAACAGGATATTTTAGATTATCAGTATTTGATAATCTACGTAAAGTTTTTTTTAAACCTTTATCTTTGAAATAAAGGTTATGGTTTGTTTTAAAAATGAATGCAGTCTTTGAAAAACGTCTCATATAGAGGTCAAAACCTCGCAACGAAATCAATTAATATGGAACGTTTTTAATCAATAAGAACGGGACATTTCAGTTGGTATCCGAGCGTTGGTCTTAGAGAACCAGAAAATTTGCATTAGTGTGTCTTATCAAGTTTGTTAGGATGCATTAGTGAGTCTGGACTTCGACCGTGTTTTCTTTAAAAATGATTGCTTATCATTTTTGTTGGAAACTATATATTTTTAACATATGAATATTATGTGATATATTAATCTCTTAACGTGTTTGATATTATGTGATAGATGTCTACCTCTAGAACAAGTCCCATTGACTCACCTAATAATAATGAAGAGTCAAATGTAAATTGGAATGATTCGTGGACTGATTCACAAGTTCCCGAAGAGGAACCGGAAGAAGAGTCGGAACCGGAAGAAGAATCAGAACCGGAAGAAGAATCGGAACCGGAAGAAGAAATAGAACCGGTGGGGGAAATAATAAAACGGTTAAGTAAAAGAGAATCCTCAACCAACCGACCAAGGTTAATTATGGTCAATGGTGTTTCCACCAAGGAAGCAAAATATTGGGAGGATTACCAATTCTCCGATGAATCGGATTCTGACGAGAATTCTGATGATGTTATAGAAATTACCCCAACTGAATTTAAAAAGGTAAAAGAAAATAATAAGGGAAAGGGCATAAAAATAGAGAAATCTAATTCCAACCCCGATGAACTTTATATGTATCGTCAACCCCCGAAGTCCTTAAGTTGTAACAATGACCCGGGAACCTCTAAACCACCAGGTTTTTCTAAACCAATGTGGAAAATTACAGCTCGTATTAGGGGAACATCATATATCCCTAGAAACTTGACAAAACGAACCAAAACCGAAGAAGAAGAAACAAGCGAGTCGGAATAAGATAGTTGTATTCGTGTGGTGTAATATATGTAATATAGTGTGCTTATGCTTTATGATATATGTAAAAATTGCTTGTATTAATAAGTATTTTTTTTATGAATCTAACTCTTGTCTATTTTACAGTATAAAAACACAAAATGGATAGACAACCCAATATTTTAAGAGACCTACCCGGAGACATGATTGATGAAATCTTGTCTAGAGTCGGTCAGAATTCTTCGGCACAACTATTTAAGGCGAGATCAGTTTGTAAGACATTCGAAGAACGTTCCAAGAATGCCTTGGTTTATAAAAGGCTTTCGTTCGAAAGATGGGGGATATCACATTGGGAAATCCATAAGTTACGATGTGTTTACTTTGACGCATATATTGCGGGGAACCCAAATGCTATTTTACGCAATGGGTTAAGAAATTATTTTGACTCAATATATCCGAATATTGGACTTCGTGATTTAGAAAAAGCGGCTAACATGCAACATAAAGAAGCATGTTATGCTTACGGATTAGTAATGTTCGCTTCTCACGAAAGTGAGAACAAGAACATCGGGCTACAACTATTAAACAAAACGTTCCCACAAGTGACGGAGTCGGTAATTGGGGTAAGAAATGAGGTTTTTAGATTGTTACAGGACTGTTGGACATTACGTAACCCTCGTCCCTTTGACGACGTTACAACACGCTGTCTTATCAACGGCCATAACGGTTATGTTCCACAAGACCAAGGATGGGAAGTAGTCCTAGTAAAACCAGAATGCATGACTTGTTTCTGGACGTATGAATTACGTGTCTTTATTGCCTTTGCTCAACGACTTGTGTACTAGCTAGAATTATCTTCACAACTATCTTGTATCAAAGTTATTGTGTGCTATATTTCATGCTTTATGTAAAATAAGCGGTATTGTAAGTTTGTAAAATATTGTATAAAAGTTTGAACGTGAAATATTATTACAATCAGTTTTTCATATAGAATTGTAGTAGTTGAATTGTATATTAGCTACTAAGTATGAACTTAACGGGTAGGTACTACCCGAATTTAAACTTATAAAATGCTAATATGAAGAAAAAGCTTTTATAAATGAGTTCATATTATGCTACGAAATACTATTAACTACTCTTAATATTCTGTATGATTAACTTGTTCCATTTGACTATTTTGAAGGAAATGGCACCGACTACTCGACACACCGTGAATATGAATGAAGAGGAATTCCGTACTTTCCTAGCTTCAAACATAGCCACAGTACAGGCTGCGCTACATACCAACAATAACCTTGGATCCAGCAGTACAGGAAATCGTGTAGGATGCACCTATAAAGAATTCACTGCCTGCAAACCTTTGGAATTTGATGGAACCGAAGGACCGATCGGATTGAAACGGTGGACCGAGAAGGTCGAATCGGTGTTTGCCATAAGTAAGTGTACTGAAGAGGACAAAGTGAAGTACGCTACGCATACCTTCACAGGTTCTCCGTTAACATGGTGGAATACCTATCTAGAGCAAGTGGGACAAGATGATGCGTACGCACTACCGTGGTCAGCATTCAAGCACTTGATGAACGAGAAGTACCGTCCCAGAACCGAGGTCAATAAGCTCAAGACAGAACTTAGAGGGTTACGAACCCAGGGATTTGATATTACCACGTACGAAAGACGATTCACAGAATTGTGCCTATTGTGTCCGGGAGCATTCGAAGATGAGGAAGAGAAGATCGACGCGTTTGTGAAAGGATTACCGGAAAGAATCCAAGAAGATATAAGTTCACACGAGCCCGCCTCCATACAACAGGCATGTAGAATGGCTCACAAACTAGTGAACCAGATTGAAGAAAGAATTAAAGAACAGACTGCTGAAGAGGCCAATGTGAAGCAAGTCAAAAGAAAGTGGGAGGAAAACGGTGATAAGAATCACCAATACAACAACAACAGCAATTACAACAATAATCGCAACAATTATCCCAACAATCGCAACATCAATCGCAACTACAACAAACGGCCCAACAACAACAACAACAACAACAACAGCAACTACAACAATCATCCCAACAACAATAATAACCGCAACAACAACAACAATCAGAAGCAGCTATGCCAAAGGTGTGAAAAGTATCACTCGGGGTTCTGCACCAAATTTTGCAACAAGTGTAAAAGAAATGGTCATAGCGCGGCAAAGTGTGAGGTCTACGGACCAGGGGTTAATAGAACGAAAGGAACAAATGGTGTCGGAACGAGTAATGGCGGAGCAAGTAGTGTCGGAGCAAGTTATGCCAATGTAGTTTGTTATAAATGTGGAAAACCGGGCCACATTATTAGAAATTGCCCGAACTAGGAGAACACGAATGGACAAGGCCGCGGAAGAGTTTTCAATATTAATGCGGCAGAGGCACAGGAAGACCCGGAGCTTGTTACGGGTACGTTTCTTATTGGCAATAAATCTGCTTACGTTTTATTTGATTCGGGTGCGGATAGAAGCTATATGAGTAGAGATTTTTGTTCTAAATTAAGTGTCCATTGACGCCTTTGGATAGTAAATTTTTACTCGAATTAGCAAATGGTAAATTAATTTCAGCAGATAATATATGTCGGAATCGAGAAATTAAACTGGTTAGCGAAACATTTAAGATTGACTTGATACCAGTAGAGTTAGGGAGTTTTGATGTGATAATCGGTATGGACTGGTTGAAAGAAGTGAAAGCAGAGATCGTTTGTTACAAAAATGCAATTCGCATTATACGAGAAAAAGGAAAACCCTTAATGGTGTACGGAGAAAAGGGCAACACGAAGCTACATCTTATTAGTAATTTGAAGGCACAAAAACTAATAAGAAAAGGTTGCTATGCTGTTCTAGCACACGTCGAGAAAGTACAAACTGAAGAAAAGAGCATCAATGATGTTCCCGTCACAAAAGAATTTCCCGATGTATTTCCGAAAGAATTACCGGGATTACCCCCACATCGATCCGTTGAATTTCAAATAGATCTTGTACCAGGAGCTGCACCAATAGCTCGTGCTCCTTACAGACTCGTACCCAGCGAGATGAAAGAACTGCAAAGCCAATTACAAGAACTTTTAGAGCGTGGTTTCATTCGACCAAGCACATCACCGTGGGGAGCTCCTGTTTTGTTTGTCAAGAAGAAAGATGGTACATTCAGGTTGTGTATCGACTACCGAGAGTTGAACAAACTTACCATCAAGAACCGCTACCCACTACCGAGAATCGACGACTTATTTGATCAACTACAAGGCTCGTCTGTTTATTCAAAGATTGACTTACGTTCCGGGTATCATCAAATGCGGGTAAAAGAAGATGATATTCCAAAGACTGCTTTCAGAACACGTTACGGTCATTACGAGTTTATGGTCATGCCGTTTGGTTTAACTAATGCACCAGCTGTGTTCATGGACCTTATGAACCGAGTGTGTGGACCATACCTTGACAAGTTTGTCATTGTTTTCATTGATGACATACTTATTTACTCAAAGAATGACCAAGAACACGGTGAACATTTGAGAAAGGTGTTAGAAGTATTGAGGAAGGAAGAATTGTACGCTAAGTTTTCAAAGTGTGCATTTTGGTTGGAAGAAGTTCAATTCCTCGGTCACATAGTGAACAAAGAAGGTATTAAGGTGGATCCGGCAAAGATAGAAACTGTTGAAAAGTGGGAAACCCCGAAAACTCCGAAACACATACGCCAGTTTTTAGGACTAGCTGGTTACTACAGAAGGTTCATCCAAGACTTTTCCAGAATAGCAAAACCCTTGACTGCATTAACGCATAAAGGGAAGAAATTTGAATGGAATGATGAACAAGAGAAAGCGTTTCAGTTATTGAAGAAAAAGCTAACTACGGCACCTATATTGTCATTGCCTGAAGGGAATGATGATTTTGTGATTTATTGTGACGCATCAAAGCAAGGTCTCGGTTGTGTATTAATGCAACGAACGAAGGTGATTGCTTATGCGTCTAGACAATTGAAGATTCACGAACAAAATTATACGACGCATGATTTGGAATTAGGCGCGGTTGTTTTTGCATTAAAGACTTGGAGGCACTACTTATATGGGGTCAAAAGTATTATATATACCGACCACAAAAGTCTTCAACACATATTTAATCAGAAACAACTGAATATGAGGCAGCGTAGGTGGATTGAATTGTTGAATGATTACGACTTTGAGATTCGTTACCACCCGGGGAAGGCAAATGTGGTAGCCGACGCCTTGAGCAGGAAGGACAGAGAACCCATTCGAGTAAAATCTATGAATATAATGATTCATAATAACCTTACTACTCAAATAAAGGAGGCGCAACAAGGAGTTTTAAAAGAGGGAAATTTAAAGGATGAAATACCCAAAGGATCGGAGAAACATCTTAATATTCGGGAAGATGGAACCCGGTATAGGGCTGAAAGGATTTGGGTACCAAAATTTGGAGATATGAGAGAAATGGTACTTAGAGAAGCTCATAAAAGCAGATACTCAATACATCCTGGAACGGGGAAGATGTACAAGGATCTCAAGAAACATTTTTGGTGGCCGGGTATGAAAGCCGATGTTGCTAAATACGTAGGAGAATGTTTGACGTGTTCTAAGGTCAAAGCTGAGCATCAGAAACCATCAGGTCTACTTCAACAACCCGAAATCTCGGAATGGAAATGGGAAAACATTACCATGGATTTCATCACTAAATTGCCAAGGACTGCAAGTGATTTTGATACTATTTTGGTAATAGTTGATCGTCTCACCAAATCAGCACATTTCCTGCCAATAAGAGAAGATGACAAGATGGAGAAGTTAGCACGACTGTATTTGAAGGAAGTCGTCTCCAGACATGGAATACCAATCTCTATTATCTCTGATAGGGATGGCAGATTTATTTCAAGATTCTGGCAGACATTACAGCAAGCATTAGGAACTCGTCTAGACATGAGTACTGCCTATCATCCACAAACTGATGGGCAGAGCGAAAGGACGATACAAACGCTTGAAGACATGCTACGAGCATGTGTTATTGATTTCGGAAACAGTTGGGATCGACATCTACCATTAGCAGAATTTTCCTACAACAACAGCTACCATTCAAGCATTGAGATGGCGCCATTTGAAGCACTTTATGGTAGAAAGTGTAGGTCTCCGATTTGTTGGAGTGAAGTGGGGGATAGACAGATTACGGGTCCGGAGATTATACAAGAAACTACCGAGAAGATCATCCAAATTCAACAACGGTTGAAAACCGCCCAAAGTCGACAAAAGAGCTACGCTGACATTAAAAGAAAAGATATAGAATTTGAAATTGAAATTGGAGAGATGGTCATGCTTAAAGTTGCACCTTGGAAAGGCGTTGTTCGATTTGGTAAACGAGGGAAATTAAATCCAAGGTATATTGGACCATTCAAGATTATTGATCGTGTCGGACCAGTAGCTTACCGACTTGAGTTACCTCAACAACTCGCGGCTATACATAACACTTTCCACGTCTCGAATTTGAAGAAATGTTTTGCTAAAGAAGATCTCACTATTCCGTTAGATGAAATCCAAATCAACGAAAAACTTCAATTCATCGAAGAACCCGTCGAAATAATGGATCGTGAGGTTAAAAGACTTAAGCAAAACAAGATACCAATTGTTAAGGTTCGATGGAATGCTCGTAGAGGACCCGAGTTCACCTGGGAGTGTGAAGATCAGATGAAGAAGAAATACCCGCATCTATTTCCAGAAGATTCGTCAACACCTTCAACAGCTTAAAATTTCGGGACGAAATTTATTTAACGGGTAGGTACTGTAGTGACCCGAACTTTTCCATGTTTATATATATTAATTGAGATTGATATTTACTTGATTAAATGTTTCCAACCTGTTAAGCAATCAAACTTGTTAAGACTTGATTAATTGAAATATGTTTCATATAGACAATTGACCACCCAAGTTGACCGGTGATTCACGAACGTTAAAACTTGTAAAAACTATACGATGACATATATATGGTTATATATATAGTTAACATGTTTTTATTATAAGTATGTATCTCATTAGGTATTTTAACAATGAGTTATATACATAAAAATGAGACTATTAATTTAAGAAACTCGAAAACGATATATAAACGTCTTACTAGGTACATATGAATCATATTAAGATATTGATACACTTGGTTAATTATGTTAAATGATAAGTAAATATATTATTAAGTGTATTAACAATGAAATACATATGTAAAAATAAGACTACTAACTTAATGATTTTGAAACGAGACATATATGTAACGATTATCGTTGTAACGACATTTAACTGTATATACATCATACTAAGATATATTATATATCATAATATCATGATAATATAACAATTTAACATCTCATTTTTTATAATAAACAATGGGTTAACAACATTCAACAAGATCGTTAACCTAAAGGTTTCAAAACAACATTTACATGTAACGACTAACGATGACTTAACGACTCAGTTAAAATGTATATACATGTAGTGTTTTAATATGTATTCATACACTTTTGAAAGACTTCAATACACTTATCAAAATACTTCTACTTAACAAAAATGCTTACAATTACATCCTCGTTCAGTTTCATCAACAATTCTACTCGTATGCACCCGTATTCGTACTCGTACAATACCCAGCTTTTAGATGTATGTACTATTGGTATATACACTCCAATGATCAGCTCTTAGCAGCCCATGTGAGTCACCTAACACATGTGGGAACCATCATTTGGCAACTAGCATGAAATATCTCATAAAATTACAAAAATATGAGTAATCATTCATGACTTATTTACATGAAAACAAAATTACATATCCTTTATATCTAATCCATACACCAACGACCAAAAACACCTACAAACACTTTCATTCTTCAATTTTCTTCATCTAATTGATCTCTCTCAAGTTCTATCTTCAAGTTCTAAGTGTTCTTCATAAATTCTTCAAGTTCTAGTTACATAAAATCAAGAATACTTTCAAGTTTGCTAGCTCACTTCCAATCTTGTAAGGTGATCATCCAACCTCAAGAAATCTTTGTTTCTTACAGTAGGTTATCATTCTAATACAAGGTAATAATCATATTCAAACTTTGGTTCAATTTCTATAACTATAACAATCTTATTTCAAGTGATGATCTTACTTGAACTTGTTTTCGTGTCATGATTCTGCTTCAAGAACTTCGAGCCATCCAAGGATCCATTGAAGCTAGATCCATTTTTCTCTTTTCCAGTAGGTTTATCCAAGGAACTTAAGGTAGTAATGATGTTCATAACATCATTTGATTCATACATATAAAGCTATCTTATTCGAAGGTTTAAACTTGTAATCACTAGAACATAGTTTAGTTAATTCTAAACTTGTTCGCAAACAAAAGTTAATCCTTCTAACTTGACTTTTAAAATCAACTAAACACATGTTCTATATCTATATGATATGCTAACTTAATGATTTAAAACCTGGAAACACGAAAAACACCGTAAAACCGGATTTACGCCGTCGTAGTAACACCGCGGGCTGTTTTGGGTTAGTTAATTAAAAACTATGATAAACTTTGATTTAAAAGTTGTTATTCTGAGAAAATTATTTTTATTATGAACATGAAACTATATCCAAAAATTATGGTTAAACTCAATGTGGAAGTATGTTTTCTAAAATGGTCATCTAGACGTCGTTCTTTCGACTGAAATGACTACCTTTACAAAAACGACTTGTAACTTATTTTTCCGACTATAAACCTATACTTTTTCTGTTTAGATTCATAAAATATAGTCCAATATGAAACCATAGCAATTTGATTCACTCAAAACGGATTTAAAATGAAGAAGTTATGGGTAAAACAAGATTGGATAATTTTTCTCATTTTAGCTACGTGAAAATTGGTAACAAATCTATTCCAACCATAACTTAATCAACTTGTATTGTATATTATGTAATCTTGAGATACCATAGACACGTATACAATGTTTTGACCTATCATGTCGACACATCTATATATATTTCGGAACAACCATAGACACTCTATATGTGAATGTTGGAGTTAGCTATACAGGGTTGAGGTTGATTCCAAAATATATATAGTTTGAGTTGTGATCAATACTGAGATACGTATACACTGGGTCGTGGATTGATTCAAGATAATATTTATCGATTTATTTCTGTACATCTAACTGTGGACAACTAGTTGTAGGTTACTAACGAGGACAGCTGACTTAATAAACTTAAAACATCAAAATATATTATAAGTGTTGTAAATATATTTTGAACATACTTTGATATATATGTATATATTGTTATAGGTTCGTGAATCAACCAGTGGCCAAGTCTTACTTCCCGACGAAGTAAAAATCTGTGAAAGTGAGTTATAGTCCCACTTTTAAAATCTAATATTTTTGGGATGAGAATACATGCAGGTTTTATAAATGATTTACAAAATAGACACAAGTACGTGAAACTACATTCTATGGTTGAATTATCGAAATCGAATATGCCCCTTTTTATTAAGTCTGGTAATCTAAGAATTAGGGAACAGACACCCTAATTGACGCGAATCCTAAAGATAGATCTATTGGGCCTAACAAACCCCATCCAAAGTACCGGATGCTTTAGTACTTCGAAATTTATATCATATCCGAAGGGTGTCCCGGAATGATGGGGATATTCTTATATATGCATCTTGTTAATGTCGGTTACCAGGTGTTCACCATATGAATGATTTTTATCTCTATGTATGGGATGTGTATTGAAATATGAAATCTTGTGGTCTATTATTATGATTTGATATATATAGGTTAAACCTATAACTCACCAACATTTTTGTTGACGTTTTAAGCATGTTTATTCTCAGGTGATTATTAAGAGCTTCCGCTGTCGCATACTTAAATAAGGACGAGATTTGGAGTCCATGCTTGTATGATATTGTGTAAAAACTGCATTCAAGAAACTTATTTTGTTGTAACATATTTGTATTGTAAACCATTATGTAATGGTCGTGTGTAAACAGGATATTTTAGATTATCAGTATTTGATAATCTACGTAAAGTTTTTTTTAAACCTTTATCTTTGAAATAAAGGTTATGGTTTGTTTTAAAAATGAATGCAGTCTTTGAAAAACGTCTCATATAGAGGTCAAAACCTCGCAACGAAATCAATTAATATGGAACGTTTTTAATCAATAAGAACGGGACATTTCAGGATGTCTCGCGTGTTATTATTTTGGAGAGCGACTCAGACTCATCCGCCACATCGCCTGCCATTGTTTCCGATTCTCGGATCCCGTCGTCGACACCCTCCAGTGACTCTGGCGCTCCGTCCTCTGGAGCCAGTAGCCATGCACCCGACCCAGTGATCACCTCAGATGGAGTCGAGGACCTACAGGAGATTCCAGCTCCACTTGCCCCAGGACCCTCAGAGCCACAGCACCATTCCAGTTGTGCTATGATTCCTGGGGAACATGGGGAAGGTCCGTTCCATAATGAGCATAACCATTGGTGCCGACGCCTTGCTGATGGACGTCTCGTGCTGATCCCGCCTTTCAGATACAGACTGATGATAGCCGGCCGAGCAGGGCCACCTGTGCAGCCACCCCCAGCCGATTCAGACGACCCATCATCCACCAACTCATCATCTGACGACTCATCCTCCGACGACTCCGGCGATGAGGATTCCGATGAGGACCCTGATGAGGCACCCGTGCAGCCACCCACCACCCCGCCGAAGAAGCGGTATCATTTCGATGGTACCGTTATTCCAGGGGTTAATGGATGTAGGTCGTTCATTAACGCACGTGGACTGAGGACTAGGGTTACCTCCCATAAGCGGCTTGTGCCGTACCCTACTGATCCATTCATACGTAAGGCTCCCTGTTACGCAGCACCTACTTCTGGTGCTGGACCGTCTGCACCACCAGCTCCACCAGCATCATCTGCACCACCGGCACCGCCTGCACCATCAGCACCGCCTGCTCCACCAGCCTCTCCCTCTGTCGAGGAACCGACTAGGGAGGTGGATATCCTCCGTGCTCGGGTAACTGAGCTCGAGGACCAGGTGTCCCACATGATGAACATCCTTTACCCACCGTCACCATAGGGCTTTTGTATTAGATTTCTTTATGTAATCTCGGTTGTAGTTTCATGTATTACTTATCTATTGCACGAACCTATGCGGATGTATGCAACTTTTTATTAATGAATGGAAACTGAGTTTTGGCAGTTGAAGGTTGTAGGAAACGATCTCGATGGTTATAATCGTAGGTACTTGGATTTAGCCCTGATGTGTCCTACCATGGTTACCCCGGAGTTTAAGCTTATGGAAAGGTACTTGTGGGGACTTCCTAAGACCATGTCACCTCTTCTAAGCTAGCTGATGTCCCGGAAGCAATGCGCATGGCGCACACCTTAATGAACCAGATTATCAGCGATGAACCGAAAAAGGCAAAATCCGAATCGGGGGTTAGCAGTGAGAAGCGTAAGTGTAACGACCCGGAAAATTTCGACTAATTTTAAACCAAACTCTTGATACGATAGTGTAATTTCAACACGATAAGCAAAGTCTGTTAGGTTGAGTCTCAAAAATTTTGAACTGTTTCATATATCCAATTGACCTTCGACTGTTCTCGACGATTCACGAACAACTATTTGTAAATAGATACATATATATGTGTATAAATAATATTTTCAAGTGATAAAATACACTAAAATCAATAAGAATTAAAAATGTAAATAATTTATTAAGTTGTTATCAAAATGTGTATATATATATATATATATATAAAAATTCCATGTTTAGATATTAAATACTCGGTGTATATATAAATTACGTAATTAATAATGTGTGAGGGTAATATTTAAAATAATAAATTATAAATTATATTTGTTATAATAATATTATTGTTACTTTCAAAATTAACGTCTAATCTAGTAATATTGATATGAAAAGTTAAAGGGTTATATATATATATATATATATATATATATATATATATATATATATATATATATATATATATATATATATATATATTTATATATATATATACAGATACAGATATATATATATATATATATATATATATATATATATATATATATATATATATATATATATATATATATATATATATATCAGAGTTATATAAAGACAGTCATATACATAAAAATGTACTGATATATATACATAAAATCAGTATTTATATTGTATTAATAATTAATAATAAAAATGGTACGTATATATGCATATATTGAGCCAAATTCGGTTTCACATCTCTATCAAAATTATCTTCATGTCTAGGATCTGTTTCCAATCGATATCAATATCTGAAACAGACAAATTCTATTAGATAAGCATACTCCACGTATTGTTTTTATATTTATTTATCTGTACGATTAAACCTTTCTGTCAATAAAGTTTCTGCTATAAGACATATTCAATTTCCGTAGTTTGAGGATGTGAATTGATTTATACTAGCAACCAACAATTACCATTACAACCACCTTACACCACCCTAATTATCACCTCCACGATCACCATACAAACCATTAACCACCACTACAACCACGGTGACAACCATAACCTCCCTCTCTCTCTCTCTTCTTCATTTCTCTTCATCGTGAAACCACCACCATTCTACCTCTGTGTAACCATGTTCGAACAACCGTCACTGCCATTCTAAATCTCTCTCCTAATTCTCTGTCCAAAACCCAAACAACCATCACCACTCCATCGTGTTACTATTTTCTGATTCATTGAAAATCTGCAAATCACCAATGTTATTGTTACGATCATTGACCATTATGAACAACCACCATCACCTTGAAGATCATCCACGAGCTGTCACCAAAACCGAACACTCTTCTACAACCGCCACCACCGTCTTCCTTTTCTCTCTCTCTCCTCTCAAAATCACCACTTGTGTTATATTTTTCTGTTTCTTGTTTATATTTCGTGAACCGACCCACAAACCCATAAAGGAGATGATAAATAATGGATTTAAGGATGGATGATACGTATGATACAATGAGTGAAAATAATGAACGATACAGTGATAACGATTATGATGGTATTAAACGAAGGGTTTCTGCTATACGTTTATGGTTTTGTATCAATCAAGAACCACCTGCGACTGCTACTTATTCCTCATGATATTGATCGATTGTTGTGGTTATGATGATGATGACTAGCGAATATTATTATGATGATGAAACAATCGATACTGAATATAAATAATGAAGAAGAACGTGGCTGCTATTTAATTTACTTTCTCTAGTGGCCGACACTTATCCTCCCTATAACCCCACGATCAAATTAATTTATTCTACTGGACAAACCTTTTCTGATCGAGCCATAGATGAGTTTCGTGTTGGGCTGTCCTGTTGGGCCGATTTCTATTAACCGGGCTAGACAACTAGTTGGGCCAAAATAAACACGGTTTATATATAATCGGATTCGTATACAAGCAGAAAATTAGAAGTAGCGGATTGGTTAAAGGGGCTAGCGGGGTAACGTGAGGTCGCGGGTTCGAGTCCCGGCCGGGGCAATTTATTAACTTTTTAGCCTTTAAAGGTAGTTTTACATTCTTGTTATTTTTATTATTATCATTATTATTAGTTTTATTATTATTAAGATTGTAATTATAATTGTTATTGTTAATGTATGTATTATTATTTTTAACATGATTAGGATTATTATTAGTATTATTTATTAGTTATTATGATCATTATTATTATTAATCAAAATATCATTTTTATTATTAATATCATTATTAGAAAAATTATCATTAAAATCATTATTTTTACTATAATTATTATTATGTTGACTCTAATATCACTAATTTTATATTATTATTATTATTATTATTGTTAATACTAGTATCAATAGTATTTTATCAAATAATTATTAGATATATAAAATCATATTTACTACATATAACATAATTTTATTAATACTTTTATAATAAATATTAATGAATATAACTAATTAGGTTATTAATGAAACACCTAATTAAAATAACAATTGAATCACTAATAATATATAAATTTGTTCGATTACCAGTATATGTGTTAACATATATATAAATGATATAGGTTCGTGAATCCGAGGCCAACCCTGCATTGTTCAGTTGTTCAATATAGTCATATGTATTTTTACTACAAAATACATTATGTAAGTTTCATTACTCCCTTTTTATATATATTTTTGGGCTGAGAATACATGCGCTGTTTTATAAATGTTTTACGAAATAGGCACAAGTACTAAAACTAATTCTATGTGGGTTTAAACCAGAAATATACCCTTAGCTTGGTAACATTAAACTACTTGTCTATGTACGGTAGGCGCGAATCCTAAAGATAGATCTATTGGGCCTGACAAACCCCATCCTGACTATAGGATGCTTTAGTACTTCGAGGTTATATTAAACACACCTAATCTGGTGTACTTCAGAGGGTAAAACATGAACGTTAAGGCTTATTACCGGGTGCCTACAACTTATAGAATACTTTTATACACTTGCGAGTGTACATATATTTATAAACGGAAATCTTGTGGTCTATTAGTAGATTAAACTGATTGTTATGATAAATCTATGAACTCGCCAACCTTTTGCTTGACACTTTTAAGCATGTTTATTCTCAGGTATGAAAGAAATCTTCCGCTGTGCATTTGCTCATTTTAAGGACATTACTTGGAGTCGATCATCGCAATGGGACCAGATGTTGATGACTTCGTCCAGGTGGATAAGGACGGGTCATCACAGGTGGTATCAGAGCTGGTTTAATTCCGTTTATGAGCGGGTTAATCGTAGAGGGGGTTCTCACAGTGTTACCTGTGACGAAGCATTGGCTCTTACTCCTCGCGGTCCCTATTAGGGTTGGCTGTACGTTGCCGAGAGGCGGGCCGTAAAATCAGTGTCTGAGGTACGCTCAGTGGTCACCAGGCGGTTAGCTGGGAAGCCACTGAGTGGGATCCGTCCCCACTGTTATCACAGGTGGTATCAGAGCGGTGGTCTTAGCGAACCAGGTCTTGCATTAGTGTGTCTAACTGATAGTTGATTAGATGCATTAGTGAGTCTGAACTTCGACCATGTATGCATGTCAAAAGTTTTGCTTATCATTCCGTGTCGAAAATTTCCTGCTTATCATTTTTAGGGAATCACTTGCTTATCATACTTAATCTAGAAATATTTTACTGCCTGGATTGTATGAATAGTGTATAGACATAATTCATATCTTAGCGTATCTGCTAATTCATATCTTAGCATATCTGTTACTGTAAACTTTGCCTAACATATTCCGTAGATTCCTCCATAACTTATGGGATTTTAGTATATTATATATGCATATGTAAATTATGTATTGCAGGGTACTAATCTACATCCCATTACATTAAGTCTTGTCTGACACGTTTCCTTAATTCCCTCCGTAATCTACGGGATCTCCTGTACTATGTATAGGTATTCTATGTAATTAGTATATCATCTGATATCCGAAAATCATTTCATATCGAAAACCCTTTATCTAATCGTACGAAATGGAACTCACCACTAGTTCAAGTCCCTCGGATTCCGATATGGAGTTTCACCTAAGCTCCGAAAGCAGCGTCACCAGAATGAATCACCCATTCATCCATCCCCAATTCATCTGATGTGTTCGTAGTTGACTTAATCAATGGAGAAGAGAAGAAGGTGATCCATTCCTTCCACCAACCGAATTCACCTTTTGGCGAAAAACCTAAAGTACTTACCGACGAACCAGTTTGAAACACCATCTTCACTTTCATTTCCAGAATATATCGCAACGATTATATAATATCTAAAATTCTAAACCATATTCATCCTCTTGTTCAAACCGCCAATTATCCCGGAATAATAGGAGAAGTCAACGAATTTCGCGCTCGAGTAGTGGCTTTGGAGGATATGGTGCAAAACTTACCAGCTTCAGCAGCATCACCGGCACCAACAGTACCACCAACAACCCAAGTTGCAACATCACACGCCTCAATATCTCATTCTGTACCTCGAGCATAATCATCGTTCTACGCATTGTTCTATCTACTTTATCTTCATTCTACATATCGTTCTACATCGATTATCTTTGCTCGACATGGTGATTATGTAATTTCTAAAGTTTTAGAGATTATGTAATCTAGTATTAACGATAAATCAAATGAGCTTAATATCTTATTGACTCATTAAATCCATGATTACATCTGAAGAAAATATATATGCAAGTATATTTTCATAAAGATTGTAATTAAAAATTCTGTTGTACAAACTGTTAATGGCGAAAATATTTTAACGGGTAGGTAATACCCGAAGAATATTTAGATTTCACATTAATCAGTTACACGGTACATTCTGCGAATCTGATTCAACATTCATTTACTATTCTACTTATATACAAATCTCTTCACCACAGAATAACCATTTTCATTCAATTTCATATTCGGATTTTGACCTATCAAAATTCAACAAGTGGCATAATGAAGAAAACATCGGACAAAATAAAATTTGTTAGAAACAAACAAATTAATTATAAAGAATTTTGTTAAGAATCCACGCTAACTAATCCTAGCTAACTGTTCCTAGCTAACTGGTTACATTTTATTTATCGCAATTTAATTATTGCAATTTACATTCTCGCAATTTTATTTATCGTCATTTAATTTCTGTATTTATTTTACGCACTTTAAATAACGGGACACGTATACAAGGTTTCGACATATCATATTGACCCATTTATATATTTATCTTGGAACAACCATAGACACTCTATATGCAAATGACGGAGTTAGCTATACAGGGTTGAGGTTGATTCCAAAATATATATATATAGTTTGAGTTGTGATCAATACTGAGACCGGTACACGGGTCACGATACGTATTAGTTAATTCGAATGTTATATATTAAACTATATATGAACTATTGGACTGTTAAATGTGGACTATCGACTGTGGACGAATAACATTGGACAATTAAAAATGAATTAAAATACTGATTATAACATATGAAACTAAATAATTCTTCAAGTTTGCCACTTGATTCCATCTTAAACCTCAATTGTATCTTGACAATTACATTATGCGTTCAAACTTTTCATGATTCTTGAAAACACCTCGATCGAGAAGATGAACCAGCCGCACTTCATCTACGGAAGAAAAGATTGATGCATATAGTTATACACCTGAAAAACCCTCGGAAACTGAGTAAACGTTTAACACATAGCTGTACTAATTCCTTTAGTGTTATTATTACCCAAAATGATTTGGTAATCCCTTTCAAAGTAGCAAATTTTGTCACAGCTCCAGCAAGTGAACTCCGACTTTTCATTCGAAATAACCTTATTATAACCTTGATATATATGCGTACTCTTTATTGTTACTGGAGAATCTTTTATATTCCACCATATTACCATCAGCGTTTAATCATCTAAAAATACAATTCTCCTGAAACCACCTCAGTTGGATAACCGATGACCCAGATCCGTTAACTTTGAAAATGCTGATGAAGTAGCATGTTGTAGATGGTCTTAATGGCCAAAAGTTGATGATAAAGAAGGAAGTGTTAGGAACGCTCGATAGAAAAATTGGTACTGAAAATCGGATTGAGCACACCGTGAAGGAAACAAAGAACAAATACAAGGACCAAACCCTATATTCAAAGAATCCAGGTAATTCTGGATCCGATGAAATCTTTAGAGAATATCATGCTCCGAAGTCACGTTAAAATCTTTGCGGAAAATTTTTCCTTATCAACTTTCGAACTTAGAAATTCCAAAATATCATCATAAATATCTTCGATATTTCTGAGGATATTTTCATAAATATTCTTGTTCGAAATTATCTATCTCTTCGTGTTTTCTGTATTCCATTATATTAGAAACTTCTGTAAAACTTAAGTATAAATTAGGAATGAATTCTGGAGAAGTGTTGGGAACTGAAGTATGAGCTAGTATAATATAATGCGCTTGGCCAACGTGATTATATTACAGTAAGTCATGTTGAGTTTCTAATGAAATGCGATGATGGTTCACAGTAGATTATACCATCATCATGTGCCATGATACATAACTCTTTCATTCTACCTAACTTCTGCACATACCAAGAAAATGTATTCTTGATGGTTCTATCTTCCGTGATGTTGATAAATTTGAAAATCAAAACGTGCTATCACATTCCTTCCTGCTTAGAACATTATAATCATTCGAAACTCTATACCTACAAATTCTGGACCATTATTCGCTTGATTTAGAATCGGGAAGAGAAAACAAGAGCATGGAGCTCTGATATATAACAAGAAATATACAGCCGATCACAAACACAGATATTACAAACCGTGTATATCAATGTTTATTGCAATATAAAGACACGGGAGAATTAAAAACACTATAACCCCAAGGGCGAAGTAGAAGAAAACATATTCCTCCAGTGGAAGTTGGAAAAGGAGAATGATTGTTGTGATAGTAAGGATAAGGACAAGGATTAGAACTGGATTAAGCATTTTCACAATCGTTTGAAAGTATGGATCGAGAAAGAAATAATTGGAGTGGTGAAAATAATGGAACGAAAGAAGTTCATTTATAGAGAAGATACTAGACAAAGCAATCGAGACAGATAATCGCATTAAATTAAAGAGGATCCTAATTTTTCCATAAATCCCGAAGAACCAAATCCTATAGATTTCCAAGATTTTCTTTAAATTCCATGAATTCCGGAATTTCACCATGACTACGTCAAAAGTTAGATCTCTATCTCAATCTTTTGTGATAGCTTCACTCGTACGCTTCACATGATCGAATCATTTTATCTATATTAATCATTAATGATAAAACTCTATTTATCAACTCATATTCTTCATGAAAACATTTTTATTGTTAGCCATGACGATCGCATTCAAATTTCGGGACGAAATTTATTTAACGGGTAGGTACTGTAACGACCCGGAAAATTTTGAATAATTTTAAACCAAACTCTTGATACGATAGTGTAATTTCAACACGATAAGCAAAGTCTGTTAGGTTGAGTCTCAAAAATTTTGAACTGTTTCATATATCCAATTGACCTTCGACTGTTCTCGACGATTCACGAACAACTATTTATAAATAGATACATATATATGTGTATAAATAATATTTTCAAGTGATAAAATACACAAAAATCAATAAGAATTAAAAATGTAAATAATATATAGAATTATTAAGTTGTTATCAAAATGTGTATATATATATATATAAAAATTCCATGTTCAGATATTAAATACTCGGTGTATATATAAATTACGTAATTAATAATGTGTGAGGGTAATATTTAAAATAATAAATAATAAATTATATTTGTTATAATAATATTATTGTTACTTTCAAAATTAACGTCTAATCTAGTAATATTGATATGAAAAGTTAAAGGGTTATATATATATATATATATATATATATATATATATATATATATATATATATATATATATATATATATATATATATATATATATATATATATATATATATACAGATACAGATATATATATATATATATATCAGAGTTATATAAAGACAGTCATATACATAAAAATGTGCTGATATATATATACATAAAATCAGTATTTATATTGTATTAATAATTAATAATAAAAATGGTACGTATATATGCATATATTGAGCCAAATTCGGTTTCACATCTCTATCAAAATTATCTTCATGTCTAGGATCTGTTTCCAATCGATATCAATACCTGAAACAGACAAATTCTATTAGATAAGCATACTCCACTTATTGTTTTTATATTTATTTATCTGTACGATTAAACCTTTCTGTCAATAAAGTTTCTGCTATAAGACATATTCAATTTCCTTAGTTTGAGGATGTGAATTGATTTATACTAGCAACCAACAATTACCATTACAACCACCTTACACCACCCTAATTATCACCTCCACGATCACCATACAAACCATTAACCACCACTACAACCACGGTGACAACCATAACCTCCCTCTCTCTCTCTCTCTTCTTCATTTCTCTTCATCGTGAAACCACCACCATTCTACCTCTGTGTAACCATGTTCGAACAACCGTCACTGCCATTCTAAATCTCTCTCCTAATTCTCTGTCCAAAACCCAAACAACCATCACCACTCCATCGTGTTACTATTTTCTGATTCATTGAAAATCTGCAAATCACCAATGTTATTGTTACGATCATTGACCATTATGAACAACCACCATCACCTTGAAGATCATCCACGAGCTGTCACAAGAACCGAACACTCTTCTACAACCGCCACCACTGTCTTCCTTTTCTCTCTCTCTCCTCTCAAAATCACCACTTGTGTTATATTTTTATATTTCTTGTTTATATTTCGTGAACCGACCCACAAACCCATAAAGGAGATGATAAATAATGGATTTAAGTATGGATGATACGTATGATACAATGAGTGAAAATAATGAACGATACAGTGATAACGATTATGATGGTATTAAACGAAGGGTTGCTGCTATACGTTTATGGTTTTGTATCAATCAAGATCCACCTGCGGCTGCTACTTATTCCTCATGATACTGATCGACTGTTGTGGTTATGATGATGGTGACTAGCGAATATTATGATGATGATGAAACGATCGATACTGAATATAAACAATGAAGAAGAACGTGGCTGCTATTTAATTTACTTTCTCTAGTGGCCGACACTTATCCTCCCTATAACCCCACAATCAAATTAATTTATTCTACTGGACAAACCTTTTCTGATCGAGCTATAGATGAGTTTCGTGTTGGGCTGTCCTGTTGGGCTGATTTCTATTAACCGGGCTAGACAACTAGTTGGGCCAAAATAAACACGGTTTATATATAATCGGATTCGTATACAAGCAGAAAATTAGAAGTAGCGGATTGGTTAAAGGGGCTAGCGGGGTAACGTGAGGTCGCGGGTTCGAGTCCCGGCCGGGGCAATTTATTAACTTTTTATCCTTTAAAGGTAGTTTTACATTCTTGTTATTTTTATTATTATCATTATTATTAGTTTTATTATTATTAAGATTGTAATTATAATTGTTATTGTTAATGTATGTATTATTATTTTTAACATGATTAGGATTATTATTAGTATTATTTATTAGTTATTATGATCATTATTATTATTAATATCATTATTAGAAAAATTATCATTAAAATCATTATTTTTACTATAATTATTATTATGTTGACTCTAATATCACTAATTTTATATTTTTATTATTATTATTATTATTGTTAATACTAGTATCAATATTACTTTATCAAATAATTATTAGATATATAAAATCATATTTACTACATATAACATAATTTTATTAATACTTTTATAATAAATATTAATGAATATAACTAATTAGGTTATTAATGAAACACCTAATTAAAATAACAATTGAATCACTAATAATATATAAATTTGTTCGATTACCAGTATATGTGTTAACATATATATAAATGATATAGGTTCGTGAATGCGAGGCCAACCCTGCATTGTTCAGTTGTTCAATATAGTCATATGTATTTTTACTACAAAATACATTATGTGAGTTTCATTACTCCCTTTTTATATATATTTTTGGGCTGAGAATACATGCGCTGTTTTATAAATGTTTTACGAAATAGGCACAAGTACTAAAACTAATTCTATGTGGGTTTAAACCAGAAATATACCCTTAGCTTGGTAACATTAAACTACTTGTCTATGTACGGTAGGCGCGAATCCTAAAGATAGATCTATTAGGCCTGACAAACCCCATCCTGACTATAGGATGCTTTAGTACTTCGAGGTTATATTAAACACACCTGATCTGGTGTACTTCAGAGGGTAAAACATGAACGTTAAGGCTTGTTACCGGGTGCCTACAACTTATAGAATACTTTTATACACTTGCGAGTGTACATATATTTATAAACGGAAATCTTGTGGTCTATTAGTAGATTAAACTGATTGTTATGATAAATCTATGAACTCACCAACCTTTTGGTTGACACTTTTAAGCATGTTTATTCTCAGGTATGAAAGAAATCTTCCGCTGTGCATTTGCTCATTTTAAGGAAATTACTTGGAGTCGATCATCGCAATGGGACCAGATGTTGATGACTTCGTCCAGGTGGATAAGGACGGGTCATCACAGTAAGTGGGACAACAACAAAGGGAGAGCCCATGATCAAACCCCCGCTAAGAGGCACAACGATGGGAGGAACCCCAATCCGAACACCAACTCGAACCCCAACTACAAGGGTAGTCTACCACAGTGCAAGAGGTGCTACAAGCACCATACCGGGTACTGTAATGTTGTCTGTGAAAAGTGCAAAAGGATCGGGCATATTGGCAAGGACTGCAAGATCAACACCATGACTGGAAAGCCGAACCCTACTGGTTCGAGGAAGTGCTATGAATGCGGACAAACGGTCCACTTCAGAAATGAGTGTCCCAACAAGCGAAAGGACGGCGGACCACCGCGTGGCAGAGCTGTCAATGTAAACGCAAGGGATGCCCGTGAGAACCCCAACTTGGTCACAGGTATATTCACTATCAACAATCTATTAGCTTCTATCCTATTTGATACTGGTGCCGATAGAAGTTATGTATGTAGACACTTTTACTCTAAGATAAATTGGTCGTTAGTTCCTTTAAAGGAGAGTATGCTTGTAGAGGTAGCCAATGGAAAACTTGAGAAAGTTGACCAAATTAGCCGAGGAGCTATTATCAATATAGCTGGTGTGGATTTCGAGATTGACTTGATACCTATTAAGTTGGGAAGCTTTGATGTTATTGTCGGTATGGACTGGTTGACCAAGATAAGGGCTGACATTATCTGTGGAGATAAAGCTCTTCGTATACCGCACTGAGATGTTGAGCCACTGATTATTTACGGAGAGAGATGTAGCTCGAAACTGAATCTCATTAGTTGCATGAAAGCGCAAAAGATCATGAAGAAAGGACGTCTTGCTGTTTTGGCACATGTGAAAACGTTAGAAACCGAGGAGAAGAGTGTGGATGACGTACGAATTGTGAACGAATTTTCGATGTCTTTTCGGAAGAGTTGCCTGGATTACCGCCACCGAGATCAGTAGAGTTTCAGATAGATTTAGTGCCAGGAGCTGCACCTGTAGCTCGTGCACCTTATCAACTCGCACCTTCCAAAATGCAAGAGTTGCAGAGCCAATTATAAGAACTGCGAGACCGTGGATTTATCCAACCAAGTTTCTCGCCATGGGGTGCATCTATTTTGTTTGTGAAGAAGAAGGACAGATCATTCCGCATGTGTATCGACTACCGTGAACTCAACAAATTGATGATCAAGAATCGGTATCCTCTTCCCCGAATTGACAATCTTTTTGATCAACTACAAGGATCGATCGTTTACTCTTAGATCGATTTGCGATCCGGTTATCACCAGTTGAGGGTGAAAGAGAGCGATGTGATAAAGACTGCATTCAGGACCCATTATGGTTATTATGAGTTTCTCGTGATGCCATTCGGATTAACCAACGCACCTGCCGTGTTTATGGATCTCATGAATCGTGTATGCAAGCCATACCTGGATAAGTTCGTTATCATCTTCATAGATGATATCCTCATCTACTCCAAAAGCGAAGAAGAACATGAGCAACATCTTCGTCTAGTGTTGGAACTCTTGAGACAAGAGCAACTTTATGCAAAATCCTCCAAGTGTGATGTAACGACCCTGGATTTTCCAACGTTTATTTATTAATAATTATTATTATTAATACGCGTGATTAAACAAATGTATGTTATTACATTTACATGTTGCCATGACTAAACGTAATTGACTTTAATTTCCCGAAACGTCTTTGTGACACACGAAACTTGCACGAATAATATTTTCAAGTATTATTTACATTCATGATTAATTTTATTAATCATTTTAATTAACTATGGTGATTAGTTAGTTACTTGGGCTTTAATTGGATTTATTTGTTAAACTACTTGAACTTGGGCTTTATATTTGTACATGGACTTAAAGAGCCCACCCTACACCTTGTTGGATTAACTAGCCCATTTTATACACTTGTAAGTATCAAATTAGATGGAAACTACTTAGTTTAATACTTGAAGGAATCTAGTTACCATAATCCCCATGCACATACCTCTATTAACCACACTTTTTCAAGCTTTACATACAAGTGACCAAGGAACATTTGCCTTCCTCTTTTTTTTTGCTGTAAAACTGTAGGCCTAAGGGCCATAAGGGGTGGCTTTTGCTTTCAATTTTTGCTAACTTATGCACTCATACTCTTTCATTCAAACACACACACAAACACTTACAACTTTTCTCTCATTTGCTCTCTAAAGTGTGAGTTCTTTCAAGGCTTTCTCTTCTTCTTTTTCTCTTGACAAAACCGAACCTAATGCATCTCATCATCATCAATACTTGTTCTTGTTTAATGTTTGATTACTTGTAGTTACTAGTTGTTGTTACTTACTTACATGTACAAGAATCAAACTCATTAGTTTCATTCTTCTTTTATCTTGTATCACAAGAACACTCAAGAACACAAACTTACTAGTTATGTTCTACATATACTTTCTTAAAAGATTGCAAATTCATGTGTTGATTAAAATCATACTTGTGATTCATGAAGTAAACTTCAAGTTTACTTTCTTAAAGATCAAACTTTGGTTTGAATCTTTAAAGTATGAACAACCATGAACAAGTTACTTGTTTACTTAGCTTATTTACTTCATTTACTTGCACTTTATTTTCATGTTGTTGGTTGTTATTGGTCAAGTGTTACTAGTTAACCTTGATCTCATTAATCTTGACCTAAAAGTTAACTTTGAAAGTTCAAGAACATGTAAGTAAGCTTTCTTTAATTATAACTTGGTACACTTATGTTAGATCTAGACTTTTGAGTCTTAGATCTTCAAGATCTAACTAAGAACATTGTTCTACAACTTAAGATCTTGTTTACATAAGTCTACTTTCAAGTTCATAACTTAATATTACTTTTATAACTCATGTAGGTGTTAAATCTAAGACTTTGATGCAACTTTGGTTCATCAAACTTCATACAACTCTTAAGTGAGTTGTGATATACATCTTAGACTTACACTAGTGTCTTGATAAGTCAAACTTGCTTAATATTACTTTTACATTTCATGTATGCGTTGAATCTAAGACTTTGATGTAACTTTGGTTCATCAAAACACTTGCAACACTTAAGTGAGTTGTGCTTCATGTCTTAGACTCACACTTGGGTTATGATGGTCAAACCTTGGTGAAAATGATGCAAACACATCAACGAGTTGTACACTTGAAGCTATATGCATCAAGGATGAGAACCGTGATAAGCATCGAGCACCAAGACCACCGGAACACACTATTTTTCTGTTTACTGTCTTCTGCCTACTGTTTTCTGGGTTCTGTAACAGACCAGTACACCTGGGCTACTGTAACCTTTATTTCCAGAGAAATCTTTTCGAGTAGATAATTTTTCATATAGGACTCGTCTTAATCCGAGTTACGGTTTAGGATTTATGGCCCTCCGATCGTCACTATGTCCTTTTAACGTTGTGCAGAAATTTCAGACCTAATCGGACTTAGATCGTCGCCACGGTCAAAAGAAGACGGGTTTGATTCTATAAATTTTACTAAAGTTAAAGGACTCATATACGGAGCCATGGCCACTGGTCTCACCTTAATTCAGTAAGGGTAGAAGCCGTGGTGACTGATCGAAGTCAGCCTTTGTTTTAAACTACTTTCATAAACGAAACCTACTTTACACCTTTTATTTGATGATGAATGATGATGACCCTTAAGACCTTATTTACATACTTTTAAACCTATTCAGACAATTTACTGACTTAGTACTATTTGACTTAGGTTGAGGACCCATTTGGACAACCTTCATTACTTGCTTACTTTCCGAGTCATACTTTACCGCTACTTTATCATTGTGAGTTATAGCATTCCCTTTTTACTTTAACTTATTTTGGGAACTGAGAATACATGCGGATTTTATGTTTTACATACTAGGAATGAGTACTTAAACTTATATATGTGTGGGTTATACAACGGCATAAACATTCCCTTTAGCTCGGTAACGTTTAATCATTGGTTTTTGAACCGTGAACGCGAATCTTAGATATGGATCCATAGGGTTTTACATCCCCACTCGGGCTAGTCGCGCTAGCATTTAACGAGTGTTTAATACTTCGTAGACATACGCACTTGCCAAGTGTACTTTCAGGGGGTATAAACGTTAAGTTAGTTACCAAGTGCCCACGGTTAACATATACTTTATCATACTGTTTTGAAACGCTCTTTGTAGCACTGAAATCTCGTGGCCTACCTTACATACTGTTATACTTAAACTATAGCTCACCAACCTTTGTGTTGACGTTTTTAAGCATGTTTTTCTCAGGTATTGAAGGTTATTTGCTTCCGCTGTTGTGCTAGTCTTGCCGTTGACACCCGCTGCTCTAGTGTTATCACCGCATGAACTGTTTATCTTGCATTCAAACTCTAATACATTTGAAACTATGTTTTGTAATGACCTAAGGGTTACATACATTTATTCATGCTTGCTATTCGTAGAAGCATACTGTTGGTGTAAAACATTCGATGTCGATTATGACGTCACCTTTTTATCGTGAATGCAATTTCTTTTATTACAGCATGTAGTACTTAACCTTGTAATGATCCTGTTGTTGATGATTCATACACGATGGTTTTGTACGGGGCATCACATTTGGTATCAGAGCATTGGTTGTAGGGAATTAGGTTGCATTAGTGAGTCTAAGATCGACCCGACTAGGATTCACTAATAGGACTAATCTACAACTTGCTAGTTTACGTGTTTCTGCTGAACTTACTGCATGCTGCTGCTTACTTTTACTGCTATATGCCGTATGATATTACATGATTTCACTACTGTATGATATTACTTGCTTTCGATTGCATGCTACTTCTGTACGATTCGTTATTATTGCCATGCTACTTATTGTTATACATGATTTAAACTGTTGGCCTAATACGTGCTTGCTTTATGAATTACTGACATGGAAAATTTATTTTTCCTTGTTCAGATGTCGGATGTACCACCTGCTATCGTTTTGGGCAGTTTAGACTCTTCAGCTACCCTACCTACCACCGTTGCCGATCCACCGATCCCGATACGCACGAGTGACCCCGGCGCTTCATCTTCCGGGACTAGCAGCCAGCCGCCTGCACCAGTGGCTACTATTGACGGACACGTGGACCCTATGGAGATTCCAGCTCCGTCTGCTCCCGGATCCTCGGAGCCACAGCCCCGCATCGGTGGTGTTGTGATTCCCGCGGAGTTCGGAGAAGGGCCATTCCGTAACCATATGCGCATGCCGTGCCGACGCGCTCCTAATGGACATTTAGTGTCGATTCCGCCATTCAGATACAGACAGATGATGGCCACCCGCGGACTGCCAGTTCAGCAACCAGTGCCACCACCACATGATTCGGATGACTCATCATCCGCCGATTCTTCATCAGATGACTCTTCCTCAGACGACTCCAGTGATGATGAGGACCCTGCTGATGTACCTATTCAGCCACCCTCCACCCCGCCGAAGAAGCGGTATCGCTTCGACGGTACCATCATTCGGGGGATCAACGGAGGACGAGCCTTCACTGACGCGTTTGGTCGACGTCGTAGGGTTACTGCTCGTAAGCGGCTTGTGCCGTACCCTGCCGACCCACAAGTGCGTAAGACACCCCGTTACGTACTGACTATTTCTGGAGCCGGAACGTCTGCACCTCATTTCGTGAGGTCTGCACCACCCGCACCACCAGCACCACCCGCACCACCGGCACCACCTGCACCACCGGCACCACCTGCACTACCGGCACCACCTCACCGCCTGCCCCACCATCTCCCACAGTCAAGGAATTGACAAGGGAGGTGGAGATCCTCCGAGCTCGGGTAGCTGAGCTTGAGGAGCAGATTTCTCAGGTTATGGACATCCTTCACCCACCTTCACCGTAGGACTTTTGTATTTAGATTTCATTATGTAATCTAGTTGTAGTTTTATGTTTCACTTATGTATTGTACGAACTTATTCAGATGTATGAAACTTATTATTATTAATGAATGGAACTTTGCGTTATTTAATTCTTGCACGATGTTCTATTTGCATTACTGTACGATGATTCTGTGGTATTTGTACCTAGATGCGTTATTTAATAACATGTGATGTGTTGATTCCATGTTGGTTGTTGTATACTGTATCATTACTATTTACATACTGGATTTTGACTTGAGTCAAAATTTTTATTTAGAACACCATGGCTAACGGTCGATCCATACCTACTGCTGCTCAAATTGAAGAGATGATCTAAGAACGTGTAGCCGCAGCCATTGCGGAAATGCAACCCCAAGCTCCACCGCCACCGCCACCACCACCGGTTATGCAGCCCATTCGAAATGGGTGTACTTACAAGGAATTCCAGAGCTGTAAACCACATAACTTCAGTGGCACTGAGGGACCGGTTGGTCTCACCAGATGGTTCGAGAAACTTGAATTAGTATTCCGAGTTAGCAACTGTTCAGAGGACAACAAAACCAAATTTGCTTCTTGCACGCTATCTGACGGCGCGCTCACATGGTGGAACACAATGGCATAGGCACAAGGCATTGATGAGGCGTATGCTACGCCATGGAAGGAATTTAAGTGTGCCATGATTGAGGAGTATTGTCCAAGAACCGAAATCCAAAAGATGGAAATGGAATTCATGCAGTTAAAGGCCATTGGGAACGACCTTGATGGTTACAACAGGAGATTTTTGGAACTAGTCCTGATGTGTCCGACAATGGTCACCCCAGAATTCAAGCGAATGGAAAGGTACTTCTGGGGACTCCCTAAGAGCATTAAGGGAAATGTCACCTCGTCCAAACCACCAAATGTTCCCGAAGCGATGCGCATGGCGCATACTTTAATGAATCAAATAACCATTGATGAACCGAAGAAAACTAAGTCTGAAGTGGGTACTAGCGAGAAGCGCAAATGGGATAACCACAACAACAACAACAACAACAGGGGAAGAAACTATGAACAGAACCCGGTGAAACGACATGAGGGTTTCAGAGGAAACAACAATGGTGGAAACCCCAACCCCAACAACAACACCAACTCCAACCCAAACTACAAGGGAACCCTACCTCAATGCAAGAGGTGTTACAAACACCACACTGGGTATTGCAATGTTGTCTGCGAGAAGTGCCAACGGTCTGGGCATGTTGGAAAAGACTGTAAGGTCACCACTTTGAATGGGAAGCCAAACACCAACGGGCCGAAGAAATGTTATGAATGCGGGCAGACGGGCCATTTCAGAAATGCGTGTCCAAATAAGCGAAAAGATGGCGGACCACCCCGCGCTAGAGCTTTCAATGTTAATGCAAGGGACGCAAGCGAAAACCCCGACTTGGTGACAGGTATATTCAAAATCAACAATCTTTTAGCTTCTGTCTTGTTTGATACTAGTGCAGATAGAAGTTATGTATGTAGACATTTTGCGATAAGATTAATTGGTCATTACTCCCGTTAAAAGAAAGTATGCTTGTCGAGGTCGCCAATGAAAAACTTGAAAAGGTTGACCATATTAGTCGTGGAGCTATTATCAACATAGCTGGTGCAGATTTCGAAATTGACTTGATACCTATCAAACTGGGAAGTTTTGACGTGATAGTCGGTATGGATTGGTTGAGCAAGATAAGGGCCGATATTATCTGTGGAGATAAAGCTCTTCGTATACCACAAGGAGACGGTGAGCCACTGGTTATCTACGGAGAGAGATGTACCTCGAAGCTGAACCTCATTAGTTGCATGAAAGCGCAAAAGATTATGAAGAAGGGATGTCTTGCTGTCCTAGCGCATGTGAAAACGGTAGAAACCGAGGTGAAGAATGTGAACGACGTTCGAATTGTGAACGAATTTTCTGATGTCTTCCCTGAAGAATTACCTGGATTACCGCGGCCGAGAGCCATAGAGTTTCAGATCGATTTAGTGCCAGGAGCTGCACCTGTAGCTTGCGCACCTTATAGACTCACACCTTTCGAGATGCAAGAATTACAAAGCCAACTACAAGAACTACTTGACCGTGGATTTATCCAAATAAGTTTCTCGCCTTGGGGCGCACCTGTGTTGTTTGTGAAGAAGAAGGATGGATCCTTCCGTATATGTATCGACTACCGTGAGCTCAACAAATTGACTATCAAGAATCGGTATCCTCTTCCACGAATTGATGATCTTTTTGATCAACTACAAGGATCGAGCGTTTACTCAAAGATCGATTTACGATCCGGTTATCACCATTTGAGGGTGAAGGAAAGTGACGTGATGAAAACTGCATTCAGGACCCGTTATGGTCATTATGAGTTTCTCGTGATGCCATTCGGTTTGACAAATGCACCTGCCGTGTTCATGGACCTCATGAATCGTGTCTGCAATCCGTACTTGGATAAATTTGTTATCGTCTTCATAGATGATATCCTCATTGTAGCGACCCGACCAAATTGTCATTGACGGCGCCGACTACTTAGGTCCCGTTACGTGGCCGTAGTCCCTATATGAGACTCGTTTGACCAAAATTATGTCGCGTTCATTTGAAACGTATCATGCTTACAAGGTTTAGTTTACAAAACCGTTCGACGACAAGTTTAAGTTTACAAGAGTATAAAGTATAATTGAAATAACTTGCGACATAATTAGTTGAAAATCACGGTTTGCTATAAATAGCGAAAGTATGTAGACAAAAGTTTGAATCCAAAGGTGCTATCACTAGCGTATGTATGTATGTATGTATGCTTGACTCCAAGCAAGTAATCAAAGTGTGCGGAAGCATGTATCAAGTAGCCAAGTATGAACCTGAGAAACATATAGAAAACTGTCAACGAAAAACGTTGGTGAAATCATAGGTGTTTTAGTAAGCGTTGTATTTGAACCACAAGATTTAATATATGATGATTATCAAAATCATTTGCATTCCAAAGTTGTTATTTGTTTCGCGGGCACCCAATTATCAAACTTAACTGTTTTGCACCCTTTGCGTAGTGTTAGAACATACACTAGACCCGAAAATATATTTCATCCGCTAACGGTAGCGAACCGTCCGAATGAGGCTCGTCAAGCCCATGTGATCACATAATATAAGTTCACGTTTACACCCTGCAAGTGTAACTAATGATAATTGAATTGAGGCTTTTTGTTCAAACCCGTACGTGGAATGTTCGTTTTCGTACTTGTGTTCAAAGTGTAAAAGCATGATACGTATATGTTTCTCATCCCATAGTTTAAAGCATAAAAGTTGTTTGAAAGATGGGACTATGATCTCACCTCGAGTGCACGAGTATAAAAGTACTTCACAAAGTAAACATGTGCATGATAGTTGCTTAGCCTTGACCTAAACAAGTAAGTTGTATCAATTAACCGGTTACGACACAAGGTCGGGTGAAATGTGTTCAATTAGTCCTATGGCTCGTTACGACTCGATTAAATATAGCATGTGAATCACGTTGTCAAGTTTCGTGCAAGAATCAAGTATAAAAGAAGATTAGAACGATTGCATAAACGTTTGGTTAAGTTTGACAAAAAGTCAAACTTTGGTCGGTCAAGGTCAACAAAAAGTCAACACGTTCGGGTCGGGTCCCGAACTATTTTTCTGAGATTTTTATTCATATATAAGCATGTTAGAACAAGTTACATGTGAATCGGAGGTGCGTAGCATAGCAAACATTTTTCGAAATTTGACAAAGTAGGTCAGAACCCAAACACGGCTATTGCCGCGCCGCGGCCAGAGGTGTCGCGCCGCGACATTAGGCGTGGCCTGGTACCTGGTCAGTTTCAAAAGTTCAAGTCTTGATCCAAAATTCAATTTAGCACAAAACGCAAACCGTAAACACTTAGAATACGCATATTATATCATTGGAAAGGTCTTTTGACAAGGAATACAATTAACTACCTTTCACCAAGTAAAAACATCAATTACAATAACCGAAAACTCGTCAATTGATCAAGAAAGGTTTATTTTCAAAGTTTCAAGTTCGTAAAACGTATTTTATGATTCGGGAATCCAATTTACACATACGATATGCCGTTTCGAAGGTAATTAAGCATACATTGCATCTAAACACTTACTAACAACATTAACAAGCATTCAACGCATCAAAAGTTCATTTCAAAGTCTATCAAACCCTAACCAAAATTCACAAAAATCAATAATCATATTTTTGAAGTTTTCTTAATCAACCTACGCATCAAAACGAAGCTAGTGATACTAGTAACACAATTAAAACATGAACTTTAACAATTTAACAACATTAACTCATCCAAAATCAAAGATTAAGCAAACCCATTTCAAATGTTCAAACTAGTTACTCAAAACAACAAATCGAGCAAATAAAATATATATTCATGTTACACACGAGCCATAGACACTAACTAACACCATTTCAAGTTAAAAACACGAATTTAGAGAAATATAGAGTTTTTAGAAAGTTACCCAAACGAGATGAAATTGGTACCAAAATGTAGAGGATGAAGAGAGGATCACGAATATGTAATTTGTTTTGATGTTTGCCTCTTGACCCGGATTTAGATGATGATTTTGTGAGTTGGTTGTTTAAGTTCCAAAAATGGAAGTATGAAGAGAGAAAGAGGAGAAAGAGATGAGAAGGTGGGTGGAGATGAATGGGTGGATGAGGTGGGTTGACTAGTTGGCCTAGTCAACTAGTTTGCCCACTTGGCAACCTCGGTCCCTCAAGTTTCAAAGCGGGTGCGTGAATTCGCCAAACGAATATTTTAAAAACGCTCGAGTAAACGAGTGATGTTATACTTAAATAACAGAAATATTATGAATGCTAGTCAACGGAAACTAGGAATTTAAATAACGAAAGATATTATTAAAAAAAAAAGATAGTGTTAAAAATAAATTTAACGGAAAAACGCGGGATGTTACATTACCTACACCTTAAAAGAAATTTCGTCCCGAAATTTAGTTGGAAGTAGTAGTTGTTGTTTCTTCTTCGAAACCTTGCGTTGCAAATTCTACGAATAAGTGAGGGTACTTCCTTGGGCATTTCAACGGACTTTGACGGTCGAGATTTTACGTTGGTTTAAAGTTTGGCTTCACGATTTATAGTTTCAACCGGTTCTCCTAGGAAGTGAAGTTTATCGTTGATAGTAAGTTCATCGAAGAGGATAACAAGTTCTTGTTTCACGAGACACGCCCTTAAGTTTGATACGCAGAATGTAGGATGAACGGAATTTGTTTGAGTCAGAAGTTTGAAGCGGTATGCAACGGGCACAACACGCCCGAAGATTTAAAAAAAAAGGACTAAAAATATCGCGGGTTTAGCTTTCTACATTTCCGAACGGACTACACCTTTTCAAGGTGCGACTTTTAACGTTACGCGGTTTCCCACATGGAATTCGAAAGGTTTACGTCTAACATTGGCATAGCTCCTTTAGCGACTACGAGCCGTCTCGAGCCTTTCTCGGATTGGAACGATTTTATCGGTTACTCCATGAATGAGTCTAGGTTCGGTGACTTGATTATCATTTACTTGGTTCTACAAAAGGAGAATGACGTTTCCGGTCATATAAGATTTCAAAAGGTGTGACGTTAAGACTTGAATGATAACCATCGTTGTAAGAGAATTTGGTTAAAGGCAAAAACTTTTCTCAAGTAAATTTGAAGTTGATAACACAACTCGTATTATGGTTTCCAAGGTTTGAATCATGTGTTTGCTTGGTCTGTCAGTTTGTGGATGATACGCGGTACTCATGTTTAAACGTGGTCCCGAGGCTTTTTGTAAGGCACTCCGAAATCTAGAAGTGAAATGAGAATCTCGATCCGAAACGAGGTACATTTCTTTAAGGTATATTTGAAAGAGTTCGTTAGGACGTGAAAACGTTTGTTGGAACAAGTTTCTGTTTCTCAAGAATTTCGCGCCGCGGAAGATTTATCGGTTTCTAAAAATGTTCGTTAGGACTATTCACCCTCGTGGCGAATGCTAGTATAGTGAGAAGAGTCTCTCTCTCCATTGAGAATTTAGATAGAAGGTTTCTTTATACGAAAGTACGAGTGTAATGCGGAAGAAGTTTCCGCCTCGATATGAGCATAACAAGCATATTGTAGTTCGTCGATAAAACTGTAAGAAAACGAGATACTATACACGTGTAACATATGTTTGGAGTCGAAAGAATTTGTCATTCATTCGGAAGCATGAATATGGTTCGACAATAATCGAAGGTGTGTCCTTGGTACGGTTGTTATCAATATTCTCGGAGTTTTCGGATACCTAACAAGAAAGGTGAAGTCATGTACATGGCACATGGTGGTGATTAGGTTGATCGAGTCCAACCACCATCACGTGTCATTAGAACTTTGGTATGACTTACCATAATATAACCACATTGATCGAGTGTCGTTATATTACGCTAACTCATACCTCCATCCCCACATCACTCCATAGATTCAGGTTCGTGTAATCATGAAGTTTTAATATGAACAAAGCATAGCGACATCACCAACGTGACTCGTATTTAATCGCAAGAATTTGTGCAACTCTGAAGAAGCGTTCCCCGAGGGAAGTGTATAAATGATGGTTCACGTCAATGCGGTTTAAGTCAAACGATAATGTATTTCGGTGCGAGAAGTGTAACGAATCATGATAACGAATAGTACACAACCGTAGTGTTAATTATTGATGACGATACTCACCTGGAGTAGTGATGGTAGTAACACGATATGGTAGATAGTAAGGAACACCGGTGTGACACCGATAGTAAGTTGAAACGGTGGCGAATAACAATCTGGGAGACAGAGTTCCCGAACAAGTGTGACTAATGAAGTCGTCGTCATTCTTACGTGTATGAATCTTGAATTTACATGTGTTACTAGAAAGTGGCAGAGTACAGATTCGTATGATGAAAACTTGGTACCATTAAGAGGTTCACCAAAGAATGATTCAAGTATAATGCACAAGTAGTCAAGTAAGTGCTATCTATAGCAAATGCAAGTCAGAATGCAATGATTAACTATCCGGTTGTAGTCTAGATTCACTAATGCGTCCTAACGACTCTGTCAGACACACTAATGCATATCCTAGTTCCCTACAACCAACGCTCTGATACCATCTGTAGCGACCCGACCAAATCGTCATTGACGGCGCCGACTACTTAGGTCCCGTTACGTGGTCGTAGTCCCTATATGAGACTCGTTTGACCAAAATTATGTCGCGTTCATTTGAAACGTATCATGCTTACAAGGTTTAGTTTACAAAACCGTTCGACGACAAGTTTAAGTTTACAAGAGTATAAAGTATAATTGAAATAACTTGCGACATAATTAGTTGAAAATCACGGTTTGCTATAAATAGCGAAAGTATGTAGACAAAAGTTTGAATCCAAAGGTGCTATCACTAGCGTATGTATGTATGTATGCTTGACTCCAAGCAAGTAATCAAAGTGTGCGGAAGCATGTATCAAGTAGCCAAGTATGAACCTGAGAAACATATAGAAAACTGTCAACGAAAAACGTTGGTGAAATCATAGGTGTTTTAGTAAGCGTTGTATTTGAACCACAAGATTTAATATAAGATGATTATCAAAATCATTTGCATTCCAAAGTTGTTATTTGTTTCGCGGGCACCCAATTATCAAACTTAACTATTTTGCACCCTTTGCGTAGTGTTAGAACATACACTAGACCCGAAAATATATTTCATCTGCTAACTGTAGCGAACCGTCCGAATGAGGCTCGTCAAGCCCATGTGATCACATAATATAAGTTCACGTTTACACCCTGCAAGTGTAACTAATGATAATTGAATTGAGGCTTTTTGTTCAAACCCGTACGTGGAATGTTCGTTTTCGTACTTGTGTTCAAAGTGTAAAAGCATGATACGTATATGTTTCTCATCCCATAGTTTAAAGCATAAAAGTTGTTTGAAAGATGGGACTATGATCTCACCTCGAGTGCACGAGTATAAAAGTACTTCACAAAGTAAACATGTGCATGATAGTTGCTTAGCCTTGACCTAAACAAGTAAGTTGTATCAATTAACCGGTTACGACACAAGGTCGGGTGAAATGTGTTCAATTAGTCCTATGGCTCGTTACGACTCGATTAAATATAGCATGTGAATCACGTTGTCAAGTTTCGTGCAAGAATCAAGTATAAAAGAAGATTAGAACGATTGCATAAACGTTTGGTTAAGTTTGACAAAAAGTCAAACTTTGGTCGGTCAAGGTCAACAAAAAGTCAACACGTTCGGGTCGGGTCCCGAACTATTTTTCTGAGATTTTTATTCATATATAAGCATGTTAGAACAAGTTACATGTGAATCGGAGGTGCGTAGCATAGCAAACATTTTTCGAAATTTGACAAAGTAGGTCAGAACCCAAACACGGCTATTGCCGCGCCGCGGCCAGAGGTGTCGCGCCGCGACATTAGGCGTGGCCTGGTACCTGGTCAGTTTCAAAAGTTCAAGTCTTGATCCAAAATTCAATTTAGCACAAAACGCAAACCGTAAACACTTAGAATACGCATCTTATATCATTGGAAAGGTCTTTTGACAAGGAATACAATTAACTACCTTTAACCAAGCAAAAACATCAATTACAATAACCGAAAACTCGTCAATTGATCAAGAAAGGTTTATTTTCAAAGTTTCAAGTTCGTAAAACGTATTTTATGATTCGGGAATCCAATTTACACATACGATATGCCGTTTCGAAGGTAATTAAGCATACATTGCATCTAAACACTTACTAACAACATTAACAAGCATTCAACGCATCAAAAGTTCATTTCAAAGTCTATCAAACCCTAACCAAAATTCACAAAAATCAATAATCATGTTTTTGAAGTTTTCTTAATCAACCTACGCATCAAAACGAAGCTAGTGATACTAGTAACACAATTAAAACATGAACTTTAACAATTTAACAACATTAACTCATCCAAAATCAAAGATTAAGCAAACCCATTTCAAATGTTCAAACTAGTTACTCAAAACAACAAATCGAGCAAACAAAATATATATTCATGTTACACACGAGCCATAGACACTAACTAACACCATTTCAAGTTAAAAACACGAATTTAGAGAAATATAGAGTTTTTAGAAAGTTACCCAAACGAGATGAAATTGGTACCAAAATGTAGAGGATGAAGAGAGGATCACGAATATGTAATTTGTTTTGATGTTTGCCTCTTGATCCGGATTTAGATGATGATTTTGTGAGTTGGTTGTTTAAGTTCCAAAAATGGAAGTATGAAGAGAGAAAGAGGAGAAAGAGATGAGAAGGTGGGTGGAGATGAATGGGTGGATGAGGTGGGTTGACTAGTTGGCCTAGTCAACTAGTTTGCCCACTTGGCAACCTCGGTCCCTCAAGTTTCAAAGCGGGTGCGTGAATTCGCCAAACGAATATTTTAAAAACGCTCGAGTAAACGAGTGATGTTATACTTAAATAACGGAAATATTATGAATGCTAGTCAACGGAAACTAGGAATTTAAATAACGAAAGATATTATTAAAAAAAAAAGATAGTGTTAAAAATAAATTTAACGGAAAAACGCGGGATGTTACACTCATCTACTCTAAGAGCAAAGAAGAGCATGAGCAACACCTCCGACTAGTACTTGAACTCTTGAGACAAGAGCAACTTTACGCCAAATTCTCCAAGTGTGAATTTTGGTTGAAGGAAGTTCAATTTCTGGGTTATGTTGTGAGCGACCAGGGTATCAAAGTTGATCCCGCCAAGATTGACGCCATCAGCAAGTGGGAGACCCCCACTACTCCAACTCATATTCGCCAATTCCTAGGTCTCGTCGGTTACTACCGAAGGTTCATTGAAGGATTTTCTCTGATTGCGCGTCCCTTGACCGCGCTGACTCACAAGGGCAAGAAGTTCATTTGGGAACCCGCATACGAATCAGCATTCCAAACTTTGAAGAAGAAGTTAACCACCGCACCTATCCTATCACTTCCTGAGGGCAGTGACGACTTTGTTGTTTATTGTGATGCATCGAAAAGTGGTTTTGGTTGTGTACTGATGCAACGATCAAAAGTTATTGCCTATGCCTCCCGCCAATTGAAGATTCATGAACGGAATTACACTACTCACGATCTTGAACTTGAAGCCGTTATCTTTGCGCTTAAATTGTGGAGACACTATTTGTATGGAACTAAGAGTACTATTTTCACCGACCACAAGAGTCTCCAGCACATCTTCGATCAGAAGCAACTGAATATGAGACAGCGTCGATGGATCGAGACGCTCAACGACTATGATTGTGAACTTCGCTATCATCCTGGCAAGGCCAATGTTGTAGCTGACACTTTAAGCCGAAAGGAGAGGACGGCACCTCTTCGTGTTAGGGCTCTGAACATCACCATCCATTCAAACCTCAACAGCCAGGTCAGAGTAGCCCAAGATGAGGCTCTCAAGGAGGAGAATATATCTCACAAACATTTGAACATACTTATCTCTCGATTCGAGGTTAGGGAGTCTGGACTCCGATGTTATGCCGGAAGAATTTAGGTACCTTGTTATGGAGATCTACGGAACCTTATACTTGATGAAGCACACAAATCGAGATATTCGATTCATCCTGGAGCGGGAAAGATGTACCACGACCTTAAAGAATAGTATTGGTGGCCGAATCTTAAGAAAGACGTTGCAACTTATGTTGGGAAGTGTTTAACTTGCTCGAAAGTTAAAGCCGAGCATCAGAGACCTTCTGGTTTACTTCAACAACCGGAAATCCCACAATGGAAGTGGGAAAGGATAACGATGGATTTTATCACCAAGCTACCTAAGACGGTGGGCGGATATGATACCATCTGGGTTATCGTTGACCGTCTTACCAAATCTGCACACTTTCTAGCAATGAAGGAAACGGATACAATGGAGAGACTTGCTCAACTATACATCAAGGAGGTTGTATCTCGTTATGTTGTACCTTTATCGATCATCTCAGATGGCGATCCCCGTTTTGCTTCTAGATTCTGGCGTTCTTTGCAAGAAGCCATGGGAACCCGTCTCGACATGAGTACTGCTTATCATCCACAGACCGACGGGAAAAGTGAACGAACGATTCAGACGTTGGAAGACATGTTGCGTGCATGTGTCATTGATTTCGGAAAGGCTTGGGAAAGGCATTTGCCACTCGCCGAATTTTCTTACAACAACAGTTATCACTCTAGCATTAATGCTGCACCTTTTGAAGCATTGTATGGCCGTAAGTGCCGATCTCCTATTTGTTGGGCCGAAGTAGGTGAAAAGCAAATCACCGGACCCGAGGTAGTCCATGAAACAACGGAAAAGATTGCTCAGATTCAAGCTAGAATTAAGACTGCCCGCGATCGTCAAAAGAGTTATGCCGATCTTAAACGTAAAGACTTTGAATTCAACGTTGGTGATCGTGTAATGTTGAAGGTTGCACCTTGGAAATGTGTGATCCGCTTTGGAAAACGTGGAAAGTTAAACCCACGATACATTGGTCCTTTTGAAATCTTGGAACGTGTTGGACCCGTTGCTTACCGTTTGGATCTACCAGCATAATTGAGCTCAGTTCATCCTACCTTCCACGTGTCAAACTTAAAGAAGTGTCTCACTGTACCAGAACTTATCATACCACTTGAAGAACTTACGATTGACGACAAACTCCACTTTGTGGAGGAACCTGTTGAAATTATGGATCGTGAGATCAAAACTTTGAAACGCAACAAGATTCCGATCGTCCGAGTACGGTGGAATGCCAAACGAGGACCTGAGTTTACTTGGGAACGAGAGGATCAAATGATGCGGAAGTATCCTCACCTTTTCCCGACTCCTCCACCTACCTCAGCTTAAATTTAGGGACGAAATTTTCTTTAACAGGTGGGTAATGTAACGACCCTGGATTTTCCAACGTTTATTTTTTAATAATTATTATTATTAATACGTGTGATTAAACAAATGTATGTTATTACATTTACATGTTGCCATGACTAAACGTACTTGACTTTAATTGCCCGAAACATCTTTGTGACACACGAAACTTGCACGAATAATATTTTCAAGTATTATTTACATTCATGATTAATTTTATTAATTATTTTAATTACCTATGGTGATTAGTTAGTTACTTGGGCTTTAATTGGATTTATTTGTTAAACTACTTGAACTTGGGCTTTATATTTGTACATGGACTTAAAGAGCCCACCCTACACCTTGTTGGATTAACTAGCCCATTTTATACACTTGTAAGTATCAAATTAGATGGAAACTACTTAGTTTAATACTTGAAGGAATCTAGTTACCATAATCCCCATGCACATACCTCTATTAACCACACTTTTTCAAGCTTTACATACAAGTGACCAAGGAACATTTGCCTTCCTCTTTTTTCTGCTGTAAAACCGTAGGCCTAAGGGCCATAAGGGGTGGCTTTTACTTTCAATTTTTGCTAACTTATGCACTCATACTCTTTCATTCAAACACACACACACAAACACTTACAACTTTTCTCTCATTTGCTCTCTAAAGTGTGAGTTCTTTCAAGGCTTTCTCTTCTTCTTTTTCTCTTAAAAAAACCGAACCTAATGCATCTCATCATCATCAATACTTGTTCTTGTTTAATGTTTGATTACTTGTAGTTACTAGTTGTTGTTACTTACTTACATGTACAAGAATCAAACTCATTAGTTTCATTCTTCTTTTATCTTGTATCACAAGAACACTCAAGAACATAAACTTACTAGTTATGTTCTACATATACTTTCTTAAAAGATTGCAAGTTCATGTGTTGATTAAAATCATACTTGTGATTCATGAAGTAAACTTCAAGTTTACTTTCTTAAAGATCAAACTTTGGTTTGAATCTTTAAAGTATGAACAACCATGAACAAGTTACTTGTTTACTTAGCTTATTTACTTCATTTACTTGCACTTTATTTTCATGTTGTTGGTTGTTATTGGTCAAGTGTTACTAGTTAACCTTGATCTCATTAATCTTGACCTAAAAATTAACTTTGAAAGTTCAAGAACATGTAAGTAAGCTTTCTTTAATTATAACTTGGTACACTTATGTTAGATCTAGACTTTTGAGTCTTAGATCTTCAAGATCTAACTAAGAACATTGTTCTACAACTTAAGATCTTGTTTACATAAGTATACTTTCAAGTTCATAACTTAATATTACTTTTATAACTCATGTAGGTGTTAAATCTAACACTTTGATGCAACTTTGGTTCATCAAACTTCATACAACTCTTAAGTGAGTTGTGATATACATCTTAGACTTACACTAGTGTCTTGATAAGTCAAACTTGCTTAATATTACTTTTACATTTCATGTATGCGTTGAATCTAAGACTTTGATGTAACTTTGGTTCATCAAAACACTTGCAACACTTAAGTGAGTTGTGCTTCATGTCTTAGACTCACACTTGGGTTATGATGGTCAAACCTTGGTGAAAATGATGCAAATAGATCAACGAGTTGTACACTTGAAGCTATATGCATCAAGGATGAGAACCGTGATAAGCATCGAGCACCAAGACCACCGGAACCCACTATTTTTCTGTTTACTGTCTTCTGCCTAGTGTTTTCTGGGTTCTGTAACAGATCACTACACCTGGGCTACTGTAACCTTGATTTTCAGATATATCTTTTCGATTAGATAATTTTTCATATAGGACTCGTCTTAATCCGAGTTACGGTTTAGGATTTATGGCCCTCCGATCGTCACTATGTCCTTTTAACGTTGTGTAGAAATTTCTGACCTACTCGCACTTAGACCGTCACCACGGTCAAACGAAGACGAGTTTGCTTCTATAAATTTTACCACACTTAAAGGACTCATATACGGAGCCATGGCCACTGGTCTCACCTTAATTCAGTAAGGGTAGAGGCCGTGGTGACTGATTGAAATCAGCCTTTGTTTTAAACTACTTTCATAAACGAAACCTACTTTACACCTTTTGTTTGATGATGAATGATGATGACCCTTAAGACCTTATTTACATACTTTTAAACCTATTCGGACAATTTACTAACTTAGTACTATTTGACTTAGGTTGAGGACCCGTTTGGACAACCTTCATTACTTGCTTACTTTCCGAGTCATACTTTACCGCTACTTTATCATTGTGAGTTATAGCATTCCCTTTTTACTTTAACTTATTTTGGGAACTGAGAATACATGTGGATTTTACGTTTTACATACTAGGCACGAGTACTTAAACTTATATATGTGTGGGTTATACAACAGCATAAACATTCCCTTTAGCTCGATAACATTTAATCATTGGTTTTTGAACCGTGAACGCGAATCTTAGATATGGATCCATAGGGTTTGACATCCCCACTCGGGCTAGTCGCGCTAGCATATAATGAGTTTTTAATACTTTGTAGACATACACACTTGCCAAGTGTACTTTCAGGGGGTATAAACGTTAAGTTAGTTACCAAGTGCCCACGGTTAACATATACTTTATCATACTGTTTTGAAACACTCTTTGTAGCACTGAAATCTCGTGGCCTACCTTACATACTGTTATACTTAAACTATAGCTCACCAACCTTTGTGTTGACGTTTTTAAGCATGTTTTTCTCAGGTGCTTAAGGTTATTTGCTTCCGCTGTCGTGCTAGTCTTGCCGTAGACACCCGCTGCTCTAGTCTTATCACCGCATGAACTGTTTATCCTGCATTCAAACTCTAATACATTTGAAACTATGTTTTATAATGACCTAAGGGTCACATACATTTATTCATGCTTGCTATTCGTAGAAGCATACTGTTGGTGTAAAACATTCGATGTCGATTATGACGTCACCTTTTTATCGTGAATGCAACTTCTTTTATTACAGCATGTAGTACTTAACCTTGTAATGATCCTGTTGTTGATGATTCATACACGATGGTTTTGTACGGGGCATCACATGTGAGTTTTGGTTGAAGGAAGTCCAATTTTTGGGTCACGTTGTGAGTGATCAAGGTATCAAAGTTGATCCCGCAAAGATTGAAGCTATCAGCAAGTGGGAAACCCCCACTACTCTGACTCATATCCGCCAATTTTTAGGCCTCGCCGGTTACTACCGAAGATTTATTGAAGGTTTTTCTCTGATTGCGCATCCTTTGACCGTGCTGACTCACAAAGAGAAGAAGTTCATTTGGGAACCCGAACAGGAATCAGCATTTCAAACCTTGAAAAAGAAGTTAACCACTGCACCTATCTTATCACTTCCTGAAGGCAGTGACGATTTCTTCGTTTATTGTGATGCTTCGAAAAATGGTTTTGGTTTGTACTGATGCAACGCACAAAGGTTATCGCTTACGCCTCCCGACAACTGAAGATTCACGAGCGAAATTACACAATGCACAATCTCGAGCTTGGAGCAGTTGTCTTTGCATTAAAACTGTGGAGACACTATCTTTATGGAACTAAGAGCACTATTTTCACCGATCATAAAAGCCTCCAGCACATCTTTGATCAGAAGCAACTGAATATGAGACAGCGACGATGGATCGAGACACTGAACGACTATGATTGTGAACTTCGTTATCACCCTGGCAAGGCCAATGTTGTAGATGACGCTTTGAGCCGAAAGGAGAGGATGGCACCTCTTCGTGTTCGGGCACTGAACATCACCATTAATCCGAACCTCAATAGCCAGATCCGAGCAGCCCAAGATGAGGCTCTCAAGGAGGAGAATATATCTCATGAATACTTGAACATTCTCGTTCCTCGATTTGAAGTTAAGGAGACTGGACTCCGATGCTATGCCGGAAGAATTTGGGTACCCCGTTATGGAGATATACGGAACCTTTTACTAGATGAAGCCCACAAGTCAAGATATTCGATTCATCCAGGAGCCGGTAAAATGTACCACGATCTCAAGGAACAGTACTGGTGGCCTAATCTTAAGAAGGGCGTTGCAACTTATGTTGGGAAGTGTTTTACATGCTCGAAAGTTAAGGCCGAACATCAGAAGCCTTCTGGGTTGCTTCAATAATCGGAAATCCCGCAATGGAAGTGGGAAAGGATAACAATGGATTTCATTACGAAGTTACCAAAGACGGTGGGCGGATACGATACCATCTGGGTTATCGTTGACCGTCTCACTAAATCTGCACACTTCTTAGCCATGAAGGAAACTGATACGATGGAGAGACTCGCTCAACTATACATAAAAGAGGTTGTATCTCGTCATGGTGTGCCCTTATCGATCATCTCAGATCGCGATCCCCGTTTTGCTTCCAGATTTTGGCGTTCGTTGCAAGAAGCCTTGGGAACTCGTCTCGACATGAGTACTGCGTATCACCCACAGACCGACGGACAAAGTGAACGCACGATTCAGACTTTGGAGGAAATGTTGCGTGCATGTGTTATTGATTTTGGGAAGGCCTGGGAAAGGCATTTGCCGCTAGCCAAATTCTCTTATAACAACAGTTATCATTCGAGTATTAATGCCGCACCTTTTGAAGCGTTGTATGAACGGAAGTGCTGATCTCCTATTTGTTGGGCCGAAGTAGGCAAAACGCAAATCACCGGACCGGTAGATAGTCCATGAGACAACTGATAAGATTGTCCAAATTCAAGCGAGACTCAAGATGGCCCGTGATCGCCAAAAGAGTTATGCAGACCTTAAACGTAAAGACTTTGAATTCAACGTGGGTGACCGTGTAATGTTGAAGGTCGCGCCTTGGAAAGGTGTGATCCATTTTGGAAAACGTGGGAAGCTCAATCCGTAATACATTGGTCCTTTTGAAATATTGGAACGTGTTGGACCCGTTGCTTACCGTTTGGATCTTCCAACTCAATTGAGCTCAGTTCATCCTACTTTTCACATATCAAATTTGAAGAAGTGTCTTGCTGAACCGGAACATGTCATACCATTGGAGGAACTTACGATTGATGACAAACTCCACTTCGTGGAAGAGCCTGTCGAAATTATGGACCGTGAGGTCAAAACTTTGAAACACAACAAGATTCCGATCGTCCGAGTAGGATGGAATGCCAAATGAGGACCTGAGTTTACCTGGGAGCGAGAGGATCAAATGATGCAGAAGTATCCTCACCTTTTCCCGACTCCTCCATCTACCTCAGCTTAAAATTTCGGGACGAAGTTTTCTTTAACAGGTGGGTAATGTAACGACCCTGGATTTTCCAACGTTTATTTATTAATATTTATTATTAATGCTTGTGTTTTAATAAACGTGTTCTTATACGTGTTACTTGTTACCGTATTTAACTTTTCATGGCCCGACTTGTCTTTGTGACATACGTACTTTACACGAATAATATTTCGAATATTATTTACGTTCATGATTAATTATTATTAATCATTTTTTAATTAACTAATGTTAGTAGTTAATTACTTGGGCTTTTATTTTAATTTGTTACTTACTTGGACTTGGGCATTTATTAATGAACATGGACTTGGAAGCCCATCCTACTTCTCTTAATGGATTAATTAGGAGCCCATATTGTTACTAGTAATTTATTAAGGCTTAACCAAGATAAATTAGTGAATGGAATCTAGTTACATGTATACTTACACCACTTTCCCATACCATTTAACTTTAATACCAATTTGAGATCTCACCACCTCCCCATGTTTGAAAGTAGAAGCTTGACCTTTCCTCTCTTGGCCATGAAAACCGACGGCTCACATGGGGGAGGAAGGAGTTCATTTTTCAATTTTGTTTTGCTACTTATTCACTAGTTTCCTTTCATTTCACACATACACACACACACACACACACACACACACACACACACTTACTTGCACTCTTTCTCTCATCTTTTTTTTCCTCTCAACCTTGTAAGTAATATGAACTACTTTTTCTTCTTTTTCCTTTAACAAACCGCCACCATCATCATCCATTTACTTGTTCTTTGTTGTTGTTTAAATTACTTGTAGTTGTTTGTTGTTGTTAAGGATCAAGTTCTCTAACTTGTATCTTCATGTAATCTTGGTTACTTTCATCTTTTGTTTGTAAAGAACCAAGAACAAGAATCTAAACTTTCTAGTTTATGGTTCTACACTTAAATGTTTAAAGATTTAAGTTCATAAGTTTCATTATCATACTTGTGTTCATGTTTGTAAACTTAAGGTTTACTTTCTTAAAGATCAAAGCCTTGGCTTGAATATTTCTAAGTATGAACAACCATTAACTTATTACTTGTAAATTTAGTTTATTTCTTTCTTTTGTAAGTACTTTAAAGTTGTGATGTTGTAAATTTGGTCAAGTATTACTAGTTAATCTTGATCTCATATTTCTTGAAACTAAAAGTTAACTTTGTAAGTTCAAGAACATGGAAGTATAAATTTCTAGTTATAACTTCAAACATTTATGTTGGATCTAAGTTTATATAGCTTATGGTCTTCTAATTTTGTTATAAATAAGAGCTTACAAGCTTACATACATTTTACAAGTTGAAAATCTAAGTTTCATAACTTATGGTTTCATTAAAGTGAAGATCCAAGTTCTATAACTTAGGATCTAACTTAAGAACACTAGATCTAGACTTTCTAGTCTAGGATCTTTAAGATCTATCTAAGATCTAAGTTCTACAACTTAAGATCTTGTTTATTTAGTTTACTTTCAAGTTTGTAGCTTAATATTACTAGTAGAACTCATGTATGTGTCAGATCTAAGATCTTGATGTAACTTTGGTTCATCAAACTACATACAACTCCTAAGTGAGTTGTGCTACATATCTTAGACTTAAAATAGTGTTATGATGGTCAAAACTTGGTTAAGATAATGCAAACCCATCAACGAGTTGTACACTTGAAGCTATACGCATCAAGGATGAGAACCGTGATGAGCATCAAGCACCAAGAACCCACCGGAACACGTTTACTTACTTTTTCTGGAACTGATCAGAGTACCTGGCCTACTGGAAAGTTGATTTTCAGTTAGTTCGGTTCGAGTAGATGATTTTCCGTTTAGACCTCGTCTTAATCCGAGTTATGGTTTAGGATCTATGGCCTCCCGAAAGTCACTACACCCTATTAACGTTGTGCTGAAATTTCTGACCTACTCGTACTTAAACCGTCACCACGGTCAAACGAAGATGAGTTTGGTTCTGTAAATTGGTCAGTACCTAGGGGACTCACATACGGAGCCATTTCCACTGGTCTCACCTTATTTCAGTTTGTATAGAGGTCGTGGCGACTGAACGAAGTCAGCCTTTATTTCAAACCCTAGTCTTGACTTAAAACTTACTTTACACTTTTTGTTTAATGATGAATGATGATGGTACTTAAGACCTAATTTACATACTTTTAAACCTTTGGGAACGATTTACTGACTTAGTAACTTTTGACTTAGGTAGAGGACCTTTCGGACCAACCACTTGCTTACTATTCCCGCGTATCGACTTTTACTACTTTCCACTGTGAGTTATAGCATTCCTTTTTTACTTTAACTATTTTGGGAACTGAGAATACATGCGCATTTTACATTTTACACACTAGGCACGAGTACTTCAACTTTATATATGTGTGGGTTATACAACGGCATAAACTTTCCCCTTAGCTCGGTAACGTTTAGTCATTGGTCTTTGAACCGGTGAACGCGAATCTTAGATATGGATCCATAGGGTTTGACATCCCCACTCGGGCTAGTAGCGCTAGCATTTAATGGGTGTTTAATACTTAATAAACTTACGCACTCGCCAAGTGTACTTTTAGGGGGTGTTATTTACGTTAAGTTAGTTACCAAGTGCCCACGGTTATACATATACTTTTCATACTGTTTTGAAACGCTGTTTGAAGCACTGAAATCTCGTGGCCTACCTTACATTACTGTTATACTTAAACTATAGCTCACCAACCTTTGTATTGACGTTTTTAAGCATGTTTTTCTCAGATGTTTAAGGTTTGATTGCTTCCGCTGTAGTTGCTATGCTTTGTAGACTTCCGCTGCGCTTATTAGAGATGTCACCGCATGAAACGTTTAATTTGCATTAAAAAAATGTTACTTTTGAAATGATGTATTTGTAACGACTTATGGGTCACGTACTATTATTGCTTGCTATTCGTAGAAGCATACTTTTGGTTGTTAAACATTTGACGTTGATTAAAACGTCACTTCATTTTATGAATGCAAACTTATTTTGAAACATCATATAGTATTTGACCTTGTAATGATCCTGTTGTTGATGATTCGTACACGATGGTTTTGTACGGGGCATCACAACCTCACCCAATTCGATTACCACGATAAATTCAAAATGGAATTAGAAACACGAATCACGAATGGATAAAATCATGGATTAAGGTTAAAGATCTGAAAATCTTTTAATTGGTATTGAATCTGAGGGTGAATATTATTCATCAAACCCGTCTTCTTTTTTTAAATTTGATGATGAATAATCTTATTAATACTGTCTTCTGTTAGTTATATTTTGGTTAGAAGGAAAAATAGAGTTTTGTCCCACATTGGTAGAAGAGTGAAGTTGGAGGTGAACTCCTTGGCTATAAAAGGAGGCCATGGGATTACTTCCAAATTGCACCAATCAATACACTTTAAGTATTTGATTATTTCTTTCTTTCTTACCCTTGTTTGAGAGTTGTATTAGTTAAATATCTTAGAGAGTGTAGTTGGCTTAAGAGAGTCGTCTATATCATTGTAATAATTTGTGATATAGTGTATTTCTCTCTTTGGGGGCCGGTGGTTTTTCTCCTGTTTTGGAGTTTCCACGTTAAATCTTGTGTTGTGTATTGTTTTTATTTCTTTACTATTATTGTTGGGCTGGGTGGTGGGAATTAGTGAGACCGTAATTTCCCAACAACTGGTATCAGAGTGTCAGGTTTGACTGGGGGTCTCGGTTATAGGAGTCGGAGTATGCTCTGTGGTTACCACGGGAGTGGATCGTCCACATCAGAAACGAGTTCTATTGATCGTATAGGGTATCTGGTTAGCCAATATTTTTTCTGATTCAGAGTAAGTGGTGTCTAGAATTTGTAGTGGACCGGGTGTTGGATTTTCCGATTTAAAGGATCCTGTGCGCCACTCCACTACATCTGTCGGCCAGTTAAAACGTGAGCAAAATCAGAGAAAGTGTTGTTCGTATGATACGGATACGATGTCGAAGTTCAGTCCGATGAGGTTTGATGTAGAGAAATTTGATGAGAGGATCAATTTTGGCTTGTGGCAGGTTCAAGTCAAGGATGTGTTGATTCAGTCCGGTTTACACAAGGCTTTGAAGGGTAAACCCACCCTTGTTCCCGGCAGTGATTCTAGCAAGAAGTTCGATGAAGAAGAATGGGATGATATGGATTTGAGGGCGGCAAGTGCGATTCGTTTGTGTCTTGCAAAGAACGTGCTTGCAAATGTGCACGGGTTATCAACGGCAAAGGAGCTTTGGGTTAAACTAGAGCAGTTGTACCAGGGCAAGGGCATCTCAAATCGGTTGTGTCTTAAAGAACAATTTCATACTCTGCGTATGGATGGGGGTTCAAAGATTTCAGATCATCTAAGTATTCTTAATGGTATTGTTTCAGAACTTGAAGCTATTGGAGTTAAAGTGGATGATGAAGATAAAGCTTTGAGGTTGATATTATCTTTGTCATCGTCTTATGAACACATGAAACCTATTTTGATGTATGGAAAAGAAACTCTGAAGTTTGAAGACGTTACTAGCAAGCTCCTATCCGAGGAGAAAAGACTGGAAGGTAACGGGGTCTCGTCATCAGGAGATACGATAGTGTTGTGTTCGGATAGGCGAAAGAGAAACTCTGGGAAGAATCTGGTATGCTGAAGGTGCGGGAAGACTGGGCATGTAAGGGTTAATTGTCCAGGTGGAGCTAATCCGGCAAATGGCTCCAAAGACGCTAACATTGTCTCCGTTGTTACGGAGAGTGACGAATTCCTCTGAAGTCACACCATCCTCATGGTGTGTCCTCATCGTTAGCGGTTCCACAATTGCACATGGGCATTGGTTTGGCATTGATGCAGGTTGTGTGGTGGAAACTGATGTTGTAGCTGATGAAACTTTCACGAAAAGCCAAACAGGAAGTTGCACCATAAAGTTTCAGCTGGTTGTTCAACAACATGTGCCGAGGTGAAATGCTTGGAATGTGATATTCTAAGTGCTATACTCTTAATGGTGGAGTATGATAATTCTTGTTAAGAGTTATGATTATCTGTGATGACAATGATTGTCGGTTTAGATAATGTTCGGTAAAGATGCAAGTTTTGTCTCTTGGGAGATAATGTCAACGGCATGAAGATGAGGATCTTGAAGTTGTCATCGAGGAAGCGTCTACATCGGTTATCTTTGCAATGTGGAAGCATGATTATTTTCTTCTATCCAAAAGGTGGAGATTTGTTAGTTATATTTTGATTTGAAGGAAAAATGGAGTTTGTCCCACATTGGTAGAAGACTGAAGTTGGAGGTGAACTCCTTGGCTATAAAAGGAGGCCATGGAATTACTTTCAAATTGCACCAATCAATACACTTTAAGTATTTGATTATTTCTTTCTTTCTTACCCTTGTTTGAGAGTTGTATTAGTTAAATATTTTGGAGAGTGTAGTTGGCTTAAGAGAGTCGTCTATATCATTGTAACAATTTGTGATATAGTGTATTTCTCTCTTTAGGGGCCGGTGGTTTTTCTCTTGTCAGGTCATCACCAATACACCAAAACCTTGAGGTTATATGTTACAGAATTTGTTGCGATTCAATTATTTTTTTCCCCCCTGAAAGTAATTAAAAAAGATTTCTATCCTACACTTTCTTAATCTATCTTTTTCATATTACGAAAGCGAGCCGTTAAGCATTTTGCTGAATTGTCAATATAATTGATTGTTTCACGCACACAATCCCTTTTGTCAAGGCCAGACTCAGTGACACAGGATCGGGCTTGGCCCAACAAGAGTACTCACACCAACACCTAGTACAGACAGGCTCAAAGAGAGTGAATATATATTTAGTTAAGATATGCACCACCACATTAATCGGGCGCCAAAATTTTATGCCAATTGATTGGCGTTATATTGTGGTGTAAAGGTAAGACCAAAAACGCTTTTAATTTGTAAAATTGTGTTTGATAATTTGTACATTTTATAATTGTGGATATTGTTTACTAAAATGATAAGAAAAAATATCATGATTGGTCCCCGAAGTTTGTACCTAAAATGAAGTTGGGACCTTAAGATTTATTTAATCATGGTTGGTCCCAAGTTTTTAAAATTGTACAAGAATGGTATCAAGCTTAACAACTCATTAATTCGAAGCCGTTAAGTTTACCACATGCTGAAAACATGATGGGCAATATGGTCATTGTATGATTGTCACAGTTTAACCCTAATTTATTTATTTATTTTTAGATAAAGACCTTTTAATAACCTAACCCACATATTATTCACTAGATTTATGAGCCCGTGCGTTATACGGGTACTCATCTGAAAAATTTATATAGTAATTAACAGTATGATCAAGAAAATATCACAATTAATTTTGTGCATGAAATAAACATAATCTGCTTAAGATTTTTGTTTGAAGAATTTCATGTTGTTTTACCAACAATGAAGAAACCCTTAATTATTTATAATATTTGTATTGAAAGCAATGTATTGAAAATATTAATTTTCGTAAACGTTATTAAAGGTTGTAAATGTATTGAATATATTAGGTACCTTCTTCAAGCTTGATAGTTAAAGGTTGTAAAATGGGCGTGTTGGACTTCGGTAAAACACACGTTCTTCGTTTTCATATATTTTGTGAATAACTTTTCTATTGAATCACAAAGCATCCAATTGCAAATCGTTTATTCTAAATACATTTTTTCAACTATTACTCATTTCACACCTTTATGAATATCATCCAATCCAATACATATATTAAAAGAACTAATACCATATTGGATATTTGACCACATTCACTTGCATTATTTGACATGCATTGCAACAATGTAACTGTTACTAACATATTGGGTTCTGGTGGAAGTTTTACCTGGTCATAATCTTCAAGAGTCTTTGACTTTGTATTAGTATTTTCAAGTAGCAATATTAAATGGTTCACGTTGATTCGCAACATTTGCTTCCTTCATTGTAAAAATGGAATGGGCAAAAAAGGCCATAAACACACTACTAATAATATTTTTAAAGAATATATAACATTCAAATTGAAATAAAAAAGCTTCGAATTATAGAAGCTGTACAAAGTATAATCTCTCAAATTGATATGTCATGAAACACGTGTTCCTTGAAATCCAAAAACTCATGATATAACCACTCGAGTATATCACTATTAGATTTTCCTATCTCCTCGGGCTTTCTAGAAGTGGAAGTTTATCAACATTACGGACAGCCCTAAGAGCCGCTTTGATCTGAGACTGTAGGAGGGATAAATCATTATTAAATATACCAAAGGGAGCAAACAAATGCTCATATTGCTCTTGATTCTCCTCTACAACTTTAGCGTATCTTAGAGTCGACATGCCGAAGAATTTCGTGATTTTGTATGTCGAATATCATACCATCTTAAATAAACAACCGCTTACCTCATCTTCAACTTTTATAACATGAACCACCACTGTCCTCAACATATCATACAACACCTTTGCAACCTGATAAATCTTAGCCATCTCCCCGAATCTATAAAATAATTTTGAATTATTAATGAACTTGAGCAACATTTAGAGAGTGTTTTTGAAGACAAAGAAATTCAAGACTCACAATGTCTTTGTGTATTGACCACCTCTGATATATTTTTTCATAGAAAATATGTTCTGGATTTCTTTGGGATCACTCTTTGCTAGTAGATGTTTTGACTCTACTTCCTGCCGAAATGTTTCGAAAATTCATGAGTCTTTTTTTAAGTGATACACCCCTGCATAACAAAATAAGAAAAAAATAACATTAGAAAATGTCATGTATACCTTCTCAAGTCTGCTGAGGATGCATTGCTGAGGACACAGATAGCTTAGATACTAAAACCCGTGATGAGCCTACTCAGAAATCGGAACTTCAGGGATAGATGGATGCTACATGTTATGAGACCCGTCAGTTTTGGAAGAATTTGGTGTTGACGGAATAGGTTAACTCATAATCGACCCATTTGTAAACATCTGCTTGTTTTTTTTTCCTGAGTAAAAATCATTAATCGGAAAACATACAAATTACAATCTAAAACAAATTCGAGGAATAACCTGACCTTATCTAGATCATATTTTAATTAAAAATGTGGTGGAATAACCTGACCTTATGTAATGTTATCTGCTATTGCACCAATAATTGACGGATCGAGCCATAATAAAATACTGCACTATGCATATCTAGATCATATTTTAGTTAAGCACTTACCCCTTTCATACTCTTCTTCTTATTGTATTGTTTCCGTACACTGTAACTAACAATGAAGATTATAAAATGATAATCAACCCATACTAAATAGTTATAATGTGTAGGAAGTCATCTTAAAGTGTTCATTATTTGAAACAGTTTGACTCATACTAAAAAGTTATAGGTTTTAACCCACTATCGCAATCCTTCCTTACTCATTTTGCCACCTATATCGAAACATAGTAATATAACCGTAAACATAGAGGATTACGTATTGTTGGACGTGGAGTAAGAGCAGCTGCAGATGAGTAGACTTGTATTGGTTCATATGAAGTCATCTAATGGTTGTGATAGAAATTCATATTGCGATTTAGAGCATATGCTTTCTTTTTAGCAACCTCAACTGCTCCAGGGAAGCGATTACCCTAGAATCAATGTCAAGCCATGCATAGGCAAATACACAGTTAATCTCATGTATACCAAAATATGATATGTAATGACGTGCACCACACCTATCTATGAATGAATCTCGAGTCCATAAAACGAAGCATGTCATACATGTATCTTGAACCACAATGTTTGAGAATTTATGATTCTTAATCTGCACAAAATCAAATACCTATCATAATGTAATCATGAAAAAAACGTGAAATATCTAAGCACATAAAAGGGTAGTTTAGTCAACTGATTATTTATTTACTTTATTCACCCCTATTACATTCTTGAACATATTGATAATATTAGCCAACTGGTATGTTGAATTAATATTTATAGATAATAAATAAAGTAGAAGAAAGTAAATTGATCCCACGAATGAAATGTAAACACTTGTGAGTTACAGGGTACCTGCTCATCTGCTCATATGCAACTATCATCTGCAAATATCAGTTGTAACATCTGCAAATATCAGTTGTATCCCACAAATGATACTTTAAGCTGACCTACAAAAATAAAATTAGCTAATAAACACACACATAGTATAAGCATTCAATATAGTTGAGGAAACTATGGCATGTGTTACCTCTTTTAATAGTTATAAAGTAAAGTAATGTATAACATACTGCACAATTGAGACACAATAATCCAATTTTAACCCATATCCGTCAATGTGTATTGAAAATTCAGACACAATAATCCAATTTTGACCCATATTCGTCAATGGTTATTGAAATGTTTTCTTAAACTTCATAACCAAGGTAGCATACCCTACATTATTTAATTACTAATTTCACCCATACGAAGTAAAACCAAACCATAATATCAAAAGTACAAAATTTCTAAAAATGGCAACGAACCACAAAAAATGTTAAAGTTAAAACATTACCTCTAAACAAAGAAGAATATGAAATCCTATGCGAGTTGCAGCTGTAACAACATATTAGGTAACTAACAACAAAGGCGTGCATAAAAATCGAAAATAAGAACAATAACATCTAACGAAAGCAACACAAAAAACAAAGAAAGTTATATACCAAATCATCTACCTTTACTTCACTCGTCTACAAACAGTCAAAGGACTACAGACACATGCCACGAAGAGACTGTGATGATCAAAGATGGCGACAAAGCAATTCAAGACGAACAAAAGCAAGTAAATAGAACCAATCACCGTCTCCCCATTCAATCAAAATGAGCCTGCATTTGGTACAATAAATTTAAATTTTAGATGTCCGTTTTAATAGAAAATAGATTGAACAAATATTTTGCTCAACTAATGTTATCATCACTTCTTAAATAAACATTGAAAACTGAAAGAATTAAGAAATCAAGCAATCATAGCAATCATGCAAGTTTTAAGATCATCACAACTGGAATACTTATGTCCAGTGCAGATTGTGCAGAACAACTCATCTCCATGATATCTGCAAGTAAGAACAAAAACAAAAAACTTAAAAACCCGACAGACTTTGGAATACGAATACGAACAGACGCATACTAAATTAAACTACCAATAATAATGTAAAAAACAAAAGAAACAGGAAAACGTTTACCATACCACAAAAGTTACTTATGAAGTTATGAATGAACCTAAGAACATTCAAAATAAAGAGGTGAACCAAATAATACATTAAAAACATGTATTCAAAAAACATATACACACCTTTGATTTCTTCTCACAGGGCTATCATTTTGCTCAAGCATATATCACCAGCAACATTGTACCAAACTGATATAATTGAGAACAAAACTTTCTTAAAGCAATAGACAAATGCAAATCATACCACAAAAGTTACCAAACAAAGTGTAACCAAAAATTTGAAATTTAAAAAGCGTTATTATTGAAAAAGCGTTATCATTAATTTCTAAATTACATTCGTAATAGAATTAAAGTAAATATTAAATTAAATTGAAAAAATAAAAAGATAAATTAAATCAAAGAAACTCACCTTAATCAAGAGAAAATCGTTAAATCTCCGTTCTTCATCATCATTGTTGGACCATTCCATTATCGAACCATAAAATTATTTATCCGTTCTTCATCATCATGCCTCCTGGATTCGATTCCATCTCTTAATCGATTGAGGCTATGATGAAGATGATGATGATTTTGACGAATGTCAATCGAGAATCGTAGGATCCATTCCAAAATAATGGATTATTCAACAATAAACAGGATGAAGATGATGATGATACTGACGGATTGGATGATGATGATTATCAATCGCATGAACAGATTGTACGATTTTGTATCGTATTGGATTAAGAAGTTGCTGATTAATTAATGCTATTTTTGGAACCCTGATTGATGCAATTGATCTGTTAGAAATAGTTGCAGGATAGTATAGATCTGTAAATCGGAACCCTAATTTTGAAGAAACCCCTTTTGAAGATAATTAAGCGGACGATTAGAGAGGACGCGTGTCACTCATTCATAATTACCGAATTATTTAACTCAAAATTCTGAGAAAATTAGAATTGCTGAGAATGAATATGGAGGCGCCACGTGGATTTATCTTACCGGATTAGTAAGATAGAAGATTCATTTCATCCCCTATTTAAAACTAGCCTTTAAGAGCCCGTGCGTTGCACGGCGACTCTTAATCAAACAAACTGAAAACGTTTATGTTATATCAATTAAAGGCATGATAAAGTAGGTATCACAAGTGACATTACCAATGACATAACATTATCAAGTGACATTATCAAAATAAGTAGTTTTAAAAATAGTGCACAACATAAAAATTGTATATGTAAATATAAAGAATTAGTTGATACAAACTTGCCTATAGGTGCTGCAACACTTCTTTGAAGACAACGTTTTTTGTTGTATTTGATAATTCATATAGGAGTCAAACACACCTAGATGTCTTTGATAGGATTGAGTTGTTTACCTTGGTGATTGAAAAATCAACCTTTTAGTTTCAGTGAACTGTTTGGCTCAAGAAACTTATGTATGGGGATGCAAGCCATAAATCTAAAATGGTTTAATGGACGTGTTTGTAACTTCGGATTCTCGAAAATAAGCTTATGGATCAAAATAGGCTATTACGACCTAAGTGGGTCATAATTTCCACCTTAACTCAAAATAAGTTAAAAAATCATTTTCAGTATACCAAAACTTGCAAACAAAGACTTAATAGAACATTATATATCTAAATTAACCGTTACCTGCATTGACACCCAATTGGTCATACGTGTCGAAGTCGCCCAAATATGGGTACTCGTCAAAAATTGATATATGCTGAAAACATGAATTTTCTTATCGATTCCATAAAGTCCCTGCAGTTATGAGAAACTCACCAATCAAACATATCAAGTGTATTTTTCATGCTCATGAATTATAGGCAAAAGGTAAAAATAAAAAATAAATAAATAAATAAAATAAAAATCATAGAAAAAAGCTTACTTATCATTCGGTGTAACCAAGAGTTTCAAAAGGGTGCAACACCACCTGCCAATGCTATCGACCACCTTCACCATGAAATCCAACAACATGCTATTAATAAACTAACAACTAAATAATTCAATAACCGATTACATATCATTTTACTTGGAAACTATATTCAATTCGTGCATTCCATACTCGAGATGGATCTTATAATGTAACACTTTTAAATTGTTCAAAGGTAGTTAGCAAAACATTATACCATAATACTTAATCGGACTAAAATAATGTACCCGACCAACACTCGAGCTACTCAAAAGTCTCACCACCACAACCACCTTTTTAGCCGCTTTCTACAAATTTATTGTTTGACGAAGTACTACGACAAAGAAAAGAGAAAGATACTTATTTCACGAAGCAAAGCTTTACTGCAACTACAAAAAATTCAGCAAAGAAGTTACTTGGAAAGAATAACTTAATGGATTTACCAATTCAACGTTCAAAGTCATATTTAGAGACAGAGTTAATATATCATTAATCAACAGAGGAAAAACAAATACAATGTATGACAATAACATTAACAAAGAATATAAAGTGAAATCATACCTAATTAATTTCTTTTCGTAGATAGTCATGTTAAAATCAGATTCAAGTCATGTTGAATCCGATGACAGTACAACTCAATATGATACACAATCAACATATTTTAACGATTGTATTACCTGCATAAAAATTTAATCAGGTGTTAAGAAAATATCAAACGAAATACCTGCATAAAAAATCACCGTTAACGATATGTTCTACAATTGTTGCATCAATTAAACGGAATACAAAAAAGTGGTGATTATAGAACACTAAAGGACGATGATTTTTCCACCTATTGTAGAACCCAAAACATCGCCTAAAAACATTGAATTAAAGCACTAAAGTGGTCACAAGCAACACATACCTTCGATTGTACAGTAATCGTTATGATAGGTTTTAATCGCTCTTGTTCCTGTAACCGGATGAAACTTGGAATCGATAATCGTTTGTTTGATTTTAGGGATCGATAATCGTTCCTTAATTGAAGCATTCCGCCGTTAAGAAGTGTTAACCAAAATCGTTCCAAACCCTAAAGCATTCCAAACCCTAAATCGTTCCAAACCTTAAATCGCTGCAAACACACGTCGTCTTCATGTGTATTCCAGTCAGCAGATGATTTCTGGCGATTCGAAGAAACTGATGTACCGGCGAGTTTAATTATACCGGAGTTATTATATAAAAATTGTATCATTCTGTTCGTAAAATTGTAGGGAATTATTATGTAGTATCAGCGACGGCGATTATGGCTGCGGGAGGCCATAATCAACGGTGGAATTGGTGTGGTTGTGAGTATTTGAAAGAGAGAGAGAGTACCGTAAAAGTATTTGAACTGCAAATCAGTAAGATGAACATAATAGGAATTCTATAGGAGACACGTGTCTTTCTTTTGTAATTCAAAAAAATATATATAAAGAAAATCAGTGAGTGTGTACACGTGTAATGATGAAATTTAGGAGAAGGTGGGTCTGACACATTGGATGGGACCTCACGCTTTATGTGAGGAAAGGATACTGGTTTTTTCAGAAACCCTAATTTCTAAAATTGAAGGTAAAAACCCCAATTCGACTATAATTGATGGATGGAATATTGTTGGTCTAGCCGTCGTTCAGTGATTTGCACATCATGGACTTCAAGAAATCCAAGTCGTTGTTGCTATGCTTGCCCGATTAAGGTTATATACAAGATTTAATTATTTTAATTCATATTAATTGTGTATGTTTATTGTTCATTTTCCTGTTTTCTTCTTGTTAGTGGTCCAACTGCAGATTCTTAACAGGGTTAGACCCACCTATGTGTCGACGTTCAGTTAACATTATTCATAGACATTTATAAGATCAAGAATGATCTTGAAATAAAATTAAGAAGAGCACAGTTGATTTTAGTTTTAATTTTTGTAGTTTTTGATGTTTATGTAATAACTAAGTAGATTTTTATTTTTTTATTGTTTTTTATTAGTTCGATGTACTGCATTTGGATGTATAGCATCAATGTAATGCTTTTGATCAATCAATATATGAATTACATTTTGTTTTTGTTTTGCTAAATTGTAACGCATAGTTTTGTTGATTTGCATAGTTTTAGAGTCTAAAATTTTTATTCTACTTTTGTTGATTGTAATGTATAGCTTTGTTGATTTGTGGTCATGAATGGGTTAGAGATTGTAGTCATTAATGGGTTACTTTGGGCGCTAACTATAGGGTAAGGAGTGTATATGCGACATCGCATGTTTAAATCCGAAACATTGTTATGCGCAATCATGATGTGTATGTTCGTTAATCTAAGCGCACACTACAATAGGCACACATGACTAATTTCCAAGTACTATAAATTGAAGTGTTATCACCGCATTAAGGGGTTAGCCACTATCATTTGTGATAACTCCGTCTTTACATTAAAGGCATATGTTCTTAAGAAGCATGAGTGTTCTGATCATGTGGATCTTCATGTTTGGGACGTGGTGATTGTATACTTGAAGATGAATAATCTTCCAAGTTATGATTGTAGGGTCCTTAAAACATCGAAACGCCTCCAAACTCATCCTTTTGCACTCGAGATTGGAACCCCGCTGTGATAATCTCCGAGATCCAATCTCAAAGCTTTAGCTGGATCTCAAATCGTTCACGGAAGAAAACACCTATCGATTGGCATCAATGGCTACTCAACCCGTCATTTTACGTGTCACCTCCTTCAAACCGCATAGGCGTCGGTTAACATAACTTAATTCAAATCGGGATGGTTTCGTTATTCTATATAGCCTATGTGGGTTAGATTAAATGGGTTGGTAGTGTGTCAACTTTGTAGTCGCTTGATCGGCACGGTTGTCCCCTCCTTCCCCGCTTGTTGTTCTTTTACGCAAGTTCGTCCCTCGTAGTGTTATCTAGTCTACGTCTCCCCCGATCATAAGTTCAGATAATTATTCCATATTTTCTCAGCTGATCCGTTTCGTTTATAGCATTGTATAAAAGCATATAGGGACTTGTATTGTAATATTCCATATAATAATAATAATATTTTTGCTTTTCAAAAAAAAAAAAAAAAAAATATACTCGATCATTTGACGACATCCGTGTGTTTAGTCACGGAATGTTTCAGCATCAATGAAGAAAACACATTAAGTAAATTACAAGTTTTAAGGCTATTGACGTTAGCCAATCAGGATGAACTTGTATATCCTGAACAAATTATGAACTTTTGTAAGTTTCGTTTGCAGAGAACAGATTTTTGGATCGAAGATGATCCGGCCCGATGTGTTGTGTTCCAATTGAATGGGAAAGAATTTTGCCTCCCATTGGAAACTTTCAACAATATTTTGTGGGTACCAAGTGAGGGAATCCAGCACTATTCAAAAGGATTATCTCTAAAGTATGTTTCTAAGCAACTTCATAACGTAGAACAAGATGATTTAAAGTCACATTTGTGAGGCACACAATGTAGCAAATTGCAAGAAAAATATAAGAATCATGGTCAATGATTTGAAATATGAGTTAAGGAACTTGTACAGGGTCATTCGAGAAAAATGTAACTTCTCGACCAATGCGCACTCGCATGGAGGGTCAACCGCACACTTCTAAAGTCACAAAGTTGGAAGCTAGCGTTAATGATGTACTGGATCAATAATGAAATCCATTTGATATGGGATACATTATGGCAAATATTATGCAGGATGCAGTGGAGGCTGGTGGCCAAGTTCCTCTCCCCTATGGAATGCGTTTGACCGCAATTTTCAGTCAAACGGGTACTGCAGATGGAAAAGAAGAAGTTGTTCCAAAAGAGTCAATCTTTTGGTAAAATGTGTTAATATGCTTTTAGTTGTCATTTTGTAAATCCTATGCGCAAGGATTAATTGAAATTATCAAATTTTCAAATATTAATGATAATTTCGTATATTTTATGATTAAGCGCGCTATTTAAATATTTATTATTCGCATTAAAGCCAACATAGCTTATGAACACCTAAGTATTGGTTTAATTAGAAGTAATAAGATAGAACACAGCGAGCGTATCTAAAGTTAAATGGCGTGGATTATTTTGTTTACACTTGTCATGTGCACAATGATAAGCATGATAAACATTATAATTAAAGTCTATCATAAAAAATAACTAAAAGGCATTGAGTTGCTAAAATTTAAAACGATGATACACATAAGAAAGATACATAATTTGTGATAACATGTTGATAGCAAAATAAAAGTTGCGGAATGCGATAGCCAAAATACAATTATGGAATACGTGGCAAAAGTAAATACAAACAACATGAAGGGTTTTGAAATGCAATTATCAAAAGTGTGTGCGAAAGTTTAAGGTCGCTTGTCTGCATCAAGTGATATTTTAAATGCACATGCGCTTTTATAATTCTGCTTTCACAATATCTTCAAAACTAGCATTTGGATTTTCGCTAAGTTGCGCAAGAGTAGGAATGTCAATTCTTTTAATGCTAGCATCCGCAGCGTTTAAAATTTGATCTGCATTGAAATCCAATACATTTTGCCAAATCATCAGGAGGTGGCATTGGTAAATTGTACCTTTGAGAAAGAGCTTCATAAAACTTCCAGCGCTCACGACCCCTAGCTGCGGAAATATGTGCCAAATTTCTCTGTTACGGTTCGACAATGAAGAACCTTGTTTGCAAAATCTGGAAGATGTTGTTGTAACTTGAAGAAGTTAGCTTCAGCAATTTCTTTACTGTCAAGAGCAGCTTCACGTTCTTGTGAAAGTAGTGCGTTTTCAGCTTTCAGATTTTCACATTCATACAAAAACTTTCGTTCTTTTTCATTGCAGGACGACGCTTGTCTGTGTAATTCATTGCTGGTGGATTCAACAGGTTGAATTTTAAGGGACACAACTTGAACTTTCTTTTTCTCCGCTTCAAATTCGCTAGACAATTTTTGAACATTTTCTTCAAGCTCAGCAACTTTCTTCATCGCAATTTCTGTTTGATGACGCGCAATGTGCACATTGTCATCATTTACAACTGGTTGTTGAATATGTTTAATGAGTGAACCCACAAACATAAGTCCTTCTTGAATAACAACAATACGAAGAACTATGGGATTAAGTTGACCAAAGTGTTCATGAACATCATATTGATATATCCCTTGCAAACGCGAAAGTTGATCTATAGCGGAATCATTGGAAGCAATCAAATGCGCAGTAAAGTTGTCAATATGCATGGAGTTGATTGGATTAGGAGGGGTTTTGAGAAGTTCCTCAAGATTAAGCGTGTCAAGGGTAGGAGTTACAGGTACAACCTGGCGACGCCTGTGCCGAAGTGAACTTGCCTCTTCCTCTATATCCTCTTTATCAATTTCAATAACTGGTCATGCTAGAACTGAAAAAAGGATAAGAAGCATGTTGAAAAGAATACAGATTGATTTATACGTTGTAAAAATATAAAAAAAACGGAAGAAAGAAGAGAAGAAAAACAAAAGGAATGTAAATTACCTTTGAGAGCACGTGAATTATCAGTCTCGTCCATTTTAACAAAAGCAACATTGTCTTTGTCAAGTTGCTTCTTGGAATTTCGGCGCTTAACATTAGGACTTGCAAGAACATAAGTAGTCTTTCGTTTTATGCATTGTAATGGCACATCAACATCGTCGATAGCAAAGCTAAAGTTACCACCGCTAGAAGCACTTTCAGTAGGTACGCGTTTGCAGACAATATTAGAAATATCGCCAGTTCTGGCAAAATCTTGGAGAGTCATCTTTGCGATACAAATAAAAGTATGATTAGTTAGCATAAAATAAAAAGATTTATGCACCAAATAAAAGTATGCATCCTCGATGTGAGAAATATGGTTCTTACATGGCTAATGTGTAGAAATACCACCCATATACAAGGGGGTATTAGAATAACGACGAATGGGTAAATTATCATTTTTACAAAGTGAATATGTGTCTTAGATTCGGAATTTAACTTGGTGCATATGCTAAAATTAGCGAATGTATTCTACCAAATGAGAGTTCGAGGCATGTTACGGCAAATCTCCTAAAATAAAAATATTTTTTTCCATCTAGAAATGCCGAATTTTATTGCATCGGTAAACCGGGCGAGAGGAATAAAGGTAAACCAGCTTTCATCAACAGGTGAAAGCTTAAATAAGTGATGAAATACATCCAGTAACAAAATTTTATTAGAAGCTTTACAGAACAATTCGAAAAGGATAATTATGTTAATAGCATGTGGGTGTAGTTGACCTATTCCCACTTTAAACAACTCTATAACACCAAGAAAGAAATCGGAAACGGGCATCCTAAAATTTCCATGATAGAACGAACTCTCATAAATTTCAACTTTGTCCTTATGGGGACGATGAGCTCGATCATCACTAGAAGGAGCAATAGGTGAAAGATCACGAAAAGATAGATACAACGCCATTAATTGGTGAATATGATCATTGGTAACAGATTATTTAAAATTTCAACTCTTAATTTGTTTAAAATTATGTCTTCGTCGGTTGACGTACCAATTTGGGGATTTCTATGTAACGACGTCATATAATGAAATTACGAACACCTACGCAAAAACAACGATTAAAAAGAAAGGATGATACACTAACCTTTGAATTGGGTGATCGACGAACACTAAATGGAGAAGATGAATACACAAAAAGGGCGGAAAAACTAAGAAACCAACAAGCAGAGTCTTTGTAAATTTTGAATTTCCCAACTTAGGTGTGTTTTTATAGGAAACTAAATGGTTTAATCATGGACGTACACGTGGCAAAATCTAATGACCTTATAAGTATTTTTAAAACTGAAGCATTGGCGCGTTAAATAAGTTACCGCTAGTGACGTGCCTAGTCAATCAGCATGCAATTTTATGACACAATTATGATTATAGAAACCAATTGTGCGTTTCCATGGAAAATAAATCGATTATTATATTTGCGACAAGCGGGTAAAAGACATTTTATGAGTTTGACATGCAAAAATTATCACTTTAACATATTAAACTGGGGGACTTCATTGTATATGCGGCCGCACATATTTAAATCCGCAACATTGTGATGTGCAATCATGATGCGTATGTTCGTTTGTGACGACCCGGTAATTTCCGACCAAATTTAAACTTAATCTTTATATAATTTCGACAAGATAAGCAAAGTCTGTAATGTTGAGTCTCAAAAATTTTGAACTGTTTTCATATATGCAATTACCCTTCGACTGTTCTCGACGATTCACGAACAACTATTTATAAATAGATACATATATATTTATAAACATATATATATATATATATATATATATATATATATATATATATATATATATATATATATATATATATAAATTCGAAATATAATTTGAAATATTATATTATTTAGTTATTAGAATTAATTTTGTAAAATAAAATAATAAAAGATATAATAAAATTTATTATTAAAATGAACCTATATATAGATATAAAAGTTTATTGTATATACTTATTAATTAATTGTAATACTCGGTTGACATTTCGTTGGTGTTCATATAGATCTAAAACGAGTTTAGAAAGATTTAAAATAAAGGTTGAACTGTAAATTGATCACGAAGATTTTAGGTTTGATAGAAGTATTTTTATCTTTTTAAGTTAAATTATAATACTCCGTACATATTATTTTGGAACTGAAAATATATAATGGACGAACATTTTTGATCAGGTTTCAAACAGTTAATGACCAGAATAAATAAATGGACTTAATTTAAAAATTGGGATTTTTTCTGAAGACTTTCGTATATTAACTGATTAGCAATTGACACAATAGTACTTCGTAATTAAAACTGTCGGCAGTGTAATAGTTTAATACACCCGTGATATCTAGAATTATGAAAGGGGACTGTGTTTGTTCTATAGAGATCGTATCTCATATATTACTATGTTTTATATATATATATATATATATATATATATATATATATATATATATGTATATATATATATATATGTATATATATATATATATATGTATATATATATATGTATATATATATATATATATGTATATATATATATATATATACATATATATACATATATATACATATATATATATATATATACATATATATACATATATATATATACATATATATATATATATATATATATATATATATATATATATATAACCTATATGCATACATGATCACACTCCCTTCACCATTTTCACACTTCACCTCTCACCACCGTAACCACCAAGCCATCACCACCTCCGGCAATACACCACCACCACAAGCGGCCACCACAATCCACCTCCACCATCTTCGCGATTAAATTTTTCTTTCTTTGCTATTTTTTAATCAAACCCGTTTGAAATCATTGTGGTTACTATTACTATGCAAAACCATCACCATGTTTTTCTGTTTCTAGCTACTTTTGTTTCTGTTTGGTTTATCCCATTGCTACCACCTCACAACCGAGTACCACCATCAAAAACCTACTCGCCACTTTCCTCCTTCATTTGAACCACCCTCTTCAAAACCCATTTACTAACTACAACTTTCGATTACCAAAGAAAACCCACTTGTATCTTTTTGGTCGAATTCTATTGTTCATGTTTCAAACGAAACCCCATAACTAACACTTGTAACTAATATTACTACAAGGCTACTGTGGTATCCATCTGTTTCTGTTACCAAATCGAAGTCAAGACCACCCAACCATCGAATCATCTTGTAAGTTTCTATCTCCTGGTTCATTGTAGACTACCATCTCACTCACTTTATATCTCTCTATATCTCCCTCTATCTACCGTAAACTGCTACCCATCGAACCACCACCAATTATCCACCACCGTCGCTTTCTTTTCTTTCTTTTCTCTAATTTGCAACCGAAACAACCATCCTCATAACCTGCAATTATTTTTGCTGCTACTGTTTTGTTTCATAACCAGTTAATAAAACAAACCTCCAACTCTTGTGTAACACCCCGTTTTTCCCCGTACATGATTTATAGGTGTATCGCGTATGTACGATAGGTATATGAAGGAATTGAGACATGTTCGCGCGTTAAAATTCTTGTATGCGAAAAGTGATCAGACCAAGTTAAAGGTCGCGACGCGGAGGAGTGGGTCACGGCGCGACATTACAAATAAATCAGGATCAGAAGGCATGGTAAGGAAGGCACCAGACCACGCCTTGGGTCGCGGCGCGACAAGGCTCGTCGCGGAGCGGTATTTCACTGGTTTCAATTTCAGGAGGCTCGACAAACAAGCATTAAAACACGCGTATTCTCGCGGAGCGACAAAGAGGGCCGCGGTGCGGCGTTCTGAGCGGACTGGTACCAGGTTTTTGTAATTTTAAATAAGGTTCAAGGGCATTTTGGTCATTTCACATATGGTGCAGATTTAAGCCTCAATTCTGGTCCACTCATTCATTTATTTCATTTTCTTTTCCATTTTTATTCCACCTTTTCTCTCAAAACATAAATACTTCAAATCATTCAAGTGGGATTTTGGAAAGAAAGATTCGGGTTTTGATCGAAGGTGTAAGAGGCAACTTTGTTCTCCTCGTTCTTAGCTACAATTTGATACTAGCGGTAAGCTCTAACTCCGAATTTTATTTTTCATGTTCATCATCTAAATTTGGGGCTTTTGATTGCATGATTCATAGATGGAACCCATTTAGTTGTTAATTGAAGATTAACACCAAGATTCGGGTTTATAAGTGATGAAGGCGGGTTTTGGGTTGGTTAATGATTTAACCATGTTTAAGGCTAGTAAATGGTGTATAATCACTAGTGTTAGTGATTATGGAAGTATTGGAAATCATTTGAGGTGTCTTGGTTGACTAATTTTGAAATGGGTCAAAATTAGGGTTTTGGTGTCAATTTGGGCAAGACAAGTGTTTAACACTTGTGTTCGGGTTTAATTGGCTTATTAGGACCATTGTCACTAGTGATAGTGATTATCGGTTAGTTTGGGCGCGGTTTGTGCTTAGAGGTGCAATTGGGTCGAGATTGCACTAGTTGTCAATTTGGGTTGGTTTGTAAATCCTCCCTAATTGTGTTGTTTGTTATGTGATATTGGAATAGGTACATTCCATCGGCGAGTTGCAAATTATTCGGTAGCATTCTTCAAGGCGACAAGGTGAGTGTTAATATCCTATGTGCATATGTATGTGTAGGATGGGTGCGGGTCGGATGAAGTGATTCTCGGATATAGAGCTCACTTTACATATAGGTGGATTTGATGGACTTGTGTATGTGTCCAATTAGCACGGTTGTGCATTTTGGTTGACCATTTTTGACGAGGTGCACACTTTGTGTGTACGTTATCACATGTGATTGTGATGTGGACTATTTAACCCCAAATGGCGAAGGGTTGATATTGAATCGTGTTGTGAATTGGATAACCCCAATGGCGAAGGGTTTATGGGAGAAGGGAGTCATGTGTAGATGCGGATTCACGATGACGCGTGTAGTTCGGTCATCTTATCAGAAGTGAGTCTCGTGTAGTTCGGATTCACGATGACGCGTGTAGTTCGGTCATCTTATTGAGGTAGTGATCTCGTGTGGTTTCAGATTCACTAAGGCTCGTGTAGTTCGGCCAACCTCGATGTTGTTGTGGTATTGAAGATAGTAGTCTTGTGTGGATGCGGATTTACTAACGCTCGTGTAGTTCGGTCAATTTTCATTTTGGTATTTGGTTTTCGGTATTCGGGTTAAGGGGTTAACCTAGGGCAGTTTACGCTTTGTTATATATTGTCGTATTGTTGTGATGTAGCTAACCCTCCGGGTGTAGCTTATTGCTGTTGTTCACATCGTCGTTAGTGAACTTATATTTGTTGTTAACTTAGCTTGTTGCTTATTGATCGTACAGTATGCTTAGCTTAGCTTGCCTTTATGCTTGGATGCTCCGGTATGCGTTATTTGATTACTTGTGTGGCGTTTTCATTTTATGCATATATATGTATGTAGTATATTCTCACTCACTAAGCGTTAGCTTACTCTCTCGTTGTTTACATTTTTTATAGATTTGCATGGAGGCGGTGGCTCGGGTAAGCATGAGAACTAGTGGACTCGCGTAGTTTGCTTTAGATGATGTGCTTTTGGAGTTATTAGGATTGGGTAGCGTATCCCCAATCATCTTGCTCGGTTTTGTTAGTTATTTAACTCATGTATTAAATGTTTTAAAGTTATTAAACTTACTATTGTATTAAATATGTTTTTGGAAACATAATTGGGACCTAAATGTTAATGATATTAATGAATTATAAAGAAAAAAAATTTATGGGCCGGTTTAAATACGGGTTGGGTTATTTCAAGTGGTATCAGAGCATGGTCTAAGGAATTTAGGCGACTTGAGATAGGTGCCTAGACTTAGACTTTTGTCTGAGCTTATTTATTGCAGGAATTGTAGGTGAACGGGTCAGAACGGGTTATAGTTAGTGCCTTGTTTGTAGGTGGACTAACGTTTATTTTAATATGTGGATACTATTAATATATTATCGCGTTGTGTATTGTTTATGTTGTGTTGGTTTATATCATCAAGCGAGGTGGTCGTTGTACTAACGAGTTGATACGGCGTGTGTGCGTAATAAGGACTTGCAAACCTTATTACGGGTGCAAATCGTGTCTAACGAGTGATGTAAGACGAGTGTTGAGCAAGATGGGGCGGTGTTGTGCGTGTGGTTTTATACGTTCGTGGACTAATCGTTTTGCATTCTTTAGAATGACGACGCGAAACGAGATCGAGACGAATGACGTCGAGTTTAGCGCTAGAGTTGCAGCCGCCGTTGCGGAGCAAATGGGTGCGTTTCGAGAAGAAATGGATAGGAAGTATTCCGAATTTTGAAGTAGTAGTGAAATGGAGCGTTGTCTTAAGAGCTTCATGAGGACTAAACCCCCGATGTATGATGGGAAACCAGATCCTTTGGTTAGCACAACATGGATCTCGGATGTCGAAGGGTGTTTTCGTACTATTGAATGCCCTCCTGAGAAAAAGACAAGACTCGCTACTAGTTTGTTGCGAGGTAGGTCGAAGGATTGGTTGGATGGTAAGATTGATCTTATCGGTGGTGAGCCGTTTATGGCGTTATCGTGGGACGGGTTTAAGGAGGAATTCTTTGAGGAGTTCCGGACATCCGCTTACTTGTCGGAATTGCATAGTGAGTTGCGAAATTTGCAACAGGGTTCTATGGACTTGAATACTCTCAAGACGACCTTTATGGCTAAGGCTCGTTTTTGCCCAGAGTATTTGGGGAATAATCGTTTGTTGATGGAGGATTTCTATCGAACTTTGAATGATGACTTGAAGAATAAAATTAGCCGGGTTACGCGAAGTTGTTTGCAGAGTTATTCGCGGTGGCTAGGGGTTTCAAGTCGTATTCGCGATCAAAGATTGGTGAACCTTCAGGTGAGAGAAGAGTTGTTTCGTATGGTGCTCCAAGTAAGAGGACTAAGGGTCCGAGTGTGAGCACGAGTGGTACACGGATGAGTATATCAGATTCTAGTGCGTCTAGGTGTTACAATTGTGGCGTGAGGGGTCACAAGTCTTGGGAATGTTCGGTGCCAAAGGGTGATGGTATGGTGTGCTTCAATTGCCAAGAAGAAGGACATCGTAAGTCGGAGTGTCCCGAGTTAGTGGGGACGGGTGCGGCAAGGAGACGTTAAGGTACATTTTGTTTTAATAAATATGTCCTTTGATTATTTATTATGTGCCGTTGAGTTTGGATTTGTTAAATGCATTGTGTTGTGCATGTTATTGTTATGGGTGACGTTCCTAATGGAAGTACCCTATGGTGATGTTTTGAATTGCCGGGTGAAGGGCGTAAGACTTGGTGTAACCAAGCATTCCTTAGTGTTGAGAAATGTTTCTACCAAGCCATGGGTGTGGGCTTTGGTGTTCGGATGTTAGAGCGTGTTCGCTTTCGTGTTGAAGTTAATGAACCATGGGGTTCGATGGGTGGATAGAACCCTTGAGATCGAGTGTTTTGGGTCTCGATGTATGTTCGTAATGGAGTCTACATGACGCGATGTTAGGTGCCTCTTTCATAACTACTAGCGTGGAATTTGACTCCGATTGTGTTGCGGTTACATTGTACTTAGGGTACCCTAGACAAACCCTTAGGTACATGAGTGACTAGGTGGAAAATTTGACAAACTATAGAAATTGGTTAACTGCGAGAGTAAAGTTTGTATACTTGTGGTGAACTCTCTGTTCGAAGTGTTTAAGGATTGGTAAAAATCCTTCGTATGCTCAAGATTGGAGCAAGATGTGGTGATGGGTCGTGTGATCTCAATTGTTAGTAAAGTCTACCCTTGGTAGCATTGTACGGTTGTACAAGGTGCGGTTATGGGACGTAGTTTCAAGTGGGGGAGTTACACTCCCGCACGAGGAGGTTTTAGTGTGAGATTTCGGATGATACTCTTAGTAGATCCGGGATTTATGTCGAGACCTAGAGTTGGTCAATTGTGGTAAAAGTACGATTTGGAATAAATTGTACTTATGGTTTTAGATTTAAATTATCACCGAGGTGGTAATGTGGTGAATCTCATTTAGAGATAATGTACGTGTTTAACGAGCAAGGTGAGATCCCTCGGTTAAGGGATGTGTGTGTCGGATTCTCTTTTAGAAGAATTATTGTCTTGAGCCTATGTGCGAAATAGGTGGTTCTTGCTCGATTGTGGTGGCGATGTGTACACGTACGAGTGATGCGTGTACGTATATAATGTATTTATTTGTGTAGCGTGGAATGTGAAATTGTCGCGGTGTTCACGACACCACACTCTACGTAACGAGTGGAATTGGCGCGGTGTTCAAGACACCACATTGTCATGGGGGTGAGTTAGTCGCGGTGTTTAAGACATCACCCGAGGGATTAGTGATTACGTGGTGTATGTACACTAATGGATGGTTAGTGTAATCCGTTAGGATTCACTATGGCATAGCAATGCGCGATGTTACGCTACTCATTGTACGAGGCCAAAAGAGCGTGTGTGATGGGAGTAGTGTTATATCGGCATGGTATAACAGTATCGGGAAATGCGAGTACCGGTGGGAAATGCGAGTACCATTCCTGTGTTGAGAATTGGGAGTGGATCACGTGTGAATGCGGATTCACGGTGACACGTGTAGTTCGGTCATCTTATTATGGAAGTGAGTCTCGTATAGTTCGGATTCACAATGACACGTGTGGATGCGGTCATTATATTGAGGAAGTGAGTATCGTGTAGTTCGGATTCACAATGACACGTGTGGATGCGGTCATTCTTTTGGGATAGTGATTCTCGTGTAGTTCGGATTCACTAGGGCGCGTGTAGTTCGGCCAATCCCTATTGTTGTGCAGTGGAGGTAGTGGGTCGCGTGTGGTTGCGGATTCACTAAGGCGCGTGTAGTTTTCAGCCAGCCTTCATGTTGTGTGATCTATTGGTTGTTTTATACGCCAATGGTGGGGTCGTAAGGACCATGTTGTGTGATCTGTTGGTTGTTTTATACGCCAATGGTGGGGTAGTAAGTACCATTTTGGTGTGAATAGTGATGCAATAGTCGTATTTTGCTCACGTGTTTGTGGTAGTTGCGTATTAGACGTGTTTGCGCACTACAAGGGATGTTAAGTGGTAAGTGTTATCCGTGAGATTTCACTTTTATATGGTATTCATCGGTTAGATGGTTGACTTTAGTTTGGGACGTGTTTACTGTGATGACCCGGGAATTTCCGACCAAATCTAAACTTAATTTTATATGATCTTGACACAATAAGCAAAATCTGTAATGTTGAGTCTTGAAAGTTTTGAAATCTATATTCATGTAATCAATTACCCTTTGACTGTGCTCGACGATTCACGAACATTTGCTTGTAAACAACTATATATATATATATATATATATATATATATATATATATATATATATATATATATATATATATATATATATATATATATAATTATAAATGTAAGTAGTAGAAATTATAAAAATGTTATTTATTCATTAAATTAAAAATGTAAAATATAGTTAATACATTATTGGTAGTATTATGGTTATTAGTAAAATTATAAGTTTAATTAGTATTAGGATTATTGAAGGTATCATTATTAATCTGATTACTAAATTATTATATTATTTAGGATTGTTAGTTTCATTATTCTTACTAGTATTATTATGATGTAATATCATCTTTATTATAAATATTACTAGTTTTGATATTAAAATTAATATTAAAGTTAAATATTAATGTTTGTGTTATTTATAATAATATGTTTCCTTAATATGAAAACAAATACATATATATATTGATATATAAATTTCAGATAAATAGATATATAGATATAAAATACTGGGATATGTACAGATTATACATATATACATAATACAGACATATATAATTTAATAGTATAAGTAATGATATTATTAGTATTATCTTTTTCGTATTAAACCTATTATTATTTTCTATTATTATTGTTATTAATATTAGCAATTCTTATTATTATCATTAAGATATAAATAATTAATAACATTAGTTAAAAATCAGATTTTTATAAACAAACATAGTCACAGATATATATAGTTATACGGAATACTGCTATATACATATGATATACGAAATACAGAGGTACATATATAAATACAGATATTTCTTTTTATAAATACATATACTAATATACAAATACAGTCCTATACAGATACGTATACATAAATAAATATATAACTGAGTATTCTGTTTCCTTTCACAATCGGACTTTATTGAATTTTGCTTCTGTCTAATCGATCCTATATCAGATTCATCCAATTATATGATCTGTTAACAACCCTTATCATACTTTAAGTTATTTTATTTTATTTCTTGTACGATTTATGATCCTTGTCGATTCACTTTGCTACAAAACAACTGCAAACGAATCTAACACTGTGTTAATATCTATATTACGTTCTAGTTAACACCTAAAGCAATTCAAGAAGAGAGAGAACAGAAATTCAAACAATTTATAAAATATACAGGTCGATATCTCTGTTTCCTTCCATTTTTCTAAAATCCTCGAATTCAAAAATAAATTCAAAATGTAATAATGCCATTGTGTTAGAAATATTTCGTTTAAAATGTCTGCAAAGTTTCAAAATTCAATTCATTGTATCGAAATCGAATTTGTGAGTCAAACGTTTGAATTGAAAAACAACGAATCTGTTCATCTAAAATTCGTGACAGTTTTGATGTTTTAAGTTTAACTGATGATTCAGATAGTTTCTAATATCAATTTAGAACCTTTTTCATTTAGATATCATGGTCTGAAACATCTTAGATTTTGATTTTGATGTTCGGGTGGTGTTCTTGAGTTCGAAGCCACTACAGCATTTTATTTATTTATTTTCTATTTGAACAAGACAGCCCAACCACATCCCAATAATCTATGTTTTCATTACACTTCCTAATTCATACAATTAAACTCGTTAATAAGTTAGATTTTAGTTTCCTGTCGATCCTGGGTATTATGAAAGAGAGGTAGAAATAAGAAATAAATAATACGGTTTAAGTGGTATCGGGTTGAGCATATATCAGGATAAACAGAAACGGATCAGTGGCTATGGAAGTTGACGGGTGAGCGGGAGGTCGTGGGTTCGAGTCCTGTCTGCTGCAATTCTTTTTAGGGGAAACTTTAAAAGGGTATAATCTTTTTAACTTTCATTTTTTTTATTATTATTATTATCATATTTACAATTACAAGTATTACAATTATTGCTATCACAAATACTAATATAAGTATCATGGATATTAATACCATTTTAGTATGATCTTTAAGTACTATTATTATCAACACTAATATTGTTACCATTAATACTAAAAATATCATTACTTTTAAAATCTATCAGGTTATTAAAAATTGGTACTATCATCGAAGTTAACATTTTAATAAAAATTATTAATTTATTATTATTAATAAAAGCTAACATTATTATTATTATTATTATTATTATTATTATTATTATTATTATTATTATTATTATCATTATTATTATTATTATTATTATTATTATTATTATTATTATTATTATTATGACTATCATGATCTTTAACTTCGTATTATTACAAATATCAACTTTTACAAACAGATGATATTTTTATAAAAATATATTTATTATAAGTTATACTAATAATACATAATATTATGTTCTAACTAATATAATATTATAACGTTACTTAAATTATATATATATCAAATAAGTATCATAACAAAATATATAAATTTGCTCAATTATGATTCTATGTGTTAATATATATACTTAATATAGGTTCGTGAATCCAAGGCCAACCCTGCATTGTTCAGTTTATCTAATGTCGTCATATGTATTTTTATCACAAAATACATTAGGTGAGTTTCATTTACCTTTTTACCCTTTATTTTTTTGGGCTGAGAATACATGCGCGATTTTTATAAATGTTTGACGAAATAGACACAAGTAATTGAAATTATATTCTATGGCTAGATTATTAAACTGAATATGCCCCCTTTATAGTCTGGTAATCTAAGAATTAGGGAACAGACACCCTAATTGACGTGAATCCTAAAGATAGATCTATTGGGCCCAACAAGCCCCATCCAAAGTACCGGATGCTTTAGTACTTTGAAATTTATATCATGTCCGAAGGAGGATCCCGGAATGATGGGGATATTCTTATATGCATATTGTGAATGTCGGTTACCAGGTGTTCAATCCATATGAATGATTATTTTTGTCTCTATGTATGGGACGTATATTTATGAGAACTGAAAATGAAATCTTGTGGTCTATTAAAATGATGGAAATGATTATTTATGTTAAACTAATGAACTCATCAACCTTTTGGTTGACACTTTAAAGCATGTTTATTCTCAGGTATTAAAAAAATCTTCCGCTGTACATTTGCTCATTTTAGAGATATTATTTGGAGTCATTCATGACATATTTCAAAAGACGTTGCATTCGAGTCGTCGAGTTCATCAAGATCATTATTAAGTCAATTATAGTTGGATGTATTATGAAATGTTATGCATGTCGTCAACTTTCAATGAAAATGATAGTTTGTCTTTTTAAAACGAATGCAATGTTTGTAAAATGTATCATATAGAGGTCAAGTACCTCGCGATATAATCAACTATTATGAATTGTTTATAATCGATATGGACTTCGTCCGGATGGATTAGGACGGGTCACTTCAGTTGGTATCAGAGCGGTGGTCTTAGCGAACCAGGTCTGCATTAGTGTGTATAACTGATAAGTCGTTAGGATGCATTAGTGAGTCTGGACTTCGACCGTGTCTGCATGTCAAAAGTTTTGCTTATCATTAGTGTCGAAAATTATTTGCTTATCATCCTTAAAGTCTAGACATGTCTTATTGCCTCTATTGCATAGACAGTGTATAGATAAATTCATATCTTAGCGTATCTGTTATTGTTACCTTTGCCTGACAGCTTCCGTAGATTCCTCCATAACTTATGGGATTTTGGTATTATATATGCATATGTAAATTATGTATTGCAGGGTACTAATCTCCCTCCTATAGTCTATTTCTTATCAAAAATCCTTCATCTGATCGTACGAGATGAATCCCTTAACCAGTTCGAGTTCCTCAGATTTTGATAGCTATTCCGATAGTTATTCCGACAGCTATTCCGACATGGATATTCACCTAATCTCCGAAAGCGGTGTCACCAGAATGAATTAACCAATCAGCCATCCCCAAATCATCTGATGGATTCGTAGTCGACTTAATCAATGGAGACGCGAAGAAGGCGATCCTTTTCGTCAACCGAATTCACCTCTTGACGAAGAACCTCAAGCACTTACCGACTAACCCATTCGAAACACCATTTCCACATTCATTTCCAGAGTATCTCGTCACGATTATATTCTATCTAAAATTTTAAACCTTATTCATTCGCTCGTTGCTACCAACAATCATCCCGGAGTAATAAGTCAACGAGCTTCGCACCCGAGTTGTAGCCTTGAAAAAAAAATATGGTGCAAAATGTACCAGCTTCAGCAACATCAACGACACCAACAGTACCATCAACATCAATACCAGTACCACCAACAACCCAAGTTCAACATCTCACACCTCAACATCTCATTATGTACCTCGAGTATAATCATCGTTCTACGTATCATTCTACGTATCATTCTACATCAATTATCTTAGTTCTTCATGGCGATCATGTAATCTCTAATGTTTTAGAGATTATGTATTCTAGTTCTAACGGTAAATCAGATGAGTTTAATATCACATTAACTCGTTAAATCTGTATTACATCTGAAGAAAATATACATACATATATTTTCATAAAGACTGTAATGAAAAATTCTTGTTCAAAATATTATTTGTGAAATTTTTTTAACGGGTAGGTAATACCCGAGAGATATATAAATTCATAATTAATATATTACATTCTTCGATTCTAATTCAGTAAATCATCAAATATACTCCCTATTTTCACAACAGTATACCTTCTTTTATAAGAAATCAAAACAACCATACTCATTCAAATTCAATTACATATTTTGATTTTGAAATCTAGGAATGCAACTCGAGATATAAGTAAAACCATCACTCTTAGATCCTTACATTTTTCAAAGCTATACTTTGACTTCAAAACTGTGATAGAACATCACTTTTATTTGTAACACTCAGAAAGATATGAGAATCAATCGAGATTCATGGTGATTTCATCCTTTGGATATTGACAATGACAATCTGCATTTAAAACCCTTCGAAATTTCGAAAGACACTTCAAATAATGAACAATCGAGATGATGATCTAACCACACATTACCCGAAGTCTTGTACCTGAAAAACTTTCGAAACCAAGATTATAGTTTAACACGTATCCGCGTCGAATTCTTTATCATTTATTAGCAAAAACAACCTCACGATTCCTTTTCAAAATAGCCAGTTTTGTCACAGCTCCAGCAAGACAACTTTGACTCTTCAATCGGACTAGCCTTATTATAACTTCGATAGATACGTGGCCCTTTCACCATCATTACTGGGGAACCTTTCATATCTCACCACATTAGCAGTAAACTTATCAACAACTTCATTAACCATCGACTTAAGCCTCTCCGAAAAGTCACTATACTTATTCATTGAAACCCTATCTTTTACTCATCCGCATCTTGCAACAAGAATGGTCATACCAATTACTGAAAATCAGTAATCAGTATTTTGGAATCTCGCAGCGTTTCTACTTCAATAAGTTATATATACATATAACGTCTACCTTCTAAACTTACACACTTCGAATGTGACGTTTCTGAAAAACATCGCAAACTATGAACTAGTTCTCGAAAAGCTAATGAAGCAGCAAAAACTGTAAACGACTTTAACAGTCAAAAGTTTGATGAAAAAGAATAGTGTGTTGGTAAAACTTAGAAAAATAAAAGGTTTGGAACTGGAAAATGGATTGAGCAAAGTATGAAAGAGGCTGGGGATAAATCACAAAGACTAAACCTGCCTTCAAAGAATACAAATGATTCAGTACCTGCTGAAGTCGTTAACGAATACCTTGCTCATTACTCTAAAAACTTTGTGGATAATATTCTTCATCATCATCACATCTTAAACATTCTAAGATATCATCGTACCTTTCATTATAAATATCCTCGATATTTCTGAAGATATTTTCACAACTATTCATATCTGAAATCAATTATCTCTTTACAATATCTGTGTTACAACATAAAAGAAACTGTGTTAGTCTCTAAATTCTGAAAAATTCGAATTTAAAATATGAATGTTTTTGAAGTAATGTTGGGAACTGAAGCATGAGTTAGTATAATATAATGATACTTGATCAACGTGATTATATTACAGTAATTCATGCTGAGTTTCTAATGGAACGTGATGATTCACAGAATATACCGTCATCATGTGCCATTTACACGACTCTTACATTCTACCAAATCTCCAAACATATCAAGAATATATCTACTTGATAGTTCTATCTTTTTCCTTGAATCCTGGTAATTTTACCAACCAAGATCGTGCTATAACAATCTCTCTAGTAGAACATTAGTAATATTCATTCGAAACTCCATACCTACGAATTCTGGACCATTACTTGTAGTACTTAGAGTCGAGAAGAGAATAAAAAGGCAAAGAGCTCCGAATTATAAAAGAAAATATAAAGCTCGACAACAACACATAAATTACAAACCGTTCATATCAATACGTATTGCCACGTAAAGGCACGGGAGAATTAAAATTACTATAACCCCAAGGTAATAGTAAAATAAATAAAATCCTCTAGTGGTAAATGAAAAAGAAGAATGACAGATATGAAAGTTAGGAGTATATCAAGAATCATTATTGGATGGATTAGGATGTGGCATTTCATTTACTTTTAGCATTGTACTTGGTATGGTACGCTAAAGGGTTGATGTCTCGGTACGAGATTGGTGGAGTTTTCCCGATAGGAGGGATTGAGCAAGTTTTAGTGCTCGGATTTGTGGACTTGATAAATCGCGAATGACGATTTAGTTGTTAAGGGTAACTCTATGATAAGAATTTCCTAGAGGAGTTGGAAGGATACGTGGCGGATTCGCGTATTCTAAGTGATTGTTATAGACTTCGGATGTCGCGTGTATTGCACGGCTCGAAATGCGTGCAAGTGTGTAATTAGTTAATGAATTAATCTTCGGGTTAATAAGGAATGTGTTGGAAGTCGGATTGGAACGATTGTTTGAGAACCATTGAGTGTAGGTTCGATTTGGTTAAGTGATTAGGATCACGAGGACGTGATCGAATCTAAGTGGGGGAGAGTTGTAACACCCCGTTTTTCCCCGTACATGATTTATAGGTGTATCGCGTATGTACGATAGGTGTATGAATGAATTGAGACATGTTCGTGCGTTAAAATTCTTGTATGCAAAAAGTGATCAGACCAAGTTAAAGGTCGCGGTGCGGAGGAGTGGGTCGCGGCGCAACATTACAATAAATCAGGATCAGGAGGCATGGTAAGGAAGGCACCAGACCACGCCTTGGGTCTCGGCGCGACAAGGCTTGTCGCGGCGCGGTATTTCACTGGTTTCAATTTCAGGAGGCTCGACAAACAAGCATTAAAACACGCGTATTTTTGCGGCGCGATGAAGAGGGCTGCGGCGCGCCGTTCTGGGCGGACTGGTACCAGGCTTTTGTAATTTTAAATAAGGTTCAAGGGCATTTTGGCCATTTCACTTATGGGGCAGATTTAAGCCCCAATTCTGGTCCACTCATTCATTTATTTCATTTTCTTTTCCATTTTTATTCCACCTTTTCTCTCAAAACATAAATACTTCAAATCATTCAAGTGGGATTTTGGAAAGGAAGATTCGGGTTTTGATCGAAGGTGTAAGAGGCAACTTTGTTCTCCTCGTTCTTAGCTACAATTTGATACTAGCGGTAAGCTCTAACTCCGAATTTCATTTTTCGTGTTCATCATCTAAATTTGGGGCTTTTGATTGTATGATTCATAGATGAAACCCATTTAGTTGTTAATTGAAGATTAACACCAAGATTTGGGTTTATAAGTGATGAAGGCGGGTTTTGGGTTTGTTAATGATTTAACCATGTTTAAGGCTAGTAAATGGTGTATAATCACCAGTGTTAGTGATTATGGAAGTATTGGAAATCATTTGAGGTGTCTTGGTTGACTAATTTTGAAATGGGTCAAAATTAGGGTTTTGGTGTCAATTTGGGCAAGACAAGTGTTTAACACTTGTGTTCGGGTTTAATTGGCTTATTAGGACCATTGTCACTAGTGTTAGTGATTATCGGTTAGTTTGGGCGCGGTTTGTGCTTGGAGGTGCAATTGGGTCAAGATTGCACTAGTTGTCAATTTGGGTTGGTTTGTAAATCCTCCCTAATTGTGTTGTTTGTTATGTAATATTGGAATAGCTACATTCCATCGGCGAGTGGCGAATTATTCGGTAGCATTCTTCAAGGCGACAAGGTGAGTGTTAATATCCTATGTGCATATGTATGTGTAGGATGGGTGCGGGTCAGGTAAAGTGATTCTCGGCTATAGAGCTCACTTCACATATAGATGGATTTGATGGACTTGTGTATGTGTCCAATTAGCACGGTTGTACGTTTTGGTTGACCACCTTTGACGAGGTGCACACTTTGTGTGTACGTTATCACATGTGATTGTGATGTGGACTATTTAACCCCAAATGGCAAAGGGTTGATATTGAATCGTGTTGTGAATTGGATAACCCCAATGGCAAAGGGTTGATGGGAGAAGTGAGTCACGTGTGGATGCGGATTCACGATGAAGCGTGTAGTTCGGTCATCCTATCGGAAGTGAGTCTCGTGTAGTTTGGATTCACGATGACGCGTGTAGTTCGGTCATCTTATTGAGGTAGTGATCTCGTGTGGTTTCGGATTCACTAAGGCTCGTGTAGTTCGGCCAACCTCGATATTGTTGTGGTATTGAAGATAGTAGTCTCGTGTGGATGCAGATTTACTAAGGCTCGTGTAGTTTGGCCAATCTTCATTTTGGTATTTAGTTTTCGGTATTCGGGTTAAGGGGTTAACCTTGGGTGGTTTACGCTTTGTTATATATTGTCGTATTGTTGTGATGTAGCTAACCCTCCGGGTGTAGCTTATTGGCGTTGTTCACATCGTCGTTAGTGAACTTATATTTGTTGTTAACTTAGCTTGTTGCTTAGTAATCGTACGGTATGCTTAGCTTAGCTTGCCTTTATGCTTGGATGCTCTGGTATGCGTTATTTGATTACTTGTGTGGCGTGTCCATTTTATGCATATATATGTATGTAGAATATTCTCACTCACTAGGTGAAATGTCCCGTTCTTATGGATTAAAAACGTTCCATATTAATTAATTTCGTTGCGAGGTTTTGACCTCTATATGAGACGTTTTTCAAAGACTGCATTCGTTTTAAAACAAACCATAACCTTTATTTCATCAATAAAGGTTTAAAAAGCTTTACGTAGATTATCAAATAATGATAATCTAAAATATCCTGTTTACACACGACCATTACATAATGGTTTACAATACAAATATGTTACAACAAAATAAGTTTCTTGAATGCAATTTTTACACAATATCATACAAGCATGGACTCCAAATCTCGTCCTTATTTAAGTATGCGACAGCGGAAGCTCTTAATAATCACCTGAGAATAAACATGCTTAAAACGTCAATAAAAATGTTGGTGAGTTATAGGTTTAACCTATATATATCAAATCATAATAATAGACCACAAGATTTCATATTTCAATACACATCCCATACATAGAGATAAAAATCATTCATATGGTGAACACCTGGTAACCGATATTAACAAGATGCATATATAAGAATATCCCCATCATTCCGGGGCACCCTTCGGATATGATATAAATTTCGAAGTACTAAAGCATCCGGTACTTTGGATGGGGTTTGTTAGGCCCAATAGATCTATCTTTAGGATTCGCGTCAATTAGGGTGTCTGTTCCCTAATTCTTAGATTACCAGACTTACTAAAAAGGGGCATATTCGATTTCGATAATTCAACCATAGAATGTAGTTTCACGTACTTGTGTGTATTTTGTAAATCATTTATAAAACCTGCATGTATTCTCATCCCAAAAATATTAGATTTTAAAAGTGGGACTATAACTCATTTTCACAGATTTTTACTTCGTCGGGAAGTAAGACTTGGCCACTGGTTGATTCACGAACCTATAACAATATATACATATATATCAAAGTATGTTCAAAATATATTTACAACACTTTTAATATATTTTGATGTTTTAAGTTTATTAAGTCAGCTGTCTTTGTTAGTAACCTACAACTAGTTGTCCACAGTTAGATGTACAGAAATAAATCGATAAATATTATCTTGAATCAATCCACGACCCAGTGTATACGTATCTCAGTATTGATCACAAATCAAACTATATATATTTTGGAATCAACCTCAACCCTGTATAGCTAACTCCAACATTCACATATAGAGTCTATGGTTGTTCCGAAATATATATAGATGTGTCGACATGATAGGTCGAAACATTGTATACGTGTCTATGGTATCTCAAGATTACATAATATACAATACAAGTTGATTAAGTTATGGTTGGAATAGATTTGTTACCAATTTTCACGTAGCTAAAATGAGAAAAATTATCCAATCTTGTTTTACCCATAACTTCTTCATTTTAAATCCGTTTTGAGTGAATAAAATTGCTATGGTTTCATATTGAACTCTATTTTATGAATCTAAATAGAAAAAGTATAGGTTTATAGTCGGAAAAATAAGTTACAAGTCATTTTTGTAAAGGTAGTCATTTCAGTCGAAAGAACGACGTCTAGATGACCATTTTAGAAAACATACTTCCACTTTGAGTTTAACCATAATTTTTGGATATAGTTTCATGTTCATAATAAAAATCATTTTCTCAGAATAACAACTTTTAAATCAAAGTTTATCATAGTTTTTAATTAACTAACCCAAAACAGCCCGCGGTGTTACTACGACGGCGTAAATCCGGTTTTACGGTGTTTTTCGTGTTTCCAGGTTTTAAATCATTAAGTTAGCATATCATATAGATATATAACATGTGTTTAGTTGATTTTAAAAGTCAAGTTAGAAGGATTAACTTTTGTTTGCGAACAAGTTTAGAATTAACTAAACTATGTTCTAGTGATTACAAGTTTAAACCTTCGAATAAGATAGCTTTATATGTATGAATCGAATGATGTTATGAACATCATTACTACCTTAAGTTCCTTGGATAAACCTACTGGAAAAGAGAAAAATGGATCTAGCTTCAACGGATCCTTGGATGGCTCGAAGTTCCTGAAGCAGAATCATGACACGAAAACAAGTTCAAGTAAGATCATCACTTGAAATAAGATTGTTATAGTTATAGAAATTGAACCAAAGTTTGAATATGATTATTACCTTGTATTAGAATGATAACCTACTGTAAGAAACAAAGATTTCTTGAGGTTGGATGATCACCTTACAAGATTGGAAGTGAGCTAGCAAACTTGAAAGTATTCTTGATTTTATGTAACTAGAACTTGTAGAATTTATGAAGAACACTTAGAACTTGAAGATAGAACTTGAGAGATATCAATTAGATGAAGAAAATTGAAGAATGAAAGTGTTTGTAGGTGTTTTTGGTCGTTGGTGTATGGATTAGATATAAAGGATATGTAATTTTGTTTTCATGTAAATAAGTCATGAATGATTACTCATATTTTTGTAATTTTATGAGATATTTCATACTAGTTTCCAAATGATGGTTCCCACATGTGTTAGGTGACTCACATGGGCTGCTAAGAGCTGATCATTGGAGTGTATATACCAATAGTACATACATCTAAAAGCTGTGTATTGTACGAGTACGAATACAGGTGCATACGAGTAGAATTGTTGATGAAACTGAACGAGGATGTAATTGTAAGCATTTTTGTTAAGTAGAAGTATTTTGATAAGTGTATTGAAATCTTTCAAAAGTGTATAAATACATATTAAAACACTACATGTATATACATTTTAACTGAGTCGTTAAGTCATCGTTAGTTGTTACATGTAAGTGTTGTTTTGAAACCTTTAGGTTAACGATCTTGTTAAATGTTGTTAACCCAATGTTTATAATATCAAATGAGATTTTAAATTATTATATTATCATGATATTATCATGTATGAATATCTCTTAATATGATATATATACATTAAATGTCTTTACAACGATAATCGTTACATATATGTCTCGTTTAACAATCATTAAGTTAGTAGTCTTGTTTTTACATATGTAGTTCATTGTTAATATACTTAATGATATGTTTACTTATCATATTATCATTTTAACTATATATATATCCATATATATGTCATCATATAGTTTTTACAAGTTTTAACGTTCGTGAATCACCGGTCAACTTGGGTGGTCAATTGTCTATATGAAACATATTTCAATTAATCAAGTCTTAACAAGTTTGATTGCTTAACATGTTGGAAACATTTAATCATGTAAATATAAATCTCAATTAATATATATAAACATGGAAAAGTTCGGGTCACTACAGTACCTACCCGTTAAATAAATTTCGTCCCGAAATTTTAAGCTGTTGAAGGTGTTGACGAATCTTCTGGAAATAGATGCGGGTATTTCTTCTTCATCTGATCTTCATGCTCCCAGGTGAACTCGGGTCCTCTACGAGCATTCCATCGAACCTTAACAATTGGTATCTTGTTTTGCTTAAGTCTTTTAACCTCACGATCCATTATTTCGACGGGTTCTTCGATGAATTGGAGTTTTTCGTTGATTTGGATTTCATCTAACGGAATAGTGAGATCTTCTTTAGCAAAACATTTCTTCAAATTTGAGACGTGGAAAGTGTTATGTACAGCCGCGAGTTGTTGAGGTAACTCAAGTCGGTAAGCTACTGGTCCGACACGATCAATAATCTTGAATGGTCCAATATACCTTGGATTTAATTTCCCTCGTTTACCAAATCGAACAATGCCTTTCCAAGGTGCAACTTTAAGCATGACCATCTCTCCAATTTCAAATTCTATATCTTTTCTTTTAATGTCAGCGTAGCTCTTTTGTCGACTTTGGGCGGTTTTCAACCGTTGTTGAATTTGGATGATCTTCTCGGTAGTTTCTTGTATAATCTCCGGACCCGTAATTTGTCTATCCCCCACTTCACTCCAACAAATCGGAGACCTGCACTTTCTACCATAAAGTGTTTCAAACGGCGCCATCTCAATGCTTGAATGGTAGCTGTTGTTGTAGGAAAATTCTGCTAACGGTAGATGTCGATCCCAACTATTTCCGAAATCAATAACACATGCTCGTAGCATGTCTTTAAGCGTTTGTATCGTCCTTTCACTCTGTCCATCAGTTTGTGGATGATAGGCAGTACTCATGTCTAGACGAGTTCCTAATGCTTGCTGTAATGTCTGCCAGAATCTTGAAATAAATCTGCCATCCCTATCAGAGATAATAGAGATTGGTATTCCATGTCTGGAGACGACTTCCTTCAAATACAGTCGTGCTAACTTCTCCATCTTGTCATCTTCTCTTATTGGCAGGAAGTGTGCTGATTTGGTGAGACGATCAACTATTACCCAAATAGTATCAAAACCACTTGCAGTCCTTGGCAATTTAGTGATGAAATCCATGGTAATGTTTTCCCATTTCCATTCCGGGATTTCGGGTTGTTGAAGTAGACCTGATGGTTTCTGATGCTCAGCTTTGACCTTAGAACACGTCAAACATTCTCCTACGTATTTAGCAACATCGGCTTTCATACCCGGCCACCAAAAATGTTTCTTGAGATCCTTGTACATCTTCCCCTTTCCAGGATGTATTGAGTATCTGGTTTTATGAGCTTCTCTAAGTACCATTTCTCTCATATCTCCAAATTTTGGCACCCAAATCCTTTCAGCCCTATACCGGGTTCCGTCTTCCTGAATATTAAGATGCTTCTCCGATCCTTTGGGTATTTCATCCTTTAAATTTCCCTCTTTTAAAACTCCTTGTTGCGCCTCCTTTATTTGAGTAGTAAGGTTATTATGAATCATTATATTCATAGATTTTACTCGAATGGGTTCTCTGTCCTTCCTGCTCAAGGCATCGGCTACCACATTTGCCTTCCCCGGGTGGTAACGAATCTCAAAGTCGTAATCATTCAACAATTCAATCCACCTACGCTGCCTCATATTCAGTTGTTTCTGATTAAATATGTGTTGAAGACTTTTGTGGTCGGTATATATAATACTTTTGACCCCATATAAGTAGTGCCTCCAAGTCTTTAATGCAAAAACAACCGCGCCTAATTCCAAATCATGCGTCGTATAATTTTGTTCTTGAATCTTCAATTGTCTAGACGCATAAGCAATCACCTTCGTTCGTTGCATTAATACACAATCGAGACCTTGCTTTGATGCATCACAATAAATCACAAAATCATCATTCCCTTCAGGCAATGACAATATAGGTGCCGTAGTTAGCTTTTTCTTCAATAACTGAAACGCTTTCTCTTGTTCATCATTCCATTCAAATTTCTTCCCTTTATGCGTTAATGCAGTCAAGGGTTTTGCTATTCTGGAAAAGTCTTGGATGAACCTTCTGTAGTAACCAGCTAGTCCTAAAAACTGGCGTATGTGTTTCGGAGTTTTTGGGGTTTCCCACTTTTCAACAGTTTCTATCTTTGCCGGATCCACCTTAATAGCTTCTTTGTTCACTATGTGACCGAGGAATTGAACTTCTTCCAACCAAAATGCACACTTTGAAAACGTAGCGTACAATTCTTCCTTCCTCAATACTTCTAACACCTTTCTCAAATGTTCACCGTGTTCTTGGTCATTCTTTGAGTAAATAAGTATGTCATCAATGAAAACAATGACAAACTTGTTAAAGTATGGTCCACACACTCGGTTCATAAGGTCCATGAACACAGCTGGTGCATTAGTTAAACCAAACGGCATGACCATAAACTCGTAATGACCGTAACATGTTCTGAAAGCAGTCTTTGGAATATCATCTTCTTTCACCCGCATTTGATGATACCCGGAACGTAAGTCAATCTTTGAATAAACAGACGAGCCTTGTAGTTGATCAAATAAGTCGTCGATTCTCGGTAGTGGGTAGCGGTTCTTGATGGTAAGTTTGTTCAACTCTCGGTAGTCGATACACAACCTGAATGTACCATCTTTCTTCTTGACAAACAAAACAGGAGCTTCCCACGGTGATGTGCTTGGTCGAATGAAACCACGCTCTAAAAGTTCTTGTAATTGGCTTTGCAGTTCTTTCATCTTGCTGGGTGCGAGTCTGTAAGGAGCACGAGCTATTGGTGCAGCTCCTGGTACAAGATCTATTTGAAATTCAACGGATCGATGTGGGGGTAATCCCGGTAATTCTTTCGGAAATACATCGGGAAATTCTTTTGCAATGGGAACATCATTGATGCTCTTTTCTTCAGTTTGTACTTTCTCGACGTGTGCTAGAACAGCATAGCAACCTTTTCTTATTAGTTTTTGTGCCTTCAAATTACTAATAAGATATAGCTTCGTGTTGCCCTTTTCTCCGTACACCATTAAGGGTTTTCCTTTTTCTCGTATAATGCGAATTGCATTTTTGTAACAAACGATCTCTGCTTTCACTTCTTTCAACCAGTCCATACCGATTATCACATCAAAACTCCCTAACTCTACTGGTATCAAATCAATCTTAAATGTTTCGCTAACCAGTTTAATTTCTCGATTCCGACATATATTATCTGCTGAAATTAATTTACCATTTGCTAATTCGAGTAAAAATTTACTATCCAAAGGCGTCAATGGACAACTTAATTTAGCACAAAAATCTCTACTCATATAGCTTCTATCCGCACCCGAATCAAATAAAACATAAGCAGATTTATTGTCAATAAGAAACGTACCCGTAACAAGCTCCGGGTCTTCCTGTGCCTCTACCGCATTAATATTGAAAACTCTTCCGCGGCCTTGTCCATTCGTGTTCTCCTGATTCGGGCAATTTCTAATAATGTGGCCCGGTTTTCCACATTTATAACAAACTACATTGGTATAACTTGCTCCGACACTACTTGCTCCGCCATTACTCGTTTCGACACCATTTGTTCCTTTCGTTCTATTAACCCCTGGTCTGTAGACCTCACACTTCACCGCACTATGACCATTTCTTTTACACTTGTTGCAAAATTTGGTGCAGAACCCCGAGTGATACTTTTCACACCTTTGGCATAGCTGCTTCTGATTGTTGTTGTTGTTGCGGTTATTATTGTTGTTGGGATGATTGTTGTAGTTGCTGTTGTTGTTGTTGTTGTTGTTGTTGTTGTTGTTGTTGTTGTTGTTGGGCAGTTTGTTGTAGTTGCGATTGATGTTGCGATTGTTGGGATAATTGTGCGATTATTGTTGTAATTGCTGTTGTTGTTGTATTGGTGATTCTTATCACCGTTTTCCTCCCACTTTCTTTTGACTTGCTTCACATTGGCCTCTTCAGCAGTCTGTTCTTTAATTCTCTCTTTAATCTGGTTCACTAGTTTGTGAGCCATTCTACATGCCTGTTGTATGGAGGCGGGCTCGTGTGAACTTATATCTTCTTGGATTCTTTCCGGTAATCCTTTCACAAACGCATCGATCTTCTCTTCCTCATCTTCGAATCCTCCCGGACACAATAGGCACAATTCTGTGAATCGTCTTTCGTACGTGGTAATATCAAATCCTTGGGTTCGTAACCCTCTAAGTTCTGTCTTGAGCTTATTGACCTCGGTTCTGGGACGGTACTTCTTGTTCATCAAGTGCTTGAATGCTGACCACGGTAGTGCGTGCGCGTCGTCTTGTCCCACTTGCTCTAGATAGGTATTCCACCATGTTAACGCGGAACCTGTGAAGGTATGCGTAGCGTACTTCACTTTGTCCTCTTCAGTACACTTACTTATGGCAAACACCGATTCGACCTTCTCGGTCCACCGTTTCAATCCGATCGGTCCTTCGGTTCCATCAAATTCCAAAGGTTTGCAGGCAGTGAATTCTTTGTAGGTGCATTCTACATGATTTCCTGTACTGCTGGATCCAAGGTTATTGTTGGTATGTAGCGCAGCCTGTACTGCGGCTATGTTTGAAGCTAGAAAAGTACGGAATTCCTCTTCATTAATATTCACGGTGTGTCGAGTAGTCGGTGCCATTTCCTTCAAAATAGTCAAATGGAACAAGTTAATCATACAGAATATTAAGAGTAGTTAATAGTATTTCGTAGCATAATATGAAATCATTTATAAAAGCTTTTTCTTCATATTAGCGTTTTATAAGTTTAAATTCTGGTAGTACCTACCCGTTAAGTTCATACTTAGTAGCTAATATACAATTCAACTACTACAATTCTATATGAAAAACTGATTATAATAATATTTCGCGTTCAAACTTTTACACAATATTTTACAAACTTACAATACCGCTTATTTTACATATAGCATGAAATATAGCACACAATAGATTTGATACAAGACGGTTGTGAAGATAATTCTAGTTAGTACACCAATCGTTCAGCAAAGGCAATAAAGACACGTAATTCATACGTCCAGAAACAAGTCATGCATTCTGGTTTTACTAGGATTACTTCCCATCCTTGGTCTTGTGGAACATAACCTTTATGGCCGTTGATAAGACAGCGTGTTGTAACGTCGTCAAAGGGACGAGGGTTACGTAATGTCCAACAGTCCCATAACAATCTAAAAACCTCATTTCTTACCCCAATTACCGACTCCGTCACTTGTGGGAACGTTTTGTTTAATAGTTGTAGCCCGATGTTCTTGTTCTCACTTTGGTGAGAAGCGAACATTACTAATCCGTAAGCATAACATGCTTCTTTATGTTGCATGTTAGCCGCTTTTTCTAAATCACGAAGTCCAATATTCGGATATATTGAGTCAAAATAATTTCTTAACCCATTGCGTAAAATAGCATTTGGGTTCCCTGCAATATATGCTTCAAAGTAAACACATCGTAACTTATGGATTTCCCAATGTGATATCCCCCATCTTTCGAACGAAAGCCTTTTATAAACCAAGGCATTCTTGGAACGTTCTTCGAATGTCTTACAAACTGATCTCGCCTTATATAGTTGTGCCGAAGAATTCTGACCGACTCTAGACAAGATTTCATCAATCATGTCTCCGGGTAGGTCTCTTAAAATATTGGGTTGTCTATCCATTTTGTGTTTTTATACTGTAAAATAGACAAGAGTTAGATTCATAAAAAAAATACTTATTAATACAAGCAATTTTTACATATATCATAAAGCATAAGCACACTATATTACATATATTACACCACACGAATACAACTATCTTATTCTGACTCGTTTGTTTCTTCTTCTTCGGTTTTGGTTCGTTTTGCCAAGTTTCTAGGGATATATGATGTTCCCCTAATACGAGCCGTCGTTTTCCACATTGGTTTAGAAAAACCTGGTGGTTTAGAGGTTCCCGGGTCATTGTTACAACTTAAGGACTTCGGGGGTTGACGATACATATAAAGTTCATCGGGGTTGGAATTAGATTTCTCTATTTTTATGCCCTTTCCCTTATTATTTTCTTTTGCCTTTTTAAATTCAGTTGGGGTAATTTCTATAACATCATCGGAATTCTCGTCGGAATCCGATTCATCGGAGAATTGGTAATCCTCCCAATATTTTGCTTCCTTGGCGGAAACACCATTGACCATAATTAACCTTGGTCGGTTGGTTGAGGATTTTCTTTTACTTAACCGTTTTATTATTTCCCCCACCAGTTCTATTTCTTCATCCGGTTCCGATTCTTCTTCCGGTTCCGATTCTTCTTCCGGTTCCGACTCTTCTTCCGGTTCCTCTTCGGGAACTTGTGAATCAGTCCACGAATCATTCCAATTTACATTTGACTCTTCATTATTATTAGGTGAGTCAATGGGACTTGTTCTAGAGGTAGAGATCTATCACATAATATCAAACGCGTTAAGAGATTAATATATCACATAATATTCACATGTTAAAAATATATAGTTTCCAACAAAATTTGTTAAGCAATCATTTTTCAAGTAAACACGGTCGAAGTCCAGACTCACTAATGCATCCTAACAAACTCAATAAGACACACTAATGCAAAATTCTGGTTCTGTAAGACCAACGCTCGGATACCAACTGAAATATCCCGTTCTTATTGATTAAAAACGTTCCATATTAATTGATTTCGTTGCGAGGTTTTGACCTCTATATGAGACGTTTTTCAAAGACTGCATTCGTTTTAAAACAAACCATAACCTTTATTTTATCAATAAAGGTTTAAAAAGCTTTACGTAGATTATCAAATAATGATAATCTAAAATATCATGTTTACACACGACCATTACATAATGGTTTACAATACAAATATGTTACAACAAAATAAGTTTCTTGAATGCAGTTTTTACACAATATCATACAAGCATGGACTCCAAATCTCGTCCTTATTTAAGTATGCGACAGCGGTGTGATGACCCGGGAATTTCTGACCAAATTTAAACTTAATCTTTATATGTTTCCGACACGATAAGCAAAGTCTGTAATGATGAATCTCAGAAATTTTGAACTGTTTCATATATTCAATTACCCTTCGACTGTTCTCGACGATTCACGAACAATTAATTGTAAATAGATATGTGTGTATGTATATATAAATAATAATTCAAAATATAATTTGAAGTATTATATGTTGTAGCTATTAAAAATTAATAAAATAAAAATAGGATATTATAATAATTATTATTTAAAATATATCTCTATATATAAATAAAGTATATTAAAAATAAATATTAACTGATTTTAATGCTCGTTTGTTGTTCAGATTGATATTAAGCAAGTTAAATTCAAACTTATGTAATTTTAAAATAAACGGTGATACGAAAATGAGTTCTATAAATTTTAGTCTTAATAAAAATGTATTTAGGAGCTGTTTGTTAAATTTTAGAACTTTTTATATTTTACCCAGAATTGAGAGGGACAGTTGATGTAATTTTTATTTAATAAATTAATGATCGAATTTTATACCATAATGATCAAAATAAATAAATATAGTTAATTTAGAAATATGAGATTTTTCTGAATACTTTTATCCGCCCCTGAGTATCAACCGGGTACGATACTTCAGTCCGTGAAAACTGTCGGTAGAATTATTATCTAATTCACACGTTTTATTTTTAATATTATTATAATTATTATTGTATTATTATTATTAATTATTAAAATCACTGTATTTGTAAGTTTATAGGTGATATGCTTATTACTGTCATCAGTACCGAATCCATCTATCTATCTTTATCAACTTGCAACTTTTCACTAATGTGGCTAATTGAAATACTATTTCACTTTAATTGATTCCATTAATAGTTTTATAATTATATTAATATTAAAAGTATTGATTTCTACAATTGATGAAACATGTAACAGAAAGTTTGATTTAAGAATCCAATCACTGATTGAATTTTACTGTTCTTATAATGAAATCATTCCATACATGTTCTAAATCTTTAGGAGATATTAATTATTAATATTATATTATTAATATTGCTGTTTGTGTTTCCATTTACTAACATTAGAATTATATATATATAAATATATAAGTATAAATGTAAAAGATACATTCATAATATCTATCTCTCCCTTCATCTCCTTCCTGCGTGAACTCACTCTCCTGCCACTCAATCGGCCGGAACCACCACCACCAATTTTCATCCCATCTCCGTCTCTCTCTCATCTATCTTTCTCCTTCTTCAGTATTACTAGAGAAACGTTGCCACCAACCATAACCACCATCATCGCGAACCATCCACATCACCTTCTTCCTATTATTTTATCACCACCATCGAACAAAACCACAAGGATTGCTGCTGCATAGTGCTACTGTTCGTATTCTTATGCAGCCATAAAACCACCCTTTAAAACTATAACATACTGCTCGATTTTTCGTTACACCTACTGCTACTATGTTAAATAAATTCGAACGAATAGAATGAAAGTATTGCTGTTGCTATAGTTATATATCTGTTTCAATCCGCCATCTACAGTTTCTGTTTTCCTGCTACCATTTTAAAACTACCTTCACAGAAGTTTTTTCTGCATCTCACGATCACCAAAACCCCATCAAAACCGCTGTATATCTCCGATGTTATTACAGCTACTGCACACTCATTCCTTATTTACTTTATCTTATTTTTTTATATTTTTTTTTGTTTCTCTGATTGATCTTACATATTGCTGTACAAAACCCAACCAACGAAAACCCTATTGTGTTTATTCGACTACTGCTACCAGCTTATGAATTATTATTATTATTTTGTTTTTGTTGTTGTTCAAATGCAAACATTGATTTTTTAGTTATTTTTCGGTTCCATATTGAACGAACAACTCAAACCCATAACCTAGAAACCCTCATTCGAGAACCTGCAAGTATTAGATGAAGAAGACGATGAACAGTACCTGTTGGATTCGGTCCCTATTGTTGCAAACAACGAAGATAATTATGACAATGAAGAAAATATGATGATAATCGTTATTATTTCTGTTTATTGATTTCGATCAAACCAAAAACCCAAACGATTCATGTTCAGCTTTTCTGTTATTTTTTTCTTTCCAGTCGACATTAAACCTTTACAGTGACGGCTGAGATTTAGTTTGGGCTTGTAAGTCTGCAGTTGGGCCGAAGCTGTCATGGGCCATTTGATATGTGAATGGACTTATGGATTTAATGGTTGGGCTTGGAAGAAAGATAACATATTAACGGGTGATATTTATTCTGAGTAGTCTAATAACAGAAAGACAGAATAGCTTGGATGGTTTGGGTGTTGGGTCGGGTAACGAGAGGTCGGAGGTTCGAGCCTCGTCTAGGGCATTCTTTTTAGAAAAGCTTCTTCGAGGGTATACATTCTTATTTTACTTTTATTATTATCGTTATCATTATCATTATTATTATTATTATCATTATTATTATTATTGATGTTATTATTATTAATTAGTGTTATTACAAGTATTATAATTATCATAATTATTATTAGTATTAGTAAGTAGTATGTTATTAATATTATCATTAGTAATAAAATCGTTATTATTAAGTATTATTATCAAAATGATTATTTCCTTCATTACAAAATTTTTCATTAAAAACTACTATAATTATCATTATTATAAGATTTAGTATTAAAATTATCATTAACAGAAAAGATTAATATTTTAATAGTTATTATTATACCATTACACTTATCACTAAGATTATTAACATTATTATTTTTATTAGTAATATTAAGTATTATCATTTTTACCATTACAAATAATAATTTAGTATTATTACAATTACTAGTTTCAACAAACAAATGATATATATATATATATATATATATATATATATATATATATATATATATATATATATATATATATATATATATATATATATATTTAACAAACATAACTTACCTATATTAATGTTTTTTATATACAAAAAGAATACATTTAAGGAAATAATGACAAATATATATAAGTTAATAATATAAAAGTTAAATCACTAATAATAATATATATTTGTTCGATTACAAGTATATGTTTTAATAAATATACAAATGATATAGGTTCGTGAATCCGAAGTCAACCCTGCATTGTTCAGTTGTTCAATATCGTCATATGTATTTTTACTACAAAATACAATATTGTGAGTTTCATTTGCTCCCTTTTACTCTTTACATTTTTGGGCTGAGAATACATGCAAATGCTTTATTAACTGTTTTACAATATTTATATGCGTGAGTTTCATTATTCCCTTTTTATATACATTTTGGGGCTGAGAATACATGCAAAATGCTTTATCAATTGTTTTACAATATTTATATGCGTGAGTTTCATTTACTCCCTTTTTAAATGCTTTTGCTATATATATTTTTGGGCTGAGAATACATGCGCTGCTTTTATAACTGTTTTACGAAATAGACACAATTACGTGAAACTACATTCTATGGTTGAATTATCGAAATCGAATATGCCCCTTTTTATTAAGTCTGGTAATCTAAGAATTAGGGAACAGACACCCTAATTGACGCGAACTTTAAAGATAGATCTATCGGGCCCAACAAGCCCCATCCAAAGTACCGGATGCTTTAGTACTTTGAAATTTATATCATGTCCGAAGGAGGATCCCGGAATGATGGGGATATTCTTAAATGCATATTGTGAATGTCGGTTACCAGGTGTTCAATCCATATGAATGATTATTTTTGTCTCTATGCATGGGACGTATATTAATGAGAAATGAAAATCTTGTGGTCTATTAAAATGATGGAAATGTTTATTTATGTTAAACTAATGAACTCACCAACCTTTTGGTTGACACTTGAAAGCATGTTTATTCTCAGGTACGAAAGAAATCTTCCGCTGTGCATTTGCTCATATTAGAGATATTACTTGGAGTCATACATGATATATTTCAAAAGATGTTGCATTCGAGTCGTTGAGTTCATCAAGATTATTATTAAGTCAATTATATTTGGATATATTATGAAATGCTTTACATGCCTGTCAACTGTCGATGTAACGAAAGTTTGTCTTTTAAAAACGAATGCAATGTTTGTAAAATTTATCATATAGAGGTCAATTACCTCGCGATGTAATCAATTGTTGTGAATCGTTTGTAATCGATATGGACTTCGTCCGGATGGATTAGGACGGGTCATTACAGTTGGTATTAGAGCGGTGGTCTTAGCGAACCAGGTCTGCATTATTGTGTCTAACTGATAAGTCGATAGGATGCATTAGTGAGTCTGGACTTCGACCGTGTCTGCATGTCAAAAGTTTTGCTTATCATTTCTAGTCGGAAATCATCTGCTTATCATCCTTAGGAAATTATCTACTTATCATTCCTAGTCTAGACACATCTTACTGCATTAATTGCATGAATAGTGTATAGACAAAATTCATATCTTAGCGTATCTGCTAATTCATATCTTAGCGTATCTGTTACTGTAGACTTTATCTGACACGTTTCCTTAATTCCCTTCGTAATCTACGGGATCTTCTGTACTATGTATAGGTATTTTATGTAATTAGAATATCATCCGATATCCGAAAATCATTTCATATAAAAAAAAAAATCCTTTATTCAATCGTGCGCAATGAAACTCACCACTAGTTCAAGTCCCTCGAATTCCGATATGGAGTCCCACTCCAGCTCCGAAAGCAGCATCACCAGAATGAATCAATCAATCAGCCATCCCTAATTCATCTGATGAGTTCGTAGTCGACTAAATCAATGGAGACGAGAAGAAGGCGATCATTTTCACCAACCAAATTTCTCTCTTGGCGATGAACCTGAAGCACTTACCGGCGAACCTGTTCGGAACACCATTTTCTCTCTCATTTCCAGTGTATCTCGACACAATTATATTCTATCCACAATTCTAAACCATATTCATTCGCTCGTTCTGACCGACAATCATCCCGGAATAATAGTAGAAGTCAACAAACTTCGCGCTCGAGAAATAAAATTTGAGAATATGGTGCAAAATGTACCAGCTTCAGCAACATCACCGACACCAACAGTACCAGCACCAGTACAATCAAAAAAAAAAAAAATTCATGCCTCAACATCTCATTCTGTACCTCGAGTATAATCATCGTTCTACGTATCGTTCTACATCAAATATCTTCGTTCTTCATGGCGATTATGTAATCTCTAATGTTTTAGAGATTATGTATTCTAGTTATAACGGTAAATCAAATGAGATTAATATTATATTAACTCATTAAATCTATGATTACATCTGAAGAAAATATATATGTAAGTATATTTTCATAAAGATTGTAATTAAAAATTCATTCGTACAAACTGTTAATGGTGAAAATATTTTAAAGGGTAAGTAATACTCGAGGAATATTTAAGATTCACATTAATAAGTTACATTGTACATTCTTCGAATCTGATTCAACAGTCATTTACTATCCCATTTTCAAACACCGATATACGTATCCGTTCACTACAAAATAACCATTTTCATTCAACTTCATATTTGGATTTTGACTTATCAGAATCCAACAAGTGGCATAATGAAGAAAACATTTGACAAAATAAAATTTGTTAGAAACAAACAAATTAACCAGTAGAAATTTTGTTAAGAATCCACGCTAACTGTTCCTAGCTAATTGTTCCCAGCTAACTGATTACACTTTATTTATCGCAATTTAATTGTCGCAATCTACATTCTCGCAATTTTATTTATCGTCATTTAATTTCTGTTATTTACTTTACGCACTATATTTATCGTTATTTAATTTTTGTTATTTAATTTATGCACTTTAAATATCGGGACACGTATATAACGTTTTGACATATCATATCGACCCATCTATATAGATTATTTGGAATAACCATAGACACTCTATATGCAGTAATGCGGGAGTTAGCTATACAGAGTTGAGGTTGATTCTATAATAATATATATACTTTGAGTTGTGATCGAGTCTGAGACGTATACGGGTCCGACATATATTAATTAATTCGAATATTATATATTAAACTATATATGAATGATTACACTGTCAACTGTGGACTATCGATTGTGGACTAATAACATCGGATAATTAAAATGAAATAAAAATATTATTTATAACATATGAAACTAAACAATTCTTCAAGTTGCCACTTGATTTCGTCCTAAATCTCATTTGTATCGTGACGATTCCAAACTGCGTTCAAACCTTTCATGATCCTTGAAAACACCTCAATCGATAGGATGAACCAACCGCACTTCATCTACGGAAGAAAAGATTGATGCATATAGTTATGCACCTGAAAACACTCGGAACCTGGGTAAATGTTTAACACGTATCTGTGCTAGCTCCTTTGGCGTTGTTGTTACCGAAAATAACTTTACAATTCCTTTTAAAATTAGCCAATTTTGTCACAGCTTCAGCAAGTCAACTTCAACTTTTCGTTCTAAACAACCTTATCATAACCTTGATATATGCGTGCTCTTTTATTGTTACCGGGGAACCTTTTATATTTCATCATATTACCAGCAGACGTACCAGCAACCTCGTTGCTCCTTGGCTTAAATCTCTCCGACAAATCACTATATTTATCTATTGAAATCTCATCATGTACTCATCCGCATCTTGTAACAAGAATTGCCATACCAATTACCGAGAATCAGCAAATCTGTATTGTGAGTCTCGCAACGTTTCCATATCAACAGTTATATGTATCCATATAACATTTATCTCTTAGAACTATGGTCTTTCATTCTGAAATTCTGAAAAGCACCCAGTCTACAAATTAATGCTATGAATTTTGAAAGGTTGAATGAAGCAACAAAAACTGTAAACGACCTCAATGGCCAAAAGTTTGATAATAAAGAATAGTATGTTGGAAAAGCTCAGAAAAGTTGAAACTGAAAAACGGATTGAGCTAACCACGAAGGAGGCCAAGGACAAATACAAGGACCAAACCCTAAATTCAAAGAATCCAGATAATTCTGTATCCAATGAAATCTTTAGAGAAAACCTTGCTCTATACTCATATTAAATCTTGTGAAAAATCTTTCTTCATCAACCTTCGATCTTAGAAATTCTGAAAATATCATCATAAATATCTTCGATATTTCTGAGGATATTTTCATAACTCTTCTTATCCAAAATTAGTTATCTCTTCGTGCTATCTGTGTTACATCATAAAAGAAATTATTTTAGTTTCTAAATTCTAAAACCTTCGAGTTTAAAATATGAATGATTTTGAAGTAGTGTTGGGAACTGAAGCATGAGTTAGTATAATATAATGACACTTGATCAACGTGATTATATTACAGTAAGTCATGCTGAGTTTCCAAATGGAATGTGATGATTCACAGGTCATAACGTCATCATGTGCCATGTTACACGACTCTTACGTTCTGTCTAATCTATAAAAAAATTGTTCTTGATAGTCATATCTTTCCTTGAATTCTGGTAATTTGACAAGTCAAATTGTGCTATTACCGTTTCTTTCTTAGGACGTTGACAATGCTCATTCTGAAACTTACATCTACGAATTCTAGACCATTACAAGAGATGCGCAATCGCAAGAAGAAGAAACAAAGGGACAAAGCTCTGAAATAGAAAATTAGAGTATAAATCGCAGCAAATAAGAGATAGCATTAACTGTGGATGACAATGATTATAGGAGATAGACGCAGGTACATCGAAATATAAGGGAAGATATAAAACCCAACAACAACGCAGAAATTACAGACCGTGGATATTAATACGAACAGCAATATAAAAATACGGTATAATTAAGAATAGTATCACCCCAAGATAATATCAGAAGTAAATAGATTCTTCTGACGGAAGATTGAAAAGAAGGATGACAGAAATGATAATTAGAAAAATATCAAGGATTAGAACTGGATTAAGCATTTTCACAATCTTTTGGATGTAAGAACTAAGAAAGAAAGTATAAGAATGGTGAAAGTAATGGAACGGATGAGGTTAATTTATAGTAAAAATACCCGACAGGGCAATCAGGGCTGATCACCGTATTTAATTATAGAGATCTTAATTCCCTTAAATCCCGAAGAATCAGATCTTATAGATTTCGAAAATTTTCTTTAAACCCCTTGAATTCCGGAATTCAACCAAGATAACGTTAAAAGTTAAGACACACCTTATTTTCTAAATTCAACCCTAACTCTGTCAAGAGTTAAGACGAATCTTTACTTTTCCTATTTCAATCTTTTGTGATAGCTTCAATAGTACTCTTCGATTAATCGAGTTATTTTTATCCATATTACTCAATGATGATAAAACTCAATTTATCAACTCATATTCGTCATGAAAACATTTTTATTGTTAGCCATGACCACCTCACTCAAATTTCGGGACAAAATTTCTTTAACGGGTAGGTACTGTGATGACCCGGAAATTTCTGACCAAATTTAAACTTAATCTTTATATGTTTCTGACACGATAAGCAAAGTCTGTAATGATGAATCTCAGAAATTTTGAACTGTTTCATATATTCAATTACCCTTCGACTGTTCTCGACGATTCACGAACAATTAATTGTAAATAGATATGTGTGTATGTATATATAAATAATAATTCAAAATATAATTTGAAGTATTATATGTTGTAGCTATTAAAAATTAATAAAATAAAAATAGGATATTATAATAATTATTATTTAAAATATATCTCTATATATAAATAAAGTATATTAAAAATAAATATTAACTGATTTTAATGCTCGTTTGTTGTTCAGATTGATATTAAGCAAGTTAAATTCAAACTTATGTAATTTTAAAATAAACGGTGATACAAAAATGAGTTCTATAAATTTTAGTCTTAATAAAAATGTATTTAGGAGCTGTTTGTTAAATTTTAGAACTTTTTATATTTTACCCAGAATTGAGAGGGACAGTTGATGTAATTTTTATTTAATAAATTAATGATCGAATTTTATACCATAATGATCAAAATAAATAAATATAGTTAATTTAGAAATATGAGATTTTTCTGAATACTTTTATCCGCCCCTGAGTATCAACCGGGTACGATACTTCAGTCCGTGAAAACTGTCGGTAGAATTATTATCTAATTCACAAGTTTTATTTTTAATATTATTATAATTATTATTGTATTATTATTATTAATTATTAAAATCACTGTATTTGTAAGTTTATAGGTGATATGCTTATTACTGTCATCAGTACCGAATCCATCTATCTATCTTTATCAACTTGCAACTTTTCACTAATGTGGCTAATTGAAATACTATTTCACTTTAATTGATTCCATTAATAGTTTTATTATTATATTAATATTAAAAGTATTGATTTCTACAATTGATGAAACATGTAACAGAAAGTTTGATTTAAGAATCCAATCACTGATTGAATTTTACTGTTCTTATAATGAAATCATTCCATACATGATCTAAATCTTTAGGAGATATTAATTATTAATATTATATTATTAATATTGCTGTTTGTGTTTCCATTTACTAACATTAGAATTATATATATATAAATATATAAGTATAAATGTAAAAGATACATTCATAATATCTATCTCTCCCTTCATCTCCTTCCTGCGTGAACTCACTCTCCTGCCACTCAATCGGCCAGAACCACCACCACCAATTTTCATCCCATCTCCGTCTCTCTCTCATCTATCTTTCTCATTCTTCAGTATTACTAGAGAAACGTTGCCACCAACCATAACCACCATCATCGCGAACCATCCACATCACCTTCTTCCTATTATTTTATCACCACCATCGAACAAAACCACAAGGATTGCTGCTGTATAGTGCTACTGTTCGTATTCTTATGCAGCCATAAAACCACCCTTTAAAACTATAACATACTGCTCGATTTTTCGTTACACCTACTGCTACTATGTTAAATAAATTCGAACGAATAGAATGAAAGTATTGCTGTTGCTATAGTTATATATCTGTTTCAATCCGCCATCTACAGTTTCTGTTTTCCTGCTACCATTTTAAAACTACCTTCACAGAAGTTTTTTCTGCATCTCACGATCACCAAAACCCCATCAAAACCGCTGTATATCTTCGATGTTATTACAGCTACTGCACGCTCATTCCTTATTTACTTTATCTTATTTTTTTATATTTTTTTTTTGTTTCTCTGATTGATCTTACATATTGCTGTACAAAACCCAACCAACGAAAACCCTATTGTGTTTATTCGACTACTGCTACCAGCTTATGAATTATTATTATTATTTTGTTTTTGTTGTTGTTCAAACGCAAACATTGATTTGTTAGTTATTTTTCGGTTCCATATTGAACGAACAACTCAAACCCAGAACCTAGAAACCCTCATTCGAGAACCTGCAACTATTAGATGAAGAAGACGATGAACAGTACCTGTTGGATTCGGTCCCAATTGTTGCAAACAACGAAGATAATTATGACAATGAAGAAAATATGATGATAATCGTTATTATTTCTGTTTATTGATTTCGATCAAACCAAAAACCCAAACGATTCATGTTCAGCTTTTCTGTTATTTTTTTTTCTTTCCAGTCGACATTAAACCTTTACAGTGACGGCTGGGATTTAGTTTGGGCTTGTAAGTCTGCAGTTGGGCCGAAGCTGTCATGGGCCATTTGATATGTGAATGGACTTATGGATTTAATGGTTGGGCTTGGAAGAAAGATAACATATTAACGGGTGATATTTATTCTGAGTAGTCTAATAACAGAAAGACAGAATAGCTTGGATGGTTTGGGTGTTGGGTCGGGTAACGAGAGGTCGGAGGTTCGAGCCTCGTCTAGGGCATTCTTTTTAGAAAAGCTTCTTCGAGGGTATACATTCTTATTTTACTTTTATTATTATCGTTATCATTATCATTATTATCATTATTATTATTATTGATGTTATTATTATTAATTAGTGTTATTACAAGTATTATAATTATCATAATTATTATTAGTATTAGTAAGTAGTATTGTTATTAATATTATCATTAGTAATAAAATCGTTATTATTAAGTATTATTATCAAAATGATTATTTCCTTCATTACAAAATTTTTCATTAAAAACTACTATAATTATCATTATTATAAGATTTAGTATTAAAATTATCATTAACAGAAAAGATTAATATTTTTATAGTTATTATTATACCATTACACTTATCACTAAGATTATTAACATTATTATTTTTATTAGTAATATTAAGTATTATCATTTTACCATTACAAATAATAATTTAGTATTATTACAATTACTAGTTTTAACAAACAAATGATATATATATATATATATATATATATATATATATATATATATATATATATATATATATATATATATATATATATATATATATAATATATTTAACAAACATAACTTACCTATATTAATGTTTTTTATATACAAAAAGAATACATTTAAGGAAATAATGACAAATATATATAAGTTGATAATATAAAAGTTAAATCACTAATAATAATATATATTTGTTCGATTACAAGTATATGTTTTAATAAATATACAAATGATATAGGTTCGTGAATCCGAAGTCAACCCTGCATTGTTCAGTTGTTCAATATCGTCATATGTATTTTTACTACAAAATACAATATTGTGAGTTTCATTTGCTCCCTTTTACTCTTTACATTTTTGGGCTGAGAATACATGCAAATGCTTTATTAACTGTTTTACAATATTTATATGCGTGAGTTTCATTATTCCCTTTTTATATACATTTTGGGGCTGAGAATACATGCAAAATGCTTTATCAATTGTTTTACAATATTTATATGCGTGAGTTTCATTTACTCCCTTTTTAAATGCTTTTGCTATATATATTTTTGGGCTGAGAATACATGCGCTGCTTTTATAACTGTTTTACGAAATAGACACAAGTACGTGAAACTACATTCTATGGTTGAATTATCGAAATCGAATATGCCCCTTTTTATTAAGTCTGGTAATCTAAGAATTAGGGAACAGACACCCTAATTGACGCGAACTTTAAAGATAGATCTATCGGGCCCAACAAGCCCCATCCAAAGTACCGGATGCTTTAGTACTTCGAAATTTATATCATGTCCGAAGGAGGATCCCGGAATGATGGGGATATTCTTAAATGCATATTGTGAATGTCGGTTTCCAGGTGTTCAATCCATATGAATGATTATTTTTGTCTCTATGCATGGGACGTATATTAATGAGAAATGAAAATCTTGTGGTCTATTAAAATGATGGAAGTGTTTATTTATGTTAAACTAATGAACTCACCAACCTTTTGGTTGACACTTGAAAGCATGTTTATTCTCAGGTACGAAAGAAATCTTCCGCTGTGCATTTGCTCATATTAGAGATATTACTTGGAGTCATACATGATATATTTCAAAAGATGTTGCATTCGAGTCGTTGAGTTCATCAAGATTATTATTAAGTCAATTATATTTGGATATATTATGAAATGCTTTACATGCCTGTCAACTGTCGATGTAACGAAAGTTTGTCTTTTAAAAACGAATGCAATGTTTGTAAAATTTATCATATAGAGGTCAATTACCTCGCGATGTAATCAATTGTTGCGAATCGTTTGTAATCGATATGGACTTCGTCCGGATGGATTAGGACGGGTCATTACAAGCGGAAGCTCTTAATAATCACCTGAGAATAAACATGCTTAAAACGTCAACAAAAATGTTGGTGAGTTATAGGTTTAACCTATATATATCAAATCATAATAATAGACCACAAGATTTCATATTTCAATACACATCCCATACATAGAGATAAAAATCATTCATATGGTGAACACCTGGTAACCGACATTAACAAGATGCATATATAAGAATATCCCCATCATTCCGGGACACCCTTCGGATATGATATAAATTTCGAAGTACTAAAGCATCCGGTACTTTGGATGGGGTTTGTTAGGCCCAATAGATCTATCTTTAGGATTCGCGTCAATTAGGGTGCCTGTTCCCTAATTCTTAGATTACCAGACTTAATAAAAAGGGACATATTTGATTTCAATAATTCAACCATAGAATGTAGTTTCACGTACTTGTGTCTATTTTGTAAATCATTTATAAAACCTGCATGTATTCTCATCCCAAAAATATTAGATTTTAAAAGTGGGACTATAACTCACTTTCACAGATTTTTACTTCGTCGGGAAGTAAGACTTGGCCACTAGTTGATTCACGAACCTATAACAATATATACATATATATCAAAGTATGTTCAAAATATATTTACCACACTTTTAATATATTTTGATGTTTTAAGTTTATTAAGTCAGCTGTCTTCGTTAGTAACCTACAACTAGTTGTCCACAGTTAGATGTACAGAAATAAATCGATAAATATTATCTTGAATCAATCCACGACCCAGTGTATACGTATCTCAGTATTGATCACAACTCAAACTATATATATTTTGGAATCAACCTCAACCCTGTATAGCTAACTCCAACATTCACATATAGAGTGTCTATGGTTGTTCCGAAATATATATAGATGTGTCGACATGATAGGTCGAAATATTGTATACGTGTCTATGGTATCTCAAGATTACATAATATACAATACAAGTTGATTAAGTTATGGTTGGAATAGATTTGTTACCAATTTTCACGTAGCTAAAATGAGAAAAATTATCCAATCTTGTTTTACCCATAACTTCTTCATTTTAAATCCGTTTTGAGTGAATAAAATTGCTATGGTTTCATATTGAACTCTATTTTATGAATCTAAACAGAAAAAGTATAGGTTTATAGTCAGAAAAATAAGTTACAAGTCGTTTTTGTAAAGGTAGTCATTTCAGTCGAAAGAACGACGTCTAGATGACCATTTAGAAAACATACTTCCACTTTGAGTTTAACCATAATTTTTGGATATAGTTTCATGTTCATAATAAAAATCATTTTCTAAGAATAACAACTTTTAAATCAAAGTTTATCATATTTTTTAATTAACTAACCCAAAACAGCCCGCGGTGTTACTACGACGGCGTAAATCCGGTTTTACGGTGTTTTTCGTGTTTCCAGGTTTTAAATCATTAAGTTAGCATATCATATAGATATAGAACATGTGTTTAGTTGATTTTAAAAGTCAAGTTAGAAGGATTAACTTTTGTTTGCGAACAAGTTTAGAATTAACTAAACTATGTTCTAGTGATTACAAGTTTAAACCTTCGAATAAGATAGCTTTATATGTATGAATCGAATGATGTTATGAACATCATTACTACCTTAAGTTCCTTGGATAAACCTACTGGAAAAGAGAAAAATGGATCTAGCTTCAACGGATCCTTGGATGGCTCGAAGTTCTTGAAGCAGAATCATGACACGAAAACATGTTCAAGTAAGATCATCACTTGAAATAAGATTGTTATAGTTATAGAAATTGAACCAAAGATTGAATATGATTATTACCTTGTATTAGAATGATAACCTACTGTAAGAAACAAAGATTTCTTGAGGTTGGATGATCACCTTACAAGATTGGAAGTGAGCTAGCAAACTTGAAAGTGTTCTTGATTTTATGTAACTAGAACTTGTAGAATTTATGAAGAACACTTAGAACTTGAAGATAGAACTTGAGAGAGATCAATTAGATGAATAAAATTGAAGAATGAAAATGTTTTTAGGTGTTTTTGGTCGTTGGTGTATGGATTAGATATAAAGGATATGTAATTTTGTTTTCATGTAAATAAGTCATGAATGATTACTCATATTTTTGTAATTTTATGAGATATTTCTTACTAGTTGCCAAATGATGGTTCCCACATGTGTTAGGTGACTCACATGGACTGCTAAGAGCTGATCATTGGAGTGTATATACCAATAGTACATACATCTAAAAGCTGTGTATTGTACGAGTACGAATACGGGTGCATACGAATAGAATTGTTGATGAAACTGAACGAGGATGTAATTGTAAGCATTTTTGTTAAGTAGAAGTATTTTGATAAGTGTATTGAAGTCTTTCAAAAGTGTATAAATATATATTAAAACACTACATGTATATACATTTTAACTGAGTCGTTAAGTCATCGTTAGTCGTTACATGTAAGTGTTGTTTTGAAACCTTTAGGTTAACGATCTTGTTAAATGTTGTTAACCCAATGTTTATAATGTCAAATGAGATTTTAAATTATTATATTATCATGATATTATCATGTATGAATATCTCTTAATATGATATATATACATTAAATGTCTTTACAACGATAATCGTTACATATATGTCTCGTTTAAAAATCATTAAGTTAGTAGTCTTGTTTTTACATATGTAGTTCATTGTTAATATACTTAATGATATGTTTACTTATCATATTATCATGTTAACTATATATATATATCCATATATATGTCATCATATAGTTTTTACAAGTTTTAACATTCGTGAATCACCGGTCAACTTGGGTGGTCAATTGTCTATATGAAACATATTTCAATTAATCAAGTCTTAACAAGTTTGATTGCTTAACATGTTGGAAACATTTAATCATGTAAATATCAATCTCAATTAATATATATAAACATGGAAAAGTTCGGGTCACTACACTAGGCGTTAGCTTACCCTCTCGTTGTTTACATTTTTTATAGATTTGCATGGAGGCGGTGGCTCGGGTAAGCATGGGGACTAGTGGACTCGCGTAGTTTGCTTTAGATGATGTGCTTTTGGAGTTATTAGGATTGGGTAGCGTATCCCCAATCACCATGCTCGGTTTTTTTGGTTATTTAACTCATGTATTAAATGTTTTAAAGTTATTAAACTTACTATTGTATTAAATATGTTTTTGGAAACATAATTGGGACCTAAATGTTAATGATATTAATGAATTATAAAGAAAAAAATTTTATGGGCCGGTTTAAATACGGGTTGGGTTGTTTCATCTTGATCCATTTATATGACGATCGCTCCAAATCCATATGGACGAACACGTCATTCATCGATTTCATTGCGAGGTATTTGACCTCTATATGATACATTTTGTAAACATTGCATTCTTTTGAAAAGGCACACCATAAATGAATATTTAAATCAAAGGTTTTCGACATCTGATGATTTCTACATATAGACAATCACCGTAAATAATAGTTTACAATAGTAATTTCGTTGACAATGCAGTCAAAATAAGATACATGGTGATGATTTGGTGAATGCAATGTTTCCTTGATAAATATGCCATGTAAGACTCCATGCACATAGCTTGTCTAACATATAAGCAAACAGCGGAAGACTTCTAGGGAACCTGAGAATAAACATGCTAACAAGTGTCAACACAAAGGTTGGTGAGTTCATAGTTTTAGTGTTTCGCATAATCTGTATATAAAGGTGGATCACAAGATTTCAGTTGTTTCATCCGAAACGTTTATCAAAATATTCTACGAAATTGAGCAACCTGGTAACTAAACTTAACGTATATATAATTTATACCCTTTGTATAATCATCTTAATAATACACGCAAACCAACGTGTACGCTTCTCAAATAGCATACGTCCGTTAAAAGGCTAGTGCTCTAGCTCAGACGGGGATATCAAGCTCTATGGATCCATATACCTCTATTCGCGCCCATCGGTTCTTATAACCGACAGTTACTAGTTACCAAAGCTAAGGGATTTTCGGTTCAAACTCAGTGTAGAATTTAGTATGTACTTGTGACCATTGCGTTTAAAATAAATTGCATGTATTCTCAACCCAAAAATGTATTGAGTAAAAGGGATCATATGAAACTCACCTTAGCAGCACATAAAGTTGTTCATCGTAATGTGACCGAAACTCAAAATATCAAATAATCGTAGATCTCAACCTAGAGAACATATGTTGGTCAATAAATGTCTATCAAGCTAGGTCAGGTCATAGTGTATCATAATCCTAATGCTCGAGATCGACATACAAATTTTATCCAAAGTCGTTTCAAAAAGTCAATTTTGACAGTTGTTTAACAAAATGAGACGTACCTTATATAAGGATTCATTTACTCGGTTGGTAATATTCAAAAATCCAATTTATCAATCTCGTAAACAAGTTGTTTAAATCTTAATTGCAGATTCAAAAGCAATTTCAATTAACGTCAATCATAATTTAGTTGATCATATCTTTTAATCCATTCATCGAAACTATTCGATATCTAAATGAAAAGTCGTTGATTTTTCGCCAGCTTTCCAAAAACATGCATATCATATACCTTTTACCAGTAATATATGTATTTAATTCGTGATTCATCATTAACTGTTTAACGACGAAATTTAGCATACAAGCATGTATAAATATATACTCGAGCACTAGACATGGATACACTATTAGTATATAAAAGATAAAATATAAATGCTTACGTATCAATATTTTGATTCAATATTGCAGAAAAGTACGTAGACGCAACATAGATGATAACAGTAGGTTTGACTTATAAATAATACCCATGAACATTACCCATAACCTCATAGCTATAACCCATAATTTCCTTAACTTTATACCGCTCAAAAACCCATTTTTGAAAGTGACACGCTCATAACCTCATCGTAGTATTTTATGTATATTACTAATTAATAATTAATAATCATAATAATTAATAAGATTAATAATAATATTAATCTTAATAATAATATTAATAATAATAATAATAATAATAATAATAATAATAATAAAATTAATAATAAATATTTTTTGTATTTATATGCTTGAGAGATCGAGAGAAGTGAATTGTGTGTGCAAAATTGAACCGAATGATTGAGCTTTATAATGTGGCCTGATTCTGATGCCTAAGCGATCGCATGGGTTTTATGCCTATTTCTCATGCGATCGCATGGTCGTCAGATCCAGCTCACATATTTTTTGTTTTCTTGTTTGTCGACATAATTAATTATAATATATATAATATATATAATTTAAATAATTAATTATATATTATATTAAATTCATGTGCATAGTTGACTTGTAATTTTTGTTCCGATGACTCGTACGTTGTCACTCGACTTATGTCCCGATTCCAGTTTCTCGAACGTATTTTCGTACGCTTAAAAAACTCGCAATTTATGTTTTGTGACTCGTACTTTTATCAAAATATAGTCTTAAATTATCAATAAACTATATCATTCAAAGTGTATCTTAAACTTTCGAGTGTTTTGGTCATTTACTTCTATAAATCATTGTCTCGCTATTTGTTAATATATATATATATATATATATATATATATATATATATATATATATATATATATATATATATATATATATATATATATATATATATATATATATATATATATAATAACAAATCGTTTTATGACCAAGTTAATATATATTTTCAACATTCATAAACACGTTTTAAATATACGTCATAAGTTATTCATACAATTAATATTCCAACTTATCATATATATTCAAATAAATATTTAAACCAATAAGTTTAATGTACGGTATAAAAAAATTAATACATTGTTACGTTTTCAAGTTATAGTATATATATATGTATCTATATACATATAATTGTTCGCGAATCGTCGAGAACAACCGAAAGGTATTTGAATATATGAAAATAGTTCAAAAATTTGAGATTCAGTTTTATAGACTTTGTTTATCGTGTCGAAAATGTTACTCATACAAAGATTAAGTTTAAATTTGGTCAGAAATTTCCGGGTCATCACAGTACCTACCCGTTAAAGAAAATTCGTCTCGAAATTTGAGTGAGGTCGTCATGACTAACAATAAAAATGTTTTCATGCCGTATATGTGATGATAAATAGAGTTTTATCACTGTTGAATAATATGGATAAAACAATCTGATTATTCGATGCGTATGAGAGAAGTTATCATAAAAGAGTGAAATGGAGAATAGAGATTCGTCTTAACTCTTGACGTATTAACGATTGATTTCCGTAATTTAAGGAATAGAAAAACTTCATAATCTAAATAAGATTTGATTCTTCAGAATTTAAGGAAATTAAGATTTCTTTTGATTAAATGCGTAATTTGCCTCGATTGCTATGTTTGATATTTCGCTATAAATTGACCTCTTCCGTTTCATTATTTTCATCACTCTTACATCTTCTTCCTATTTCCTGTTTTCAAAAAATTGTAAAAATGCTTCATCCAGTTCTGATTCTTGATATACTTCTAACTTTCATATCTGTTATTCTTCTTTTTCATCTACCACCGGAGGAAGTTATTTTCTTCTACCATTACCTTGGGGTTATAGTATTTTTCATTCTCCCGTATCTTTATATTGCTATACGCATTGATATACACGGTTTGTAATTTCTGGGTGGTTGTTGGGTTTTATATATTCCCTTATATTTCGATGTCTCTGCTTCTGTCTTTCCATAATTATTGACATCCACAGTTAATACTCTCTCCAATTTACTGTGATTTATATATACTCCCATTGATATTTTGAAGCTTCATGCTTTTGTTTTATCTTCCCGACTTTAAGTCAAGCGAATAATGGTCCAGAATTCGTAGGTATGAATTTCGGAATGAACATAATTAATGTTCTAAAAAAAACGATAATAGCACAATCTGACTTGTCAAATTACCAGAATACCTCGAAAAAGATCGAATCATTAAGAAAATATTTTCTTGATAGTTTAGAGGTTAAATAGAATGAAAGAGTTATGTAACATGGTTTATAATGAGGGTATGATTAGTGAACCTTTATCATGTTCCATTAGAAACTCAGCATGACTTACTGTAATATAATCACGTTGATCAAGTGTCATTATATTATACTAACTCATGCTTCAGTTCCCAACACCACTTCATAACATTCATATTTTAAACTTGAAGGTTTCAGAATTTAGAAACTAAAATAGTTTCTTTTATGATGTTATACAGATATCACAAGGGGAAATTGATTTCCGACGAGAATGATTATGGAATTATCTCCAGAAATATGGAGGATATTTATAATGAAAGATACGATAATATCTTAGAATTTCTAATATCAGAGGATGATGAAGAATATTGTCCGCAAGGGTTTAGATTCGGAAGCAAGGTATTCGTTAATGGCTTCAGCAGATACTGAATAATTTAGATTCTTTGAAGGCAGGTTTAGTCTTTGTGATTTATCCACAGCCTCCTTCATACTTTGCTCAATCCGTTTTCCAGTTCCAAACCTTCTCTTTTTCTGAGCTTTACCAACACACTATTCTTAATCATCAAACTTTTGGCTGTTAAGGTCGTTTACAGTTTTTGCTGCTTCATCAGCATTCAAAGTTATCATAGCCGAATCGTTGGTTATTAATCCGAGGTGTTTTCAAAAGTTTGAAGGGTTTGCATGAAGATTGTAATTGTCAAGATACATATGATGTTATAGAATTTTGAATGATACAATTTTTTTTTCTGGGTTTATGAATAGAAGTGATGTTCTAGAACAGTTTTGAAGTCAAAGTATACCATTTGAAAGATGTAAGAATCTAAGAGTGATGTTTTCTGTTAAATCTTGGCTTGGATTCTGATTTTTCAAAATCAGAATATGTAATTGAATTTGTATGGAAACGATTGTATATCGCTGTGAGCATAGTTAATAATTTTTGAATCAAAGTTGAAGAATGTACAGTATAACATATTAATTGTGAACTTATATATTTCTCGAGTATTACCTACCCGTTAAAGATTTCACAATTAATACTTTATACAAAAGAATTTTTTTTATTACCGTCTTTATGAAAATATATGTATGTATATTTTCTTCAGATGTAATATAGATTTGATGAGTTAATATCATATTAATCTCATTTGATTTTTGAATTGAATGAATAATCTCTAAAATATTAAGGATTACATAATCTTCGCGGAGTATTTCACTAATGAAATCAATACTTCATTATTTATTCTTATTCCTCGGTGAAGGATGTTGATGCTCGTGGAATTCTTATGAACTTCATAAGATAAATGATGTTTTCTTGAAAGTTTCAAGTACATCGAAGATAAAAGTGTAAAATCAAACATGTAATTGATTAATACACTAAGTTCATTATGAAATGGAATTCATTGCGTTGAAACAGATATTTGTAGTTAACGATGGTTAAGTTGTTAACGAAGGATGTACATCATAGCATATTAGTAATATGAATTAACCGAGTAGTATCTACCCCTTAAAATTCACACGTAATAGCTTAGTACGAAAAGATTCATGATGGTTTTAAAATTTATATATATAAGATATACATATAAATTCTTTAGATGAATTGAGTTATTACTTCATAACTCATTGATACAATATACTCGTTGTTGACTCGTAATGATGTCCACGATGCTTTCTTGAACTGACGGAGGTTGTGATGTTAGAGGTGCTGCTGATTTTGACGATGTTGATAGCACTGACTGTGCTGGTGAGGCTAAGGGTACTGTTGATGTTGTTGGTAAAACCAGTCTAGCTTGTATCTTACACCATTTGGATAAGGGTTTCTACTATATCTGATTTAGGGTTAAGGCTAGAATAGATAATCTCTAAACTTTAGAAATTACATAATCGCCGTAGAATGTTTCTTCGATGAAGTTATGAATCCATACTTCATCGTTTGTCGTTGCTGATACTTCTTGGTACCTATGGTGCGTATGATGTTGATATCCGAGGTACAAATTGTGATGTTGAGGCGTGTGATGCGGATGTGGTTGTTGGTGGTGGTGTTGATCCTGTTGGTGTGGATAATGGTGGTACCGGTTATGCTGCGGGTGTTGCTGCTGGTGTTCGTAACCCTTGCACCATATTCTCCAAAGCCACTACCCGAGCACGAAGCTCGTTGACTTCTTCTATTATACCGGGATGATCGGTGGTTAGGACGATCGGATAAATAAGATTTATAATATGGGATAGTATATAATCATGATGAGATACTCTGGAAATGAGAGAGAAAATAGTATTACGAATAGGTTCGCCGGTAAGTGCTTCAGGTTCTTCGCCAAGAGGTGAATGTGGTGGATTGAAGGGATCACCTTCTTCTTGTCTCCAATGATTAAGTAGGCTACGAACCCATCCCCAATTCATCCAGAATAGGTGATGGCTGATTGGTTGATCCATTCCGGTTACACTTTCTTTAGAGTTCAGGTGAATATCCATATCGGAATAGCTGTCGGAATTTAAGGAATTTGAACTAGATACGGAATCCATCTTGTATAATTAGAGAGATAATTTTTTATATGAAATAGATTATAGAATTTGATTGGTACTCTTCAATACATAATTTACATATGTATATATAATACCAAAATCCCGTAAATTACGGAGAAATTTTCGGAAGATGGGATTCAAAGTTTACTCTAATAGATATGCCAAGATATGAATTTTGTCTATACACTATCTATGCAATCAATGCAATAAGACGCGTTTAGACTTAAGATGATAGACAGGTAATTTCTGATAAGAAATGATAAGCAAAACTTTTGACATGCAGACACAGTCGAAGTCCAGACTTACTAATGCATCCTAACAACTATCAGTTTGACACACTTATGCAAGACCTGGTTCACTAGGACCAACGCTCTAATACCAACTATGACGATCGCTCCAAATCCATATGGACCATCGATTTCATTGCGAAGAATTTGACCTCTATATGATACGTTTTGTAAACATTGCATTCTTTTGAAAAGGCACACCATAAATGAATATTTAAATCAAAGGTTTTCGACATCTGATGATTTCTACATACAGACAATCACCGTAAATAATAGTTTACAATAGTAATTTCATTGACAATGCAGTCAAAATAAGATACATGGTGATGATTTGGTGAATGCAACGTTTCCTTGATAAATATGCCATGTAAGACTCCATGCACATAGCTTGTCTAACATATAAGCAAACAGCAGAAGACTTCTAGGGAACCTGAGAATAAACATGCTAACAAGTGTCAACACAAAGGTTGGTGACTTCATAGTTTTAGTGTTTCGCATAATCTGTATATAAAGGTGGATCACAAGATTTCAGTTGTTTCATCCGAAACGTTTATCAAAATATTCTACGAAATTGAGCACCCTGGTAACTAAACTTAACGTATATATAATTTATACCCTTTGTATAATCATCTTAATAATACACGCAAATCAACGTGTACGCTTCTCAAATAGCATACGTCCGTTAAAAGGCTAGTGCTCTAGCTCAGACGGGGATATCAAGCCCTATGGATTCATATACCTCTATTCGCGCCCATCGGTTCTTATAATCGACAGTTACTAGTTACCAAAGCTAAGGGATTTTCGGTTCAAACTCAGTGTAGAATTTAGTATATACTTGTGACCATTGCGTTTAAAATAAATTGCATGTATTCTCAGCCCAAAAATGTATTGAGTAAAAGGGATCATATGAAACTCACCTTAGCAGCACATAAAGTTGTTCATCGTAATGTGACCGAAACTCGAAATATCAAATAATCGTAGATCTCAACCTAGAGAACATATGTTGGTCCATAAATGTCTATCAAGCTAGGTCAGGTCATAGTGTATCATAATCCTAATGCTTGAGATCGACATACAAAAGTTATCCAAAGTCATTTCAAAAAGTCAATTTTGACAGTTGTTTAACAAAATGAGACGTACCTTATATAAGGATTCATTTACTCGGTTGGTAATATTCAAAAATCCAATTTATCAATCTCGTAAACAAGTTGTTTAAATCTTAATTGCAGATTCAAAAGCAATTTCAATTAACGTCAATCATAATTCAGTTGATCATATCTTTTAATCCGTTCATCGAAACTATTCGATATCTAAATGAAAGGTCATTGATTTTTCGCCAGCTTTCCAAAAACATGCATATCATATACCTTTTACCAGTAATATATGTATTTAATTCGTGATTTGTCATAAACTATTTAACAACGAAATTTAGCATACAAGCATGTATAAATATATACTCGAGCACTAGACATGGATACACTATTAGTATATAAAAGATAAAATATAAATGCTTACGTATTAATATTGTGATTCAATATTGCAGAAAAGTACGTAGACGCAACATAGATGATAACAGTAGGTTTGATTTATAAATAATACCCATGAACATTACCCATAACCTCCATAGCTATAACCCATAATTTCCTTAACTTTATCCCGCTCAAAAACCCATTTTTGAAAGTGACACGCTCATAACCTCATCGTAGTATTTTATGTATATTACTAATTAATAATTAATAATACTAATAATTAATAAGATTAATAATAATATTAATCTTAATAATAATAATAATAATAATAATAATAATAATAATAAAATTAATAATAAATATTTTTTGTATTTATATGCTGAGATATCGAGAGAAGTGAATTGTGTGTGCAAAACTGAACAGAATGATTGAGCTTTATAATGTGGCTTGATTCTGATGCCCATGCGATCGCATGGGTTTTATGCCTATTTCTCATGCGATCGCATGGCCATCAGATCCAGCTCACATATTTTTTGTTTTCTTGTTTGTCGACATAATTAAATATAATATATATAATATATATAATTTAAATAATTAATTATATATTATATTAAATTCATGTGCATAGTTGACTTTTAATTTTCGTTCCGATGACTCGTACATTGTCACTCGACTTATGTCCCGGTTCCGGTTTCTCGAACGCATTTTCGTACGCTTAGAAAACTCGCAATTTACGTTTTGTGACTCGTACTTTTGTCAAAATATAGTCTTAAATTATCAATAAACTATATCATTCAAAGTGTATCTTAAACTTTCGAGTGTTTTGGTCATTTACTTCTATAAATCATTGTCTCGCTATTTGTTAATATATATATATATATAATAACAAATCGTTTTATGACCAAGTTAATATATATTTTCAACATTCATAAACATGTTTTAAATATACGTCGTAAGTTATTCATACAATTAATATTCCAACTTATCATATATATTCAAATAAATATTTAAACCAATAAGTTTAATGTATGGTATTAAAAAAATTAATACATTGTTACGTTTTCAAGTTATAGTATATTGATGTTAAAGCGAAGGGGTACTAAATACTATAATATTTTACTAGGAAATAGTATTAAATACGATACAATTTTACACAAGATATTTATTTATTTATAGAATGGATATACCTAAACCTTGTTACAACACTTATAGGCAGTGTACCTAATCGTACGGTAGTGTAGTTTTTAGTAAGTCCGGTTCGTTCCACAGGGAAAATTAAACAAGCTTAACGCTATATTAGTTTTAAATTTATAAAAAATACAAATATATATATATAAGTAATATTATTATTATAAAAGGGGGGTTTTATCGTTTAATGACCGGTTTGTCGATTTTAAAACTTTAGTCGCAGTTAAAACCTAATGTAAAATATTAAAAATAAATACAACTTAATTTAAAACGTAAAGTAAATAACGATAATGAAATTGCGATAAATAAAAGTGCGATAAAATAAAATTGCGATAATTAAAAGTGCAATTAAATACAATGACAATAAATAAAAGTGCGATAATTAGAAGTGCAATTAAATATGAAATAAAAGAATTATGCTTATTTAAACTTCCATAATCATGATGTTTGACGTGTTGATTTTTATTTTATTCCCATGGATTAATTGTCCTTTGTCCTGGATTATTTAATATGTCCGTCTGGTTTTTGTCCATAATAGTTCATCGGTCATAAATTTAAAGTGCGAGTGTCCTCGTCAAATTATCCTTATATCCAAAGTCAAATATTCCAACTAATTGGGGACTTCAACTGTAACAAGGTTTTAATACTTTGTTTAATAATTACACCAGGATATCGACTGCGTGTAACCCAAGGTTTTAATACTTTGTTACCAATTACGCCAAGCGATCGCATGGCTTTTTAATACTTTATTTTAGCCCAACATCATGATTACTTCGTCTTAAATAAGCATAATAATAACTTAGCTACGAGACATTAATTTAAAAATAACAATAACCATAACTTACAGTGATTAAAAATAGCGTAGCGTTACACGGACAGAATTTCGACTTACACCCTTACAACATTCGCTAACATACCCTTATTATTAGAAATTAAAATTAAAATTAATATATATATATATATATATATATATATATATATATATATATATATATATCTTACGTATGAGAGAAAGAAGAAAAAGATGTGTTTAACATCGATCAAAACCGCGAAATTTATAAGCATGTGGGCTGAAAAGGTGTGCGATGCGATCGCATGGCTTTTGTGCCTCCAGGCCATGCGATCGCATGGGGGTAGGTAGCAGCTCACATATTTTTGTTTCTTTGTATGCCGACGGTTTTTATAAATAAATATAATATATATATAATTATAAGAATTATTTAAATATTATATTATATTTATGTGCATAGTTGACTTGTAATTTTTAGTCCGTTGCGTCGAGCATTGAGAGTTGACTTTGGTCCCGGTTTCGGATTTTCGAACGTCCTTGCGTATAATTTAATATCTTGTACTTTGCGTTTTGCGTCTAGTACTCTTGTAATTTTGAGACGTTTCTTATCAATAATTGGAACCACTTTGATTGCATTTTGTACTTTTGAGCTTTTTGGTCGTTTGCGTCTTTAATTTATCGAATCTGTCTTTTGTCTTCACCTTTTATTATTTAAACGAATATCACATGTAAATAGAACAATTGCAACTAAAAGCTTGTCTTTGTTGAGGGATAATGCTATGAAATATATGTTTGTTTTTAGCATTATCAAATATTTCCACACTTGAGCGTTGCTTTTTCGCAAGCAATATAGTCTAAAAATACTAGAATTACTTCTTTATTCTTCACACTTTGTACATCAGTGATTTTTATACGGCGGTATAAACAATGGTAGTAACGTTGTGGTTTACAGTCCCACATGACTATGGAAATTTAGATCCTTTAAGGAAATTGGATCTTTATGAAAACATTTGATCTTTTGAAAATTAAATCTAGTTTTTACCCTAGATAAGTTTTCTAGAATAACCCTTCACCGGTGTTTGCAAATTATTTTTGTATGTTTGGTGGGCTTCAGATTTGAAAATTTTAGCTCAAAACTTGTGGTTTTGTGTCACCCACTTGCTAACCTTGTATTGGGAAAGCAACACCTCCAGTATACTTGCTCCGTATATTACCTTTCCGTAAACTACCGTCCGGTTGTAAAGGAAAGCGCTGAACAAGCAAGTGTTAAGGCAATGTCCCCTGACATGCTTTTAATTATGGTCTATAACGTGTCAGATGCAATTACTATCCTTGGTAGGAGCAATAGTAAAGTTCACCCTTATAATTTTTCGGTCTGGTACAAGGTCCTGTCTTTGACCATGCTATGCAACCACCGTTCTTACGGTTGACACCCGATTTGGTTCAGGTGACCTAATGAATTCCAGGTGAATTCCTAGGATTTTACGTTCAATGGTAATGAACGCATTAAAAATGGGTTTTCAGAAAACAAATTGGTTTGTAATTTTGATCAAAATATTTTCTCGTTCAAGCTCGAGTTTAGATATCATTGAATTCCATGAGTTTGTAATTTTTAATCTTTAAAAGTCAATTTCAAAGATTGAGTAATATCAGTCTTAAAAGCTGATTTTTGATCTTTAAGGAGATTATCCTTTCTGGGGATCTGGTTCATTAGTCTTATCCAGCTAATTTGCACGGCGTCCTCCCCATTTTACAAGACAGATCCTCTCATGGTTAGGATAAGTCTGACCACTTGGCGACCCTGTTTGATGCTGGGGTCTGTGGATTTCCTGCTGATTTTAGTGATGACTTTTCTAGATTTTTCGTCAACTTACAGCTGGTCTGGACGACAACTTCATGACCTAAATCAAGAAGCGCGTTTCTTTTTCGAAAGACTTTACTTCCTTTTAATGATGGAATTGATTCATCGTGTAGATCCATCTTTCTTCCAAATATATTACAGTTTTCAGGGTAAAACATTTAATTTTGTTCAAAACAAAAGTATCTTCAGTTATTTGTACAAAAATATGTGATATATGTTCAAAATAACTTGATAAATTTTTCCCACACTTGGCTTTTATTTTCCTTTTTATTGTCCTCTATTCTATTTTAAATGAATTCTAACATTTTAGGTTGTTTCTCAATTTATATCCTTTTCGAGGTAACAATAATTTCGGTGTTAACACCTAGTTTTATCGTTCATAAATATGTATAAACATGATTTTTAATTCATTTAATTGAAAATTTTGAAAATTTTACTAGAATTGGGTAGTCAGTATATAAGACTAGGGCTATTCTTTATTATCAGAGAGCACTAGATTCTAATACAACTACTGCTTTACTAGTATTTTTAATGGTAACCAAGTGTAAAATAAGTTAAAATTTTAAAAATCCGAAAGAATTTAACCCCTTCCCACACTTAAGATCTTGCAATGCCCTCATTTGCAAGAACTCAGTAACAATTTAAATTATTGAGGGTGATTAGCGTAGAAAAATGATTAAATTTTACCAAAGTTTCCAAACATATTGGCGTTTGTTTGTTGAATGATAAATGGTGCACATCATTTGTTCATTCCGTCTTGTTGTTACATCACATTTGTTTTTCGTTTTGTCGTCAAAATTAGTAGCTTTTGCTGAACTTAATACCAGTCTTTGAAAATGCGCTGTTTTACCCTGTTTTGTACAATTGACAATATACATACATACAAATATAAACATGCATGGCAATTTGAAATGTGACTTAAAATCCCACTTTCAAATCAAATATGAAACATTAGTACAACAAATAAAAATATTAAACATTACAATAAAAGTATCATAATATAATGTGTTTAAACATAAATAAACAGAAATAATAAAAATTAAAAGTCATAAAAATTACCAACAGGAACTAAATCAATCTGGATAAGGGTTCCAGTTCATGTCATCGTCCGGATTCCATGGTTGGTGATAGGTGTACTGGTATGCCTGGTTAGGGTAGTAGAGAGTATAAGGTGGTCTCATCTCGGGCTGGTGTTGAGGATAGTAAGCGGGTCGGGTCAGGACGTAGTGATCCTGAGGTGACAGCCTGCTCATAATTTGACGCTGATGATAGTCTCATCTATCATGCTGTCGTTGCCTGGAATGTTCGTAATCATTCCGGGCTTGCCACTGCTCCATCCGACGAAATCTCTCCGCGTTTGTCATATCTACCTCATCTACACGCTGGTAGACATCAGTCATAGCCTCCCGAATGACATCCCTAATGTCACTCGCTTCCTCCATCTCCTCATCTGAGCCTCTCTCTACCTGAGGATGACTACCTTCATGGGGTATTGCCTGGTTGCGTCTACTCTTTAATATCTTAGCACCCGCATAAACCCTCAATCCTAAAAGCTCAACCTGCTCCCTACATTCCAAAAGTGGACCCCCTTGGTCCTTATCTACACCTAAATACTCTCCAATGAGAGTAACAAAAATACCTCCTCCAATTATTCCCCCTTCCTGTATTCCTTCAACCATCTTAGATAAATAAAAACCAACATAGTAAGGGATATTAACAAAGCCTCTAGGGTCTCGAATACACTTTAGGTAAAATAAATCATGTAAGGTCAATTTTTCCTTGTTGTGACCTCTCTGTGTAATCGAGTTAGCCAAAAATCTATGAATTATACGAAGCTCGGCTCTGTTAATATGTAAGTAGGTATGTGTTCCTCCCCGCCCAAAAATATTATAATCGGACATACGCCTCCAAACGGCGTTCGCATCAAAATTCCTATCTACCCTTTCACCACGATAAATCAAATTCATACAATCGGGTAGTAGTAATTCAGCGGGCGTATATATCTGTAATGCCCTGGCCATGTTCAGCATGGACATCCTGTACATCCTACCACCAAGTATAAACCTAAGAAAACTTCTATCATTTAATCTATCTACATCTACATTTAATGCTATAGTACTCATCAGCTCAACACACCATTCCTTATATACAGGTCTACGAATGGTGAATAAACATTCCCAATCAGTAAAAGAGGTGCTGTCATACCTTTGAATCAGATGCTCCCTAACACGGTCAGCTAGTTAGACCCTTTCCAAAGGATCCCAATCAATTACCCTAGGCACCTCTACATCTTTCGTTACTAATTTAAATTTATTACTTTGATATGTCGGGTAATCTCTCCATCGTCTATCGAATCTCAGATTAGGATGCAACGTGTGTTCAGGAATCGTTGGGTATTCTACAGGCGGATGCATCGGAAATACTATGAATTCATTAACAAACTGTAGCGGATCATAATAAGGTACATGTTGATCAGGCTGATGTTGTTGTTCCTGTTGTGGTTCTTGTTCGGGTTCTGGTTCAGGTTCTTGAGCAGGTCGTCTAGATGATGATGATGATGAACCTCCAGTATCGGTTCTCTGCAAAACACATTAAACACAAAATTTGTGCATCCTTATATGCATTAGTGTTAGCAAAATAACAACTTAAAACAATCACAATAACATGTTAAATCAAAATTAAACTTATACACATTTTCACAATTTTTTACGATTCTACACTTTTTCAAATAAGCACATATGAAAATGTAGACAAAGTTCATAAGCATTTAACTCAAATAACATGTCAAAATAGTCATTACTATCAATTAAACAAGTCTCAATTGGCAATTATATCAAATTAATCAAGTCCATGAATTTTAGACTTAAAAAGTCTACTTTAATCTCCAAAAATCATGTTTAGGATCAAAGTTTGGATCATTTAACTACCTAAACATGTTACACTACTTAATTTAGTAATAATTCATGATAAAAATCGGCCATAACCTATTTATATCAAAAAGCCCCAAATTGCTCAAGAACACAAACCCTAGATTTCTAAAAATTTTGAAGTTTTTGGCTTCAAATCATGTTAAATAGCATCAATCTAGGTTATACATGCATAAAATACTATCAATTTAACACTAATTACACTAGAAATTAACAAAATTGCATTAGGTAAAATATAGCTCAAGAACACTAAAAATTAAATTTAAAGAGATTTAGGGGGTGTAATTTTTACCTTTTTGATAAACTTCTGAACAATTTCATGATTAGAGCGAGAAATTTGACGAATTATGGTGAAAATTTGCGAATTTTAGAGAGGATTTGAGAGTATTTTCGTGATATGTGTGTGTGTTTGTGGTGAAGACAGAACTCGCTGGCCTTTTGATCCTGTCCAGTTTTTCAGCTCCATGCGATCGCATGGAGTTGAAGTTCAAAATCCATGCGATCGCATGGGGGTCCGGGTACAGTACTTTTTGGTTTTTTTTTTAATATAAAAAACCTTAAAACTTATAAAACATATAATTAATAAAATTTTAAAAATTTGTTTCTTTTTAGGATGAGGGCGTTTCAGATCGATGTCCTAGTCCGTCCCTCGACAAAATTTTAAAATTTGTCAATTCAAAGCGCGGTTTTAAAAGTAAAGATTTTTGGGTTTTTTTTAATGTTTTTGGCATACTTTAGTTCAATAAGATTAAAAATAATGATAATAAAAGTTCTCGTCCCTCCATTGGGTAGAGCAATTTCGATTCAACGACCTAGTCTTCAACTCACGACGAATTTTAAAAATCATATTTTTAACTTAGCGAAATAAAGTAAATTTTTGTTTTTAAATTCACACCAAACTTAAATTTAAAATGCATAAAATTAAAAATTCATATTATTAAAATTAAAAATTCACACCAAACTTATATTATATTTTTGTTTTTATACATACAAACTTATATTAAAAATATTAATTTTTCAAATATTTACAAACTTAAATATATATATATATTTTTAAAAGGGTTTAAAACAGTGTTGTAAAAAACGGAAAAAACAGGGGTGTAGACGGATTTTGGAGTGCCCCGTCCCGTTTATACATAAAACGTTTGAAAAAATGGAAATCGACCAAAAAACGGTCAAAAGACGGTCAAACACGGTCCGAGACGGGGAAAAACGGGTTTTTTTGATTTTTTTCAAGTTTTTTTTTTTAAAAAAAAAAATAAACCCTGTGCTATTACTTAAGGTTTCTTTTTTTATGTTTGAAATGTTGAAGTATTTAAACATGTGTGAAATGCTTATGTTTGGAATAATGTAATGTACAATATATATATATATATATATATATATATATATATATATATATATATATATATATATAACATTTTAATTTAAAAGTCAACGTTAGTCAACATCCGTCTAGACCTCCGTCTCGACCCCGTCTCGACCCTTTTAGGACCCGACCGTCTCAACCCCGTCTCGCGTCTTTTGCAACCTTGGTTTAAAATATCAATTTAATATTAATTTTAAAAACAAAGTAAAAATAAAAATAAAAATCTTTTTGGTCTTTTATCCCACTTTAATCAATCAAATATTATCAAAAACATACGCCCCTCTTTTCGGTAAAGTAATTTCGGCTATATTACCTAGTTTTACTCCTGACGAATTTCTGAAATATTTTGGGTTGATTAATTAAAGATATTTATACCTTAAGAATAAACGGTAAATTTCGCAGTGATGTAATAAATTTTTGTATGATATCAATAATTTCGGTCGCAAAACCTAATTTAATTGAGTACCAATTTAATACTTTATAGCGAACGATTTAGTGTTTATTAACAAAAGGTTAAAAATAAGAATAAAAATAAAAACTGAAAACTGTACAAACTTACCTGTGAAATAGAATTCTTAGTGACCTGCTTTAGCCCACTCATAAGAGAGTCGGACTAATTGGTTTTCCATAGCTACATAGGCGTAACCTCGAGCATTCAACGTTTTTTCTTCGAAACATATGAACGGTCCATCTCTGCATAAAGTAACGAATTCGGTATTTGAATATGTTTGATTATTTGAACATTTACCTTCGTGTGACCATTTTCCGCATTTGTGACATCTTTCAAGGTGTCGTGCTCTTCTTTTTGCTACAGATTTTGATTTTCCTTTACCAAACTGTAACTTATTATTTTCGTTCCTGGATTCTTTTCTTACTCCGTCCAATTTACCTCTGATTAATGATACTATTTCACTTGGAAGGGTGTCATTATTACGTTTAGTGATCAAAGAGTGTAGCATTAGACCATGATTTAATTCACAGGAAGTCTTCATCTCGTAAAACCTAAAAAAAATAAAAATTCAGAATGGGGGGAGAAGACTAGTTCTTTAGGGTCTGCTAGGGAAAGACCATTCGGATTCCATTCTCGAGAACTACACAAAAACAGAATATCTAACTCTAACAGAAATACATATTATCCCTAAAATACTTGATTCTCCCCACACTTAGTTAGCTGTGGTGTTGAAATTGTGATTAACTTCGTTGTCAACTTCCATCGGATCATGTATGTAATGTTTAACTCTGTGACCATTAACTTTAAATTCAATCCCATTTGAATTTATTAACTCTATTGTTCCGTATGGGAAAACTCTTTTGACTATGAATGGTCCAGACCATCTTGATTTCAATTTTCCAGGAAATAGCTTGAATCGTGAATTGAAAAGAAGAACTTTGTCTCCTTCTTTAAATTCTTTTGAACTTCTGATTCTTTTATCATGTCATTTCTTCGTTCTTTCCTTATAGATTAAGGAATTTTCGTATGCTTCATGTCTTAATTCTTCTAATTCATTTAATTGACTTAATCGTAGACGTCCAGCTTCATGTAAATCAAGATTACATGTCTTCAAAGCCCAAAATGCTTTGTGTTCAATTTCTACTGGAAGATGACATGCTTTTTCGTAAACGAGTTTAAAAGGTGTGGTTCCAATTGGAGTTTTGTAGGCTGTTCTAAAAGCCCAGAGTGCATCCTCCAATTTCATGGACCATTCCTTCGAATTTTATCCTACGGTTTTCTCTAGAATACGTTTTAAAGCTCGGTTGGTATTTTCAACTTGTCTACTTATTTGTGGATGATAAGCAGTCGAGATTTTATGAGTTACTCCATATCTTTTAAGAACTTTCTCAAGTTGATTATTATAAAAATGAGTACCCCGATCACTTATTAAGGCTTTCGGTGTTCCAAACCTAATAAAAAGACGTTTTAAAAAGTTGACTACAACTCGTGCATAGTTAGTTGGGAGAGCTTGTGCTTCCGCCCATTTAGATACATAATCAATGGCAACGAGAATGTAGAGATTATTATGAGATTTTGGAAATGGACCCATAAAGTCAATACCCCAAATGTCAAATACTTCACATACTTGAATGACATTTTGTGGCATTTCATCACGTTGACTTATTTTTCCGGCCCTTTGACAAGCATCACAGGATTTGCAAAGAAGGTGTGCGTCTTTGAAAATTGTAGGCCAATAGAATCCAGCATCGTAAACTTTTCTTGCTGTGAGTTGAGGCCCATAATGCCCTCCTGTTGCTCCTGTGTGATAATGGTTTAAGATTTGACTAGCTTCATCTCCGAATACACATCGGCGTATTATTCCATCGGGACAACTTTTAAACAAATGTGGATCTTCCCAGAAATAGTGTTTTATATCACTAAAGAATTTCTTTCGTTTTTTGTACGATAATCTTTTTTCAAGGAATCCACATACTAAGTAGTTTGCATAGTCTGTAAACCATGGAATTTCACTTTAATCTATCTTCAATAGATATTCATCAGGAAAGTTGTCTTGTATGGCCGATTCATTTAGAACTTCTAATTCGGGATTTTCAAGACGAGAAAGATGATCAGCGGCGAGATTTTCTGCTCCCTTTTTGTCTCGGATTTCAATATCAAACTCTTGTAAGAGTAAGATCCAACGAATTAATCGTGGTTTGGCATCTTGTTTTGAAAATAGGTATCTAAGAGCAGAATGGTCGGTATAGACCACCGTTTTAGCTAGAACGAGATATGAACGAAATTTGTCAAAAGCAAAGACAATAGCAAGGAGTTCTTTTTCAGTAGTTGTGTAATTTGTTTGTGCTTCTTGTAATGTCTTACTAGCATAATATATAGGTTGAAATCGTTTTTCAATCCTTTGTCCTAAAACGGCTCTCATTGCAAAATCACTTGCATCGCACATTAGTTCAAATGGTAGATTCTAATTTGGAGTTATCATGATCGGTGCATTAGTGAGTTTCTCTTTAAGAATATTAAAAGATTTGATCCTTTTCTAGGAGTTTATTCATAGGAGTGGCAATTTTAGAAAAATCTTTTATGAAACGTCGGTAAAAACCGGCATGCCCTAGAAAACTCCTAACTCCTCTAACATTGGTGGGATGTGAAAGTTTAGCAATTACATCTACTTTAGCTCTATCCACTTCAATTCCTTCCTTTGAAATTTTATGACCAAGAACGATGCCTTCTTTAACCATGAAATGGCATTTCTTCCAATTAAGTACTAGATTTGATTTTTCGCATCTAATAAGCATTCGTTCAAGATTAACTAGACATGTTTCAAAAGTATCACCGAAGACTGAAAAGTCATCCATGAAAACTTCCATGCATTCTTCTATCATGTCTTGAAAAATCGCCATCATGCACCTTTGAAAGGTTGCAGGGGCGTTGCAGGGTTCAAATGGCATGCGTTTGTAAGCAAAAGTACCATAAGGGCACGTGAACGTGGTTTTCTCTTGATCCTCAGGTGCTATTGGAATTTGAAAATATCCGGAAAACCTGTCAAGAAAACAATAGTAACTGTTTCTGGCTAATCTTTTCAACATTTGATTCAATGAAAGGTAAGGGAAAGTGATCTTTTCTGGTGGCGTCATTTAATTTTCTATAATCAATACAAACATGCCATCCTGTTACAGTCCTAGTAGGAATAAGCTCATTTTTCTCATTTGTGATGACAGTCATGCCACCCTTCTTAGGCACGCATTAAACTGGGCTTACCCATGGACTATCAGAGATTGGATAAATTAAACCTGCATCAACCAGTTTAATAATTTCTTTCTTAACAATATCTTGCATGTTAGGATTTAGTCTTCGTTGGCGTTGCACATACATTTTATGACTTTCTTCCATAAGGATTTTATGTGTGCAATACGAAGGACTTATTCCTTTAATATCATGAATTTTCCATGCAATGGCTGGTTTATGAGCTTTTAGCACAGAAATGAGTTGAGATTTTTCATTTTCAGTAAGAGAAGACGATATTATTACAGGTAATTCAGATTCACCATGTAAATAAGCATATTCCAAATGGTTTGGAAGTGGCTTTAACTCTAATGTCGGTGGTTCTTCTATCGATGATTTATATCGTTATCTGTCTTCTTCTTTTAGCATTTGAATTTCTTCTGTTGTTGGTTCATATCCATTACCCATAAGTGTAGCTATCATTTCAGTTTCATTAATTGGTTCAGTTTCTTCTCTTAAAGAACATTCTCCTGTTCCTTGTAATTCTGGAAATTCTTCTAACAATTCTGCATGTGATTCTATAGTTTGAATATAATAACATGTATCATCTGCAGATTGTGGTTGTTGTATTGCTCTATCAACTGAAAAGGTAACACTCTCGTCCTCTATACTTAGGGTCAGTTTCTTACCAAACACGTCTATCATTGCTTTAGCCGTGTTTAAGAATGGTCTTCCTAATATGAGAGGAACTTGAGAATCTTCTTCCATGTCCAGAATAACAAAATCTACTGGAAATACTAAAGTACCAACTTTAACTAGCATGTTCTCCATTATCCCTCTAGGATATTTTACTGATCGATCGGCTAGTTATATGCTTATTCGTGTTGGTTTCAATTCTCCAAGGTCTATTTTAGCGTATAGTGAATACGGCATTAAATTTATACTAGCACCTAAGTCTGCCAATGCTTCTATTGAACTAAGACTACCCAGAAAACATGGAATTGTGAAACTTCCTGGATCTAATAATTTTTCTGGTATCTTATTCAACAGCACTGCTGAACAGTTTGCATTCATAGTAACAGCCTAGAGTTCTTCCATTTTCTTTCTATTTGTGATTAGATCTTTCAGAAATTTAGCATATCTAGGCATTCCTGAAATCACATCAATGAAAGGAAGATTGATATTTATCTATTTAAACATATCCAAGAATTTGGATTGCTCGGCTTCAAGTCTCTCTTTTCTCATTTTAATCGGGTAAGGAAGTGGTGGTTGGTATGGTTTAACATAAGGTTTTGCCTTAACTGTGTTATATTCATTAACCTTTTCAACTACTGGTTCTTTTTCCTTATCTTGATCAGATTGTGGTTCTTGTGGAGTAGGAATAGAGTCATCAGAAATTACAGGTATTTCAGATGGTTTAAGTGTGATACCACTTCTTGTGGTAATGGCTTTAGCTGTTTCATTCCGGGGGTTAGCATTTGTATCACTAGGTAGACTTCCCTGTTTTCTTTCACATATCAATCTTGCTAGGTTACTTACTTCTTGTTCAAGATTTTGAATAGAAGCTTGTTGATTTCTAAGTGCTTGAGCATTTTGTTCATTGGTTTGTTTCTGAGATGTGAAAAACTGCGTTTGAGATTCAACTAGCTTCGACATCATGTCTTCTAAATTTGGCTTTTTATCATTGGTTTGTGGTGGTTTATTTTGAAAATTAGGTCTTTGCTGATTGTAAGTTTTGTTGGATACTTGTTGATTGCTAGGACCTTGTTGGTTGTTGTATGGAACATTTCGGTTATAATTCTGGTTTTGATTGTAGATCGGTCTTGGCGGTTGATAATTATTCTGATAATTATTTCCAGGCCTTTGGTTTATGTATGAAACATTCTCTCTTTGTTCCATTGTTAGTTCAATACTGAGACAATCTTTTGTCAAATGTGGTCCTCCACACTGCTCACAACTAATTCGTATTGAGTGTATATCCTTAGTCATCTTTTCCATTCGTCTCTCAACAGCATCTATCTTTGCGGAAATGGAATCTAAGTCATGGCTAGAATCGGCTCTAGCTGCTTTAGATGATCTAACGATATCTTTTTCTTGGTGCCACTCATGTGAGTGGGAAGCAGTGTTATCAATAATTTTGTAAGCATCAGTTGCTGTTTTCTTCATAATGGAACCACCAGCTGCTATATCGATGTCTTTTCTTGTTGTGATGTCGCATCCTTGGTAGAATATTTGTACTATTTGACAAGTGTCTAAACCATGTTGCGGACATCCTCTCAATAACTTTCCAAATCTTGTCCACGCCTCATATAGAGTTTCGTTTGGCTTTTGTGTGAATGTAACAATTTCTCCTTGAAGTCTCACGGCTTTAGATGCCGGAAAGAATTGTTTAAGAAATTTTTCAACTAAAACGTCCTATGTATGAATCGCCCCTTCAGGTAACGACTCTAACCAATCTTTGGCTTCTCCCTTTAAAGTCCAGGGAAATAACATGAGATATATCTGTTCATCCTCCACTTCTCTTATTTTGAATAAAGTACGGATCCTATTAAAGGTACGAAGATGTTCATTTGGATCTTCCTTCGGCGCACCACTAAATTGGCATTGATTAGTTACCATGTGTAAGATTTGTCCTTTGATTTCATAATCTGGCGCATTAATGTCTGGTTGAGTAATTGCGTGACCTTGGCCAGTGCGTTTAGCTCTCATTCGGTCTTTCATACTTAGAGGTTCCAGATTCTCCATAATTGAATTTGTTGAATCTGAATCACTAGAGGATTCTGATTTAATGGTTGGTTCCTCTACAATCTCTGTTTGAATGATTGGTGGTTCCGGAGGAAAGATTAGTGGTTCAGGATCTATGAATTGTCCCTGAATATTCTCCGGATTCTCAATTATGAGGTCGGGTTCAAAAAATGGATTATCGGAAATTTGAATTGGAGTACTTGGTCAACTGGATGACGATTCTAAAGAAAAATCAACGGCGACAATATTTGCTAGATGTCTTGATCTGGTTACAGGTGGTGAACGTACAAAAGGTGGTGAACGTTTTGCTCGGTGCATTCACTGAATATCCTATTAGTTTTTAAAAAGAAAGAAAAATTATATAAGTTATCCAATTAATAGACTTTTCTGATTTTGCCCACGTTTCGAATAGCCAAAAGATGCAGCAGAGGGGCAGGATTCGTTTGGTCTCAATATAATTGAGTACTGTTTGGCTCCAATAACCCGGTCCACGTACAAATCCAACTATTACTACGAACCAGAAAATTTTGATGTCTATTAATTTAACCGCTTAAAATAATTTTTCGTTTTGAAATTTAAAGAAAGATAAGAAACAGAAAAAATCTAAGTCCTAAAAACTAGAATGTCGAGAAATAAGAAAGAAAAAGAGCGCGTCGAAAAACGTCGAAAAATAAAAGGCGTCGAAAAATAAAATTAAGAAAGTAGCGCGTTGAAACTTAAAAAGGAACTAAAAACTAAGAATTAAAAGTCGCGTCTAAAAAAAATATTAAAGCTTAAAAGAAATACTATATCTCAAATGGCAATAACTTCAAAAGGTACTAAAATATAAAAACAGCGTCGCAAAATTTTAAAGCACCTAAATCTTAGTCTAAAGAAAAAGCACTTAAGGAATTTTACGGCAAATCTTAAAAATCTAGAAATAAAAATAACTATGGCAAAAACTATATCTTAAAACTAAATACGAGCGAAAAATACAAATATTACGCTAAAACGAATAAGAAGATATAAAAATATAAAAATAAACTTAAAGTTGTAAAAAGTACAATTTTTATAAAAATATTATTTTTATATTATTTATTTTATAAAACTATTAATTTTATAATTTATTAAAACTAATTAAACTTAATAATATAAATTAATTAAAATTAAACTAAATAATTAAATAACTTAAAACCTAATTAGGGTTTAAATAAATAATAATAATAATAATTACGTAATGATTGCTAAATTAGGGTAAAACTGTGGCGTGTCAGACAGGGCCATGCGATCGCATGGTCCTCACGTTAAAAATCTATGCGATCGCATGGATAAGAATTTCGGGCCAGGCTTTGGGCTGCTACAGTGATCGGGCCTCGGGTAATTTTTTTTTTTCAGTTTTCTGTTTTAGATATTTATATAATATATTTATATAAATTAAGTAAAACTTATATTTTAATAAAATAAAAATAAAGAAACTTTATAGTTTTATATATATATATTTAACAAACTATTAAAAATATATAATTTTTGTTTTTCTTTTTATATTTTTGTATATTTAAAACGTATTTTTACAAAAGCGTATTTTTATAGAAGTAAACTAAAAATTAATAAAAATCTTTTTTTTATAGCGTTGCGCTTCCGGTGTTTTTAGCGTTCCCCGGCAGCGGCGCCAAAAATACTTGATGTTAAAGCGAAGGGGTACTAAATACTATAATATTTTACTAGGAAATAGTATTAAATACGATACCATTTTACACAAGATATTTATTTATTTATAGAATGGATATACCTAAACCTTGCTACAACACTTATAGGCAGTGTACCTAATCGTACAGTAGTGTAGTTTTTAGTAAGTCCGGTTCGTTCCACAGGGAAAATTAAACAAGCTTAACGCTATATTAGTTTTAAATTTATAAAAAATACAAATATATATATAAGTAATATTATTATTATAAATGGGGGTTTTTACCGTTTAATGACCGGTTTGTCGATTTTAAAACTTTAGTCGCAGTTAAAACCTAATGTAAAATATTAAAAATAAATACAACATAATTTAAAACGTAAAGTAAATAACGATAATGAAATTGCGATAAATAAAAGTACGATAAAATAAAATTGCGATAATTAAAAGTGCAATTAAATACAATGACAATAAATAAAAGTGCGATAATTAGAAGTGCAATTAAATATGAAATAAAAGAATTATGCTTATTTAAACTTCCATAATCATGATGTTTGACGTGTTGATTTTTATTTTATTCCCATGGGTTAATTGTCCTTTGTCCTGGATTATTTAATATGTCCGTCTGGTTTTTGTCCATAACAGTCCATCGGTCATAAATTTAAAGTGCGAGTGTCCTTGTAAAATTATCCTTATATCCGAAGTCAAATATTCCAACTAATTGGGGACTTAAACTGTAACAAGGTTTTAATACTTTGTTTAATAATTACACCAGGATATCGACTGCGTGTAACCCAAGGTTTTAATACTTTGTTAACAATTACGCCAAGTGTCCTTGTACATAATTTCACCCCTGTTTTAATAAGTCTATTAACTATTAATCCATTCCCGTGTCCGGTTAAATGAACGATTATTCGTACATATAAATATCCCACCCATCATGTCCGATCGAGTGTATATGATTATTTATAGGTACTTCCAATTGTAAATCTTTATATTAAATTAACAAACTATCATTTAGTTAAACAAATATAAAGCCCATTAATAGCCCATAGTCTAATTTCCACAAGTGTCGTTCTTTTGTCCAAACCCCAATTATGGTACAAAGCTCAATTACCCAATTTTAAATCTTTTAGCCCAACATCATGATTACTTCATCTTAAATAAGCATAATAATAACTTAGCTACGAGACATTAATTTAAAAATAACAATAACCATAACTTACAGTGATTAAAAATAGCGTAGCGTTACACGGACAGAATTTCGACTTACACCCTTACAACATTCGCTAACATACCCTTATTATTAGAAATTAAAATTAAAATTAAAATATAAATATATATATATATATATATATATATATATATATATATATATATATATATCTTACGTATGAGAGAAAGAAGAAAAAGATGTGTTTAACATCGATCAAAACCGCGAAATTTATAGGCATGTGGGCTGAAAAGGTGTGCCATGTGATCGCATGGCTTTTGTGCCTCCAGGCCATGCGATCCCATGGGGGTAGGTAGCAGCTCACATATTTTTGTTTCTTTGTATGCCGACAGTTTTTATAAATAAATATAATATATAAATAATTATAAGAATTATTTAAATATTATATTATATTTATGTGCATAGTTGACTTGTAATTTTTAGTCCGTTGCGTCGAGCATTGAGAGTTGACTTTGGTCCCGGTTCCGGATTTTCGAACGTCCTTGCGTATAATTTAATATCTTGTACTTTGCGTTTTGCGTCTTGTACTCTTGTAATTTTGAGACGTTTCTTATCAATAATTGGAACCACCTTGATTGTATTTTGTACTTTTGAGCTTTTTGGTCATTTGCGTCTTCAATTTGTAGAATCTATCTTTTGTCTTCACCTTTTATTATTTAAACAAATATCACTTGTAAATAGAACAATTGCAACTAAAAGCTTGTCTTTCTTGAGGGATAATGCTATGAAATATATGTTCGTTTTTAGCATTATCATATATATATATATATATATATATATATATATATATATATATATATATATATATATATATATATATATATATATATATATATATATATATATATATATATATATATATATATATATATATATACATATACATATAATTGTTCGCGAATCGTCGAGAACAACCGAAAGGTATTTGAATATATGAAAATAGTTCAAAAAATTTGAGATTCAGTTTTACAGACTTTGTTTATCGTGTCGAAAATGTTACTCATACAAAGATTAAGTTTAAATTTGATCAGAAATTTCCGGGTCATCACGATTTAGCTCCTGCTACTGCTGTCCCTGGTTGCTATTCGAAAGACCTGCAACAGATAACATTTCAAATGATAGAACCAATGCTACAAAAATTTAATGGTCAATCCACTAATTTATTTAAATATGCTCTTGGCCAACATTCTACCCCACTTGCCAATTATTTCACTAAGTGTTATTAATACAATAATAGAAAGTGTTAATACCTAATCAAAAGGTAAAGTTCCGGGCCCAAAATGCTCCACTGTCCATTACTAATTACGCGTTTTTTATTTTTTTTTCTTTGGATCACGGTAATGATAGATGTAAAGATTAGGATATTAAGTAGTAAAGAAAATGAAGATATTGATTGATGAGGACAAGCACTTTAAACCTTTATCTGCACGTCCCACTCCTCTTTTATTCACTGTTCGACGCATAAAATAATGGTGATGAACCGTAAGGATATCATGATGATGATTAGGGTTTAGTGATCCATAATTTAAGATAATGATGGATTAAGATGATTAAGATGATTAAGATAGTGATGATAATGATTAAGAAGGATGATGATGATGATGTTGATCCAAGGGTGATGATATACATTAAAGATGATGATTGACTAACTAATAACGATAAAGATGAAGAAAGTATACGAAATTATTGGTACGTGATTGATGATGATAGTGACAGTCATGAGAATGATTGACAATGGTATAGGACTCGATATCTATGACTTATTCTGTTATGTTTCATTCTTCTACCAAATCGAATCCAGGTCATATGATGACTTAAGCCCATTGCATAAATTGAGCCCACTTAATTAAATAGATTACATCATAAGCCCATCTCATAAACAAAACCCATTAGATTTTGTTGCTGTTTCTGTTCGATTCCAACCCCCAAAACCGCACCATGTTATTCTTTTCCTGCTGCTCTTTTGCTTCTGTTAAATGCAACTGTAACAATGATTGTATAATAATCGAATGGAATGATGATGATGCTGCTGCTATATACATGTTATCCTGCTGTTCATCGAACATCAAAGCAAAGAAGAATGAAACATAAATGAAATGAGTTAAAAGAAAATAGGATCCTAATTAAATCAGAAAGACAACAGATGGATCGATGGTTATGGGTATTTGTGGGTGAGCCGGTGGTCGTGGGTTCGAGTCTCGGCTTGGGCGATTCATTATTTTTTTTTGAGCCTTTGAAGGTAGCCATTTATCAACTTATTATTATTAATAATATTATTATTATTATTGTTATTATTATGATTGTTATTGTTATTATTGTTATTGCTATTATTATTACTATTAGTGTTAAAATTATTAATTTTATTATCATATGTAAAAGTATTATATTCATTATCATTATTATTATTATAAGTATTAGCAATATTGTTATTAGTAGTAAACTTATCATTTTAGTATTATTATTATTATTACCATTATTTATTATTGATAATATTATTGTGTTTATAAATACAATTATAATTAGGATATAAAAGATGATGAAAGGAAGATACTAAATAAGATAATTAGGAAATTATCAGTATTATGATTTAAAGGATAAGGATAAAAATTATAAGAATAAGATAATATATCATTATGATTAAAATTTTTATTTTGATTATTATCGTTAACCTCATTATTAACATTATTATCATTATAGTTATTATTATAAATAAGTAGTATTATTACTATTAATAAAATCATTTATTTTTATAGTTATTATTATTATTAGTATTTATTATCATTAAAAGTATCACTTTTATAAAAATTATCATTTTATAACTAAGATTATTAGTATTATAGGATGAAACAACTTTTTATTTATTATTATCAACATTACTTCATCAAACAACTATTGGTAATATAAAATTCATGTTTAAGGATATTACTTGGAGTCATTCATGACATATTTCAAAAGATGTTGCATTCGAGTCGTTAAGTTCATCAAGATTGTGACGCCCCGTACTAAATCATCATGTACGGACCATCAACAACAGGATCATTACAAGGTTAAGTACTATATGCGATTTCAAAAGAGTTTGCATTCATTAATAAAAGTGACGTCATAACAAACGTCAAATGTTTTACAATCCAAAAGCATGCTTCGCTAAGTAGAAGCAATAAATAAGTGTGCGTGACCCCAAAGGTCGTTACATAACATAGTTCAAAAGTACGAATGTTTGAATGCAAAATAAAGTAGTTCATGCGATGACAACTCTAAGCAGCGGGTGTCTACAGCACGACTAGTACACAGCGGAAGCTAACCTCAAGCACCTGAGAAAAACATGCTTAAAAACGTCAACACAAAGGTTGGTGAGCTATAGTTTAAGTATAATAGTATGTAAGGTAGGCCACGAGATTTCAGTGCTACAAAGAGCGTTTCAAAACAGTATGATAAAGTATATGTTAACCGTGGGCACTTGGTAACTAACTTAACGTTTATACCCCCTGAAGGTACACTTGACAAATGCGTATGTCTACGAAGTATTAAACACTCGTTAAATGCTAGCGCTACTAGCCCGAGTGGGGATGTCAAACCCTATGGATCCATATCTAAGATTCGCGTTCACGGTTCAAAAACCAATGATTAAACGTTACCGAGCTAAAGGGAATGTTTATGCCGTTGTATAACCCACACATATATAAGTTTAAGTACTCGTGCCTAGTATGTAAAACATAAAATCCGCATGTATTCTCAGTTCCCAAAATAAGTTAAAGTAAAAAGGGAATGCTATAACTCACAATGATATGTAGCGGTAAAGTCGGTTCGGAAAAGGTGTGCAAGTAATCGGTCCGAAGGTCCTCAACCTAAGGCAAATAGTACTAATTCAGTAATTCATCTTAATAGGTTTAAAAGTATGTATTTAAGGTCTTAAGGGTCATCATCATTCATCATCAAACAAAAGGCGTAAAGTAAGTTTCGTTTATGAAAGTAGTTTACAACAAAGTCTGACTTCAGTCAGTCACCACGGCCTCTACCCTTACTGAATTAAGGTGAGGCCAGTGGCCATGGCTCCATCTATGGGTCCCTTAAGTGTGGTAAAAATTCCAGAAGCAAACTCGTCTTCGTTTGACCGTGGCGACGGTCTAAGTGCGAGTAGGTCAGAAATTTCTGCACAACGTTAAAGGACATAGTGACGATCGGAGGGCCATAAATCCTAAACTGTAACTCGGATGAAGACGAGTCTTATATGAAAAATTATATACTTGAAAAGTTATATCTCAAAATCAAGGTTAGAATAGCCCAGGTCTACTGGTCTGTTCCAGAAGCATCAGGTCAGAAAGTTTTGGACAGAAACAGTAAGTTTAAAAGGGTTCCGGTGGTCTTGGTGTTTGATGTTCATCATGGTTCTCATCCTTGTTGCATATAGCTTCAAGTGTACAACTCATGGGTGTGTTTACATCATCTTAACCAAGTCTTGACCATCATAACACTAGTGCAAGTCTAAGACATGAAGCACAACTCACTTAAGAGTTGCATGTAGTTTGATGAACCAAAGTTACATCAAAGTCTTAGGTTTGACACTTACATGAACTATAATAGAAATATTGAACTCTAAACTTGAAAATAAACTAACTAATCAAGATCTTAAGATGTAGAAAATAGTTCTTTAGTTAGATCTTGAAGATCCAAGACCCAAAAGTCTAGATCAAGCATAAGTATACAAAGTTATAATTAAAAAGTTTCCTTTATATGTTCTTGAACTTTAAAGTTAACTTTAAGTTCAAGATTAATGAGATCAAAGTTAACTTGTAACATTTGACCAACAAGAACATAAATAATGAAATTAAAGTGCATAAAATGAAGAAGTAAACTTAAATAAACAAGAAAAGGTTCATGGTTGTTCATACTTTAAAGATTCAAACCAAAGTTTGATCTTTAGAAAGTAAACTTTAAAGTTTACTTCATGAGCTTCAAGTATGTCTTTAATCAACACATAGAACTTGCAACTTTTGAAAAAATTGAAGTAGAATCATAAACTAGTGAGTTTATGTTCTTGTGTTCTTGAATTACAAGATAATAGAAGAACCAAAACTAGAAAGTTAGGTTCTTGAAAGCTAGTAAGTAACTACAACAACAAGATGAAACAAGTAACAATCAACAAAAGATGATGATGATTCATGTATGTATTTGGTTTTGGGACAAAGAAAGAAAAGATAAAAGCTTCATGTAACTTACAACTTGGAGAGAAAAGAGAGAAAGAATGTTGAGAGAATTAAGTGTGTGTTTTGGAATGAAGAATGCAAGAGAGCAAGTAAGTAAAAAAAAGATTTTGAACCCTGTTGGGCACCCCATAGCTCACGGCCTGCAGCAGCCAAAGGAAGAGGGAGGGTGTTGTTTGATGGTTACAAGCATGTAAAAGCTAAAAAGGTTGGTTAAAGGATGGTTGTTCATGGGGATTATGAGCTAACAAGATTCTTAATGAAGTAACTAGCTAGTTACTCTTTAATTGATACTTACATAAGGAATACATGGGCTAAAAGGTCCATTAACATAAGTAGGGTGGGCTTGGAAGCCCAAGTTCAAGAGTCCATAACACTAATAAAGCCCAAGTATAATCAATAACAAGTTAAGCTAATTAAAGTCCAAGTAACTAACTAATAGTCTTAGTTAATTAAAATGATTAATAAATTTAATCATGAATGTAAATAATACTTGAAAATATTATTCGTGAAAGTTCCGGGTGTCACAAAGACGTTTCGGGCACTTAAAAGTCAAGTACGGGCAATCATGGTAACATGTAAATGTAATAACATACATTCGTTTAATCACACGTATTAATAATAATTATTATTAATAAATAAACGTTGGAAATTCCAGGGTCGTTTCATTACCCACCTGTTAAAGAAAATTTCGTCCTGAAATTTAAGCTGCAGGTGATGGAGGAGTCGGGAAAAGGTGAGGATACTTCCGCATCATTTGATCCTCTCGCTCCCAAGTAAACTCCGGTCCTCGTTTGGCATTCCATCGCACTCGGACGATCGGAATCTTGTTTCGTTTCAAAGTTTTGATCTCACGATCCATAATTTCAACAGGTTCTTCCACAAAGTGAAGTTTGTCGTCAATCGTAAGTTCCTCAAGTGGTATGATAAGTTCCGGTGCAGCAAGACACTTCTTCAAGTTCGACACGTGGAAGGTAGGATGAACTGAGCTCAATTGTGCTGGTAGATCCAAACGGTATGCGACGGGTCCAACACGTTCCAAGATTTCAAAAGGACCAATGTATCGTGGGTTTAACTTTCCACGTTTTCCAAAACGAATCACACCTTTCCAAGGTGCAACCTTTAACATTACACGATCACCAACATTGAATTCAAAGTCCTTACATTTAAGATCGGCATAACTCTTTTGACGATCACGGGCAGTCTTAAGTCTAGCTTGGATCTGAGCAATCTTCTCCGTGGTTTCGTGGTCTACCTCGGGTCCGGTGATTTGCTTTTCGCCTACTTCGGCCCAAAAAATAGGAGATCGGCACTTACGGCCATACAATGCTTCGAAAGGTGCAGCATTAATGCTCGAGTGATAACTGTTGTTGTACGAGAATTCGGCTAGTGGCAGATGCCTTTCCCAGGCCTTTCCAAAATCAATGACACATGCACATAACATGTCTTCCAACGTCTGAATCGTTCGTTCACTTTGCCCGTCAGTCTGAGGATGATAAGCAGTACTCATGTCAAGACGGGCTCCCATGGCTTCTTGCAAAGAACGCCAAAATCTAGAAGCAAAACGGGGATCGCGATAGGAGATGATCGATAAAGGTACACCATGACGAGATACAACCTCCTTGATGTATAATTGAGCAAGTCTCTCCATTGTATCCGTTTCCTTCATCGCTAGAAAGTGTGTAGATTTGGTAAGGCGGTCAACAATAACCCAAATGGTATCATATCCACCCACCGTCTTTGGTAGCTTGGTGATGAAATCCATTGTTATCCGTTTCCACTTCCATTGTGGGATTTCTGGTTGTTGAAGTAACCCAGAAGGTCTCTGATGCTCGGCTTTAACCTTCGAGCAAGTCAAACACTTACCAACATAAGTCGCAACGTCCTTCTTGAGATTTGGCCACCAATATTGTTCTTTGAGTCGTGGTACATCTTGCCCGCACTGGGGTGAATCGAATATCTCGATTTGTGTGCTTCATCAAGTATCAGGTTTCGTAGATCTCCATAATAAGGTACCCAAATTCTTCCGGCATAACATCGGAGTCCAGACTCCCTAACCTCGAATCGAGAGACAAGTATGTTCAAATGTTCATGAGATATATTCTCCTCCTTGAGAGCCTCATCTTGGGCTACTCTGATCTGGCTGTTGAGGTTCGAATGGATGTGAGTCAGCGCGGTCAAAGGACGCGCAATCAGAGAAAATCCTTCGATGAATCTTCGGTAGTAACTGGCGAGACCTAGGAATTGGGGAATATGCGTCGGAGTAGTGGGGGTCTCCCACTTGCTGATGGCTTCAATCTTGGCGGGATCAACTTTGATACCCTGGTCGCTTACAACATGACCCAAAAATTGTACTTCCTTTAACCAAAATTCACACTTGGAGAATTTGGCGTAAAGTTGCTCTTGTCTTAAGAGTTCAAGCACTAATCGGAGGTGTTGCTCATGTTCTTCTTCGCTCTTAGAGTAGATGAGGATATCATCTATGAAGATGATAACAAACTTGTCCAAGTAAGGCTTGCAGACACGATTCATGAGGTCCATGAACACGGCAGGTGCATTTGTCAAACCGAATGGCATCACGAGAAACTCATAATGACCGTAACGGGTCCTGAATGCAGTTTTCATCACGTCACTTTCCTTCACCCTCAGTTGGTGATATCCGGATCGCAAATCGATCTTTGAATAAACGCTCGATCCTTGTAGTTGATCAAAAAGATCATCAATTCGTGGAAGAGGATACCGATTCTTGACTGTCAATTTGTTGAGTTCACGGTAGTCGATACACATACGGAAGGATCCATCCTTCTTCTTCACAAACAACACAGGTGCGCCCCAAGGCGAGAAGCTTGGTTGAATAAATTCCCGGTCTAACAGCTCTTGTAGTTGACTCTATAATTCTTGCATCTCGGAAGGTGCGAGTCTATAAGGTGCGCGAGCTACAAGTGCTGCTCCTGGAACTAAATCAATCTGAAACTCTACGGCTCTCTGCGGCGGCAATCCAGGCAATTCCTCTGGGAAGACATCGGAAAATTCGTTCACAATTCGAACGTCGTTCACGCTCTTCACCTCAGTTTCTACCGCTTTCACATGTGCTAGGACAGCAAAACGTCCCTTCTTCATAATCTTTTGCGCTTTCACGCAACTAATGAGGTTCAACTTCTAGGTACATCTCTCTCCATAGATAACCAGTCGTTCGCCATCCCCTTGTGGTATGCGAAGTGCTTTATCTCCACAGATAATATCGACCTTTATCTTGCTCAACCAATCCATACCAACGATCACGTCAAAGCTTCCCAGTTTGATAGGTATCAAATCAATTTCGAAATCTGCACCAGCTATGTTGATAATAGCTCCTCGACTAATATGGTCAACCTTTTCAAGTTTTTCATTGGCGACCTCGACAAGCATACTTTCTTTTAACGGGACTAATGACCAATTAATCTTATCGCAAAAATGTCTACATACATAACTTCTATCCGCACCAGTATCAAACAAGACAGAAGCTAAAAGATTGTTGATTGCGAATATACCTGTCACCAAGTCGGGGTTATCGCGTGCATCCCTTGCATTAACATTAAAAGCTCTACCACGGGGTGGCCCGCTATCTTTTCGCTTGTTGGGGCATGCATTTCTGAAATGGCCCATCTGTCCACATTCGTAGGACTTTTTTGGCCCATTTGTGTTCAGCTTCCCATTCAAAGTGGTGACCTTACAGTCTTTCCCGATATGCCCAGCCCGTTGACACTTCTCACAGACAACATTGCAATATCCAGTATGGTGTTTGTAACACCTCTTGCATTGTGGTAAGGTTCCTTTGTAGTTCGGGTTGGTGTTGGTGTTGTTGTTGGGATTAGGGTTTCCACCGTTATTGTGCCTCTTGGCGGGGGTCTGATCGTAGTTTATCCCCCTGTTATTGTTGTTGTTGTTGTGGTTGTTGTGGTTGTTATCCCATTTCCTCTTTTCGCTACTACCAGCTTCAAACTTAGCCTTCTCCAGCTCATCAATAAGAATCTGATTCATGAGAGTATGCGCCATGCGCATTGCTTCGGGAACATTCGGTGGTTTGGATGAGGTGACATTTCCTTTGATGGACTTAGGGAGTCCCGAGAAGTATTTCTCCATGCGCTTGAATTCGGGGGTGACCATGGTCGGACACATCAGTGCTAACTCCAAAAACCTACGATTGTAACTGTTAAGGTCGTTCCCTACGGCCTTCAACTGCATGAATTCAATTTCCATCTTCTGAATTTCGGTTCTCGGACAATACTCATCAATCATAGCCGCCTTGAATTCCTCCCATGGCATAGCATACGCCTCATCGATACCTTTCGCTTGAGCTAACGTGTTCCACCACGTTAGCACGCCGTCAGATAGCGTGCAAGATGCAAACTTGGTCTTATTGTCCTCTGAACAGTTGCTAACTCGGAATACTGATTCAAGTTTCTCGAACCATCTGGTGAGACCAACCGGTCCCTCGGTACCGCTGAAGTTATGCGGTTTACAGCTCTGGAATTCCTTGTATGTACACCCATTTCGAACGGGTGGAATAACCGGTGGTGGTGGCGGTGGAGCTTCGAGATTTCTTTCTGCTAGGGCTGCAGCGACCCGTTCATTGATCATGTCCTCAATCTGGGCGGCGGTAGGTGTGGATCTTTCGTTAGCCATGATATTCTAAACAAAAATTTTGACCCAAGTCAAAATCCAGCTTGCAAGTAGTAGTAATAATACAGTATATAGTGACCAACATGGAATCAAAACATCACATGTTATTAAATAATGCATCTAGGTACAAATACCACAGAATCATCGTACAACAATGTAAATAGAACATCGTACAAGAATTAAATAACGCAAAGTTCCATTCATTAATAATAATAAGTTTCATACATCTGAATAAGTTTGTACAATACATATGAAATACATGAAACTATATCTAGATTACATCATGAAATCTAAATACAAGGTCCTACAGTGAAGGCGAGTGAACTGCTCCTCGAGCCAACTGCTCCTCGAGCTCAGTGACTCGAGCTCGGAGAGTCTCAATCTCCCTCATCAGTTCCTCGTTAGAGGGAGCTGGTGGGGCAGGCGGTGCAGGTGCGGCGGGTGGTGCGGGTGGTGCCGGTGGTGCTGATGTAGATGGTCCGGCTCCAAATGTAGACGGTACGTCCCTAGATGTAAGTGGTCCGTATCTAAATCTAGGTGGTACGGTTCCAGGAATGGTCAATACATAACGGGGAACCTTACGTATCTGTAGGTCGGCAGGGTATGGCACAACTCGTTTACGAGCAGTAACCCTACGACGATGGCCAAATGCGTCAGTAAAAGCATGACCTCCATTCACCCCTGGAATGACGGTGCCGTCGAAACGGTACCGCTTCTTCGACGGGGTGGAGGGTGCCTGAATAGGTCTATCAGCAGGATCCTCATCATCGCTGGAGTCGTCTGATGATGAAGAATCGGCGGATGATGAGTCATCCGAATCGTGTGGTGGCGAAACTGGTGGCTGAGCTGGTAATCCGAAGCGTCCGAAGGCGGCCAACATCTGTCTGTGTCTGCCTGGCGGAATCACGACTAAACGTCCGTCGGGAGTGCATCGGCAAGGCGTGCGCATGTGGTTACGAAACGGCCCTTCCCCGAACTCCGCGGGGATCTCAATACCACCAATGCGGGGCTGTGACCTCGAGGGTCCGGGAGCAGACACTGGGGCAGGTGCACTAGTACCATCTCCAGAAGTGGAAGCGCTGGGATCACTAGTTGGTGTCGGGGCCGGTGTATCGGCAGTAGCAGCAGCAGGTGTAGCAGTAGGTAGGGCGACGGGGTCTGAGTCTGTACTGCCCGAAATGCCAGCAGGTTGAACATCCGACATCTGAACAAGGAAAAATAAATTTTCCATGTCAGTAAGTCATAAGCAAGCACGTATTAGGCCAACAGTTTAAATCATGTATAACAATAACTAGCATGGCAATAATAACGAATCGTACAGAAGTAGCATGCAATCGAAAGCAAGTAATATCATGCAGTAGTGAAATCATGTAGTAGCATACGGCATATAGCAGTAAAAGTAAGCAGCAGCATGCAGTAAGTTCAGCGGAAACACGTAAACTAGCAAGTTGTAGATTAGTCCTATTAGTGAATTCTACTCGGGTCGGTCTTAGACTCACTAATGTAACCTAATTAACTACAACCAATGCTATGATACCAAATGTGACGCCCCGTACTAAATCATCATGTACGAACCATCAACAACAGGATCATTACAAGGTTAAGTACTATATGCGATTTCAAAAGAGTTTGCATTCATTAATAAAAGTGACGTCATAACAAACGTCAAATGTTTTACAATCCAAAAGCATGCTTCGCTAAGTAGAAGCAATAAATAAGTGTGTGTGACCCCAAAGGTCGTTACATAACATAGTTCAAAAGTACGAATGTTTGAATGCAAAATAAAGTAGCTCATGCGATGACAACTCTAAGCAGCGGGTGTCTACAGCACGACTAGTACACAGCGAAAGCTAACCTCAAGCACCTGAGAAAAACATGCTTAAAAACGTCAACACAAAGGTTGGTGAGCTATAGTTTAAGTATAACAGTATGTAAGGTAGGCCACGAGATTTCAGTGCTACAAAGAGCGTTTCAAAACAGTATGATAAAGTATATGTTAACCGTGGGCACTTGGTAACTAACTTAACGTTTATACCCCCTGAAGGTACACTTGTCAAGTGCGTATGTCTACGAAGTATTAAACACTCGTTAAATGCTAGCGCTACTAGCCCGAGTGGGGATGTCAAACCCTATGGATCCATATCTAAGATTCGCGTTCACGGTTCAAAAACCAATGATTAAACGTTACCGAGCTAAAGGGAATGTTTATGCCGTTGTATAATCCACACATATATAAGTTTAAGTACTCGTGCCTAGTATGTAAAACATAAAATCCGCATGTATTCTCAGTTCCCAAAATAAGTTAAAGTAAAAAGGGAATGCTATAACTCACAATGATATGTAGCGGTAAAGTCGGTTCGAAAAAGGTGTGCAAGTAATCGGTCCGAAGGTCCTCAACCTAAGGCAAATAGTACTAAGTCAGTAATTCATCTTAATAGGTTTAAAAGTATGTATTTAAGGTCTTAAGGGTCATCATCATTCATCATCAAACAAAAGGCGTAAAGTAAGTTTCGTTTATGAAAGTAGCTTACAACAAAGTCTGACTTCAGTCAGTCACCACGGCCTCTACCCTTATTGAATTAAGGTGAGGCCAGTGGCCATGGCTCCGTCTATGAGTCCCTTAAGTGTGGTAAACACTCCAGAATCAAACTCGTCTTTGTTTAACCATGGCGACTGTCTAAGTGCGAGTAGGTCAGAAATTTCTGCACAACGTTAAAGGACATAGTGACGATCGGAGGGCCATAAATCCTAAACCGTAACTCGGATGAAGACGAGTCTTATATGAAAAATTATATACTTGAAAAGTTATATCTCAAAATCAAGGTTAGAATAGCCCAGGTCTACTGGTCTGTTCCAGAAGCATCAGGTCAGAAAGTTTTGGACAGAAACAGTAAGTTTAAAAGGGTTCCGGTGGTCTTGGTGTTTGATGTTCATCATGGTTCTCATCCTTGTTGCATATAGCTTCAAGTGTACAACTCATGGGTGTGTTTACGTCATCTTAACCAAGTCTTGACCATCATAACACTAGTGCAAGTCTAAGACATGAAGCACAACTCACTTAAGAGTTGCATGTAGTTTGATGAACCAAAGTTACATCAAAGTCTTAGGTTTGACACTTACATGAACTATAATAGAAATATTGAACTCTAAACTTGAAAATAAACTAACTAATCAAGATCTTAAGATGTAGAACATAGTTCTGTAGTTAGATCTTGAAGATCCAAGACCCAAAAGTCTAGATCAAGCATAAGTATACAAAGTTATAATTAAAAAGTTTCCTTTATATGTTCTTGAACTTTAAAGTTAACTTTAAGTTCAAGATTAATGAGATCAAAGTTAACTTGTAACATTTGACCAACAAGAACATAAATAATGAAATTAAAGTGCATAAAATGAAGAAGTAAACTTAAATAAACAAGAAAAGGTTCATGGTTGTTCATACTTTAAAGATTCAAACCAAAGTTTGATCTTTAGAAAGTAAACTTTAAAGTTTACTTCATGAGCTTCAAGTATGTCTTTAATCAACACATGGAACTTGCAACTTTTGAAACAATTGAAGTAGAATCATAAACTAGTGAGTTTATGTTCTTGTGTTCTTGAACTTACAAGATAATAGAAGAACCAAAACTAGAAAGTTAGGTTCTTGAAAGCTAGTAAGTAACTACAACAACAAGATGAAACAAGTAACAATCAATAAAAGATGATGATGATTCATGTATGTATTTGGTTTTGGGACAAAGAAAGAAAAGATAAAAGCTTCATGTTACTTACAACTTGGAGAGAAAAGAGAGAAAGAATGTTGAGAGAATTAAGTGTGTGTTTTGGAATGAAGAATGCAAGAGAGCAAGTAAGTAAAAAAAAGATTTTGAACCCTCTTGGGCACCCCATAGCTCACGGCCTGCAGCAGCCAAAGGAAGAGGGAGGGTGTTGTTTGATGGTTACAAGCATGTAAAAGCTAAAAAGGTTGGTTAAAGGATGGTTGTTCATGGGGATTATGAGCTAACAAGATTCTTAATGAAGTAACTAGCTAGTTACTCTTTAATTGATACTTACATAAGGAAGACATGGGCTAAAAGGTCCATTAACATAAGTAGGGTGGGCTTGAAAGCCCAAGTTCAAGAGTCCATAACACTAATAAAGCCCAAGTACAATTAATAACAAGTTAAGCCAATTAAAGCCCAAGTAACTAACTAATAGTCTTAGTTAATTAAAATGATTAATAAATTTAATCATGAATGTAAATAATACTTGAAAATATTATTCGTGAAAGTTTCGGGTGTCACAAAGACGTTTCGGGCACTTAAAAGTCAAGTACGGGCAATCATGGTAACATGTAAATGTAATAACATACATTCGTTTAATCACACGTATTAATAATAATAATTATTAATAAATAAACGTTGGAAATTCCAGGGTCGTTACAAAGATTATTATCAAGTCATTTATAGTTTAGAAATATTATGAAATGGTATGCATGCTGTCAACTTTCGATGTAATGAAAGTTTGTCTTTTTAAAAACGAATGCAATGTTTGTAAAATGTATCATATAGAGGTCAAGTACCTCGCAATGTAATCAAATGTAATGTATTCGTCCAGATGGATTAGGACGGGGCATTTCAGTTGGTATCAGAGCGGTGGTCTTAGCAGCCAGGTCTTGCATTAGTGTATCTAACTGATAGTTGTTTAGATGCATTAGTGAGTCTGGACTTCGATCGTGTCTGCATGTCAAAAGTTTTTCTTATCATTCGTGTCGAAAATCATCTACTTATTATCCTTAGAAAATTACCTGCTTATCATTCCTAGTCTAGACACATCTTACTGCATTTATTGCATGAATAGTGTATAGACAAAATTCATATCTTAGCGTATATGTTATTGTTACCTTTGCCTGACAGCTTCCGTAGATTCCTCCGTAACTTATGGGATTTTAGTATGATATATGCATATGTAAATTATGTATTGCAGGGTACTAATCTACATCCTATACTCTATTTCTTATCGAAAATCCTTCATTTGATCGTACGATAGGAATCCCTCAACCAGTTCGAATTCCTCAGATTCCGACAGTTATTCCGACACGGATATTCACCTAGGCTCCGGAAGTAGCGTCACTAGAATTAATCAACCAATCATCCATCCCCAATTCATCTGATGGATTCGTGATCTACTTAATCATTGGAGACAAGAAGAAGGTGATCATTTCCACCCACCGAATTTCCCTCTTGGTGAAGAACCTGAAGCACTTACTGGCGAACCTATCTGAAACACCATTTTCAGCCTCATTTCCAGGGTAGCTCATCACGATTATATTCTATCCACAATTCTAAACCTTATTCAGCCGCTCGTTCCGACCGACAATCATTCCGGAATAATGGAAGGAGTCAACAAGCTTCGCGCTCGAGTAATCAATTTGGAGAATATGGTGCAAAACTTACCAGCTTCAGCAACAGCATTAACACCAGTACCACCAACAACCCAAGTTTCAATATCACATGCCTCAACATCGCAATCTATACCTCGAGCATAATTTTCGTTCTACATCTTGTCCTACATCGATTATCTTCGTTCTACGTATCGTTCTACATCCTTGATCTTCGTTCGACATGACGATTATGTAATCTCTAATGTTTTAGAGATTATGTATTCTTGTTCTAACGGTAAAACAAATGAGATTAATATCATATTAACTCATTAAATCCATGATTACATCTGAAGAAAATATATATGTATATATGTTTTCATAAAGATCGTAATTAAAAATTCTTTTGTACAAACTGTTAATGATGAAAATATTTTAACGGGTAGGTAATACCCGAGGAATATTTAGATTTCACATTAATAAGTTACACTGTACATTCTTCGAATCTAATTCAACAGTCATTTACTATCCTACTTACATCCACAGATATACGTATCCATTCACCACAGAATAACCATTTAATTTCATATTTGGATTTTGACCTATCAGAATCCAACAAGTGGCATAATGAAGAAAACAATTGACAAAATAAAATTTGTTAGAAACAAATGAATTAACTATATGAAATTCTGTTAAGAATCCACGCTAACAAAATCCTAGCTAACTGTTCCTAGCTAACTGTTAATTCTGTATTACATTTTATTTATCGCAATTTAATTATCGCAATTTATTTATCGCAATTTAAATTCTCGCAATTTTATTTATTGTCATTTAATTTCTGTTATTTATTTTACTCACTTTAAATATCGGGACACGTATACAATGTTTTGACATATCATATCGATGCATCTATATATATTATTTGGAATAACCATAGACACTCTATATGCAGTAATTATCGAGTTAGCTATACAGGGTTGAGGTTGATTCTACAATAATATATACTTTGAGTTGTGATCGAGTCTGAAACATATACACGGGTCACGATACGTATTAATTAATTCGAATATTATATATTAAACTATATATGAATTATTGGACTGTTAACTGTGGACTATCGACTGTGGACTAATAACATTGGACAATTAAAATGAATTAAAATATTGATTTTAACATATGAAACTAAACATTTCTTCAAGTTTGCCACTTGATTTCATCTTAAACCTCATTTATATTTTGACAATTACAATCTGCGTTCAAACCTTTCATGATTCTTGAAAACACCTCAATCGAGATGATGAATCAACTGCACTTCATCTACAGAAGAAGAGATTGATGCATATAGTTATGCACCTGAAAACACTCGGAACCTGAGTAAACGTTTAACACGTATCTGTGCTAATTCCTTTAGTGATATTATTACCCAAAATAACTTGGTGATTCCTTTCAAAGTAGCAAATTTTGTCACAACTCCAGCAAGTCAACTTCGATTTTCGTTCGAAACAACCTTATTATCACCTAGATATATATGTGTGCTCTTTTATTGTTATCGGGGAACATTTTATATTCCACCATATTACCATCAGCGTTTAATCATCTAAAAACACAATTCACTTGAAACCACCTCGGATTGATAACCGATGATTCAGATATCGTAACATTAAATGCAGAGGAAATAGAAAAATTGTAGATGGTCTAAACGGCCAAAAGTTTGATGATAAAGAAGAGAGTGTTGGGAACGCTCGATAGAAAATTTGGTACTGAAAAACAGATTGAGCAAACCATGAAGAAGACCAAGGTCAAATACAAGGACCATACCATATATTCAAAGAATCCAGGTAATTCTGGATCCGATGAAACCTTCAACGAATATCTTGCTCCGTACTCATGTTAAAATCTTGCGGAAAATCTTTCTTCATCAACCATCGAACTTAGAAATTCCAAAATATCATCATAAATATCTTCGATATTTCTGAAGATATTTTTATAAATATTCTCGTCCAAAATTATTTATCTCTTCGTGCTATCTATATTACATCATAAAGGAAACTACTTTAGTTTCTAAATTTCTTTAAAATTCGAGTTTGAATTATGAATGATTTTGAAGTAGTGTTGGAAATTGATGCATGAGTTAGTATAATATAATGACACTTGATCAACGTGATCATATTACAGTATGTCATGCTGAGTTTCAAATGAAACGTGATGATTCACAGACCATAACGTCATCATGTGCCATATTACACGAATCTTACATTCTTTCTAATCTTCGAACATATCAAGAACATATTTTCTTGATAGTTCTATATTTCTCTTGGATTCTGGTAAATTAACCAATCAAGATCGTGCCATTTCGATTTCTCTCTTAGAACGTTAGTCATGTGCATTCAAAACTTCATACCCGCAAATTCTGGACCATTATTCGTTTGACTTAAAGTAGAGAAGAGAAAACAAAAGGACGGAACTCCAAAATATAAAGGAAATGAAGAGGATGGATTTATAGTGAAATATCCGACAAAGCAATCGAAATAGATTATCGCAATTAATCAAAGAGGGTTCTAATTTCCTTAATTACCGAAGAATCAAATTTTATTACGAAATTTTTCTCTAAATTCCTTGAATTCCGGAAATCAACCATGACTACGTCACCAGTTAAGACGAACCTGCATTTATTCATTTCACTCTTTTGCAATAGTTTCATTCGTACTCTTCACATAATTGGGTTGTTTTATCTATATTATTCAATAATGATAAAACTCTAAATTCTAACTCATATGCGTCTTAAAAACATACTTATTGTCAGCCATGACCATCCCAATCAAATTTCGGGACGAAATTTCTTTAACGGGTAGGTACTGTGACGACCCGGAAATTTTCGACCAAATTTAAACTTAATCTTTATATAATTTCGACAAGATAAACAAAGTCTGTAATGTTGAGTCTCAAAAATTTTGAACTGTTTTCATATATGCAATTACCCTTCGACTGTTCTCGACGATTCACGAACAACTATTTATAAATAGATACATATATATTTATAAACATAAATATATATATAAATTCGAAATATAATTTGAAATATTATATTATTTAGTTATTAGAATTAATTTTGTAAAATAAAATAATAAAAGATATGATAAAATTTATTATTAAAATGAACCTATATATAGATATAAAAGTTTATTGTATATACTTATTAATTAATTGTAATATTCGGTTGACATTTCGTTGGTGTTCATATAGATCTAAAACGAGTTTAGAAAGATTTAAAATAAAGGTTGAACTGCAAATTGATCACGAATATTTTAGGTTTGATAGAAGTATTTTTATCTTTTTAAGTTAAATTATAATACTCCGTACATATTATTTTGGAACTGAAAATATATAATGGACGAACCTTTTTGATCAGGTTTCAAACAGTTAATGACCAGAATAAATAAATGGACTTAATTTAAAAATTGGGATTTTTTCTGAAGACTTTCGTATATTAACTGTTTAGCAATGGACACAATAGTACTTCGTAATTAAAACTGTCGGCAGTGTAATAGTTTAATACACCCGTGATATCTAGAATTATGAAAGGGGACTGTGTTTGTTCTATGGAGATCATATCTCATATATTACTATGTTTTATTTATATATATATATATATATATATATATATATATATATATATATATATATATATATATATATATATATATATATATATATACATAACCTATATGCATACATGATCACACTCCCTTCACCATTTTCACACTTCACCTCTCACCAACGTAACCACCAAGCCATCACCACCTCCAGCAATACACCACCACCACAAGTGGCCACCACTATCCACCTCCACCATCTTCACGATTAAATTTTTCTTTCTTTGCTATTTTTTAATCAAACCCGTTTGAAATCATTGTTGTTACTATTACTATGCAAAACTATCACCTTGTTTTTTTGTTTCTAGCTACTTTTGTTTCTGTTTGGTTTATCCCATTGCTACCACCTCAAAACCGAGTACCACCATCAAAAACCTACTCGCCACTTTCCTCCTTCATTTGAACCACCCTCTTCAAAACCCATTTACTAACTACAACTTTCGATTACCAAACAAAACCCACTTGTATCTTTTTGGTCGAATGCTATTGTTCTGGTTTCAAAGAAAACCCCATAACCAACACTTGTAACTAATATTACTACAAGGCTAGTGTGGTATCCATCTGTTTCTGTTACCAAATCGAAGTCAAGACCACCCAACCATCGAATCATCTTGTAATTTTCTATCTCCTGGTTCATTGTAGACTACCATATCACTCACTTTGTATCTCTCTATATCTCCCTCTATCTACCGTAAACTGCTACCCATCGAACCACCACCAATTATCCACCACCGTTGCTTTCTTTTCTTTCTTTTCTCTAATTTGCAACCGAAACAACCATCCTCATAACCTGCAATTATTTTTGCTGCTATTGTTTTGTTTCATAACCAGTTAATAAAACAAACCTCCAACTCTTGATCCATTTAGCTCCTGCTACTGCTGTCCCTGGTTGCTATTCGAAAGACCTGCAACAGATAACATTTCAAATGATAGAACCAATGCTACAAAAATTCAATGGTCAATCCACTAATTTATTTAAATATGCTCTTGGCCGACATTCTACCCCACTTACCAATTATTTCGCTAAGTGTTATTAATACAATAATAGAAAGTGTTAATACCTAATCAAAAGGTAAAGTTTCGGGCCCAAAATGCTCCACTATCCATTGCTAATTACGCGTTTTGTATTTTTTTTCTTTGGATCACGGTAATGATAGATGTAAAGATTAGGATATTAAGTAGTAAAGAAAATGAAGATATTGATTGATGAGGACAAGCACTTTAAACCTTTATCTACACGTCCCACTCCTCTTTTATTCACTGTTCGACGCATAAAATAATGGTGATGAACCGTAAGGATATCATGATGATGATTTGGGTTTAGTGATCCATAATTTAAGATAATGATGGATTAAGATGATTAAGATGATTAAGATAGTGATGATAATGATTAAGAAGGATGATGATGATGTCAATTCAAGGGTGATGATATAAATTAAAGATGATGATTGACTAACTAATAACGATAAAGATGAAGAAAGTATACGAAATTATTGGTACGTGATTGATGATGATAGCGACAGTCATGAGAATGATTGATAATGGTATAGGACTCAATATCTACGACTTATTCTGTTATGTTTCACTCTTCTACCAAATCGAATCCAGCTCATATGATGACTTAAGCCCATTGCATAAATTGAGCCCACTTAATTAAATAGATTACATCATAAGCCCATCTCATAAACAAAACCCATTAGATTTTGTTGCTGTTTCTGTTCGATTCCAACCCCCAAAACCGCACCATGTTATTCTTTTACTGCTGGTCTTTTGCTTCTGTTAAACGCAACTGTAATGATGATTGTATAATAATCGAATGGAATGATGATGATGCTGCTGCTATATACATGTTTTCCTGTTGTTCATCGAACATCAAAGCAAAGAAGAAGGTAACATAAATGAAATGAGTTAAAAGAAAATAGGATCCTAATTAAATCAGAAAGACAACAGATGGATCGATGGTTATGGGTATTTGTGGGTGAGCCGGTGGTCGTGGGTTCGAGTCCCGGCTTGGGCGATTCATTATTTTTTTGAGCCTTTGAAGGTAGCCATTTATCAACTTATTAATATTAATATTAATATTATTATTATTATTATTATTATTATTATTATTATTATTATTATTATTATTATTATTATTATTACTGTTATTATTGTTATTGCTATTATTATTACTATTAGTGTTAAAATTATTAATTTTATTATCATATGTAAAAGTATTATAATCATTATCATTATTATTATTATAAGTATTAGTAATATTGTTATTAGTAGTAAACTTATCATTTTAGTATTATTATTACCATTATTAATTATTGATAATATTATTATGTTTATAAATACAATTATAATTAGGATATAAAAGATGATGAAAGGAAGATACTAAATAAGATAATTAGGAAATTATCAGTATTATGATTTAAAAGATAAGGATAAAAATTATAAGTATAAGATAATATATCATTATGATTAAAATTGTTATTTTGATTATTATCGTTAACCTCATTATTAACATTATTTTCATTATAGTTATTATTATAAATAAGTAGTATTATTACTATTAATAAAATCATTTATTTTTATAGTTATTATTATTATTAGTATTTATTATCATTAAAAGTATCACTTTTATAAAAATTATCATTTTATAACTAAGATTATTAGTATTATAGGATGAAACAACTTTTTATTTATTATTATCAACATTACTTCATCAAACAACTATTGGTAATATAAAATTCATGTTTACTACATATAACGTAGCTATATTATTATTTATATATAAATATTAATAAATGTAATTAATTAGATTATTAATGAAAAACATAGTTAAAATAACAATTAATTCACTAATAATAATATATATATTCGATTACGATTATATATGTATTAATGAATAAACAAATGATATAGGTTCGTGAATTCGAAGCCAACCCTGCATTGTTCAATGCTGTCATATGTATTTTTACTACAAAATACAGTATTGTGAGTTTCATTTGCTCCCTTTTTAAATGCTTTTGCAATATATATTTTTGAGACTGAGAATACATGCGTTTTTATAAATGTTTGACTAAATAGACACAAGTAATTGAAACTACATTTTATGGTTGAATGATCGAAGCCGAATATGCCCCTTTTTGCTTGGTAGCCTAAGAATTAGTAAACCGATCTAATAATTGACGCGAATCCTAAAGATAGATCTATTGGGCCTAACAAACCCCATCCATAGTTGCGGATGCTTTAGTACTTCGATGTTGTTTTTATCATGTCCGGTGGATATCCCGAAATGATAGGGGATATTCTTATATGCATCTTGTTAATGTCGGTTACCAGGTGTTCACCATATGAATGATTTTTGTCTCTATGCATGGGACGTATATTTATGAGAACTGGAAATGAAATTCTTGTGGTCTATTAAAATGATGAAAATGATCGTTTATGATAAACTAATGAACTCACCAACCTTTTGGTTGACACTTTAAAGCATGTTTATTCTCAGGTATGAAAGAAATCTTCCGCTGTGCATTTGCTCATTTTAAGGATATTACTTGGAGTCATTCATGACATATTTCAAAAGACGTTGCATTCGAGTCGTTAAGTTCATCAAGATTATTATCAAGTCATTTATAGTTCGGAAATATTATGAAATGGTATGTATGCCGTCAACTTCCGATGTAATGAAAGTTTGTCTTTTTAAAAACGAATGCAATGCTTGTAAAATGTATCATATAGAGGTTAAGTACCTCGCGATGTAATCAAATGTAATGTATTCGTCCAGATGGATTAGGACGGGCCATTTCATCGTTAATATAAGCGTACATTGTAATAGGCACACGTCACATGATGCAGACAAAAGACTATGGATAATAATAGACTAAAAATAACAACGAATAAATAAGTGGGACCCATGTGGACCACTTTAATATATAATGTTAGGTATCACTCCATTGTAACTATTATAGTCTGTAACAATAGTCTAAAGGTGTGGGCCATGTAGGCCATAGATCCAATAATGTAAGATACGTGTGCGGTGTATATTAAAAGATAAATAAGTGCGCAGGCCACAACAATAATGCAAACGATCAATAATATAAACGATCGTAGTGCGTGGGTCCCAGAACATCTGTAAATAGTGTCATGGCAAGCCTATAAAAGGAAGCCTTAGTTATAGTTTGTAATCAGATTATATTTGAATAATAAACCTCATTGGTTTTCTTCTGTTGAGTCTTTTTAAGATTCTGAATAGCAGAGTTTCCGTCGTTGAGTTCTAACGGATTCTGAATAGCGACACCTATCCCAGCATTATATAAGCATACATCATTCATCATATCAATTCATATATTCCATACATTATCACCCGTTTCATTTACTAGAGAATATAAAAAATAAGAATAAATCCATGATGTCCACTTACCTAGAATCTATGCCATATGAATGTAGCATTCATAATTTATATTATGAATTCATGTTCCTTTCATGAACTATCTTTCTTTAAACATTAATCGGATCATCACGATAAAATATTAAATCACATGTTCGTAGACAATTCCGCAACAACGTACTAAGAGTAGAAATAATCCTGGTATCAGAGCCTAGCATCGCGATTCAAGAAGCCAAGCATCACAAATCAAGAGAAGTACTTTCAGAAGTCTGCATCAAGAATAATCAAGAAAAAACTCTCAGGTATATTTCTAAACTTATATTTAAAAGTATAAAATGACTAAAACTCAAGAAAACATATCGAATGAATTAGAAGAAGAAATTTCTATTATAGATAATATAGAAGATGAATCCGGTTTTATGACCGATATTATGATAAATAGAAAATCAATAAGAAGAACAAATTTTACACTTTCAGAAAAACATAATTTTGATAATATAAGAAAAATTAAAGATATTTTCTCTAGAAAAAATATTATTTATTTTGGAAAAATGATAGGAGAAGAACCTGTACCTATTGAGCAAACCAAAGGAGATATATTAATTCCTATAATCAATAAGAAACGAATATATGAAAGAATTAAACAAATGAATGAAAAAGACAGAATTAAAATAGCTTATATACATATATCAACCATACAAGTTATATTTAAAAGTACTTTTATGTGATGCAATACACCTATTGAATTAGAAATAAGAGACGATAGAATAGTGGATAAACATGAAAGTATAATAGTAAAAGGAAAAAGAAACCAATCCGAAGGAAAAATTAAATTCGATGTAAATATTCAATTGGGTCTAAGCCTAAAAGATAAGGATTTAAACAATAGTATCACTATCAGATATGAATTATTAAGAAGAAATTTTATGTTTAAATGAAATCACTCTTTCACAATAACATATCAAATCAATTATGCATTAACTAATCTCACCATAGTATTATTTTTAAAACTGATGATAGAATATATGTAGACAAACTTTTGAACATTTATTAAGTTTAGAAACACCAAGAATGTTCACAGCCAAAAATATATTGAAAGAAGAAAATCAACCTCAGATTTACTATCTGTTTGAATACCACAAATAGAAAAACCAATTTCTGTAACAACCGATGAAACATCTATAAGGATAATGAAATAAAAGATTTGCAACAAATGATACGAACTCTAAGTCAACGAATTTAATGAACAAACTTGGTAATATAGCTTCTAACAAATTTAGGAATATAATTACTAAAGAAATATATAGTGAAACACTTGAACTAGAATTAGAAATAATATCTAGTGAAAAGCCTTATCGATTAGAATATATAAAAACCAATAACTACAATAAAAATCAATTAGAAATTCTATATTCCGCGATAACAGAAAAAATAATCAAAGATGAAGAAATTTTTGGAGTTAATTATTATATTAATAAAACGAGAAAAAGATTTCAGAATAGAATATGGAAAAAACAAATAAAATTTGAATTAAAGTTATGAGTTCTAAAAGGCAAATTAGTTGCTCATTAAGCAATTCAGTTTTAAATTCCTTTATAAAAGATAAATGGAAAATAATTTCTAGAATGTATAAAAATATTGAAAAATTGAAAAAACTTTAATTAAAGAAAAATCATATCCATATTACAGACATATAGAAAAAATTGAAGATTTAGAAACACTGATTTTTTTTCTATAAACAAGTTATTAAATCTCAACTTATTATGGTTAAAGATTATTCATCTCTATTGTCATATTCAACCTACTAAAAGATACTTTTTAATCATGGATCCTATTAATGAAACAAGCACTAAAATTGAAAAATAAGGGATCACGTCCAACAAACCATTTATACCATTTAATCAAACACTTTTTGAAATACCTAAAAATTTACTCGATGAATCAATTTACAAGATTGATATAGAAAAACATTACAGAAAAACCTATAGGAGAAAAAATAAAAATATTAAATTCCACACTAAATAATATTATAGAAATCCTAAGTTTTCTAGCATTTAGACAACTTCTAGAAATAAAAGAAACGATTTTAGAGAATATAGATAAATTATACGCTAGTACTAGTACTGTAAAATAGTAAAACAAGATATTAATGGTGAACACGCTAGTACTAGTATTGTAAAATATGAAGATACATAAGTATTTGATGCAGATCAAGAAGAATCAAGTTCAAGAAAAATGTATAAAATAATACCACCACTACGTATAACATAATAGAAAGTTTTTTAATGAAAGGAATTTTTACAAAAATAATTAATACAACATGATTATTTTTTAGACATGAATTCTAAAATTCAAATGAATAACTTTTCAAACGAATTTTGGAAGACTTTTTTAAATGAAAGATGGGAAAGAATCTCACGATTAACTAAATATTGAAGAATATAAAAAATATATTGAAGAAGAAAAAGACGTTGAAAGCATAGAACTTTTATCGTCTATTATTGGAATACACAAACAATTAGTAAACATTGCCTTGGAAAGCATTAAAGAAATTTCAGCAAGGCTAGTATTTTGTTAAGCATTTATAATCCTTCAAGCACAAATTGCTTTTAAAGAAATTTGGGCAAATATTCTATGCAAAATCTGTCTTTGAGTAATATTCATTATGAATTATAAGCTTGATGAAAGTCAAGATCTTATTCATGAAAACAATTCTTTTGAGTATAGCAAACTGTTGGTCCCTTGATTAACAACAGGAGTATTGTAGAGGGGTGGTGAATACAATTTCTTTTAATTTACAAACCAATTAAACACAGTTTAGTATTCAAGCATGTAATTTAAATAGAGTCAAAGGTAATTTTTCAACTGTTATTCTTTATTGATTAAATCACAAAGAATTACAACTATCCTTGGCGGAATGATAGTTAGTTGATACAGATTTACCTAAGTATAGCTATGAAGATAAACTTAAAGCTATTACAAGTTTTGGACTCTAAATAAATAAACTCACACCACTAGTTGTTACAATAGTGGATACAACAATTTATAGTAGTCCTATTAACCGTGTAATGGTTCTATTGTCCACTGGTACATAGGATGTATGTACTTGTGGGGACAACTGCATCAGAGAGCGTGCTCTCCTCTTTCCTCTTTGGTAGCTATTTGCAGGAACACCCCAATTTGGTTTGGCACCACTATTCGTTTAAACAAATAGAATGTTGTATTCCCTAGGCATTGACAAAGTATAGCACATGTCTGCACATGCGTTAAACTTCTGCATTCCCACGTGGTCTTGTAAGGTCACTTGTCAGCCGCTGACGCGTGTCCTTTCATGTTCAACTTTGTCTTTGACTTCTGTTGAATAGTACAATTGATGTAGACCACTCGGGAAACCACCATGCTTGTAATGGAGCATGGATGTCTTGTGTTGTATGCTGCTTACCAGGTTTACTGGTTCTTCTTATGCTGAGTCACTTGATATTCTTGAATTGCTGAGTACTCATCCTGTGCTGATTCGAAGAATACACTCTACCTTGTGCTGGTAGACTAGGCAGCATATGTAACATCCCGCGTTTTTCCGTTAAATTAAATTTTAACACCGTCTTTTTTTTTTAAAAACATAATCTTTCGTATTTAAATTAATAGTTTCCGTGAGTAACGTTCATTATATTCCCGCTATTTAATTTTGACATCACCCGTTTACTCGAGCGTTTTAAAATATTCGTTTGGTTAAATCCCGCACCCGCTTCTAAACTCGAGGGACTAAAATTGACACGGGGCAAACTAGTTGACTAGGTCAACTAGTCCACCCCAATCACCACCATTCAATCACCTCCACCTCTCCCTCTTTCTCTCTAGCAAGAACACACACACAAACACCCAATTCAAACATTCATCATCTAAATTCGGATCGGGAAGCAAACTTCAAAACAAATTACATATTTGGAATCCTCTCTTCATCCTCTACAATTTGATACCAACTTCATCTCGTTTGGGTAACATTTCTAAAACTCTAGATTTCTCTAAATTCGTGTTTTTGATTTGAAATGGTGTTAGTTAGTGTCTATGGCTCGTGTCTAGCATGAATATATGATTTACTTGCTCGATTTGTTGTTTTGAGTAACTAGTTTGAACATTTGAAATGGGTTTGCTTAATCTTGCATTTTGGAAGATTAAATGTTGTTTGATTGTTAAAGTTCATGTTTTAATTGTGTTACTAGTATCACTAGCTTCGTTTTGATGCGTAGGTTGATTAAGAAAACTTCAAAAACCCGATTAATGATTTTGTGATGTTTGACTAGGGTTTGATAGTTCTTGACATGAACTTTTGATGCTTGAATGCCATGAAATGTTAATTGTTAGTGTTTAGTAGTAATGTATGCTTCATTACCCTCAAAACGGCATATAATATGTGTGAATTGGATTCCCGAAACTTAAAATGCGATTGATGAACTTGAAACTTTGAAAATGGACTTTTATTGATCACTTGATGAGATTTCGGCTATTGTAAATGATGTTTGTGATTGATGAATTGTGTTTAGTTGTATTCCTTGTAAAAATACCTTTCCGATGATATAAGATACATGTTCTAATTGTTTGCGGATCATAAAATGTGATTGTTTGTATTTTGGTTCGTGACTTGGACCATTTTTCTGCAAACTGCATGATTCCCAGGTATTGCGCGCCGCGCATTTACCCGCGCGCCACGCAGAATCAGAGATCCCAGATGTTTGCCTTCTTGGTTGAGTTCTGACCAGAAATTGCACTTGGGTGCGCGCCGCGCAACCCAGTGCGCGCCGCGCATATGCCCAGCTCATTTTTGTTTTTATTTTTCCTTTCACAAAATGTTTCCCGCTTAACCGTAACTCCGATTAACATGAAAATCGGCTATTGTGTTCATATATGATTTCTCATCAGGGGAAAATTGTCGGATACCCGACCCGACCCCGTTGACTTTGACTTTGACCAAGTTTGACTTTTAGTCAAACTTAACCAAACTTTTATGCAATTGTTCTAACATGCTTTCATACGTGATTCTTGCATAAAACTTGACAACATGATTCACATGCTATACTAATCGAGTCGTAACGAGCCATAGGACTAATTGAACACATTTCACCCGACCTTGTATCGTAACCGGTTAATTGACACAACTTACTTGTTTAGGTCAAGGCTAAGCAACTTTCATGCATACGTTACTTTGTGAAGTACATTTATACTCGTGCACTCGAGGTGAGATCATAGTCCCACATTTTCAACAACTTTTTATACTTTTAAATTGTGGGCTGAGAAACATATACTTTGTTACATTTTGTACTACTTACTTTTATACTTTGAACACAAGTACAAGGAAAACAAACATTCCACAGCGAGTTAGAACAAAAATCCTCAATTCGATTATCATTAGTTACACTTGCAGGGTGTAAGCGAGAACTTATATTGTGTGGCCATACGGGTTTGACAAACCCTCATTACGGACGGTTCGCTACCGTCTACGGATGAAATATATTTTCGAGAAACAGTGTATGTTCTAACACTATTGTGATGGGGTTCTATGGAAGGAAACGTTAAGTCTTGATAATTGGGTGCTCGCGAACAATACTTTTGGAATGCAAACGATTATGATAATCAACGTTATGGAAATACTAAATCTTGTGGTTCAAAAACAACGTTTATTACAAACACCTATGATTTCACCAACGTTTTTCGTTGACAATTTTCTATATGTTTCTCAGGTTCATACTTGGCTATTTGATACATGCTTCCGCGTACACTCATACTTGCTTGGAGTCGAGCATACATGCATACACTCTGATTTCTTGCTTGGGGTCAAGCATACATACATACATACGCTAGGGATAGCACTTTTGGATTCAAACTTTTGTTTACATACTTACGCTATTTATAGCAACTGTGTTTTTCAACTTATATTATGTCGCAAGTTATTTCATTTATACTTTATGACTTTTGTAAACTTAGACTTGTTGTCGAACGGTTTTGTAAACTAAACTTGCAAGTCTTGCACCTTTCAAATGAATGCGACATAATTTTGGTCAAACGAGTCTCATATAGGGACTACGACCACGCAACGGGACCTAAGTTAACGGCGCCGTCAATAACGGTTTTGGTCGGGTCGTTACAAGTGGTATCAGAGCGTTGGTTGTAGAGAACTAGGATGTGCATTAGTGTGTCTGACAGAGTCGTTAGGACGCATTAGTGAATCTAGACTACAACCGGATAGTTAGCCATTGCATTCTGACATACATTTGCTATAGATAGCACTTACTTGACTACTTGTGCATTATACTTGAATTATTCTTAGGCAACTTTTTAATGGTACCAAACTTTCATCATACGAATCGGTATTCTGCCACTTTCTGGTAAACCACGTTAATTTCAAGATTCGTACATGAAAGGATGACAACGACTTCATTAGTCACACTTGTTCGGGAACTCTGTCTCCCAGATTGTTATTCGCCACCGTCTCAACTTACTATCGGTGCCACACCAGTGTTCTTCACTATCTACCACTTCTTGTTACTACCATCACTACTCTAGGTGAGTATCGTCGTCACTACTTATCACTACGGTTGCGTACTACTCGTTATCATAATTCGTTGCTCTTTTCGCGCCTAAAGACATTATTGTTTGACTTGAACCGCATTGACGTGAACAATCATTTATACACTTCCCTCGGGGAACGCTTCTTTATAGTTGCACTAATTCTTTCGATTCAATACGAGTCACGTTAGAGACGTCGTTACATTTTGTTCATTTTAGATTTTCGCGATTACACGAACTTGAATCTATAGAGTGATGTGGGAATGGAGGTATGAGTTAGCGTAATATAACGACACTCGATCAACGTGGTTATATTACGGTAAGACATACCAAAGTTCTAGTGACGCGTGATGGTGGTTAGACTCGATCAACCTAAACACCACCATGTGCCATGTACATGACTTCACCTTTTCAGGTTTGGACATCCGAAAACTCCGAGAATATTTATAACAACCATACCGGGGACACACCTTCAATTATTGTCAAATTATATTTATGCTTCCGAATGAATTACCGATTCCATTCGACTTCAACCGTATGTCGCACGGGTATACTAGCTCGTCCTCGCGCAGTCTTATTGACTAACTACAATTTACTCGTTATGCTCACATCGGGGCGGAAACTTCTCTTGCATCACCCTCGTACTTCCGGTTCAGGAGGTCCTTATTCTAAATTCTCAATGGAGAGCGACTCTTCACGTCATACAAGTATTCGCCGCGAGGGTGGATAGTCCTAACAATCGTTTTCAAAATCCGATAAGAACTTGCCCCGACGAACGTTTTTGGAAACCGATAAATCTTCCGCGACGCGAATTTTCTTGAGAAACTTGTCCTAGCTAACGTTTTCAATTCCTAGCAAACTTGTTCAATATGCCTTAGGGAAATGTACCCCGTTTCGGATCGAGATCCTCGTTTCACTTCTAGATTTTGGAGTACCTTACAAAAAGCCTCGGGACCGCGTTTAGACATGAGTACCGCGTACCATCCACAACCCGACGGACCGAACAAACATACGATTTAAGTCTTGAAAACCATAATACGAATTTGTATTACCAACTTCAAATTTACTTGAGAAAAGTATTTTCCTTTAACCGAATCCTCGTACTACAATGATTTTCATTCGAGTTTTAACGTCACTCCTTTTGAAACCACATGTGACCGGAAACGTCATTCTCCTTTGTCGAACCAAGTAAACGATGATCAATTCACCGGGGCCGAGGTTATTCATGAGCAACCGAGAAAATTTATTCATATTCAGGTAAAACCCTACGCGACTCGAAATCACCAAGAGCTACGCCGATGTTAGACGTAAACATCTCAAATTCCACGTGGGAAACCGCGTCACGTTAAGAGTCGCACCTTGGAAAGGTGCAATCCGTTTTGGGAAACGTAGGAAGCTAAATCCGCTATATTTCGATCCTTTAAATTCTCGGGGTGTTTTGGACCCGTCGCTAGCCGTTTAGATCTTTCCGACTCATTTTGGGTCTCCGTTTATCCTACATTCGATGTATCAACTCAAAGACGTGTTTTGCGAAACGAGAACTTGTTATCTCCTTTGATGAACTCACTATCGACGATAACCCTCACTTCCTAGGAGGACCGGTTGAAACCATAAATCGTGAAGCCAAACCTTAAAACAACATATGATCCCGACCGTCAAAATTCGTTGAAATACCCTAGGACGTACTTCTCCCTCACTCGTAGAATTGGCAACACAAGATCTCGAGGAAGATTCAACGACTACTACTTCCAACTAAATTTCGGGACGAAATTTCTTTTGAGGCGTGGATAATGTAACATCCCGCGTTTTTCCGTTAAATTAAATTTTAACACCGTCTTTTTTTTTTAAAAAACATAATCTTTCGTATTTAAATTAATAGTTTCCGTGAGTAACGTTCATTATATTCCCGCTATTTAATTTTGACATCACCCGTTTACTCGAGCGTTTTAAAATATTCGTTTGGTTAAATCCCGCACCCGCTTCTAAACTCGAGGGACTAAAATTGACACGGGGCAAACTAGTTGACTAGGTCAACTAGTCCACCCCAATCACCACCATTCAATCACCTCCACCTCTCCCTCTTTCTCTCTAGCAAGAACACACACACAAACACCCAATTCAAACATTCATCATCTAAATTCGGATCGGGAAGCAAACTTCAAAACAAATTACATATTTGGAATCCTCTCTTCATCCTCTACAATTTGATACCAACTTCATCTCGTTTGGGTAACATTTCTAAAACTCTAGATTTCTCTAAATTCGTGTTTTTGATTTGAAATGGTGTTAGTTAGTGTCTATGGCTCGTGTCTAGCATGAATATATGATTTACTTGCTCGATTTGTTGTTTTGAGTAACTAGTTTGAACATTTGAAATGGGTTTGCTTAATCTTGCATTTTGGAAGATTAAATGTTGTTTGATTGTTAAAGTTCATGTTTTAATTGTGTTACTAGTATCACTAGCTTCATTTTGATGCGTAGGTTGATTAAGAAAACTTCAAAAACCCGATTAATGATTTTGTGATGTTTGACTAGGGTTTGATAGTTCTTGACATGAACTTTTGATGCTTGAATGCCATGAAATGTTAATTGTTAGTGTTTAGTAGTAATGTATGCTTCATTACCCTCAAAACGGCATATCATATGTGTGAATTGGATTCCCGAAACTTAAAATGCGATTGATGAACTTGAAACTTTGAAAATGGACTTTTATTGATCACTTGATGAGATTTCGGCTATTGTAAATGATGTTTGTGATTGATGAATTGTGTTTAGTTGTATTCCTTGTAAAAATACCTTTCCGATGATATAAGATACATGTTCTAATTGTTTGCGGATCATAAAATGTGATTGTTTGTATTTTGGTTCGTGACTTGGACCATTTTTCTGCAAACTGCATGATTCCCAGGTATTGCGCGCCGCGCATTTACCCGCGCGCCGCGCAGAATCAGAGATCCCAGATATTTGCCTTCTTGGTTGAGTTCTGACCAGAAATTGCACTTGGGTGCGCGCCGCGCAACCCAGTGCGCGCCGCGCATATGCCCAGCTCATTTTTGTTTTTATTTTTCCTTTCACAAAATGTTTCCCGCTTAACCGTAACTCCGATTAACATGAAAATCGGCTATTGTGTTCATATATGATTTCTCATCAGGGGAAAATTGTCGGATACCCGACCCGACCCCGTTGACTTTGACTTTGACCAAGTTTGACTTTTAGTCAAACTTAACCAAACTTTTATGCAATTGTTCTAACATGCTTTCATACGTGATTCTTGCATAAAACTTGACAACATGATTCACATGCTATACTAATCGAGTCGTAACGAGCCATAGGACTAATTGAACACATTTCACCCGACCTTGTATCGTAACCGGTTAATTGACACAACTTACTTGTTTAGGTCAAGGCTAAGCAACTTTCATGCATACGTTACTTTGTGAAGTACATTTATACTCGTGCACTCGAGGTGAGATCATAGTCCCACATTTTCAACAACTTTTTATACTTTTAAATTGTGGGCTGAGAAACATATACTTTGTTACATTTTGTACTACTTACTTTTATACTTTGAACACAAGTACAAGGAAAACAAACATTCCACAGCGAGTTAGAACAAAAATCCTCAATTCGATTATCATTAGTTACACTTGCAGGGTGTAAGCGAGAACTTATATTGTGTGGCCATACGGGTTTGACAAACCCTCATTACGGACGGTTCGCTACCGTCTACGGATGAAATATATTTTCGAGAAACAGTGTATGTTCTAACACTATTGTGATGGGGTTCTATGGAAGGAAACGTTAAGTCTTGATAATTGGGTGCTCGCGAACAATACTTTTGGAATGCAAACGATTATGATAATCAACGTTATGGAAATACTAAATCTTGTGGTTCAAAAACAACGTTTATTACAAACACCTATGATTTCACCAACGTTTTTCGTTGACAGTTTTCTATATGTTTCTCAGGTTCATACTTGGCTATTTGATACATGCTTCCGCGTACACTCATACTTGCTTGGAGTCGAGCATACATGCATACACTCTGATTTCTTGCTTGGGGTCAAGCATACATACATACATACGCTAGGGATAGCACTTTTGGATTCAAACTTTTGTTTACATACTTACGCTATTTATAGCAACTGTGTTTTTCAACTTATATTATGTCGCAAGTTATTTCATTTATACTTTATGACTTTTGTAAACTTAGACTTGTTGTCGAACGGTTTTGTAAACTAAACTTGCAAGTCTTGCACCTTTCAAATGAATGCGACATAATTTTGGTCAAACGAGTCTCATATAGGGACTACGACCACGCAACGGGACCTAAGTTAACGGCGCCGTCAATAACGGTTTTGGTCGGGTCGTTACAGCATACTGAACACTTGACATAGCAATATTTGATGTCTATACATAAACAAACTTGTCCCGGTTGCACATAACATTTTAGTGCAAATAAATTACAGTTTTGTCATAATTAAATCCTTAATTATTTTGGGAACTCAACACAAACAGCTCTTATGAGTACATGAATTAACATTCTGAAAGCAAAAAGGCACCAAGTATACAAATATATTTCTGCAGGTATTTCAACAATGGAAGCAGTCATCAAGCAGATTCAACACCAATTACAGCAAAAAAGAGAACAGATTCAAGCACACCAACGACAACTCTCAATTTTTCAGGGGGAGGAGGAGGAATTACAATAAACACTAAAATTTTGACACAACAAAAAACCACCAAAAAAGAAATACCAGTCAAAAAAGAGTCACCTCCACAAAAAACATCTTCATCATCATTACCTTCGTCATCCACATCAACACAAATATCAAAATCGCAAACACCACATGAGTCAGTCATCATTAACCTAGAAGAACCAGAACAAGTTCAACAAACAACCAAAAAACAAAGTTGGTATGAAATAGTTGAAGAAGAACAGTCCAAACAACCACCAATACCAGAAGAACCAAAAAAAATGGTATGACATCTTTGACGGACCACACAAAGGAGTATATCACAACTGGGCAATAGCAAATCACCACATAACAGGCAAACGTGTAACACATAAAAGCTACACAACTCAAGAAGCAGCAATTGCAGCATACATAGAATCATCAAGGATGATTGATCTCAACCATTATCTTTATGGTCAACCAAAAAGTCTCAATGCAATAAACAAAATGAAAAATATTCTCTCAACAACAGAAAAAGAAAACAGGAAGAAGCCATCTACTGAAACTTCCAAAAGTTATGGGATAGCCTTGCAAATTATAATGAAACTCATACAACAATGATGTTTTATCCAAAAAATAGGAAAACTGGTCTCAAAGCAGTTTTTCTACCAGAAGCATCTCCACTAACAATATCCGAATATTTTGTTCACGGACTAATTGATACCCTATACATCGATGGTCGGACACTTCATGAAATCAAAGAGCTACTACAAAATGCAAGAATCAATCACTCGGTACAGAGAAAACTTCGCAAAAGAAAGAGAGTGTTCCTCCAGATACATTCAAGTTACCCAATATTCAACGAGTGCCTACAATTACTCGTTCCATCATTCACTATACCATATCTCGGAGTAAGCAACGGCAACTATCCAACAAGAGATGAACCTCTACAGATAACACCTACAATTAATCATCTAGTAGAATCTCTAGCGGGAGTCTACTTCAGCTCCTCGAAAATAGGGATTGGACAAGAACAACAACAAAAAATAAGGATTAATTATGTTCACAAAAACATATTAATCTATTCAAGCACCAACGAAAAGAGTGATGAAAAAGGTCTCAGCCTAATCCAAAGTTTTGAAGAACCCTTTGAAGCATTCACATGACAGCTTAAATTATTACCAGAAGAAATGAAAAAACTATTATGTAGTCAAATATCTCATGCACCAAGTCACAGCTGTGAATACTGTTTAGACGCATGCTTAACCATGGGATAGAGAGTCACCAAAAATTTCTGAACGCTAGCTTTTTGACGTGGGGAGGATGCAGACAAAAGACTATGGATAATAATAGACTAAAGATAACAACGAATAAATAAGTGAGACCCATGTGGACCACTTTAATAATATAATGTTAGGTATCACTCCATTGTAACTATTATAGTCTGTAACAATAGTCTAAAGGTGTGGGCCATGTAGGCCATAGATCCAATAATGTAAGATACGTGTGCGATGTATATTAAAAGATAAATAAGTGCGCAGGCCACAACAATAATGTAAACGATCAATAATATAAACGATCGTAGTGCGTGGGTCCCAGAGTATCTGTAAATAGTGTCATGGCTCGCCTATAAAAGGAAGCCTTAGTTATAGTTCGTAATCAGGTTATATTTGGATAATAAACCTCACTGGTTTTCTTCTGTTGAGTCTTTTTAAGATTATGAATAGCAGAGTTTCCGTGGTTGAGTCCTAACAGATTCTGAATAGCGACACCTATCCCAGCATTATATAAGCATACATCATTCATCATACCAATTCATATATTCCATACATTATCACCCGTTTCATTTACTAGAGAATATAAAAAACATGAATAAATCCATGATGTCCACTTACCTAGAATCTATGCCATATGAATGTAGCATTCATAATTTATATTATGAATTCATGTTCCTTTCATGAACTATCTTTCTTTAAACGTTAATCGGATCATCACGATGAAATATTAAATCACATGTTCGTAGACAAGTCCGCAACAACGTACTAAGAGTAGAAATAATCCTGCATATTTAAATCCGCAACATTGTGATGTGCAATCATGATGCGTATGTTCGTTAATATAAACGTACATTGTAATAGGCACACATGACTAATTTATAAGGTACTATAAATATAAGTGTCATCACCTCATTAAGGGGTTAACCACTATCATTTGTGATGAAACAACCCAACCCGTATTAAAACCGGTCCATAAAAATTTTTCCTTTTAATATGCTTTAAATAATACTTTAGGTCCCGTTACACATATTCCAAAACGTATTTGTTATCAAAGTAAGTTCATCGAACTTAAAACATACATTAATGATTTAAACTCCTTAATACAATGGTTCATTAATTAAATCGTAAACCGGTTATAATCATTATGACCCGACTAGTTACGTTTACACAAAACCGAGCATGGTGATTTGGGACTGCGCTACCCAAATCCTAATCGAGTCCAAAAGCAAGATCTTCTAAAGCAACCTAGCCGAGATCTCTAATTCCCAAGCTTACCCGAGCCGCCAAGCATGTGAACCTATAAAAATATCAACAACGAGAGGGTAAGCTAACGCTTAGTGAGTGAGAATATACTACATACATATATATGCATAAAATGAACACGCCACAAAATAGCAAATACCGCATACCGGAGCATCCAAGCATAAAGGCAAGCTAGTCTAAGCATACCGTAAGATCACTAAGCAATGAGCTTAAGATACATCAACAAAATATAAGTTCGCCAACAACGATGTGAACAATGCCAATAAGCTACACCCGGAGGGTTAGCTACAACACGACAATACAACATTATATGTATACAATATATATGTATATATATGTATATATCTCTCGAATAACATAATTTGCTTACGCTTACAACACAATAACCATGGTTAACCAATCGTACAAGGGAACGATACTCGTAAGAGACCGTCGGAGTTCGTAACATCCATTAGCGTTACTTAAACACCGCGTAATCACTAATCCCCCGGGTGATGTCTTAAACACCGCGACTAATTCACCCCCATGACAATGTGGCGTCTTAAACACCGCGACGAATCCACACGCCAATCAAAATAATGAGTGGTGTCTTGAACACCGCGACAATTCCACTCCCATGACAATGTGGTGTCTTAACCACCGCGACAATACCACATGCCAATCAAAAAATGAGTAGTGTCTTAAACACCGTGACACTACTACTCGTTACTTAGAATGTGGTGTCTTGAACACCGCGACAATACCACATTCATACTACACAAATAAATACATTATATACGTACACGCATAATTATTCCACTCACAATATTAACCCTTTGCCATTGGGGTTATATAATCCACATCACACGCCCATGTGATAGAGTACACGCAAGGTGTGCACCTCGTCAAAGATGGTCAACCAAAACGCACAACCGTGCCAATTGGACCTACACACAAGTCCATCAATCCACCTATATGTGAAGTGAGCTCTATAACCGAGAACCACTTCACCCGACCCGCACCCATCCTACACATACATATGCATATAGGATATTAACACTCACCTTGTCGCCTTGAAGAAATGCTTCCAAGTAATCCGCAACTCTTCAATGGAAAGTACCTAATCCATTATCACAAATTCAACAACACACTTAGATTGGATTTACAAACCAACCCAATTTGACACTTAGTGCAAATTCGACCCAAATGCACTTCCAAGGACAAACCGCGTCCAAACTAACCAATAATGACTAACACAAGTGATAATGGTCCTAATATGCCAATTAAACCCGAATACAAGTGTTAAACACTTATCGTTCTCAAAATCGCCCACAAACCCTAATTTTGACCCATAAGGTCAAAATCTCACCATTTACAAGTTTTGACACCAAAACATGTTTAACTCTGTTTTATACTTCAACTTAATCCATTTTAAGTTTATAAACCTTAATAAATCAACAATCGGGTCATAATCCTCAACAAACCCTAATTTTGACTCTAGTCAAAATTAGTCAACCATGAAAACCCTAAAAGTCTTCAAAACACCAATAATCACTAATGCTAATGATTATACACCATTCTCAAGTCTTAAACATGGTTAAATCATTAACCAACCCAAAACCCGCCTTTAACACTTATATACCCGAATCTTGGTGTTAATCTCCAATTAGCAACTAAATGGGTTTCACCTATGAATCATACAATCAAAAGCCCCAAATTTGAATGATGAACACGAAAATGAATTTCGGAGTTAGAGCTTACCACTAGTATCACCGTGTAGCTAAGAACGAGGAGAACACACTTGTCATCTATGCCAAAGATCAATTCCCGATTCTTCCTTTCCAAAAATCCGTTTGAATCCAATTGGGTGTTTGAGTTTTTGAGAGGAAAATGAAATGAAAAGGGAAAAGAAATTAGGAAATGAAAGGAGTGGATGAGATTTAAGATCTCAATCTGGTTCAAACGCGAAAAGACCAAAATGCCCTTATTATTCTCTTAAAATTACAAAATCCGGAATCAGTTTGCCAGCATGGTCGCGCCGCGACCCTATTCGTCGCGCCGCGACGATTGCCTCGAACTGGTGGCTTTGTTTACAAGCTTTCTGATCCTGATTCTAGTGTAATGCCGCGCCGTGACCTTCTGTGTCGCGCCGCGACCCAAGGCGTGATCTGACATAACCTTTCGCACTCAAAGCTTTAATACTAGAAAATGTCCCGAACCCTTCATACGCCTATCGTACATACCCAATTCACCTATAAATCATGTACGGGGAAAAACGGGGTGTTACAACTCTCCCCCACTTAAATTCGATCACGTCCTCGTGATCCTAGTCACGAACCCAAACGGACCCACACTTCACGGTCCTCAAACTTAAGTCCAAACCGACTTTCCTAAGCAATTCTTCCCACCGAATTGCCTTTAACAACTAAATCGTCACCCGCGATTTATCAAATCCACAATCCGAGCACTAAAACCATGCTCATTCCCTGACATCGGGAAAACTCAATCAATCTCGTACAAAGATATCAATCCCTTAGCGTACCCTTACCGAGTACAATGCTAAAAGCAACCAAGTCTCAACCTAAGGTCAACAACCTGAAACAATGAAGACCGAACCAAACGAATCCTTATGGATAACACTTACCACTTAACATCCCTTGTAGTGCGCAATACGACCAATACTCAACTACCGCACCATCATAAACAAACGGCTAGAACCGATAGCGCCCAAAACGACTATGGCAACGCTAATCCAAAGGTGTACAAAATCGACTATCGTCACACCCGTAACAACACGTGAGCGAAACACGGCTATCGCATCACCAATCATACCACATGGTCCTCGCGACCCCACCATCGGCGTATAAAAACACCCGATCGATCACACAACACGGTCCTTACGACCCCACCATTGGTGTATAAAACAACCAACAGATCAACATCACGGTCCTTACGACCCCACCATCGGTGTATAAAACAACCGACAGATCACACAACACGAAGGCTGGCCGAAAACACACGCGCCTTAGTGAATCCGAACTACACGCGATTCACTACCATGATGAAGTCAGCGAACCCGAATATCATGCTTCACCAATCAATAATCCCATGATGAAGTCAGCGGACCCCGAAGGTCATGCTCCACCAATCGCATACTCCCATGATGAAGTCAGCGGACCCTAAAGGTCATGCTTCATCAATCACCAATACCATGATGAAGTCAGCGGACCCGAAAGTCATGCTTCATCAATCAACGCCCTTTTGGCCTCGAACGACGAGTAGCGTAACATCGCGCTCTGCTACGCCATAGTGAATCCTAACGGATACCACTAACCATTCACATACACGAGCAAGAACCACCTATATCAAACATAGGCACAAAACAATTATTCTCTAGAAGAGAATCCGACACACACCTCCCTTAACCGAAGGATTTCACCTTGCTCGCCAAACACGTCCATTATCTCTCAATCGAGATTTACCCCATTACCACCTCGGTGATAATTCAAATCCAAACCATAAGTACAATTTATCCGAAATTGTAATCTACCACAAATCGACCAAAATCAGGTCTCGACAACATTTTCCGGATCTACCAAAAGCATCATCCGAAATCTCACACTAAAACTTCCTCGTGCGGGAGTGTAACTCCCCCATTTGGAACTATGTCCCATATCCACAACTCGTACAACCGTACAATGCTACCTAAGGTAGACTTTACAAAGATTGGGCTCACACGACCCGTCACCATATCTTGCTCCAGCCTTGAGCACACAAAGGATTTCAATCAATCCTTAAACACTTCGAGCAAAAAGTGTACCACGATTACACAAACCATACCTTCGCAATCATCCAATTGCTTTAGTTTGTCAAATTACACCTAGTCACTCATGTACCTAAGGATTTCACTTCGGTACCCTAAGTACAATGTAACCGCAACATAATCGGAGTCGAACACCACGCTAGTAGGTATAAAAGAGGCACCTAATGCCGCGTCATAAAGACTCCATTACCAACATACATCGAGATTCAAAACACTCGATCTCAAGGGTTTCAGCCCACCCGTCGAACCTCACGGTTCATCGACCTCAACACAAAAGCGAACACGCGCTTAACAACCGAACACCAACCCATTTCCATGGCTTGGTAGCAACATTTTACAAATATCAAGGAATGCTTGGTTACACCAAGTCTTACGCCCTTCGCCCGTCAATCAAAACGTCGTCATAGGGTACTTCCATTAGGAACGTCACCCATATCAATAACATGCACAACACAATGCATTTAATAAACTCAACTTCAAACGGCACTTAATAAATAATCAAAAGACATATTTATTAAAACGAAACGTACCTTAACATCTCCTTGCCGGCCCCGTCCCCGCTAACTTGGGACATTCCGACTTACGATGTCCTTCTTCTTGGCAATTGAAGCACACCATGCCATCGCCTTTTGGTACCGAACATTCCCACGACTTGTGACCCCTTATGCCACAATTGTAACATCTAGACGCACTAGAATCCAATATACCCGTCCGTGTACCACCCGTGCTCACACTCGGACCCTAAGTCCTCTTACTCGGAGCACCATGCGAAACAACCCTTCTCTCGCTCGAAGGTTCACCCTTCTTTGATCGTGAATACGACTCGAAACCTCTAGCCAAGTCGAATAATTCCGAAAACGATTTCGCTTGACCCCGACTAATTTTACTTTTCAAGTCATCATTCAAGGTCCGATAGAAATCCCCCATCAACAAACGATCATCCCCCAAATACTCCGGACAAAAACGAGCCTTCGCCATAAAGGTTGTCTTGAGAGTACTCAAATCCATAGATCCTTGTCGCAAATTTCGCAACTCATTACGCAATTCCCACAAATCGGCCGAAGTCCGGAACTCCTCGAAGAATTCCTCCTTAAAGTCGTCCCACGATAAAGCCATAAACGTCTCGCCACCGACAAGATCAATCTTACCATCCAACCAATCCCTTGCCCTACCCCGCAACAAACTCGTAGCGAGTCTCGTCTTTCTCTCAGGAGGGCAATCAATAGTACGGAAACACCCTTCGACGTCCGAAATCCAAGTTGTGCTTATCAAAGGATCTGGCTTTCCGTCGTACATTGGGGGTTTAGTCCTCATGAAGCTCTTAAGACAACGCTCCATTTCGCTACTACTTTGAAGTTCGGAATACTTCCTATCCATTTCTTCTCGAAACGCACTCATTTGCTCCGCAACGGCGGCCGCAACTCTAGCGTTAAACTCCAAATCGTTCGTCTCGATCCCACTTCCCGTCGCCATTCTAAGGAATGCAAAGCGATTAGATCACGAACGTATAAAACCACACACACAACACCGGCCTATCTTGCTAAACACTCGTCGTACATCACTTGTTAGACACGATTTGCACCCGTAATAAGGTTTGCAAGTTCTTATTACGCACACACGCCGCATCGACTCGTTAGTACAACGACCGTCTCGCTCGATGATATAAACAAACACAACCAAAATTCTACGCGGTACAATCACACGCGAGAATTATTACCACAACACAAATAATATATTAATAATATCCGCATTACCAATATAAACGTTAGTCAACCTATAAACAAGGCACTAACTAAACCCATTCCGACCCGTAATCCTACAAGTCCCGCAACAAATTAAGCACACACAAAGTCTAAGTCTAGGCACCTATCTCAAGTCACCTAAATCCCTTAGACCATGCTCTGATACCACTTGAAACAACCCAACCCGTATTAAAACCGGCCCATAAAAATTTTTCCTTTTAATTTGCTTTAAATAATACTTTAGGTCCCGTTACACATATTCCAAAACGTATTTGTTATCAAAGTAAGTTCATCGAACTTAAAACATACATTAATGATTTAAACTCCTTAATACAATGGTTCATTAATTAAATCGTAAACCGGTTATAATCATTATGACCCGACTAGTTACGTTTACACAAAACCGAGCATGGTGATTTGGGACTGCGCTACCCAAATCCTAATCGAGTCCAAAAGCAAGATCTTCTAAAGCAACCTAGCCGAGATCTCTAATTCCCAAGCTTACCCGAGCCGCCAAGCATGCGAACCTATAAAAATATCAACAACGAGAGGGTAAGCTAACGCTTAGTGAGTGAGAATATACTACATACATATATATGCATAAAATGAACACGCCACAAAATAGCAAATACCGCATACCGGAGCATCCAAGCATAAAGGCAAGCTAGTCTAAGCATACCGTAAGATCACTAAGCAATGAGCTTAAGATACATCAACAAAATATAAGTTCGCCAACAACGATGTGAACAATGCCAATAAGCTACACCCGGAGGGATAGCTACAACACGACAATACAACATTATATGTATACAATATATATGTATATATATGTATATATCTCTCGAATAACATAATTTGCTTACGCTTACAACACAATAACCATGGTTAACCAATCGTACAAGGGAACGATACTCGTAAGAGACCGTCGGAGTTCGTAACATCCATTAGCGTTACTTAAACACCGCGTAATCACTAATCCCCCGGGTGATGTCTTAAACACCGCGACTAATTCACCCCCATGACAATGTGGCGTCTTAAACACCGCGACGAATCCACACGCCAATCAAAATAATGAGTGGTGTCTTGAACACCGCGACAATTCCACTCCCATGACAATGTGGTGTCTTAACCACCGCGACAATACCACATGCCAATCAAACAATGAGTAGTGTCTTAAACACCGCGACACTACTACTCGTTACTTAGAATGTGGTGTCTTGAACACCGCGACAATACCACATTCATACTACACAAATAAATACATTATATACGTACACGCATAATTATTCCACTCACAATATTAACCCTTCGCCATTGGGGTTATATAATCCACATCACACGCCCATGTGATAGAGTACACGCAAGGTGTGCACCTCGTCAAAGATGGTCAACCAAAACGCACAACCGTGCCAATTGGACCTACACACAAGTCCATCAATCCACCTATATGTGAAGTGAGCTCTATAACCGAGAACCACTTCACCCGACCCGCACCCATCCTACACATACATATGCATATAGGATATTAACACTCACCTTGTCGCCTTGAAGAAATGCTTCCAAGTAATCCGCAACTCTTCAATGGAAAGTACCTAATCCATTATCACAAATTCAACAACACACTTAGATTGGATTTACAAACCAACCCAATTTGACACTTAGTGCAAATTCGACCCAAATGCACTTCCAAGGACAAACCGCGTCCAAACTAACCAATAATGACTAACACAAGTGATAATGGTCCTAATATGCCAATTAAACCCGAATACAAGTGTTAAACACTTATCGTTCTCAAAATCGCCCACAAACCCTAATTTTGACCCATAAGGTCAAAATCTCACCATTTACAAGTTTTGACACCAAAACATGTTTAACTCGGTTTTATACTTCAACTTAATCCATTTTAAGTTTATAAACCTTAATAAATCAACAATCGGGTCATAATCCTCAACAAACCCTAATTTTGACTCTAGTCAAAATTAGTCAACCATGAAAACCCTAAAAGTCTTCAAAACACCAATAATCACTAATGCTAATGATTATACACCATTCTCAAGTCTTAAACATGGTTAAATCATTAACCAACCCAAAACCCGCCTTTAACACTTATATACCCGAATCTTGGTGTTAATCTCCAATTAGCAACTAAATGGGTTTCACCTATGAATCATACAATCAAAAGCCCCAAATTTGAATGATGAACACGAAAATGAATTTCGGAGTTAGAGCTTACCACTAGTATCACCGTGTAGCTAAGAACGAGGAGAACACACTTGTCAACTACGCCAAAGATCAATTCCCGATTCTTCCTTTCCAAAAATCCGTTTGAATCCAATTGGGTGTTTGAGTTTTTGAGAGGAAAATGAAATGAAAAGGGAAAAGAAATTAGGAAATGAAAGGAGTGGATGAGATTTAAGATCTCAATCTGGTTCAAACGCAAAAAGACCAAAATGCCCTTATTATTCTCTTAAAATTACAAAATCCGGAATCAGTTTGCCAGCATGGTCGCGCCGCGACCCTATTCGTCGCGCCGCGACGATTGCCTCGAACTGGTGGCTTTGTTTACAAGCTTTCTGATCCTGATTCTAGTGTAATGTCGCGCCGCGACCTTCTGTGTCGCGCCGCGACCCAAGGCGTGATCTGACATAACCTTTCGCACTCAAAGCTTTAATACTAGAAAATGTCCCGAACCCTTCATACGCCTATCGTACATACCCAATTCATCTATAAATCATGTACGGGGAAAAACGGGGTGTTACATGTGATAAGCTCCGTCTTTACACTAAAGGGAAGCATGAGTGTTGAGACGTGGTGATTGTATACTTGAAGATGAATAATCTTCAAGCTATGATTGTAGGGTCCTTAAAACATCGAAACACCCCAACCTCCATCAGTGTGCACTCGAGTGTGCTTTAATCCGCTAAGGAAAGTTATATACTTGGTCAGGTAACGTGGTATAACATGGTTCAAACGAAAAGACAATAATACCTCTCATGCTTGGTGCACGTGACTGACTAAACTAGGCATTACAAACGGGCTGTTAACTTCAGGACCAACTGTATACAATGTTAAAAATATATGATCAACCATGATCGATTTAAAGTTTATGTCCCACCTTGATTTTAATTTTTAGCACATACGTTGAGATGATATTTTTTCAAATTATAAAGATTGATTTTGATTTTTAGCACATACGTTGAGATGATATTTTTTCAAATGATGAAGTGTCTAGGGAAAAAAATAGAATGAAAACTGTAAGAAGTTTAGTGAAAAGCGGCCTTGCTATAACGTTGATTTTCATGATTTCAAGCGAAAATTTAATCAAACTGCATCTCACAAGAACCAGCAAAGTTGCATACTGAACCACCGCAGTTGTCAAACACATCATAACACAACCCAACAAATGGCTTCCACAATCTCTCGCAGACTTGCATCCAAGATTCTAAACCCTAAATCATCATGTGCTCTATTTTCACTTCACCCCACTTTATTACACCATATAAACCCTAATCGTTCGCATAGTTTTTTCTCAAACACCACTCGCATTTTCACTACTTTCAATCACCCATTCTACCCTAATCACACTTTGATCAGATCAAACACCAGTTTCAACCCTAATTTCAAAATCCAATTTTTAAACCCTAATCTTTATCAAACCCCCAAATTCTTGTCAACCTCTACTTCACAACCTGATTCTGAAGAAACCCAGAAACCGAATGAGACTAAAAACAAAACCATTGATGATTTTAAGCATCAAGAGATCACTGGACCAACTGTGGAACGTGATGATTCTGCACTTGCTAATGAGACCCGCCAAGTGCTCGATGAAATGTTCAAGACAGTTTATACAGTTAGTAAAAGTTTAGCTCTTTTGGGTTTGTTTCAGTTGAGTTTAGGGGCTTGGATCTCCTATGTTACAAAGTCTAGTCCTATCCCAGAAGTATCTGTTCAGAGCTGTTTAGCATTCGGTTTGCCGTTTTCGTTGGCGTTTTTGCTGCGAAGATCGCTGAAGCCCATGAGTTTTTTTAGGAAAATGGAGGAACAAGGTAGGTTGCAGATTCTTACACTTACACTTCAAGTTGCTAAGAATTTGAATGTGTTTTTTGTGAGGTTGAATGTTGTTTCGTATTTGTGTATCGGTGTTGCTTCTCTTGGATTACTTGTTATTGCTCTTTATTGATAACTTGTCATAGCTGAATCTTACATATATTGTTAGTACACTCCAATTGACTTCAAATGATATAGCTTTCGACAATAAATTTGATTACGAATTTTGTTATATGTATTCGAGACAATGATCATCATATGGGAATTTTATTTAAGTTTTTTAATGCTTGCCATTGTTGCATTTGCTTACAAATTTGTTAAACCATGTTGTGTATATGAAATATGTTGGTATCTTTAACATTTGAAGGATTTAGTAAACCATGATTAGAAGACAATTTCAATAACAGATTAGATTAAAGGTTACCCAGAGAACGAAAATTGGCTTTTCTGGATGGATTGTAGTATCATACGTGTATGTCGTGGTTCAAGAAAAAAAATGACTAGACTTATAATAGTAAGTAATGCAAGTAGTAACTTAGTTGAGAAGAGGATGAATTAATGAGATATCGAAACAAGCTTTTTTAACAGCAATTAGTGTTGAAGTGGTAGCTCAAGTAAGTTGTGATTAGAATTCAGGATACCATTGCTTTAATTTCTTAGAAGTTATGTGTTGAAATTCTTTTTGTTGGAATCATCATTTCTTCATTTTGTTTTTGAACTAGTTGTAATACACAAGCTTCTACATAAGCTACATTCAAGTTTACTTTATGAAGGATACACGTTAAAGATTGTACCTGTGTAGCACTAGATTTATTTGACAATTTTGCTCTCAAACTTTGATAGATTCCACGATGTAAATAATTTATTCCCATGTGTACCGAATGACTAGAAAAACGTAAATGGGCCTAACCCAAGGATTAGGGTTAGGGACTTAGGATAGTTGCATTTTATCGAGTAGGTATTATACCTCTTTGGCTTGAGGTCAGCAACCTTATGGGTAATCTGTTATCTGTATAACCTTATGGTAATCTGGATAAGTGGTGATATTGTTATTTGTCATTTACTATTTGTATTGTTAATTGAATTATTCATTTTACTTTCTTAAGCCTCTTAAATGGTCCGGCGAAAACTGTTCACTTTCCGATTACTCTCCCCTGCAGTTGCAGGTTCCTTCGTTACCTGACCATAATCCATTAGAGTCCACTTTAGCTTTTTCAAAGCCTTTTCCAAGCTGCTATTTCTGTAAATATTCTGGTTCCGCCTCAACCACTTTAACGTCTCCGGAACATATATGTGTATATATTTTGGGAGTGATCAGCCAAGTTTTGCTTTGATTCAACTTTTCATTTTTTTTTTTTTTTTTTTTTTTTTTTTTTTTTTTTTTGGAGGTTCTTTAATTTGGGCCGAGTTTTGATTTTTTTAGTAGGGTGTGTTTGTCGCACCATCTTTTGAAGCTTATGGGAGCTTATAGATGCTTGAACTTATGATTTTTACGAAGTTCAAGTCATAAGCTTAGTTTTTTGTGTGATAGACATAAATGTAGAGTTTATTAAAATCATAAGCTCTTAAAAAATAACCTACTCATAATAGTAGCTTATGAAAAAAAAAAAAAAAAGAAAAAAAAAAATAGAAGTATAACTTCTGAATTGGATAATAAGCTCCGGCTAGTTTACCACACACTTATATAAAATAATAAGCTTCAGCTACCGGTTTTAAAAATAAGTTCCAACTCTAGCTTACAAGCGCCAGCTAAAGGCTCCAACTACTTTCATTCAAATACACCCTAAAAGAATAATGGTAATCGAACTCGGTGAACCACGTTGAAGATATAGAAATTAAGGATAACATTGTCATCAAGAGTAAATTATTCTAATGTATATTATTTAATCTGTAAACAATAATTTGAGAGGGAATACTAAGCCTACTTTTTTTTTTTTTTTTTTTTGACAAACAATATCAGGTAAGGTCAAAACCGAGGACTAAATAATTTGCCACTTTGTTTGATTTAATTCGTTTATTTATCTTTAAAGGGTCAAATATAGAGGTAACCTAGACATTAGCTGGAACAATTGATTTAAAGCCTTGATAATTTTCTTTTTTCTTTTCTCTAGCTTCTTGCTAGAGAAGATTTGGTTTGTATATGCACGCTGTTAAAAAATGTACTCGGTTGACAAAATGCGCCTAAGGGGAAGTCACGGTAGATGGACCATAAAGAGTCATTTGTTCACTTTTTGACATTTTCTGTATTAAGTCATGATTCAGATTCAGTGTGTCTGATTTTATCTCTCCTAAAAATAGATCAATTTTTCAAATTAAGTGAAAACAACAAATTTACCTACTAATTTAAGAGTTATACAAGGTAAACATACCCTGATGTATGATTAAACAAGGGTACCAAGATTTGACCGACTATTGATCAAATAAAAAGTGTATTACGGAGCAACTAGTTCTAGGAACTTGATATTCATGGCCATATAGGTTTTTACTATAAAAACAAAAAAAGTGTTTGTTGATACACATGCTCTAATGATTAGGACAATTTTCTCCAAGAAATATTATTCAGTAAAACAAATTTTAAGGATATCAATTAGATACAAAATTCCAGCGTCTACCAGCATTTCACGTTGCTTGTAACCTAAACGAGCCCAAAAACAAACAAAAGGTACCTGTTTAATCATTTAATCTCATTTCAACCCGAATCAACAAACACATACAACTCAACAATAGCGTACCAACCATAAAATGTACCAAAAGCAAAAAAAAAAAAAAAGAAGAAGAAGAAATAAATGCACATTTTCTTGGGGTTTTTCTCTTTTTTTTTTTTTTTTCCTTTTTTTTCTTTTTTGGTGGGACTATGTTTTCTTAAATATTTGGGGAGAGGCAGATTAAGTGTTCAGGTACAAATGTGGCCCTGCAGGCATTATCTCATTACATCAAACTCAAAAATACTACCAAAATATATAACGTAACCAACCAACCGAATCCCTCTGTGTACTTGACCAAAAAAACCAATTTGTCCCAAAAAGAATACCACAAAAAAACCCACCCATAGTTCGCCACTAACCCTAAATGCTCATCATCTCCATCACCAACCCTTTTCGTGCTTGTTGCTCAACTGATATATAAGTCGTTATTTGCCCACTTATCCAGACAGATCCATGATCGTGTGAATGATTGGATTATCGTACCTCGACCAAGAAGTTAAGTGACTAAATTTAGGCATTGTTCGAATTTCCATCTGTCTTGGTCTCTGTTCGGACATAAGTGAGATTTCGGGTGGTGGGAGACAAAACGGCAGCAGGACTCGGGATGCCATCAGATGATGAGTTTTGTGCATCACGTTTCCACTGCATGCTCCTAGCACCTGTTTTGATTGGAAGGCGGGGCCGGTATAGATTAGGGATGCCTCTCGGGAAAGAAGCTCTACCAAATCTAGATGCAACAAATGGAGAAGCAGCACGGGAGACACGGGGCCAAGTTGTAACTGGTGCAGCAGCTTCAGGCTGACCAGAACTTTTTCTTACAACCTGCATGCATCAAAATTAAACACATTTTTGAGTTGTTCGTTTTTGGGGCGATAAAAGTGAAGGTGGCTCAAGACATTAACAAATGGGCATTGATAAATTCACCATCTTTTTTGAAGAAAAGTTGTACAATACAACATGTTAAAGCATATTCATGGTGGATATATCAAAAAAGATGGTGGATATATCACCAGCCTAAACAAATATGTATCAAATAGCATCCTTTCAAATAAAAAAGATTTTACCATCACGCGACTTAAACAAGTCTTAAAATGCAACTCAATTTCGTAAAAGAAATCAAATAGCCGTACAATATCATTTGAGCGTTTTTTAGAAACTATTCAGTTTCAGCAAGTGAGCACAGTTTGGGAAAAATAGCAATAATGCTCAAATGGCATCTAAGGATCCAGTATATATTTATATTCTAGACAACAAAACATAGTTGCACAGAGCAGGGATAAAATAACCACTTTGTATACAACAAGTAACATACACCTCTCGTGTCCAGGTACAAACTAACCCTTACTTGGCAACACTGATTTGTATTCTATGTATTTTGTAGTTGGAAGTTCTGATTTTTATTAAATTATTTAATTATTTTATATTTAATTCCAACGGGTTTTGACAAAACTGATCTACTATTTCTTAAGATCATTGTGATTTGTTAGCAAATATATTTAGATGCATGTAGATATTAGTTACCATTTAGCTAGTTATACACATAGAATTAGTTTATTTTTACATGGTCACCAAAATAATATAAGCCTATTAATATGCCTAATGGCTCTATGTAATCTCTTTTACTAAATGAAAGTAGTTACTTATTTGTGGTTTATTATTGTCCTAACTTAAGAGCACTATAAACAAATCGGCCTATAAAACAATCAGCCGCCGGATGTCGACTAAACATCGGTGATTCAGAGGGGATCCCACTTTTTTTTCTTGGTTTTACATTGTCTTAGTACAATTATTTTTTCTGTTAAGCAACAAACCTAGCCTTCCATTAATTAACACAATGAATTCCTTCTTTGTGGTTTATTTCTAATAATACTGAGGTTTGTTCATTTTCCAACCTAAAAATAGCATAGGGTATCCAAATCTAAAATGTAATTATAAGTTACTCAAAAGGCTTTAACTAAAACTATATTGTTTACTATTCAGATACCTTTCTCTCGCTTAACAATTATGCAAGTTGTAGGTAAGTTAAAACTACTAGTACAATAAGTCAGTAACAAACTTCCAAACTAGGATAGAAAGGTTCCTCAAACTAGTAGAATTATGTAATAATGGATGACATTGTTACAAAGGTATTATGATTCGACAGCAAATGATAGTGAAATCAGTAGGTACCTTAAGAATACGTGACATAAAGGATGTACCATCTAGAGACAAAGCATTTTCTGCAGCCTCTTTTTTCATAAACTCCACATAAGCTGATCTGCATGAAAGGAACCGTTTGAATCAGAAGAAACCATAGTTTCTATCTTCAGCAATAAAAAGATAGACTCGCTATAGCGTTTATCCCAAACTTTTTGGATCAGATAAAAAATAAAACGCATATTGGACTCGTTTATATCAAGAAAAATGAATTCTTTAAATAGCATATGAAATAGACACAAATCACACATGCAAACAGCAAAATCTAGTGCGAAAAAGAAAACAGAATAATGTCAAACCCTTTTGGCTGTCCAGTTGCTGCATCAGATACTATAACCACTTTGAGCACATCCCCAAACTTGTTGAAGTGCCGAGAAAGACCATCCTTAGTTGCAGCAAAATGGACCTATAATAATTCAACAATTTTTAAACAAAGAAATACAATCATGAGGATAAAGTAATGACATGACACTATACAAGAAAGTAGGATCGTTACATTGCTAACGTAAATGGTGCGAGAATCCACATCTTCAATAGGTAGACCAGTGGGATTAACATCTGCAAAACAAAAATTTAATATGTAAAATTATGTGTGTAAATATAGAAGAAAACCATAAACATAAACTCATGATTATGTAAAAACATTAAATATAATCATTCTTTTGTACAGAAACTCTAAAACTCTAATTTAAATACATGTTAAAATGTTGATCAACTTTGACTTTGGCAAATAAATCGATTTTGACACTTTAATCGACGTTGACAGATTACCTAAACGGATTTTGGAAAATCGGATCGGTATGTTCTTACAATAGAATAATCGGAATTAATTGGGAGTAGTCGGGGTTTTTTAAAAACAGTGATAGAGTGTAAAATAAATCGCTGAACCAATTCGCCTCTCCATAATATACTCGTCAATCATGACGCATATATATTCGAGGAAGCCAGATAAATGCAATAAACAGTAACAAAGAACATAATATAGACAAGCACAGTACTTACCAGTTGATGACAGTGTCTTCTTAATCTCTGGTTGAGCATGAATAGTGGGTACTCCCTGAGTATAAAAACATATTAGAAACAATCTAGCCTAATATAATTCTAGAAAATTGAAACACAATAAAAACAAACACATTCAAGTATAAGCTTACATTTCCATTGTTAATAGTGGCATAATTGCCCATGTCTGAAACCCCACTTGGTTTCCGATCATTTACATTTGAAGAAATATTTACTATTTTACGAGAGAGATTAGCCGTAGAAACAGGAGTATTCTGATCTCTGTGTGGTTTCTTAAACTTTCCATCCACAGCCTTTGCTGCATTGTACTGCAACATCTCAGAATCATTAACCAAACGTCCACCTGATTCAACAATCTGAGAATTCATGTTGTTATGTCCCTCATTAATATATGCAAACTCAGAAGCAATTCCAGTATCGTGTTCCATCATAGGAACATCATCAATGTACTGGTCAGAATAAGTTGGATCAGTGGTCTCTGTAAAACCCTCGTGTTGTTCATCTTCTTCTGGAAACGGGTCAACAGTATCTGGTATATCCATACTACGCCCAAGCCGGTCAAATACATTTCCAGAATGTTTGACTTTTACAACGTCTTTAGCAGCATCAGCCACAGCTTTAATGGCAACAGCCATGGATTTAGGTACTCTTGCAACTGAGCGGATTTTGGGACGCCGTTCTTCAATAAAGGTGTCATCAGTGGGTGTAGAAACTATAGAACGTAAGCGTTTATTTGATTGCTCTGAAGTTGAACCGGTGGGCCTCGAAGTTGCAACTGCATCTCGCACTGCAAATTGTAGTAGTCTTCGGGAAGCTCCTAGGGTCGGTTTAGACACCGTTTCTCTCTGAAAGTAAACATTTTAACATGTGCTGAGACCTATATCTATATCTATCAATCAATACATATATAAAAAGAGGGTTTTGCTGATGTTATGAAGCTGTTTTGTCATAATATGAGATTAAATTGATGATGATGTGTCATCATGTAGTTAAATGCTGAAGTCATAAACTTTATTTCTAATGTAATCAACAAAATTCTAACAGAACTATATATTAGTATATTACTGTTAAAAAACTTAAAATAGTAAAGTTTTTAAACCAAAAAATATTATTCTTGAAAATGTCAATATTCAATTACATGTCTCTTACAACTGCACAATTTTGACGTATTTGTTTCCGATTAGGTTTTTAAAGCAATTATTTTGACAAGTCTATTTTAGTAACAAGCTACTAACAAATGAGGCTTATTGCTTTTACCTTTTTAATTGTTGACTATATAAATGTATAAATGCATCACTAAAAGAACAAGCAAAATGCAATACAACAACAACAATACCCAATCCCACACGTGTAGATAAAGGGTAAACATGCAAAATGGAATATACAAAACACATTTTTAAAATTATAGTTAAAAATATTAAATAAAACTTATAATTTAAATTTGTCATCAACCCCATGTTTTCACGGGTCCATAAACTAGTATTAACTTAAATAGCATATATGAGGAAGGAAAAACAGGGCCAAACCTTGACTTGTGATCTTTCATCGGTCTGATCTGTTTCACCACCACGACCTCTTTTTCTTTGAGCTACTGGTTCAGGTGAGGGTGATCGTTTCACATGTTTTTCATCATCTGCATGGATATTAGCAATCACTGCACTACGAATCGGGGGTGGTTCTTCTGGATCTTTTATAACTCCTCTCCAATCTTTGTTTCTTCGACTCTTTGATAATTTATCAGATTTCATGCCATCAGATTCGGACCTTACATCTTCCTTTGCAGACAGTTTCTGTTTCCCCACTTCATCAGGACGAGATTCTTTTTGTTGTGCATATAGGTCAAGATTTGATCTCAAATGATCCCACAGCCTGCAGAGTAATAAAAGTTAAACATGTGATATAACAGAACAGCTTTTAACTAAAAACTTGAATAGGGTGGGTACAAATGCATTACCAAGATACAAAAGAGTCGCTGTCATCTCCCAAAAAGACATTCAACTCATTCCTTGCTTCTGCTTTGCGCCGGCCATTTTTAAGCAGAACGATCACATATTCCTGCAAGACAAACTGAATCATGAATCCCATACATTTTCCTTAATATACCAGTAGTCCTCATACTGTCACTTAACTGGTGCACAAATCAAATTCTCTTACACAATAAAAACCAGTTTTCATGGCTGTCTATATGTCTTTCCCATCAGCTACAAGGTTTAGTCCCACGTCAGAAATGCATGCTGAATATTTGACCAATCTAACTTATATCAATTTATCATTTCATCATAATAGATTATGAATCCCCTAACACAATTTAAGAAATTATATGAACATCCTCTAACAAACATAAATATCTAGCTGATGAAGACTTAATCTAGTGTGTGCAATCTTGATGATAGTTCTAAAAAAATGTGTCCAAACATGACACCGAACATATTGCCGCACATCGCATCATATGACATCACATAAGTACGACAATAAAGACGTGATTCAACACAATTAAAGAATAAAAATTTTATGTTCTCTGTAACAAAGACATGAAAGAAGATCATGATAGATCCCCAAATTTGCATTTTATAAGTAGATATACAAAAGCAGACTGTAAGGTTTAATCATAGCAGTTTCATAGATCATAGCATTGTGATAGAATCAGACATTCAGACATGATCAATTAAGATTGACGGAAAGTAAAGTGGTTATACATAAGGACAGTACTCATCAATGATATAAACCGAACAGAAATTTAATTTCACATGGCGATTGTATTTGGCACCGATGCCACATCAGAACAATACATGACGTTTCCATACAAACTATAAACGTCCATGCAATGCTTAGGCAATAAGAAATTTACACGCAAATGGTAATAAACTAACACGACTGACTAAAAATTTAAGCTCATGGATCCTTGGATACTTCATCAATTTTTAGGTTATATGCTAGCACCTAGCAGTAACAATACCACCTTGGGCCATTCATGTTAGTATATAACATGTGTTCTACGTGCAGAAATTATAAAACATATAACTCGGAGTTTATCAAAACTTTAGGCTCATACAAGTTGGAGTACAAAAAAAGAACATTTATTTCCTGATAAATTATATACAAACGGTTCTATTGATTTCATTTTATAATCATCACACATCTATTCATATACAAAACATACCACAAGAGTGTCATCTGTATAGTCCCCCATAAACTCCTTCAGCTTTTCCTTCACTCGATCCCGCAACTTTCCAGCTCCATCTCCGGAGAATATAATCCTAAAAGTCAGATCATCAACACTATCCATCAACCCCTTTTTCGTTCCAAAACCTTCTGTAAAAAACCACTTCTAGACCCCCCCAAACTGTCAGCTATTCCCACTTGATCAACTCTTTCAAACTGTACCAAACTCAACATATACTGATAACTCTGCACCTGCATTAAAAACAGAAACTAGTGAATAAACATATACTCGTATAACACGAATAGAAGTATAACAAAAACCGCTCATACTACCACTCATCTAAATGAAGTATAAGACAAACAATCTTGTTATGACCCTTTCTGGAATTCCTATTTCATAAACAGAATTAAAGATAGGGATCAAACTACCAGAATCTCAAAAACTATAACTGAAGTAATCGGATCATACGAGCTAGTGTGTGATTTTAGAAAAATAATTGTTAAAAATCTGCTTTCATTCATCAACTAGCAAACTACAATTAGAATCGAACACTATACACAATACACATGCTCATTACTACAGTTACTAACAAACACGATTCTGTTAAAAAAAACCAACATCTGCACCTCATGTGATATTTACTGGAGTAAAAAAGTTGACATCAAATGCACACTCGCAGAGATTACGGAAATTATAAAACCCTAATTTCTACAACAGATATTTCTTCATTAAGCAAACACTCAACACCGTGATTTTATGGAAATTAACCAGCTAACAAGACGAATTTATAATAATGATGCTCGGAAACCCTAGGTTTTTTCATATCAAAAGAGTAAATTGATAAACTATAAACTATGTATACACGCGTATACATATAAGTATAGAAAAGGAGAAAATGAACCACGAGTATTACCGGTTAGAATAGAAAACTCCGATGAAGAATCGACGACAAAAGGGATGAGGTCGCCGTCTTCTTTTCTTTCTGTTTTGCAGATTAGAACTGCAGTGTGTGGGTATTGATATCGATATTGGGCTCTCGGCTTTTGTATCTGATACACCTTTTATATGGGCCTATATCTCTTTTTTTTTTTCTTTTTTTTTTTTTTTTTTGTCAAAATAACGATAACATTAATACAGATCCGGAGATCAATTGATGTACGGATTACTTGAAAGGTTTAATACGGAGTATCCATGTATTACGTACGTAAATAGATATCTTGAGGATCTCTATTTTATTCCCCGTACAATTATTTTTTCTTTTTAACACTGGATTTTAATTTTAATTTTAATTTTATCACCAAAACCGACTCTAGAACGTAGAGAAGACATTACAAAAGAGAAAGACATTACATAGGTTTTTACAACCATTACCTATAAATCTAAACCAATAAAAAAAAGATAATCTATTTGCATAAAAAAATTAAAAATAGTACGGTGTCTTTTAATCGAATCTTGAAACATGGCTCCATTCATGTACCTCTAAATGAATCAAAATGAAGCTAAAAAGTTGAAGTATAACTTCCTCTTTTTCTCTAAGAAGGAATGCTAATTATTGAACAATGTCACATAGTCTTGGCACAAGGTGAAATTTGGGTTCCGCTCGTCGATCCACCTATAAACTCAAAGCTAAACTTTTAATGAATGCTTAAAAAAAACACATAATCCAAAGTTTCAGCTCTAGACTCGCAAACCGAATAGATTATGGAAGTCAATTCTAGGCCACGTTTAGATTGGTTAAATAGATGAGGGTTTATGTCTCGAAAAACTATCTATATACACATATATCTTCTTCGAGAGACATTTAAATCATCTAAAAAGTGGGAAACAGTCGGGACATGCCGCTATCAATATGTTTGCTAGCCAAACAACTAAGAATTCTCCATTGCCTGAGATCGACCAATACCATCTACCCAAACAATATTATTTATACTATATTAAATTGTTGATAACTAATGATTCATTATTTAAGATTGATGAAATAGTAATGTAATTTTGTTTAACTGTGAAAAAATTATTAAAAAAACAACCCCTAGCGAGCAACTAGGGAAAGACCAACAACCAACATACAACGGTTAAAGCGCCAAACAAAAAAAAATGACTACAACGGCTTTAAAAGCCACTCGTCCCATCTAATACAATTATTACTTCTATTACAATACCAATTAAAAGCAAAATTACAAATGGAATCAAAAAAGATCTCCTTCTTTATAAACGGGGATGCAAAAATAATATCATTCATGTATCTCCACATGTACCATAAAGAGATAGCAACGATCACATACGACTTGCATTTATTCATAACTGTAGCACGCCAACTTTCAAACCATTCTAACCAGTATGCCCATGTGTTAACCATCGGCCCCGAACATGACTACTTAAAATGGATCGAATCTGTCTAGTTTGCACGAATAATTGGCTAGCATGAAGTAGAAATTGAATTAGAGCTTGAGCTTCTGATATGTTGTTAAATGTATGTTGATTAGAATATCTTGTTTGTATGTCTAGCACTGAAAGCTTTATTTTCTATGTGTTGTATGTGTGCCGAAACCAAAGGTCTCGATTCTGTTAAAATCAGAAAGTCCGACATGTTGGTCAAAACTGTACAAATTGGCTAACATGGTTTTCTTAGATCTTTTTACCACTGATAATATGAGGTGTTAGGAATCATCTCTAATTTGCCGTTTGTGATTTACTATTTTCTAGATTAAATGAGAATTAATATGAAACTGATGCCCAAACATAAATTGTACTTGAATGTTTTGCATGCTACGTGAGTTATAGGAATCGTATGATAGCGTGGTTGGTCTTTTTGGAAAGCTTATGACATGTACTTATGATCTGGAACTTCTCATAGTTGTTTGATGTTTCATTTGTGAACTTTGCTTGTCCGATTGCATGACTGTTGTGAAAACGTACAATAGCTAAACTAGTAAACGTTAATTGGCTAAACGAATGTGTGAAACTCATGAGTTGACCTTGGTTTGACTCTGTGACATCATTGACATGACCTACTAATGTAGATGAATTATGTTGACCAACTTGACCAAGTTTGACTTTTGTTGACTTGCATGACTAGTTGAAAACTGTGTTGACTTTTACAATACGATTGCGTCGATCTGAGCAATAGGACAACTGTACTGTGAGTCTGTCTTTTAAAACAAACTTATGTAACTATATAATGGTACATTTAGGTTACATTACTCGGTTGTTGTAATTCGACTACTCTTTGCTTGTGAATTGTCAAGTGCACTCAAGGTGAGTCTACAGTCCCATAAACTTTTACTTTTTGGGATGAGATAACATGTTGTTTAAATTGTTTTACACATAAGACACGAGTATAAAAACTGAATACACATAATGAGTATAACGACCCTCACTTTTCCATTTCTAATTTTACTATATCGCCCTTAGGATTTTTGTGAGCTCATAAATTTCTAGTTAGCAAAACGTTGACCAAATAGTAAACTTTTAGTCGACACTCACTGCTAATTAAAATTTATGCCTTTCTGTGATAGTATAACTGTTAGTCTATAGGTAATAAACAAAATGTAACATTTATATTAATAATGAAATATTTGGGAACTAAATAAAATAAATAAAATTCTTGGACTAGTTAAAAAAATAAATAAATATATAAACTATATAAATATATAAAAGAGCCGAAAAAAAATAATATAAATATATAATGATAAAAAATGTCGTCCAATACATAAAAAAATAATAATTAAAGATAATTAGTAAAAACAAATCCTAAGCTAGTTATAATTACTCTACTCCTAATCTAATTCAAATAAACAAGTCCTAATCTAATCACAACTCCTGATACTAATCCTCTAAAATGATCTATGAGAAATCCTAATATGATTATGACTCTAAAAATTAGCATTATATTATCACCCATTTAGCTCCTCATAAGTTGCATCACAAAATCACTTGAATCTCTCTTCTTCTCCTTCTTTTTGTTCGGCAGTTTGTCCCATCACTACCTCACCACCTTAGGCGATCACCAACACCACCAAAATAGCCTCTATCATCGCCCATCTGTTGCGTTTCCTGAAGCCCATCACTGCCGCCACCCTGCTGTGTTCTGCAGCCCCAAACCGCCACCATAACAGGCTGTTTCTGCTGCTGCTGTAAACCGCCACAAAGCACCTCCTTTTTTCCTGCTGTCCTGCGTGATAAAACACCACCCACAACCGCCCAAAAACAGCCCAAAGTTGTTCTTGTTACTGCTCTTTTTCTGCTGTTTCTGCGCGTCCAAAACAGCCCACAAACCCGCCCAAATCGAGCTACTGCTGCTGCATTTTTTTTGCTGTTTGACGACACAAACCACCACCAATCGCCACCTTTTAGCCACTGTTTGCTGCTATTTTATGCTGCTACTGTTCGGGTTTTTGTCACCATTAGAACGCCACTTTTTCTCGCTTAAACCACTCCTAAGGTACCTCTAAACACCATAAATTAATTATACTTTTAATTTGTTTTAATTATTATGTTTATAATTAAATGATAATAATGAATATGTTTAAAAGGATAAAGCTTATGATCAAGATGAGTTAAGTATGAATATATAAACATGAAGATTAAAAGTATGATTTAACATATATATATATATATATATATATATATATATATATATATATATATATATATATATATATATATATATATACATATATATATATATATACATATATATATATATATAATTAACATGATGAGAATGGGAAGTTAATAATAATAATGATTATTGTATAAGAAGGTGTAATTCTGATAATGATAAAGATTTTATGAACATATAAAGATGAACATGATAAGACTATAATAAAACATATAAGTTGTAGTTAAGATAAGATAAAATTTAAAACATACTAGTTACATAAAACATGATAATATAGGATATTAAAGTTAAAAAGTTAAACTAAAATATTACTATAACACATGAAAACCTATCTTATATTGTAACACTTAAAATTAAACTAAGTTATATTGTCATACAAATATTAAACTATAAGATATGATTAATAATATGGTTAATAATGTTACTATGAACACTTAAATGGTTGTGATTAATAAAGATTGGTTAAGATTGATGAATAAGCTTTAACATGAACACATAAGATAATTAATAATAAGATTTGAAGATTGATAAAAAGTGGAATTGCATGCATGTATGCATATGTATATGTATGTATCATATTGATGACAGCGAGGTGTACTAGGAAATAGTATTATTTTTACAACGAATTACTATTAAATACGATACAATTTTACACAAGATATTTATTTATTTATAGAATGGATATACCTAAACCTTGCTACAACACTTATAGGCAGTGTACCTAATCGTACATTAGTGTTATTTTTAGTAAGTCCGGTTCGTTCCACAGGGAAAATTAAACAAGCTTAACGCTATATTAGTTTTAACTTATAAAAATACAAAAATATATATAAGTAGTATTATTATTATAAAAGGGGGTTTTTACCGTTTAATGACCGGTTTGTCGATTTTTAAAACTTTAGTCGCAGTTAAAACCTAATGTAAAATATTAAAAATAAATATAACTTAATTTAAAGCGTAAAGTAAATAACGATAATGAAATTGCGATAAATAAAAGTGCGATAAAATAAAATTGCGATAATTAAAAGGTACGATAAATAAAATGACAATAAATTAAAGTGCGATAATTAAAAGTGCAATTAAATATGAAATATATAAATTATGCTTATTTAAACTTCCGTAATCATGATGTTTGACGTGTTGATTTTAGTTTATTCCCATGGGTTAATTGTCCTTTGTCCTGGATTATTTAATATGTCCGTCTGGTTTTTGTCCATAACAGTCCATCTATCATAAATATAAAGTGCGAGTGTCCTTGATGTTTCGCGAGGTGTATATAAAATAGCTTATATTTTTACAGGAAATACTATTAAATACGATACAATTTTACACAAGATATTTATTTATTTAGAGAACGGATATACTTAAACCTTGCTACAACACTTATAGGCAGTGTACCTAATCGTACAGTAGTGTAGTTTTTAGTAAGTCCGGTTCGTTCCACAGGGAATCTTTTTAAACAAAGCTTAACGCTATATTAGTTTACTTTTATAAAAATACAAATATATATATAAGTAATATTATTATTATAAAGGGGGGGTTTTACCGTTTAATGACCGGTTTGTCGATTTTAAAACTTTAGTCGCAGTTAAAACCAAATGTAAAATATTAAAAATAAATACAAGATTTAAATTAAAGCGTAAAGTAAATAACGATAATGAAATTGCAAATAATAAAAATGCGATAAAATAAACTTGCGATAATTAAAAAGTACGATAATTAAAAGTGCAATTAACTACAATAATAATAAAAATGTGATAATTAGAAGTGCAATTAAATATAAAATAAAGGAAATTAAATATGAAATAAAAGAATTATGCTTATTTAAACTTCCGTAATCATGATGTTTGACGTGTTGATTTTAGTTTTATACCCATGGGTTAATTGTCCTTTGTCCTGGATTATTTAATATGTCCGTCTGATTTTTGTCCATAACAGTCCATCAGTCATAAATATAAAGTGCGAGTGTCCTCGTCAAATTATTCTTATACCCGAAGTTAAATATTCCAACTAATTGGGGATTTAAACTGTAACAAGATTTTAATACTTTGTTTAATAATTACACCAGGATGTCGACTGAGTGTAACCCAAGGTTTTAATATTTTGTTATCAATTATACCAAGTGTCCTTGTACATAATTTCACCCCTGTTTTAATTATTCTAGTGACTATTAATCCATTCCCGTGTCCGGTTAAATGAACGATTATTCGTACATATAAATACCCCGCCCATCGTGTCCGATCGAGTGTAAATGGTTATTTATAGGGACGCCCAATTGTAAATCTTTATATTGACATTAACAAACTATCATTTAGTTAAACAAATATAAAGCCCATTAATAGTCCATAATCTAATTTCCACAAGTGTCGTTCTTTTATCCAAACTCCAATTATGGTACAAAGCCCAATTACCCAATTTTAGTAATTAGCCCAACATCATGATTACTTTGGATTAAATAAGCATAATAATAACTTAGCTACGAGACATTAATGTAAAAAGGTTGAACATAACTTACAATGATTAAAAATAGCGTAGCGTTACACGGACAGAATTTCGACTTACACCCTTACAATATTCGCTAACATACCCTTATTATTAGAATTATAATTAAAATTAAAATATAAATTATAAATATAAATATTACGTATAAATGGAGAGAAGAGAAAGATAGATGGATATTTTTTTGGTGCAGCAAAGCTCGATTTTTATAGGCATGTGGGCTGGAACTGGGGCTCATGCGATCGCATGGATTTATGCCTTCCAGGCCATGCGATCGCATGGCCAGCTGGGGAGGCTCATATTTGGTTGTTTTCTTCTGCCGACGGTTTTATAAATAATATAATATATTAAATAATTATAAGAATTATTTAAATATTATATTATATTTATGTGCATAGTTGACTTGTAATTTTTAGTCCGTTGCGTCGAGCGTTGAGAGTTGACTCTGGTCCCGGTTCCGGATTTTTGAACGTCCTTGCGTACAATTTAATATCTTGTACTTTGCGTTTTGAATCTTGTACTCTTGTAATTTCGAGACGTTTCTTATCAATAATTGGAACCTCTTGGATTGTATTTTGTACTTTTGAGCTTTTTGGTCGTTTGCGTCTTCAATTCGTCGAATCTGTCTTTTGTCTTCACCTTTTATTATTTAAACGAATATCACTTGTAAATAGAACAATTGCAACTAAAAGCTTGTCTTTCTTGAGGAATAATGCTATGAAATATATGTTCGTTTTTAGCATTATCAAATATTCCCACACTTGAGCGTTGCTTGTCCTCAAGCAATACCGTCTTGAAATACTAGAATCACTTCTTTATTCTTCACACTTTGTACATTAGTGATTTCTATACGGCGGTATAAACAATGATAGTAACGATAGAACCATGGTTAAAGGTGGGTGTGTCATCCACAGTTGCCTCGGGTTTAGGTCAACGACACTTGCAATCAAATAGCCGATTTACTTTCGGTTTCCAAAGCAAAGTGCACATTTGAAAGGCGGTTTACAGTCCCACATGACTATGAAAATGTAGATCCTTAAGGAAATTGGATCTTTATGAAAACATTTGATCTTTTGAAAATTAAATCTAGTTTTTACCCTAGATAAGTTTTCCGGATTAACCCTTCACCGGTGTTTGCAAAATATTTTTGTGGGTTTGGTGGGTTTCAGATTTGAAAATTTTAGCTCAAAACTTGCGGTTTTGTGTCACCCACTTGCTAACCTTGTATTAGGAAAGCAACACGTCCAGTTTACTTGTCCCGTATATTACCTTTCGGTAAACTACCGTCCGGTTGTAAAGGAAAGCGTTGAACAAGCAACTGTTAAGGCAATGTCCCCTGACATGCTTTTAATTATGGTCTATAACATGTCGGACGCAATTACTATCCTTGGTAGGAGCAATAGTAAAGCTCACCCTTATGATTTTTCGATCTGGCACAAGGTCCTGTCTTTGACCATGCTATGCAACCACCGTTCTTACGGTTGACACCCGATTTGGTTCAGGTGACCTAATGAATTCTAGGTGAATTCCTAGGACTTTACGTTCAATGATAATGAACGCATTGAAAATAGGGTTTTCAGAAAACAAATCGGTTTGTAATTTTGATCAAAATATTTTCTCGTTCAAGCTCGAGTTTAGATATCATTGAATTCCATGAGTTTGAATTCTCAATCTTTAAGGTCAATCTCTAGGATTGAGTAATATCAGGCTTAAAAGCTGATTTTTAATCTTTAAGGAGATTATCCTTTCTGGGGTTCTGATTCATTAGTCTTATCCAGCTAATTTGCACGGTGCCCCCCCATTTTACGAGATAAATCCTTCTCATGGTTAGGATAAATCTGACCACTTGGCGACCCTGTTTAATGCTGAGGTCCGTGGATTTCCTGCTGATTTTAGTGATGACTTTTCTAGATTTTTCGTCATCCTACAGCTGGTCTGGACGACAACTTCTTGACCTAAATCAAGAAGCGCGTGTCTTTTTCGGAAGACTTTACTTCCTTTTAATGATGGAATTGATTCATCGTGTAGATCCATCTTTTCTTTTCTTTCATCGGGTAAAACAGTTTAGTTTAGTTCAAAGCAAAAGTATTTTCAGTTATTTGTCACAGATATATGTGACATATGTTTAAGATAACTTGGTAAATTTTCCCACACTTGGCTTTTATTTTCCTTTTTATCGTCCTCTATTCCATTTTGAATGAATTTTAACATTTTGGTTTGTTTCTCAATTTATGTCCTTTCCGAGGTTACAATAATTTTGGTGTTAACACTTAGTTTTATCGTTCATAAATATGTATAAACATGATTTTGAGTTCATTTAATTGAAAATTTTGAAATTTTTTACTAGAATTGGGTAGTCAGTATATAAGACTAGGGCTGTTCTTTATTATCAGAGAGCACTAGATTCTAATACAACTACTGCTTTACTAGTATTTTTAATGGTAACCAAGTGTTTAAGATAAAAATTTTAAAATCCGAAAGAATTTAACCCCTTCCCACACTTAAGATCTTGCAATGCCCTCATTTGCAAGAAATCAGTAACAATTTAAATTATTGAGGGTGATTTGTGCGAAAATGATTAAATTTTACCAAAGTTTCCAAATATATTGGCGTTTGTTTGCTGAATGATAAATGGTGCACATCATTTGTTCATTTCGTCTGTTGTTACATCACATTTATTTGTCATCTTGTCGTCAAAATTAGTAGCTTTTGCTGAACTTAATGTCAGTCTTTGAAAATGCGCTGTTTTACCCTGTTTTGTACAATCGACAATATACATACATACAAATATAATCATGCATGGCAATTTGAAATGGGACTTAATATCCCACTTTCAAATTCTAAATATGAAATATTAGTACACAATAATAATAAAAATAATAAAAATTATACAAATATATCCAATAACATAAGTTTAAACATGAAAAAGTCAAAAGATAAAAACATAAAAATCATAAAAATAACCAAATGGAACTAAATCAGTCTGGATAGGGGTTCCAGTTCATCTCATCGGGTGGGTTCCATTGTTGGTTATAGGTGTTCTGATAGGCTTGGTCATAGTCATACCGGTTAAAGGGTGGTCGGATATCGGGGCTATGTGGCGGAAAATGAGCAGGTCGAGTAGGTACATAGTTATTTGGTACCTGATATGATAGCTGGCTCATGATTTGGTGCTGATGAACTAACCAGCTATCGTGTTGGCGTCGCCTATAATCCTCGTATACTCGCTCTGAGTTCCACTGCTCATACATACTATGTCTGGCCGCGTTCGTCATTGCTTCCTCATCTATACGAACGTGGACGTCAAGAATAGCATCTCGAAAGACATCCCTAATGTCTTCCGCCTCCTCCATTTCCTCGTCTGAGCCTCTCTTTACCTGAGGATGAGATCCCTCATAGGGTACCGCCTGGTTACGTCTACTTTTCAATACCTTAGCACCCACATAAACTTTCAATCCTAAGGGCTCAACCTGTTCTCTACAAATCTGTAATGGACCCCCTTAGTTCCTATCAACACCTAAATACTCTCCAATGAGAGTAACAAAAATACCTCCTCCTATTATACTCCCGTCCTGCATTCCCTCTACCATTTTAGATAAATAAAAAGCAACACAGTAAGGGATATTGACAAAGCTTCTAGGATCCCGAATACACTTTAGGTAGAATAAATCATATAAGGTAATTTTTTCTTTATTATGACCTCTTTGTGTAATCGAGTTAGCCAAAAATCTATGAATAATACGAAGCTCGGCTCTGTCAATATGTGTATAGGAGTGTCCTCCTGCTCGTGTAAAAACATCAAAATGTGACATACGCCTCCAAATGGCGTCAGCGTCAAAGTTACTATCTACCCGTTCACCATAATGAATCAAGTTTGTACAATCGGGTAATAGCAACTCACCAGGTGTATATATCTGTAAGGCCCTGGCCATGTCCAGCATGGACATTCTGTACATCCTACCGCCAAAGATAAACCTAAGAAATCTTCTATCATCTATCCTAACTATATTTGTATCAAGTGATACAGTACTCATCAACTCAACACACCATTCCTTATATACAGGTCTACGAATGGTGAAAAGACGTTCCCAATCTGTAAAAGAAGAACTGCCATACCTTTGAACTAAAAGCTGTCTAACACGGTCAGCTAGATGGACCGTTTCCAAAGGGGCCCAATCAATTACCCTTGGCACCTCTACATTTTTTGTTACCAATTTGAATTTGTTCCTTTGATATGTCTCGTAATCTCTCCATCTTCTATCAAATCTCAGATTAGGATGTAGAGTGTGCTCAGGAATCGTTGGGAATTCTACTGGCGGCCTCATTGGGAATACTATGAATTCATCAACAAACTGTACCGGATCATAATAAGGTATGTGCTGATCAGGCTGTTGTTTTTCCTGTTGTGGTTCTTGTTCGTGTTGCATTTCTGATTCTGGTTCTGGTGCTGGTGCTGGTCGTCTAGATGATGATGCTCCTGAACCTCCAGTATCGGCTCTCTGTAAAACACATTAAACACAAAATTTGTGCATCCAAATATGCATTAGTGTTAGCAAAATAACAACTTAAAATAATCACTATAACATGTTAAATCAAAATTAAACTTATACACATTTTCACAATTTTTCACAATTCTACACTTTTCAAATAAGCACATATGAAAATGTATACAAAATTCATAAGCATTTAACTCAAATAACATGTCAAAATATTCATTACTAATAATTAAACAAGTCTCAAATGACAAATATATCAAATTAATCAAGTTCATGAATTTTGGACTTAAAAAGTCCACTTTAATCTCCAAAAATCATGTTTAGGATCATTGTTTGGATCATTTAACTATCTAAACATGTTACACTACTCAATTTAGCAATGATTCATGACAAAAATCGGCCATAACCTGTTTATATCAAAAAGCCCCAAATTGCTCAAGAACACAAACCCTAGATTTCTAAAAATTTTGAAGTTTTTGGCTTCAAATCATGTTAAATAGCATCAATCTAGGTTATACATGCATAAAATACTAACAATTTAACACTAATTACACTAGAAATTAACAAAATTGCATTAGGTAAAAAATTGGTAATTATCACAAAAACTAGGAATTTATAGAGTTTAGGGGTGTAATTTTTACCAATTTACTGAAGAATGAGAATCTAGGCATGATTAGAGCAAGAAAAATGACGAATTACGGTGAATTTTGGCGAAATTTGGTGAAGATTTGAGAGTTTTTTCGAGTGTATGTGTGTGTTTTGTGTGAAGAACAGACCCGCTGCTGTATTTGTTTCTGGCCTGGATTTCAGCTCCATGCGATCGCATGGAGTTGAAGTGTAAAACCCATGCGATCGCATGGGGGTCCGGGTACAGTGTTTTCAGATTTTTTTTTTTTTTTATAAAACCTTATACTTTATAAAACTTATAATTAATTAAATTTTAAAAATTTTGTTTTCCTTTAGGAGCGAGGGCGTTTCGGATCGTTGTCCTAGTCTGTCCCTCGACAAAATTTTAAAATTTGTCAAATCAAAGTGCGGTTTTTAAAAGTAAAGATTTTTGGGTTTTTTTAATGTTTTTGGCATACTTTAATTCAATAAGATTAAAAATAATGATAATAAAAGTTCTCGTCCCTCCCTCGGGTAAAGCAATTTCGGTTCAAAGACCTAGTCTTCAACTTACGATGAATTTTAAAAATCATATTTTTAACTTAATGAGATAAAGTAAAATTTTGTTTTTAAATTCACACAATTTAAATATAAAATTCAAGATTAATATTAAAAATTCACACCAAACTTAAAATTTGAAATGCATAAAATTAAAAATTCCTATTTTAAAAATTATAAATTCACACCAAACTTAATTTAAAAATTCATATTATAAATTCACACCAAACTTATATTAATTTTTCAAATATTTATAATTTTAAATATATTGTTTTTATAAAGTTTACAATATTAATTTAAGATTTAAATATTAATTTTAAAAACATGGTAAAAATAAAATTAAAAATCTTTTTTGCTTTTTATCCCACTTTAATCAATCAAATATTATCAAAAATATGCGCCCCTCTTTTCGGTAAAGTAATTTCGGTTCCAAGACCTAATTTAACTCATGAAGAATTTTTAAAATATTTTGGGTTTATTGATTAAAGATATTTATACCTTAAGAATAAACGTTAAATTTCGCAGTGATGTAATAAATTTTTGAATGATATCAATAATTTCGGTCGCCAAACCTAATTTTATTCAATACCAATTTAATACTTTATAGCGAACAAATTAGCGTTTATTATCAAAAGGTTAAAAAAAAAAAAAAAAAAAACTGTACAAACATACCTGTGAAATAGATTTCTTAGTTATATGATCTATCCCATTCATAAGATAGTCGGTTTAATTGGTTTTCCATAGCTACATAGGCGTAACCTCGAGCATTCAGTGTCTTTTCTTCTAAACATATGAACGGTCCATCTCTGCATAAAGTAACAAATTCGGTGTTTGAATAGGTTTGATTATTTGAACATTTACCTCCATGTGACCTTTTTCTGCATTTGTGACATCTTTCTAGGTGTCGTGCTCTTCTTTTTGCTGCGGATTTTGATTTTCCTTTACCAAATTGTAACTTATTATCTTCGCATCTGGATTCTTTTCTAACTCCGTCCATTCTTTCTCTGATTACTGATACTATTTCACTCGGAAGTGTGTCATTATTACGTTTAGTGATCAAAGCGTGTAGCATTAGACCATGGTTTAGTTCACAGGCAGTCTTCATTTTGTAAAAACCTAAAAAAAATAAAAATTCAGAATGGGGGGAGAAGACTAGTTCTTTAGGGTCTGCTAGGGAAAGACCATTCGGGTTCCATTTTCGAGATTTACACGAAAACAGACAATCTAACTCTAACAGAAATACATATTATCCTTTAAAGACTTGATTCTCCCCACACTTAGTTAGCTGTGGTGTCGAAATTATGATTAACTTCGTTGTCGACTTCCATCGGACCATGTATGTAATGTTTAACTCTGTGACCATTAACTTTAAATTCCATCCCATTTGAATTTATTAATTCTATCGTTCCGTATGGGAAAACTCTTTTGACTATGAATGGTCCAGACCATCTTGATTTCAATTTTCCAGGAAATAGCTTGAATCGTGAATTGAAAAGAAGAACTCTGTCTCCTTCTTTAAATTCTTTTGAACTTCTGATTCTTTTATCATGCCATTTCTTCATTCTTTCTTTATAGATTAACGAATTTTCGTATGCTTCATGTCTTAATTCTTCTAATTCGTTTAGTTGACTTAATCGTAGACGTCCGGCTTCATGTAAATCAAGATTACATGTCTTCAAAGCCCAAAACGCTTTGTGCTCAATTTCTACTGGAAGATGACATGCTTTTCCATAAACAAGTCTAAAAGGTGTGGTTCCAATTGGAGTTTTGTAGGCTGTTCTAAAAGCCCAGAGTGCATCCTCCAATTTAATGGACCATTCCTTCGGATTTGATCCTACGGTTTTCTCTAGAATACGTTTTAAAGCTCGGTTGGTATTTTCAACTTGTCCACTTGTTTGTGGATGATATGCGGTGGAGATTTTATGAGTTACTCCATATCTTTTAAGAACTTTCTCAAGTTGATTATTACAGAAATGAGTTCCCCGATCACTTATTAAAGCTTTCGGTGTTCCAAACCTTGCAAAAAGACGTTTTAAAAAGTTGACTACAACTCGTGCATCGTTAGTTGGGAGAGCTTGTGCTTCCGCCCATTTAGATACATAATCAATGGCTACGAGTATATATAGATTATTATGAGATTTTGGAAATGGACCCATAAATTCAATACCCCAAATGTCAAATACTTCACATACTTGGATGACATTTTGTGACATTTCATCACGTTGACTTATTTTTCCGGCCCTTTGACATGCATCACAGGATTTGCAAAGAAGGTGTGCGTCTTTGTAAATTGTAGGCCAATAGAATCCAGCATCATAAACTTTTCTTGCTGTTAGTTGAGGCCCATAATGCCCTCCTATTGGTCCTGTGTGACAATGGTTTAATATTTTACTAGCTTCATCTCCAAATACACATCGGCGTATTATTCTATCTAGACAACTTTTAAACAAATGTAGATCTTCCCAGAAATAGTGTTTTATATCACTGAAGAATTTCTTTCGTTTTTGGTACGATAATCCTTTTTCAAGGAATCCACAAACTAAGTAGTTTGCATAGTCTGTAAATCATGGAATTTCTTTATAATCTATCTTAAATAGATATTCATCAGGAAAGTTGTCTTGTATGGCCGATTCATTCAGAACTTCTAATTCGGGATTTTCAAAACGAGAAAGATGATCAGCGGCGAGATTTTCTGCTCCTCTTTTATCTCGGATTTCAATATCAAACTCTTGTAAGAGTAAGATCCAACGGATTAATCTTGGTTTAGCATCTTGTTTTGAAAATAGGTATCTAAGAGCAGAATGGTCGGTATAGACCACCGTTTTTGCTAGAACGAGATACGATCGAAATTTGTCAAAAGCAAAGACAATAGCAAGGAGTTCTTTCTCAGTAGTCGTATAGTTCGTTTGTGCTCCTTGTAACGTCTTACTAGCATAATATATAGGTTGAAATCGTTTTTCAATCCTTTGTCCTAAAACGGCTCCCATTGCAAAATCACTTGCATCGCACATTAGTTCAAATGGTAGATTCCAATTTGGTGTTATCATGATCGGCGCATTAGTTAGTTTTTCTTTAAGAATATTAAAAGATTTGATACACTCATCTGAAAAGATGAATGGAGCATCCTTTTCTAGGAGTTTATTCATAGGAGTGGCAATTTTAGAAAAATCTTTTATGAAACGTCGGTAAAAATCGGCATGCCCTAGAAAACTCCTAACTCCTCTAACATTGGTGAGATGTGGAAGTTTAGCAATTACATCTACTTTAGCTCTATCCACTTCAATTCCTTCTTTTGAAATTTTATGACCAAGAACGATGCCTTCTTTAACCATGAAATGGCATTTTTCCCAATTAAGTACTAGATTTGATCATTCGCATCTAATAAGCATTCGTTCCAGATTAACTAGACATGATTCAAATGTATCACCGAAGACTGAAAAATCATCCATGAAAACTTCCATGCATTCTTCTATCATGTCGTGAAAAATCGCCATCATACACCATTGAAAGGTTGCAGGGGCGTTACAAAGTCCAAATGGCATGCGTTTGTAAGCAAAAGTACCATAAGGGCACGTGAATGTGGTTTTCTCTTGGTCTTCGGGTGCTATTGGAATTTGAAAATATCCGGAAAATCCATCTAGAAAACAATAGTAACTATTTCCGGCTAATCTTTCCAACATTTGATCTATAAAAGGTAAGGGAAAGTGATCTTTTCTGGTGGCGTCATTTAATTTTCTATAATCAATACACACACGCCATCCTGTTACAGTCCTAGTAGGAATAAGCTCATTTTTCTCATTTGTAATGACAGTCATGCCACCCTTCTTAGGCACGCATTAAACTGGGCTTACCCATGGACTATCAGAGATTGGATAAATTAGACCTGCGTCTAGCAGTTTAATAATCTCTTTCTTAACTACATCTTGCATATTAGGTTTTATTCTTCGTTGGCGTTGCACATACGTTTTATGACCTTCTTCCATAAGGATTTTATGTGTGCAATACGAAGGACTTATTCCTTTAATATCATGAATCTTCCATGCAATGGCTGGTTTATGAGCTTTCAACACAGAAATGAGTTGTGATTTCTCATTTTCAGTAAGAGAAGACGATATTATTACAGGTAATTCAGATTCACCATGTAAATAAGCGTATTCCAAATGGTTTGGAAGTGGCTTTAACTCTAATTTCGGAGGTTCTTCTATCGATGATTTATATCGATATCTGTCTTCTTCTTTTAGCATTTGAATTTCTTCTGTTGTTGGTTCATATCCATTAGCTATAAGTGTAGCTAACATTTCAGCTTCATCAATTGGTTCATTACCTTCTCCTAAAGAACATTCTCCTGTTCCTTGTAATTCTGGAAATTCTTCTAATAATTCTGCATGTGCATCTATAGTTTGAATATAATAACATGTATCATCTGCAGATTGCGGTTGTTGCATTGCTCTATCAACTGAAAAGGTAACGCTCTCATCCTCTATACTTAGGGTCAATTTCTTACCGAACACGTCTATCATTGCTTTAGCCGTGTTTAAGAATGGTCTTCCTAATATGAGAGGAACTTGAGAATCTTCTTCCATGTCTAAAACAACAAAATCTACTGGAAATACTAAAGTACCAACTTTAACTAGCATGTTCTCCATTATCCCTCTAGGATATTTTATTGATCTATCGGCTAGTTGTATGCTTATTCTGGTTGATTTCAATTCTCCAAGGTCTAGTTTAGCGTATAGTGAATACGGCATTAGATTTATACTAGCACCTAAGTCTGCCAATGCTTCTATTGAACTAAGACTACCCAGAAAACATGGAATTGTGAAACTTCCTGGATCAGATAATTTTTCTGGTATCTTATTCAACAGCACTGCTGAACAATTAGCATTCATAGTAACAGCCGAGAGTTCTTCCATTTTCTTTCTATTTGAGATTAGATCTTTCAAGAATTTAGCATATCTAGGCATTCCTGAAATCACATCAATGAAAGGAAGATTTACATTTATCTGTTTAAACATATCCAAGAATTTGGATTGCTCGGCTTCAAGTTTCTCTTTCTTCATTTTACTCGGGTAAGGAAGTGGTGGTTGGTATGGTTTAACATAAGGTTTAGCCTTAACTGTGTTATCTTCATTAACCTTTTCAACTACCGGTTTTTTTTCCTTATCTTGATCAGGTTGTGGTTCTTGTGGAGTAGGAATAGCTTCATCAGAAGTTACAGGTATTTCAGGTGGTTTAAGTGTTGTACCACTTCTTGTGGTAATGGCTTTAGCTGTTTCATTCCGGGGGTTAGCATTTGTATCACTAGGTAGACTTCCCGGTTTTCTTTCACCTATTAACCTTGCTAGGTTACTTACTTCTTGTTCCATATTTTGAATAGAAGCTTGTTGATTTCTAAATACTTAAGCATTTTGTTCATTAGTTTGTTTCTGAGATGTGAAAAACTGCGTTTGAGTTTCAACTAGCTTCGTCATCATATCTTCTAAATTCGGCTTTTTATCATCGGTTTGTTGTGGTGGTTTGTTTTGAAAATTAGGTCTTTGCTGATTATAAGTATTATTGGATACTTGTTGATTGCTAGGACCTTGTTGGTTGTTGTATGGAATATTTCGGTTATAATTTTGGTTTTGATTGTAAATCGGTCTTGGTGGTTGATAATTATTCTGATAATTATTTCCAGGCCTTTGGTTTATGTATGAAATATTCTCTCTTTATTCCATTGTTAATTCAATACTGAGACAATCTTTTGTCAAATGTGGTCCTCCACACTGCTCACAACTAATTCGTATTGAGTGAATATCCTTAGTCATCTTTTCCATTCGTCTCTCGACAGCATCTATCTTTGCGGAAATGGAATCTAAGTCATGGCTAGAATCGTCTCTAGCTGCTTTAGATGATCTAACGATATCTTTTTCTTGGTGCCACTCATGTGAGTGGGAAGCAGTGTTATCAATAATTTTGTAAGCATCAGTTTCGGTTTTTTTCATAATAGAACCACCAGCTGCTATATCTATGTCTTTTCTTGTAGTGATGTCGCATCCTTGGTAGAATATTTGTACTATTTGACAGGTGTCTAAACCATGTTGTGGACATCCTTTTAATAACTTTCCATATCTAGTCCACGCCTCATATAGAGTTTCATTTGGTTTCTGTGTAAACGTAACAATTTCTGCTTGAAGTCTTACGGCTTTAGATGCAGGAAAGAATTGTTTAAGAAATTTTTCAACTAAAACGTCCCATGTATCAATCGCCCCTTCAGGTAACGATTCCAACCAATCTTTGGCTTCTCCCTTTAAAGTCCAGGGAAATAACATGAGATATATCTGTTTATCCTCCACTTCTCGGATTTTAAATAGTGTGCATATCCTATTAAAGGTTCGTAGATGTTCATTTGGATCTTCCTTCGGCGCACCACTAAATTGGCATTGATTAGTCACCATGTGTAGAATTTGTCCTTTGATTTCATAATCTGGCGCATTAATGTCTGGATGAGTTATTGCGTGACCTTGGCCAGTGCGTTTAGCTCTCATTCGGTCTTCCATACTTAAAGGTTCCAGATTCTCCATAATTGAATTTGTTGAATCGGAGTCACTAGAGGATTCTGATTTAATGGTTCGTTCCTCAACAATCTCTGTTTGAATGATTGGTGGTTCCGGAGGAAAGTTTAGTGGTTCAGGATCTACGAACCGTTCCTGAATATTCTCCGGATTCTCAATTGTGAGGTCGGGTTCAAAAAATGGATTATCGGAAATTTGAACTGAAGTACTTGGTCGACTGGATGACGATTCTAAAGAGAAATCAACGGCGGTAATATTTGCTAAATGTCTTGATCTAGTTACAGGTGGTGAACGTACAAAAGGTGGTGAACGTCTTGCTCGGTGCATTCACTGAATATCCTATTAGTTTTTTTAAAAGGAAAGAAAAATTATAATAAGTTATCCAATCAATAGACTTTTCTGATTTTGCCCACGTTTCGAATAGCCAAAAGATGCAGCAGAGGGGCAGGATTCGTTTGGTCTCAATATAATTGAGGACTGTTTGGCTCCAATAACCCGGTCCACGTACAAATCCAACTATTACTACGAACCAGAAAATTTTGATGTCTATCAATTTAACTACTTAAAATAAATTTTCGTAATTTTAAGAAATTTAGATAAGAAGTAGAATAAAAATCTATGTCCTAAAACTAGAATAGCGAGAAATAAGAAAGAAAAAGAGCTCGTCGAAAAAGGTCGAAAAAGAAAAATGGTTGAAAAATAAAAGGTGACGGAAAAATAAAAGAAACTTATAAAACTTAAAACACTTGACTAACCTAACCTTATTACTACAACTAACTTAAAATTATAATCGCAAATTGAGATTACTAATTGAAATGATAATTGATACATAGTAAAAGGTGTCTAAAAATATTAAAGCTTACAGGAAAAACTAAATCCCAAATGGAAATAACTTAAAAAGAAACTAAAACTTAAAAAGGCGTCGCAAAATTCTAAAGCACTTAAATCTTAGTCTAAAGAAAAAGCACTTAAGGAATTCTACGGCAAAGCCTAAAAATCTAGAAGTAAAAATAATTATGGCAAAAACTATGAATTAAAACTAAATATGAGCGAAAAATACAAATATTACGCTAAAACGATTAAAAAGGGATAAAATATAAAAATATATAAAAAGTTGTAAAAAGTACAATTTTTATAAAAATATTATTTTTATATTATTTATTTTATAAAACTATTAATTTTACAATTTAAATAAACTAATTAAACTAAAAATACAAATTAATAATAAAAACTAAATTAATATATATTATATATAACCCTAATTAGGGTTTAAATATAATAATTATTATTATTATCCGTAATTAATGCAGTTGCAGTCTGGCGTGTCAGATGGGCTCATGCGATCGCATGAGTTCTCAGTTGCCCAGCCATGCGATCGCATGGGCTAGGGTTTCGGGCCAAGAGCTGGGCTGCTACAGTGTTCGGGCCGAATTAATTATATTTTTTTTTGTTTTTTGCTGTAAAATATAAAATATATTTATTAATTAAATAAAACTTATATTTTTACAAACTAAAAAAAATAGAAATAAAGAAACTTTATAAAACTTAAATATTTACCAAACTCTAAAAAAAATATTTATATTTTTGTTTTTCTTTTTATATTTTCGAATATTTAAAACGTATTTTTATAAAAACGAATTTTAATAAAAGTAAACTAAAAATTCTTTTTTTTTTTTATATTAGCGTTGCGCTTCCGGCTTTTAAGCTAGATTGGTCCCCGGCAGCGGCGCCAAAAATACTTGATGTTTCGCGAGGTGTATATAAAATAGCTTATATTTTTACAGGAAATACTATTAAATACGATACAATTTTACACAAGATATTTATTTATTTAGAGAACGGATATACTTAAACCTTGCTACAACACTTATAGGCAGTGTACCTAATCGTACAGTAGTGTAGTTTTTAGTAAGTCCGGTTCGTTCCACAGGGAATCTTTTTAAACAAAGCTTAACGCTATATTAGTTTACTTTTATAAAAATACAAATATATATATAAGTAATATTATTATTATAAAGGGGGGTTTTTACCGTTTAATGACCGGTTTGTCGATTTTAAAACTTTAGTCGCAGTTAAAACCAAATGTAAAATATTAAAAATAAATACAAGATTTAAATTAAAGCGTAAAGTAAATAACGATAATGAAATTGCAAATAATAAAAATGCGATAAAATAAACTTGCGATAATTAAAAAGTACGATAATTAAAAGTGCAATTAACTACAATAATAATAAAAATGTGATAATTAGAAGTGCAATTAAATATAAAATAAAGGAAATTAAATATGAAATAAAAGAATTATGCTTATTTAAACTTCCGTAATCATGATGTTTGACGTGTTGATTTTAGTTTTATACCCATGGGTTAATTGTCCTTTGTCCTGGATTATTTAATATGTCCGTCTGATTTTTGTCCATAACAGTCCATCAGTCATAAATATAAAGTGCGAGTGTCCTCGTCAAATTATTCTTATACCCGAAGTTAAATATTCCAACTAATTGGGGATTTAAACTGTAACAAGATTTTAATACTTTGTTTAATAATTACACCAGGATGTCGACTGAGTGTAACCCAAGGTTTTAATATTTTGTTATCAATTATACCAAGTGTCCTTGTACATAATTTCACCCCTGTTTTAATTATTCTAGTGACTATTAATCCATTCCTGTGTCCGGTTAAATGAACGATTATTCGTACATATAAATACCCCGCCCATCGTGTCCGATCGAGTGTAAATGGTTATTTATAGGGACGCCCAATTGTAAATCTTTATATTGACATTAACAAACTATCATTTAGTTAAACAAATATAAAGCCCATTAATAGTCCATAATCTAATTTCCACAAGTGTCGTTCTTTTATCCAAACTCCAATTATGGTACAAAGCCCAATTACCCAATTTTAGTAATTAGCCCAACATCATGATTACTTTGGATTAAATAAGCATAATAATAACTTAGCTACGAGACATTAATGTAAAAAGGTTGAACATAACTTACAATGATTGAAAATAGCGTAGCGTTACACGGACAGAATTTCGACTTACACCCTTACAATATTCGCTAACATACCCTTATTATTAGAATTATAATTAAAATTAAAATTAAAATATAAATTATAAATATAAATATTACGTATAAATGGAGAGAAGAGAAAGATAGATGGATATTTTTTTGGTGCACCAAAGCTCGATTTTTATAGGCATGTGGGCTGGAACTGGGGCTCATGCGATCGCATGGATTTATGCCTTCCAGGCCATGCGATCGCATGGCCAGCTGGGGAGGCTCATATTTGGTTGTTTTCTTCTGCCGACGGTTTTATAAATAATATAATATATTAAATAATTATAAGAATTATTTAAATATTATATTATATTTATGTGCATAGTTGACTTGTAATTTTTAGTCCGTTGCGTCGAGCGTTGAGAGTTGACTCTGGTCCCGGTTCCGGATTTTCGAACGTCCTTGCGTACAATTTAATATCTTGTACTTTGCGTTTTGAATCTTGTACTCTTGTAATTTCGAGACGTTTCTTATCAATAATTGGAACCTCTTGGATTGTATTTTGTACTTTTGAGCTTTTTGGTCGTTTGCGTCTTCAATTCGTCGAATCTGTCTTTTGTCTTCACCTTTTATTATTTAAACGAATATCACTTGTAAATAGAACAATTGCAACTAAAAGCTTGTCTTTCTTGAGGAATAATGCTATGAAATATATGTTTGTTTTTAGCATTATCAGTCCTCGTCAAATTATCCTTATATCCGAAGTCAAATATTCCAACTAATTGGGGACTTAAACTGTAACAAGGTTTTAATACTTTGTTTAATAATTACACCAGGATATCGACTGCGTGTAACCCAAGGTTTTAATACTTTGTTAACAATTACGTCAAGTGTCCTTGTACATAATTTCACCCCTGTTTTAATAATTCCATAGACTATTAATCCATTACCGTGTCCGGTTAAATGAACGATTATTCATACATATAAAAATCCCGCCCATCGTGTTCGATCGAGTGTATATGGTTATTTATAGGTACGTCCAATTGTAAATCTTTATATTAAATTAACAAACTATCATTTAATTAAACAAATATAAAGCCCATTAATAGCCCATAGTCTAATTTCCACAAGTGTCGTTCTTTTGTCCAAACCCCAATTATGGTACAAAGCCCAATTACCCCGTTTTTAATATTTAGCCCAACATCATGATTACTTCAATTTAAATAAGCATAATAATAACTTAGCTACGAGACATTAATTTAACAACAAAATTAAACATAACTTACAGTGATTAAAAATAGCGTAGCGTTACACGGACAGAATTTCGACTTACACCCTTACAACATTCGCTAAAATACCCTTATTATTAGAAATTAAAATTAAAATTATAATATAAATATATATATATATATATATATATATATATATATATATATATATATATATATATATATATATATATATACGTGATAGATAGAGAGAATGAATTAGAAAAGATGTGTAAAATTCGTGCAGAATTCGATGGCTTTTATAGGCCCACGTTGTACTGTAGAGTTCCGCGAGTGCGGTGGTTTCCTTCACAAAAGTACCCCGAGTGCGGATTTGTGGATTCCAGCTCACACACTTTGGATCCTAGCTTGCCGACGGATTTTAAAATATAAATATAATATATATATAATTTTAAGAATTATTTATATATTATATTATATTTATGTGCATAGTTGACTTGTAATTTTTAGTCCGTTGCGTCGAGCGTTGAGAGTTGACTTTGGTCCCGGTTCCGGAATTTCGAACGTCCTTGCGTACTATTTAACATCTTGTACTTTGCGTTTTGCGTCTTGTACTCTTGTAATTTTGAGACGTTTCTCATCAATAATTTGAACCACTTTGATTGTACTTTATACTTTTTAGCTTTTTGGTCGTTTGCGTCTTCAAATTGTCGAATCTGTCTTTTGTCTTCACCTTTTATTATTTAAACGAATATCACTTGTAAATAGAACAACCTCAACTAAAAGCTTGTCTTTCTTGAGAGATAATGCTATGAAATATATGTTCGTTTTTAGCATTATCACATATAGGTGTATTATATATATATAACACATATATTGATAAGATTACATAATGGTTAATTAATTAGATAATAATAATATTATTACTATGACTTGTAAACTTATCTATATAGTAACACCATAAATTACACTAAGTATATATATATATATATATATATATATATATATATATATATATACATTAATAACTTGTTACGTGTATACACTATTAACGTGAAGGTTATAATTAAAGATAGCGTACAAAGACTAAAAACATCACCGCTACTTGTGGCCTAGGGCGATCCTTGTTACCATTATGGGACGCTTGTGGATCTCGAATGCCAAGACTTAGATTCTGGTCAAGAGAACCTGGGCTGCTCGGTAACAATAGATCATTCGAGTAACTTGCATGTTAGCAACGAAGTTTGGGCGAGATTGTACAACATCTTTGTTAAGAATTGTAACCCGAACATTCTTAAAATTAGAAGTTTACTATAAGTGAAAGCTTTCCATAAATAGTAGGTTTCCAAATATAGAAACTTTTGAGAAATAGTAACTTTTCTCGAAAACGGTCACTGTTAATATAGTTTACTATATTAATAAACAAACTTATGTCTATTAGACATTAACTAATTAAACATTATATCTCTAGGTTGAGATCTCCGATTACATACTCCGTTCTTACGACTTGCGTGGAATTACTTACTTGCTACTAAGGTGAACTTCATAGCCCCACTTTTTTAACTGTTTCTATTACTTGTTTTATAAACTTTGAGGTGAGACACATGCTTTCTTTCAAACTGTTTTACGCTTAGACACAAGTACTCAAACTTTAATTTGATTAGTTCAAACTGTGCTAACATGCTTTGATTCATGCTAAATCCCTGCCATGATATCGTTAGTTGCTGGAATTTTGGCAAGCTTGGTTATTGTGAATAGCGCTATTGAGAGTGACGTCTCTATCAGGATGACTACTGGTCAATGGATACATAATAATGATTCAACGACACGAACGTGATGTGTTTAGGGTAACTTATGGTTAGTTTCGATATCATATACCTCAGCACTACTACCGAACTGATTAAACTTTATAATTAAATCTTGTGGTTTAAAAACTTGTTACAATTATTAAACCTATGTTGTTCACTCAACCATTTTTGGTTGACACTTTAAGCATGTTTTGTCTCAGGTGAAGATTGCTAAAGATTACTTGCTATTTAGACTTTGCTACTTTTGGAGTCCGCATTTATACATTCATATTATTGTATTAGAACATTAAAGTTTACAATTGAAATGACTTAATACTTTTCGCTGCTTTAATACATTGGTTTTAATTAAAACGTCTCATTTAGAGTCGTTCTCGTTTATACATACTTGTGTTGTGATATTGTGAAGTCATATTTCCCCGGCCGTATTTGGGGGTATGACAATGAGTTTGATCGAAAAGCCCTTAGCTTGAATATATTTATTATTTCTGTAAGGCTCGAACTATAAGAACAGATTCGTAGGTTTGACAAACCTCACTCAACGAACGGGTGCTTATGACTTTGTAACCGCATGCTTGATCAGCGTATGTTATATAGGGTAAAGGAAGTCGTGTAGCGCAATAGCTATCTGCGGGTTAAAGCTTTATATTCAAGTGCTCATAACAGTTGTATAATTTTTATTGCTTTGAACTAAATCTCGTGGTCTAACAAAAGATAAACTGATTTACGAAACCTGTAGATTCACTCAACAATTTTGTTGACCGTTTTCATGTTTTATCTTAGGTTCTTGAAGGTACTTTGCTTCCACTTACTTTGATGACTATGTGCTTACATGGTGCATACACTGGATTGGAGTCCAGAATGGGTTTTATGTCAAGAACAATATTGATCACATTTAAAACTATTTCTTTTTAAATAACATTGTGGACTGTTTACTATTGTCATTACATTTAACTTTTGAATTATTTTACTTTAATGAATATGCTTTTGAAATAAATGCGATTACTTTTTGGAAAAACATCTCATATAGAGGGCGTGACAGTAAACTGTGGGACCAGAAGTTAATATTCCGGTAGTGTGTTCGTAACAACCAGGCTTTTTCCGTTACTTGTCCGTTAAATATTTAACGGTGTTTACTTAGAACTTTGTGTGTTTAATAAATTTAAATGCATACTTGATCCTATTGGATTACTTGAATTAATATGTTATATTCATTTATGAACTTGTTTCGGATAATGAAATAACTAGAAAATGATACGATTAAATTAATCGCCTAGAAAGCTTTTCAGTTTACGGAATTCAGAAAAGCGACAAAATAAGTATTTTTAATAATTATTGACTTTAAGAAAAACTTATTTAATTTATTATTTATTTAATGAATTAACCCCGGTGATTTCATTTCAACGACTAGTTAACGTTCCGGAGACCCGGTATGGTTAACAGCACTCGAAACGGACCACGCGCGTACCAAGATTTAAGAAAAAACAAACCCGAAACACCCCTATAGGGCCATTCGGTCGAATCCATGACCCAACCCCTTTTATTTTTATTTGTTGGGCTTGTTTAGTCACTAGTGTATGGTTTAGGCCCTAACTTTGGACTATAAAAGGAAAAATTATACTGTAAACCCTCACAACTCACACATAGCAGTCGACTTCTCCTTCCCTCTCCCCTCTCTTTGGCCGTAGGCCACCACATCACCACCACCACCTTCAAAAGTTAAAATTAGAAGAAACCCCGTGCACGAACGTTGTTCCTTGCATCGTTCTCTACACGATTGTAATGACCCTCCTCTGATACCACTTGTAATGACCCTGCTCTGATACCACTTGTAACGACCCAACCAGTATTAAAACCGGCCCATAAATTTTTTTCCTTTTAATACGCTTTAAATAACACTTTAGGTCCCAATTGTGTTTCCATAAACATCTTTAATTACAATAGAAGGTTTAATAACCTTAAAACATTTAATACATTAGTTAATTGTCCAAACGGACATACACGACCCGACTAGTTTAGTTTCCAACCAAAACCGAGCATGGTGATTTGGGACTACGCTACCCAAATCCTAATCGAATACAAAAGCAAGATCTTCTTAGCAACCTAGCTAAGATCTCTAATCCCCAAGCTTACCCGAGCCGCCAAGCATGCGATCCTATAAAAATAGCAACAACGAGAGGGTAAGCTAACGCTTAGTGAATGATAATATACTACATACATATATATGTATAAAATGGACACGCCACACAAATATCAAATACCGCATACCAAAGCATCCATGTATAAGGCAACTACACTAAGCATACCGTACTATCTCTAAGCAACAAGCTAAAGATATCAACAAAGGGTAAGTTCACCAACGACGATGTGAACAACGCCAATAAGCTACACCCGGAGGGTTAGCTACAACACAACATTACATTAATATATATATAAACGACCAAGGTTAACCCTTTAACCCAATACCGAGGACCAAGTACCACAATGAAGATTGGCCGAACTACACGAGCCCTAGTAATCCGAAATCACACGAGATTACTATCTTCACAACATCGAGGTTGGCCGAACTACACGAGCCTTAGTAATCCGAAACTACACGAGATTACTACCTCAATAAGATGACCGAACTACACGAGTCATCGTGAATCCGAACTACACGCGATTCACTTCTCAACAATATCAACCCTTCGCCATTGGAGTTATAACATCCAAATCACAACCACGTGTGATAACGTACACACAAGCGTGTACCTCGCCAAAGGTGGTCAATCAAAACGCACAAACGTGCCAATTGGACTCATACAAAAGTCCATCAAATCCACCTATATGTGAAGTGAGCTCTATAGCCGAGAATCACTTCACCCAACCCGCACCCATCCTACACATACATATGCATATAGGATATTAACACTCACCTTGTCGCCTTGAAGAATGCTTCCAAGTAATCCGCAACTCGTCAATGAAAAGTACCTATTCCATTATCACAAATTCAACAACACACTTAGATTAGATTTACAAACCAACCCAATTTGACACTTAGTGCAATTTCGACCCAAATGCACTTCCAAGTACAAACCGCGCCCAAACTAACCAATAATCACTAACACAAGTGATAATGGTCCTAATATGCCAATTAAACCCGAACACAAGTGTTAAACACTTATCGTTCTCAAAATCGCCCATAAACCCTAATTTTGACCCATAAAGTCAAAATCTCACCATTTACAAGTTTTGACACCAAAACATGTTTAACTCGGTTTTATACTTCAACTTAATCCATTTTAAGTTTACAAACCTTATTAATTCACAATCGGGTCATAATCATCACCAAAACCCTAATTTTGACTCTAGTCAAAATTAGTCAACCAAAAGAACCCTAAAAGTCTCCAAAACATTAATAATCACTAACACTAGTGATTATACACCATTCTCAAGTCTTAAACGTGGTTAAATCATTAACCAACCCAAAACCCGCCTTTAACACTTACAAACCCGAATCTTGGTGTTAATCTCCAATTAACAACTAAATGGGTTCCATCTACGAATCATACAATCAAAAGCCCCAAATTTGAATGATGAACACGAAAATGAAATTCGGAGTTAGAGCTTACCACTAGTATCACCGTGTAGCCAAGAACGAGGAGAACACACTTGTCAACTACGCCAACGATCAAAACCCACTTCTTCCTTTCCAAAATCCCACTTGAATCACTTGGGTGTTTGAGTTTTCTTGAGAGAAAATGAAAAGAAAAGATAAAAGAAAATAAGAAAATGAATGAGTGGATGAGGTTAAAACCCCAAATCTGGCTCAAACGCAAAAAGACCAAATTGCCCTTGAACTTCATTTAAAATTACAAGAATCCGGCACCAGTTTGCCCAGAATGCCGCGCCGCGGCCTTAATCGTCGCGCCGCAACGATTGCCTCGGACTGGTGACTTTGTTTACAAGATTTCTGATCCTGATTCTAGTGTAATGTCGCGTCGCGGCCTTATGTGTCGCGCCGCGACCCAAGGCGTGATCTGACATAACTTTTCGCACTCAAAGCTTTAATACTAGAAAATGCCCCAAACCTTTCTTACACCATTCGTACATACCCAATTTACCTATAAATCATATACGGGGAAAACGGGGTGTTACAACTCTCCCCCACTTAAATTCGATCACGTCCTCGTGATCCTCGTCACTTAACCAAACGGACCACACTTCACGGTCCTCAAACATAAGTCCCAACCGACTTTCCTAAGCAATTCTTCCCACTGAAATGCCTTTAACAACTAAATCGTCACCCGCGATTTATCAAATCCACAATCCGAGCACTAAAACCATGCTCATTCCCTAACATCGAGAAAACTCAACCAATCTCGTACCGAGATATCAATTCCTTAGCATACCCTTACCGAGTACAACGGTAAAAGCAACCAAGTCTCAACCTAAGGTCAACAACCCAAAGCGATGAAGACCGAACCAAAAGAATCCTTACGGATAACACCAATCACTATACAACCCTTGTAGTGCGCAATACGACCCATACGCAACTACCATAACATCATAAACCAGACGGCTACAACCGATAACGCCCAAAACAATCATGGCAACGCTAATCCCAAGGTGTACAAAATCGACTATTGTCACACCCGTAACAACATGTGAGCGGAACACGGCTATCGCATCACTAAACATACCACACGGCCCTCACGACCCCACCATCGGTGTATAAAACAACCGATAGATCACAACACACGGTCCTTACGACCCCACCATCGGTGTATAAAATAACCGACAGATCAACAACACGAAGGTTGGCCGAAAACACACGCGCCTTAGTGAATCCGAACTACACGCGACTCACTACCTTCACCACAACAACAATCAGGATTGGCCGAACTACACGCGCCTTAGTGAATCCGAACTACACGAGAGTCACTATCCCGGAGGAATGACCGAACTACACGAGTCATTTGTGAATCCGAACTACACGAGACTCACTCCTCAATACAATGACCGAAACCACACGAGTCATTGGTGAATCCGAACTACACGCAATTCACTTCCACAATAAGATGACCGAACTACACGCGTCATCGTGAACCCACAAACACACGCGATCCACAATCTCAACACAGGAATGGTATTCGCATTTCTCACCAGTACTCGCATTTCCCGATAATGTTATACCACGCCGATATAACACTACTCCCATCACACACGCTCTTTTGGCCTCCATCACGACGAGTAGTGTAACATCGCGCACTGCTACACCATAGTGCATCCTAACAGAATACACTAACCATCAACACACGCTCTTTTTTGCCTCGATCAATGAGTAGTGTAACATCACGCACTGCTACACCATAGTGAATCCTAACGGATACCACTAACCATCACCATACGTACGCGTACACAAAGCCAACACAATCGAGCAAGAACCACTTATATCGCACATAGGCACAAAACAACAATTCTCCATAAGAGAATCTACTACGCACATCCCTGAACTGAGGGATTCCACCTTGCTCGTCAACCACGTCCATTATCTCTCAACGAGATTACCACATTATCACCTCGGTGACAATTTACATCCAAAACCATAAGTACAATTTATCCGAAATTGTAATCTACCACAAATCGACCAAAACCAGGTCTCGACAACATTTTTCGGATCTACCAAAAGCATCATCCGAAATCTCACACTAAAACTTCCTCGTGCGGGAGTGTAACTCCCCCACTTGGAATTACGTTCCATATCCACAACTCGTACAACCGTACAATGCTACCAAAGGTAGACTTTACAAACGATTGGGCTCACACGACCCATTACCATATCTTGCTCCAGCCTTGAGCACACGAAGGATTTCAAACCATCCTCAAACACTTCGAACAAAAAGTGCACCACGATTTCACAAACCATAACTTTGCAATCATCCAATTGCTTTAGTTTGTCAAATTCCACCTAGTCACTCATATACCTAAGGATTTCGCTTCGGTACCCTAAGTACAATGTAACCGCAACACAATCGGAGTCGAACACCACGCTGGTAGGTATAAAAGAGGCACCTAATGTCGCGTCACGTAGACTCCATTACCAACATACATCGAGATTTTAAACACTCAATCTCTCGGGTTTCATCCCACCCGTTGAACCTCATGGTTCATCAACTTCAACATAAAAGCGAACACGCGCTTAACAACCGAACACCAAAAACCCTTTTCCATGGCTTGGTAGAAACATTTCCCAAATACTAAAGAATGCTTGGTTGCACCAAGTCTTACACCCTTCGCCGGACAATCAAACATCACCATAGGGTACTTCCATTAGGAACGTCATCCATAACAACAATATCATGCACAACACAATGCATTTAACCAACTCAAACTCAACGGCACATAATAAATAATCAAAGGACATATTTATTAAAACGAAACGTACCTTAACGTCTCCTTGCCGCACCCGTCCCCGCTAACTTGGGACATTCCGACTTGCGATGTCCTTCTTCTTGGCAATTGAAACACACCATACCATCACCCTTTGGTACCGAACATTCCCAAGACTTGTGACCCCTCATGCCACAATTGTAACATCTAGATGCACTAGAATCCGGTATACCCGTCCGCGTACCACCCGTGCTCACACTCGGACCCTTAGTCCTCTTACTCGGAGCACCATACGAAACAACCCTTCTCTCACCTGAAGGTTCACTAATCTTTAATCGCGTATACGACTCGAAACCTCTAGCCACGGCGAATAATTCCGCAAACGATTTCGCGTGACCCCGGCTAATCTTATTCTTCAAGTCATCATTCAAGGTTCGATAGAAATCTTGCATCAACAAATTATCATTCCCCAAATACTCCGGGCAAAAACGAGCCTTCGCCATAAAGGTCGTCTTGAGAGTATTCAAATCCATAGAACCCTATTGCAAATTTCGCAACTCATTACGCATTTCCGACAAATCGGCTGAAGTTCGGAACTCCTCGACGAATTCCTTCTTAAACCCGTCCCACGATAACGCCATAAACGGTTCGCCACCAACAAGATCAATCTTACCATCCAACCAATCCTTTGCCCTACCCCGCAACAAACTAGTAGCGAGTCTCGTTTTCTTCTCAGGAGGGCATTCAATAGTACGAAAACACCCTTCAACATCCGAGATCCAAGTTGTGCTTACCAAAGGATCCGGTTTCCCGTCATACATCGGGGGTTTAGTCCTCATGAAGCTCTTAAGACAACACTCCATTTCACTTCTACCCCGAAATTCGGAATACTTCCTATCCATTTCTTCTCGAAACGCACTCATTTGCTCCGCAACGGCGGCCGCAACTCTAGAGTTAAACTCCTCGTCATTCGTCTCGATCTCGTTTCGCGTCGTCATTCTAAAGAATGCAAAACGATTAGTCCACGAACGTATAAAACAACACGCATAACACCGCCCCATCTTGCTTAACACTCGTCGTACATCACTTGTTAGACACGATTTGCACCCGTAATAAGGTTTGCAAGTCCTTATTACGCACACACGTCGTCTCAACTCGTTAGTACAACGACCGCCTCGCTCGATGATATAACCAACACAACGACAATTCCACGCGATATAAACACACGCAAGGGAATAGCATCACAACACAATAATATATTAATAATATCCGCATTACTAATATAAACGTTAGTCCACCTACAATCAAGGCACTAACTATAACCCATTCCGACCCGTACACCTACAAGTCCCGCAATAAATAAGCACACATAAAAGTCTAAGTCTAGGCACCTATCTCAAGTCACCTAAATCCCTTAGACCATGCTCTGATACCACTTGTAACGACCCTGCTCTGATACCACTTGTAACGACCCAACTCGTATTAAAACCGACCCATAAATTTTTTTCCTTTTAATATGCTTTAAATAACACTTTAGGTCCCAATTGTGTTTCCATAAACATCTTTAATTACAATAGAAGGTTTAATAACCTTAAAACATTTAATACATTAGTTAATTGTCCAAACGGACATACATGACCCGACTAGTTTAGTTTCCAACCAAAACCGAGCATGGTGATTTGGGACTATGCTACCCAAATCCTAATCGAATACAAAAGCAAGATCTTCTTAGCAACCTAGCCAAGATCTCTAATCCCCAAGCTTACCCGAGCCGCCAAGCATGCGATCCTATAAAAATAGCAACAACGAGAGGGTAAGCTAACGTTTAGTGAATGATAATATACTACATACATATATATGTATAAAATGGACACGCCACACAAATATCAAATACCGCATACCGAAGTATCCATGTATAAGGTAACTACACTAAGCATACCGTACTATCTCTAAGCAACAAGCTAAAGATATCAACAAAGGGTAAGTTCACCAACGACGATGTGAACAACGCTAATAAGCTATACCCGGAGGGTTAGCTACAACACAACATTACATTAATATATATATATATATATATAAACGACCAAGGTTAACCCTTTAACCCAATACTGAGGACCAAGTACCACAATGAAGATTGGCCGAACTACACGAGCCCTAGTAATCCGAAATCACACGAGATTACTATCTTCACAACATCGAGGTTGGCCGAACTACACGAGCCTTAGTAATCCGAAACTACACGAGATTACTACCTCAATAAGATGACCGAACTACACGAGTCATCGTGAATCCGAACTACACGTGATTCACTTCTCAACAATATCAACCCTTCGCCATTGGGGTTATAACATCCAAATCACAACCACGTGTGATAAAGTACACACAAGCGTGTACCTCGCCAAAGGTGGTCAACCAAAACGCACAAACGTGCCAATTGGACTCATACAAAAGTCCATCAAATCCACCTATATGTGAAGTGAGCTCTATAGCCGAGAATCACTTCACCCGACCCGCACCCATCCTACACATACATATGCATATAGGATATTAACACTCACCTTGTCGCCTTGAAGAATGCTTCCAAGTAATCCGCAACTCGTCAATGGAAAGTACCTATTCCATTATCACAAATTCAACAACACACTTAGATTGGATTTACAAACCAACCCAATTTGACACTTAGTGCAATTTCGACCCAAATGCACTTCCAAGTACAAACCGCGCCCAAACTAACCAATAATCACTAACACAAGTGATAATGGTCCTAATATGCCAATTAAACCCGAACACAAGTGTTAAACACTTATCGTTCTCAAAATCGCCCATAAACCCTAATTTTGACCCATAAAGTCAAAATCTCACCATTTACAAGTTTTGACACCAAAACATGTTTAACTCGGTTTTATACTTCAACTTAATCCATTTTAAGTTTACAAACCTTATTAATTCACAATCGGGTCATAATCATCACCAAAACCCTAATTTTGACTCTAGTCAAAATTAGTCAACCAAAAGAACCCTAAAAGTCTCCAAAACATTAATAATCACTAACACTAGTGATTATACACCATTCTCAAGTCTTAAACATGGTTAAATCATTAACCAACCCAAAACCCGCCTTTAACACTTACAAACCCGAATCTTGGTGTTAATCTCCAATTAACAACTAAATGGGTTCCATCTACGAATCATACAATCAAAAGCCCCAAATTTGAATGATGAACACGAAAATGAAATTCGGAGTTAGAGCTTACCACTAGTATCACCATGTAGCCAAGAACGAGGAGAACACACTTGTCAACTACGCCAACGATCAAAACCCACTTCTTCCTTTCCAAAATCCCACTTGAATTACTTGGGTGTTTGAGTTTTCTTGAGAGAAAATGAAAAGAAAAGATAAAAGAAAATAAGAAAATGAATGAGTGGATGAGGTTAAAACTCTAAATCTGGCTCAAACGCGAAAAGACCAAATTGCCCTTGAACTTCATTTAAAATTACAAGAATCCGGCACCAGTTTGCCCAGAATGCCACGCCGCGACCTTAATCGTCGCGCCGCAACGATTGCCTCAGACTGGTGACTTTGTTTACAAGCTTTCTGATCCTGATTCTAGTGTAATGCCCAAGGCGTGATCTGACATAACTTTTCGCACTCAAAGCTTTAATACTAGAAAATGCCCCGAACCTTTCTTACACCATTCGTACATACCCAATTTACCTATAAATCATATACGGGGAAAACGGGGTGTTATAACGATAGTATAAGCTATTTGATCAATTGAGGTATATTTGCAAGCCCTAACTTTTCTAAATCAGTTTTTTTGTCAATTACATAGTGTAATCAAGTCTAGTGCTCAATTGATGATGTATAGAGTTTTTGTTTATCGTTTAATTGCTCGATTGATGTTGTTTGCATGAATCACGAATTTGTATCTTGTGAATCTGGTAAAATTGACTTATGAACTGATCTTATAATGTGTTTATATGAATAGATCTCGAAAATTTATTAAGTTTGGACTTTAATTTCGCTTGATTTCGTTACCGTATGATCAAGATATGCTAGATTGAAGTTTTGTCTAGGTTATGCTTGTAATCCGAATTTTCTGAGTTGTGTACTTTGTGATTTAGCTAATGAATTGTATACTACTATAATCCTTGTGAAAAATCATGCATGTTAGACTTAATATTTGCGTCAAAAGCTTTTGTAATGCTCCCGGTATGTCAAAACGAAGATTCGTGCTTTATAGTGTGCTGAATCTGTTTTCAAAGTTAAACGGAATGACCTAGAGTGAACTAGAAATTGATTATGGCTTTGATCTTCTGAAAATGTTCCTTGATGTATTTCATTTGCATGCTAACTTCTGAAAATGTGAATTGACATGAGTTATAAGCTTGACCAAATGGTATGTCTGTTTGTTGACTAAAACTAAAGGGTCTGTAAAGATTGGCTAATCTGTACAAATTGGCTAAATGAATGTCTTTGATTATTTTCTCACTAAAGCTTTTGAGTGTTTTGAGTCATCTCCAATTTGCTGTTCGTCAAAATCTATTTTCGATATTAAATGAGAAATGTTCTAAAACTGATGCGCATGCTGAAACTGATTTGGTAAACTGTAACTAGACCTTTTATGATATTCGACTTGTAGACATCGTATGAGGGTCGGGTTAGACTTTTGGGAATCAATTTTGAGTCTAGTTGTGATCTGAAGTTTGCCACGTTGTCCTGAATTATGTGTTAAGAGTTATACTCGTTTCTTTCTGTGATGCGCGTATTTTAAGGACATACGATAAACTGTGAATGTGCAAATTGCTAAACTATGATCTGTAACATGTTATTTGACTTAGGTTTAACATGTTTACCATGATTGCATGACCTACTGAGATATTTGACTTTAGTTGACCGAGTTGACTTTTGAGTTGACTTTGGTTGACTTGCTTGGACTAGTTGACTTTTAATTGCATGTTGAGTCAGTCTGAGCACTAGGACTTTGCGTACATTATGGGTTGACATAGTGTGACCTATATGTATACTTAAGATGACCTATTTGACTAGGTTGCGTTGTTCGGTCGAGATTGTTCGACTATTGTACGATTTTACTAAGAGATATTTCAATGTTTTTGCTAAAGTGAGTCTACTGTCCCTACTACATTTTTCAGGGATGAGATAACATGCTTTTTACATATGTTTTACATATTAGGCACAAGTAACTTAAACGATATACATATGAGTTCAGATCAAAAATCCCTTAGCTTGATTATATTAATTACTTTATGTAAGCTCGACTTATGTGGACGGTACCGTTAGGTTTGACGAACCCCGCCTCAACCTACGAGGTGCTTATTCTGTTGTAACTTGTACACTTGATCGGTGTATGCTTATAAAGGGTAAAGGAAAGACGTGTAGAGCTTTAGCTATCCGCAGGGTTAAAGCTTTATAATCAAGTGCTCATGCTTAGGTATAATTTTACGATGTTTTTCAGAAATCTTGTGGCCTAACTTACGAAATGATTTACTAAACTTGTAGATTCACTCAACTTTTTTCGTTGACGTTTTGCATGTTTTTATCTCAGGTCCATAGAGGTATTGCTTTCGCTTTGCAGAGTTGTCATGATTGCTTGTTAGCTGCTAGTACTGGATGTTGTCCAACATGTTTTCATCATGACGTATTTTAAGAACACATATTCGGATTTAAAATTGTCATTCAAACAATATTTTCATTTACTTAAGTTGGATATTTATGTCAACTGCTTTTCAGATGCATTTCTTTTAATAAATGACTTTGTTTTAATATTTAATGCGAATACTTTTTCGAAAATGTCACATATAGAGGGCGTGACCGTTAAACTGTGGGACTGGAGTTAATACGCCGTTAGTGTATTCTGACGGAGTATTACATATGGTATCAGAGCAGATCGGTTACCTAGGACTAGGCTGCATTAGAGTGTCGGATATTAGGACATCTTTTGAGTCTGGACTGTAACCCTAGAGTTGCTAAGTTACATGAACCATAGTTACACTACTTGTTACCTTACTTGAATGATATGATTTCTAAGTGTACTAACTTTATGTTTTTCTTGAGTGCTAGATGACTTCTTCCAATCCTATCATTCTTACCGACTCTGACACGGAATTTGAGGAAACAGTGCAAGCGCAAGGAAACACTATACTTGAGTTTGTGGATGAGACCGAGTCTGAACCCGAGATGGAATCCGAACCGGAAGAAGAGCCGGAAGAGGAACCAGAGGAGGATCCCGAGGAGGACCCAGAACCCGAATCCGAACCTGAACCCGATCTACCCGATTTACCTACTGGTACTAAATCACCTATCAGAGGTCCCGATAGGACCGAAAGGCCACCGTAGGATACCGAAAGGACATGCCCGACGCAATAACCCATTTTGAAAGAGTTTTCATTATGACAGCCAATCACTTAAGATGTGTCATCGTTACCATCCCTATGATGCATCTACTTCTGAACCTAACACCTCCACTACTGCTGCTAATGCCAACAATACCGATGACCTTAGGTCAAGAATTGAGAACCTGGAAAAGATGGTCGAGTACCTATTGAAGGAACTTCAGAAACCGAATTAAAGTTGATTGTTTGGACTTGTTCCATGTTATTAGAAAATATTTGATTATTATTGCTTATTACTTGATACTCGCACATACATTGCTAGATGTGGTTTTGATTTTATGGTTTTTACTTATGACATGAAGGATATTCTAATTTCTTTGGTTTTGCATGAATAATGAATAAAAACTTTACTACTTAAAGTGTTTAGTTACTGCTGTGGATTATTTATTCTTACTACTGCTATTGCTATTTACTGTTAAGACTACTATTGTACACTGTCCATGCTACTGTTACTACTAAGCACTATGTACCACTACTACTTACTACTAGCACTACTAGAATCTTTATGATTTAATATTACTTACTATGCATCACTACTCGTTGCTAGTATATTTGAGTATAGCCTTGTTTATTATTGGAACTAGCATGGTATGCTATTCTGTGTCGAAGTGCTCCCCATAGTGAAGAACATCAGGGTCGCAATGCTCTGATTTGTGACAGGTGCAAGAAGGCGGGCTACGTGGCCAAGGACTTCAGAGATAAATCTCCAGTTCTTTTTGTAAATAAGAAGGATGGATCTATGAGACTCTGTATTGATTACAGGGAATTGAATAAGCTGACTATCAAGAATAGATATCCGTTACCGAGGATCGATGATTTATTTGATCAATTGCAAGGATCAGCATGTTACTCTAAGATCGATCTGAGGTCAGGTTACCATCAGATGAGAGTAAAGGAGACAAATATACTGAAGACAACGTTTAGGACACGCTATGAACATCATGAGTTCACAGTAATGCCGTTTGGATTGACGAATGCACCGGCTGTGTTCATGGATCTCATGAACCATGTATGTAAGCCATATATGGACAAGTTTGTTATTGTGTTTATCGACGATATTCTGGTATATTCTAAGAACTAGTAGGAACATGAACGACATCTCCGTTTGCTACTTGAGATGCTCAGGAAAGAGCAGTTTTACGCGAAATTTTCAAAGTGTGATTTCTGGCTTCAAGAAGTGCAATTTTTGGGTCATATCGTAGGTGTCAATGGTATTCAAGTTGATCCTGCGAAGATAGAAACGGTTAAGCAATGGGAGACGCCTAAGTCGCCAACGCAGATTCGGCAATTCTTAGGTCTTATAGGTTATTATATAAGATTCATTGAGGGATTTTCTACTATTGCCCTACCGTTAACAGCATTGACTCACAAGGGTAAGAAGTATGTGTGGACTGAGCAACATGAGTCTGCATTTCAGTTGTTGAAACAGAAGTTGACTGCTGCCGTGATTTTGCCTTTGCCCGAAGGATATTAAGGATTTTGTGATCTACTGTGATGCTTCACGACAGGGTTTTGGTTGCGTGTTAATGCAACGGAAGAAAGTGATCGCCTATGGATCACGACAAATAAAGATACATGAACAGAATTATACGACTCACGATTTGGAACTTGGTGATGTGGTCTTTGCACTGAAGATGTGGAGACACTACTTGTATGGTACTAAGTTTACTGTTTTCACCAATCATAAGAGCTTGCAACATATTTTCGATCAGAAACAGCTCAACATGAGGCAGAGACGTTAGATAGAGCTATTGAATGACTACGACTGCGAGATTTGCTATCATCCTGGCAAGGCTAATGTTGTGACGACCCGGAAATTTTCGACCAAATTTAAACATAATTGTATGTGGTTTTGACACGATAAGCAAAGTCTGTAATATTGAGTCTCGAAAAAAACTTTGGAATTATTTTATTATACCATTTGACCTTTGACTAGTTCCCGACGATTCACGAACCATCATGCATAAATAAATATGTAAATAAATAAATACATATATATATATATATAAACGTAAGTGTATATATAATATGTTGAGTTAATAAAATACACTTTAAAGTACTTGAATTATAATATAAAATAATATACAGAATAATTAAGTATTATCAAAATAAATAAATATATATATGATTCTTATTAGTAATTAGGATTATATGGTAATATATATATATATATATATATATATATATATATATATATATATATATATATATATATATATATTGTATAAATAATAAATATTCAACATATATTATCATATAATATATATAACAATAATAATTAAAGGTAACTACAAGCTCAAAATATATTTGTTATAATATTATTACTATTACTTTTATTATTATTAATATCAACATCAGTATTATTAATTTTTTTATGGAAACCTGTAACTTGTTATATTTTCGTTATTATTAGATATTATTATTAAAATATATAAAATTTAATACTTATTATTATATAATATATATTATATAGTTATATTAACATAATCTATAAAATGTAATACTAATATATTAAATATAGTTGTTATAACAATTATTATTAATATTAATATCAGTATTAATAAAAATAGGAAATTTATTATGTATTATATTATCATTGATAGTAATATTATTATTATTATCATTTAATAGTATTAATATTATCTAAGTTAGTATTAATAATAATATTATTAATATCATTTTTATTATTAATTATTAAACTTATTGAAATTATCATTATTTTTATTATTAATATCAAATTATTATTATTATTATTATTATTATTATTATTATTATTATTATTATTAATATTATTATTATTATTATTATTATTATTATTATTATTATTTATATAATTATTAGCATTATATTTATTAAGATATTTATTAATATTAATTATATAATTTATAAATGGTACAATTCAGTTTCAAGTTGCTATCAATCTTTTGTTTTCTGTCTCTGGAACTGGTTACAAATTGATTCGATCACAAATACAAAAGAACAAATTCTGTTAGCCAAGTTAATCGAGTTTTATTCTTTTATATTTTTTTTCTACTGAGCGAATATTAATTGTCCCCAATCAGTGATATGTCGATTTCAATTCACAATACGAATCTATTATATTCAAAATAACTGTTAAAACACGTACCAAATCACACTATATAATTTACCATCTGTAATTGAGAGTTTGGAAAACAGAAAAATAAAAACCCAGTTCGTTATGCTCTGTACTTCATAATTTATTCAAAACATCGAAATCAAATCCCATTTCAAAATCCATAAATGCAAAGTTGTTGGAAATCTTCCACTTAAACTTTCTGTAAAGTTTCAAATCTCAATTTTATGTATCGAACTCAAATTTTCGAGTCAAAGTTATGTTTTCAAAAGTCAATATTTGTGTTTATCGTAAAATTTGATTTCTGTATGTTGTTTCCAATTAAATTTGGGATCCATATAGTTTCTAGGAGTCGTTTTAAGTTATATCTAAAATGCTTTTAATTTCAAAATCACTATACGAGTTGTCTTCGTGGTTTTTCTAACTGTTAATACCTCTGTTAATTTATTTTAAAATTCTCTGATAATCCCAATCACTATGAATCGAGTTGTGTTTGTTTAAATATCCTAAAACCCACTTCTGTATTCGTGTTTTAACTAACCAAGGTGGTATGGGTCGATTACAGTTATGAGGAAGAAGATGAAATAGATTAGATAGATATATCATATATATAAATATAAGTGGGGGTTTTAAATCAGAAAAGCTTAAATGGTACGATGGTTAGGAGCTTGTGTGTGTAATCGAGAGGTCTCGGGTTCGAGTCCGGGCGGCGGCTGTTATTTTTTTAAAAGCTTATTTGATAAGGTAGCCTATTTTCTTTTATTTATTTATTATTATTATTAATATCATTATTATCATTATTATTATTATTATTATTATTATTATTATTATTATTATTATTATTATTATTATTATTATTATTATTATTATTATTATTATTATTTTTATGAATGTTATTGTTATTGCTAGTATTAATGATTATTGTTATAATTATTATTATTACTAATTATCATTACTTAGTATTATTGTTATCATTATTACTAATAGTAATATATGTATTATTATTATTATTATAATTATGATTGTTATTATTATTATTATTATCATTATTATGAACATAATACAAATTATTATAAATATTATTATTATTATCATTTTACAAATTGTTAGTATTATTATTGTTATTATCGACAAAAGTATTAGTAATAACTTCATTATTATTATTATGGCTATAATTAAACTTATTATCATAAATAACAAAATAGATATTTTTATAATTATAATTATTATTAAATTAAGTATCATTATCAAAAATTAATATTTTCATGACCATTATTATTAAATTATTCATTTTATTAAAAACTACTGATATTATCATTATTATGAGATTAATTATTGAAAAATATCATTAATATATTTATTAATAGAATTATAAATAATATTATCATTTTTATTATTATTAGTATTAACACTATTATTATTTCAATATTTTACCTTAGAATTACTAAGGTACTGTTTTAACTAACAATATATATATATATATATATATATATATATATATATATATATATATATATATATATATATATATATATATATATATACACTACAATAACGAAACTTAATATTTTTTATATAAAATGAATATAAGTTATTAATATAAAAATTATATCACTAATAATAATATAAATATTTGTTCGATTGCAAGTATAGGTATTAATATATATATGAATGATATAGGTTTGCGAATCCGAGGCCAACCTTGCGTTGTTCAATACCGTCATATGTATTTTTACTACAAAATATAATATTGTGAGTTTCATTATTTCCTTTTTAAATGCTTTTGCAATATATATATATTCGGGACTGAGAATACATGTGCTGTTTTTAAAGATGTTTTATTAAATGCTTTTGAGATATATTTTGAACTGAGAATACATGAACTGCTTTTATAAATGTTTGACGAAATAGACACAAATACTTGAACTACATTCTATGATAGAATTATTTGGATTCAGAGGTTCGATTTCTATAAAGATTGTATTATCGACCATCAGTGAGATGATTTTGTCATTGCACGCACGCATTAGCTCCCGAAATGGTTCGATTTTGTAGTTAGTAACGGAGAGATGATTATGCATTGCACGCACGCATTAGCTCCCATTTTAGCTACCATCGGCGAAATGATTTTGCATTGCACGCACGCATTAGCTCCCGATGTATTGTATTGTATTGTATTCGATTTTGTAGTTAGTAACGGAGAGATGATTTTGTCATTGAACGCACGCATTAGCTTTCGTTTTAGCTACCCTCGGAGATATGATTTTGCATTGCACGCACGCATTAGCTCCCGTTGTAAAAATTATATTGTATTAACTACCACGGTGAGATGATTTTGCATTGCACGCACGCATTAGCTACCATTGGTGAGTTGTTTGAAAGGTTCCGGTGTTCTTCATATGAATGATTTTACAACAGGAGTAGACCTGCACAGATTGTTTTCTAAATATGAGTATCTTGTGGTCTATTATACTATTGGAAATGATTATTTATGTTAAACTAATGAACTCACCAACCTTTTGGTTGACACTTTTAAGCATGTTTATTCTCAGGTATTAAAGAAATCTTTCGCTGTGCATTAGCTCATTTTAGGGATATTACTTGAATTCATTCATGGCATATTTCGAAAGACGTTGCATTCGAGTCGTTGAGTTCATCAAGATTATTACTAAGTCAATTATAGTTAGATATATTATGAAATGGTATGCATGCCGTCAACTTTCGATGTAAAGAAGGTTTGTCTTTTAAAAACGAATGCAATGTTTGTAAAATGTATCAAATAGAGGTCAAATACCTCGTGATGTAATCAACTATTGTGAATCGTTTATAATGTATATGAACGGGTCCTTTCAGTTGGTATCAGAGCGGTGGTCTTAGCGAACCAGGTCTGCATTAGTGTGTCTAACTGATAGTCGTTAGGGTGCATTAGTGAGTCTGGACTTCGACCGTGTCTGCATGTCAAAAGTTTTGCTTATCATTTCTAGTCGAAAATCATCTACTTGGTATCCGTAGGAAATTACCTACTTATCATTCTTAGTCTAGACACATCTTACTGCATTGATTGCATGAATAGTGTATAGACAAAATTCATATCTTAGCGTATCTATTACTGTAAACTTTGCCTGACATATTCTGCAAATTCCTCCGTAATCTACGGGTCCTTCTGTACTATATATAAGTATTCTATGTAATTAGAATATCATCCAACATCCGAAAATCATTTCATACCGAAAAACCCTTTACTCAATAGTACGAAATGGAACTCGTCACTAGTTCAAGTTCTTCGGAACCTGACAAATATTCCGACATGGATGTTCACCTAAGCTCCGAAAGTAGCGTCACCAGAATGAATCAACCAATCATCTATCCTCAATTCATCTGATAGATTTGTAGTTGACTTAATTAATGGAAATGCGAAGAAGGCGATCATTTCCACCAACCGAATTCACCTCTTGGCGAAGAACCTGAAGCACTTACCGGCGAACCAGTTCGATATACTATATTCACTCTCATTTCCAGGATATATCGCAATGATTATATGATATCCAAAATTCTCAACTTTATTCATTCGCTTGTTTCGACCGACAATCATTCCGGAGTATTCGAAGAAGTCAACGAGCTTCGCGCCCGAGTTGTAGCCTTGGAAAATATGGTGCAAAATTTACCAGCTTCAGCAACATCACCGGTACCAACAGTACCATCAATAACAGCACCAGTACCATCAACAATCCATGCCTCAACATCACATTCTGTACCTCGAGCATAATCATCGTTCTATGTATCGTTCTATCTATTTTATCTTCGTTCAACATGGCGATTGTGTAATCTCTAATGTTTTAGAGATTATATATTCTTATTCTAACATAAATCAAATGAGTTTAATATCATATTAACTCATTAAATCTATATTACATCCGAAGAAAATATATATGTATATATGTTTCCATAAAGATTGTAATTAAGAATTCTTTTGTACAAACTGTTAACGGTGAAAATATTTTAACGGGTAGGTAATACCTGAGGAATATTTAGATTTCACATTAATAAGTTACACTGTACATTGTTCGAATCTGATTCAACAGTCTTTTACTATCCTACTTACATCCACAGATATATGAATCCGTTCACCACAGAATAACCATTTTCATTCAATTTCATATTTGAATTTTGACTTATCAGAATCCAACAAGTGGCATAATGAGGAAAACATTCGACAAAATAAAATTGTTAGAAATAAACAAAATTAACTATGAGAAATTTTGTTAAGAATCCACGCTAACAAAATCTTAGCTAACTGTTCCTAGCTAACTATTAATTCCTTATTACATTTATTTATCATAATTTAATTATCGCAATTTTAATCCTCACAATTTTATTTATCATCATTTAATTTCTGTTATTTATTTTACGCACTTTAAATATCGGGACACATATACAATATTTTGACATATCATATCGACATCATCTATATATATTATTTGGAATAACCATAGACACTCTATATGCTGTAATGCTCGAGTTCGCTATACAGGGTTGAGGTTGATTCTCAAATAATATATATACTTTGAGTTGTGATCGAGTCTGAGACTTGTATACAATGGGTCACGACACGTATTAATTAATTCGAATATTATATATTAAACTATATATGAGTTATTGAATTTCTAACTGTGGACTACTAACTGTGGACTACCAATATTGGACAATTAAAATAAATTAAAATATTGATTATAACATATGAGACTAAGCATTTCTTCAAGTTTGCCACTTGATTTCATCTTAAATCTCATTTGTATCTTGATAATTCCAATCTGCGTTCAAGCCTTTCACGAATCTTGAAAACACCTCAATCGAGAGGATGATCCAACCACACGTTATCTACGAAAGGGAGAACCTATGCATATGGGCATGCACATGAAAAACTCTCGAAAACTGAGTAAACGTTAACAAGTACCTGTGATAGCTCTTTTCGTGTTGTTATTACCAAAAATAATTTTACAATCCCTCTCCAAATTAGTCAATATTGTCATAGCTCCAGCAAATCAACTTCGACTTTTCATTCGAAACAACCTTATTATAACTTTGATATATATATATATATATATATATATATATATATATATATATATATATATATATATATATATGTATATATGCGTGCTCTTTTATTGTTACCGGGGAACCTTTTATATTCCACCATATTACCATCAGTGTTTAATCATCTAAAAACACAATTCTCTTGAAACCACCTCGGATTGATAACCGATGATTCAGATATGGTAGCATTAAATGCAGAGGAAATAGCAAAATTGCAGATGGTCTAAACGGCCAAAAGTTTGATAATAAAGAATGGAATGTTGGGAACGCTCGATAGAAAATTTGGTACTAAAAAACAGATTGAGCTAACCATGAAGGAGACCAAGGACAAATACAAGGACTAAACCCTATATTCAAATAATCCAGGTAATTCTGGATCCGATGATATCTTTAGAGAATATCCTTCTCCGAAGTCATGTTAAAATCTTGCGGAAAATTTTTTCTTATCAACTTTCGAACTTAGAAATTCCAAAATATCATAAATATCTTCGATACTTCTGAAGATATTTTCATAAATATTCTCGTGCGAAATTATATACCTCTTCGTGCTATCTGTAATACATTATATTGGAAATTTCTGTAAAATCTAAGTATAAACTATGAATGAATTTTGAAGTAGTGTTGGGAACTGAAGCATGAGTTAGTATAATATAATGACACTTGATCAACGTAATTATATTACAGTAAGTCATACTGAATTTTTAATGGGACATGACGATTCACAGACCATACCGTCATCATGTGCCATGTTACACGACTCTTGTATTCTATTTAACCTCAAAAATATTAAGAAAATATTTCTTGATGATTCGGCTTTTTTCGAGGCATTCTGGTAATTTGATAAATCAAAATCATGCTACTACAATTTTCTTCTTAGAACTATTAGGTTCATTTTGAAATCACGTACCTACGAATTCTGGACCATTATTTGTTGTACTTTGAGTAGAGAAGAGAATAAAAAGGCAAAGAGCTCCGAAATATAAAGGAGAAAATAAAGCCGATAACGACACATAAATTACAAACCATGTATATCAATGTTAAGTGCAACATAAAGACACGGGAGAATTAAAAACATTATAACCCCAAGAGCGAAGTAGAAGAAAACAGATTCCTCCGGTGGTAGTTGAAAAAGGAGAATGATTGATGCGATAGTCAGGATAAGGACAAGGATCAGAACTAGATTAAGCATTTTCACAATCTTTTGAATTTGAAAATTGAGTATAGGAGTGGTAAAAGTAATGGAACGGAAGAAGTTAATTTATAGTAAATTATCTGATAAAGAAATCAGGGCAGATTTCTGCATTTAATTAGAGAGATCCTAATTTCCTTAATCTTGAGGAATCAGATCTTATTCAGATTTCAAAGATTTTCTTTAAGTCCCTTGAATTCCGGAAATCCGCTGTGACTACGTCAAAAGTTAAATCTCTATCTCAATTTTTTGTGACAGCTTCATTCCTACGCTTCGCATAATCGAATTGTCTTATCTATATTACTCAATAACGATAAAACTCTAAGTTTCAGCTCGTATGCGTCATGAAGACATACTTATTGTCAGCCATGACCATCCCAATCAAATTTCGGGACGAAATTTCTTTAACGGGTAGGTACTGTGACGACCCGGAAATTTCCGACCAAATTTAAACTTAATTGTATGTGGTTTTGATACGATAAGCAAAGTCTGTAATATTGAGTCTCGAAAAAACTTTGGAACTATTTCATTAAACCATTTGACATTTGACTAGTTCCCGACGATTCACGAACCATCATGCATAAATAAATATGTAAATAAATAAATAAATATATATATATATATATATATATATATATATATATATATATATATATATATATATATATATATATAAACGTAAGTGTATATATAATATGTTGAGTTAATAAAATACACTTTAAAGTACTTGAATTATAATGTAAAATAATATACAGAATAATTAAGTATTATCAAAATAAATAAATATATATATGATTCTTATTAGTAATTAGGATTATATGGTAATATATATATATATATATATATATATATATATATATATATATATATATATATATATATAATAATAAATATTCAGCATATATTATCATATAATATATATAACAATAATAATTAAAGGTAACTACAAGCTAAAAATATATTTGTTATAATATTATTACTATTACTTTTATTATTATTAATATCAACCTCAGTATTATTAATTTTTTTATGGAAACCTGTAACTTGTTATATTTTCGTTATTATTAGATATTATTATTAAAATATATAAAATTTAATACTTATTATTATATAATATATATTATATAGTTATATTACATAATTTATAAAATGTAATACTTATATATTAAATATAGTTGTTATAACAGTTATTATTAATATTAATATCAGTATTAATAAAAATAGGAAATTTATTATGTATTATATTATCATTATTAGTAATATTATTATTATCATTTAATAGTATTAATATTATCTAAGTTAGTATTAATAATAATATTATTAATATCATTTTTATTATTAATTATTAAACTTATTGAAATTATCATTATTGTTATTATTAATATCAAATTATTATTGTTATTATTATTATTATTATTATTTATAAAATTATTAGCATTATATTTATTAAGATATTTATTAATATTAATTATATAATTTATAAATGGTACAATTCAGTTTCAAGTTGCTATCGACCTTTTGTTTTCTGTCTCTGGAACTGGTTACAAATTGATTCGATCACAAATACAAAAGAACAAATTCTGTTAGCCATTTTAATCGAGTTTTATTCTTTTATATTTTTTTCTAACTGAGCGAATATTATTTGTAAGACCCGAATATTTTTCCTTGTAAATATGTGTGAATGAGTTATTCAAGTTGTGGGGTTTACGTTGTATATAATTAAAAGACAAAAGAAGCTGAACTGGGCATTTGGCGCGCCGCGCGGCCTTATGGCGCGCCGCGCCATTACAGGCTGACAGATTCTTCCCTCTTTTTAAATTAGATATTTTAGGGGCAATTTGGTAAAATCACTTTGGGGTCCGAATTTAAGGCCCCAAATCAGTTGTTGGAGTCTCCTTTACTCCATATTCACCCACCTTATCATCTTCCATTCAATTCTAGAGAGAGAGTTAGATTCTAGAGTGAGAGAGCTCAAATTAAGGAAGAAGAAGCTCGAATCGGGTCAAAGTGCAAGCACTAAAGTTGTTCATCTCCTCAATTGCTACGTTTTGATAGTTGTGGTAAGCCCTAAACCTAACTTCCTTGTATTAATTGTTTAAGAGTTAGGGTTTGTGTAGGTGATGAACACTAAGACCCATTTGTTAGTAAATTAGGTGTTTTGGGTTATGTTGACTCAAAGATGACTAACTAGGGTTTTTTCAAGTATTAATTGTTGTTAATAAACCTTAATTAGTTAGTAATTGCTAGAACACCTATATTATATGTAAATGGGTGTTGTGTGGGTTAGTGGATGACCCAAAATGTGTGTGTTGACCTTAAATGGGTCAAATGGGTCAAAATGGACCTAAGTTAGTAAATGTTTGTGATTAATGCATAAACCTAGTGTTAAAAGATGTTTTAAGACCTAACTTGGCTAATGTTAGGGTTTTGGTAAAAGAGGACCCAATTATGGGTTAGGTGTCCAAATGGGTCAAAATGACATAGTAGTGGTAAGTGTTGTGAGTTTGACCAACTTGAATGGTTGATTGATTGTATGTGCGTGATAATAGGTGCGTTACCTTGAAGATTCAAGCTTGATTTTATTGATTCACCGAAGGCGTAAGGTGAGTGGAATAATTATGCGTGTATGTATATAATGTATTTATTTGTATAGAATGGATGTGGCATTGTCGCGTTGTTAAGACACCACGTTCTATGTAACGAGTAGTATTGTCGCGTTGTTTAAGACACTACTCATTGTTTGATTGACATGTGGCATTGTCGCGTTGTCTAAGGCACCACATTGTCATGGGAGTGGATGTCGCGTTGTTTAAGACACCACTCATCGTTTTGATTGGCATGTGGATTCGTCGCGTTGTTCAAGACGCCACATTGTCATGGGGGTGAGTGAGTCGCGTTGTTTAAGACATCACCCGGGGAATTAGTGATTACGCGTCGTTTAAGTAACACTAACGGATGTTATGAACTCCAACGGTCTTTTAAGTACCGTTCCCTTGCTCGATTGGTTAACCATGGTTATAAGAATGTTGTGTTAGCATATTTAATTATGAACTATATGCTATTGGCATTGCTAGCTCCTTATGAATTTGCGGTTATTGGTATATGCTTAATGTTTTGCATGGTTGTCGAATTGCTAGCTCGTGTGCGATAATGTGTAAGTGATGCAAGTAAGTAGATTATATATGTATGTGTATAATTATTGCATTCACTAAGCTTTGCTTACCCTCTCGTTGTTTACTATTTTTATAGGTTCGGTTGTGGACAAGGGTAAGGGCATTATCATGGAATAGAGATCCCGCTTTGTTGATTAGGGGACGCTTTTTGGAAGTATTAGTTCATGGAGTTTGACCGAGACTTGGGTAGTTTAATCCCAAACGCCATGCTCGTAGTGTAGTTTGGTACTTAAACTTTTTGGCGGTCGAAACTCATATTTTGTATTAAACTCGTAAATCGGCCAATGTGGGCCCCATCATGTAAAACTTGTTTTTATGTTTGAATCGTGTTAGTTTTACATATTTGAAAATGTTGGTGAAAGCGTTCGGTCTAATTATGACGGGAAGTAGTCGATCTTTTTCGCGTTTAAAACTTTTTTGGACAGACCAGTTTGGCGCGCCGCGCGGCCATCTGGCGCGCCGTGCCACATGCTGAACAGGAAATAATTTTTTTTTATTTCGTATTTTAACGCGGGTTGTTCGTGGTTTGGTTTGGGTTGTTACAAGTGGTATCAGAGCATGGTCTAAGGGATTTAGGCGACTTGAGATAGGTGCCTAGACTTAGACATTATTGTGTGTACGCTTTATGCGGGACTTGTAGGACTTTGGGCCGGATCGGGAATTGTTAGTACTTTGGTTTATGTTAACTAACCTCGTGCTAATTGTTTTGTGATATGTTTTACAATCATCAAGCGAGATAGACGTTGTACTAGCAAGTTAATGCGACGTGCTCGCGTAACAATGATTAGCTACCATTGTTACGGGCGCAAATCGTGACGAACAAGCAATGTACGATGATTGTTGAGCAAGATGGAGTAGTGTGGTGTATATGTATATACATACATGTTATGTCCTTTTGTTTCGCCATTTAACCTATTTCGTTTTATAGAATGAAGATGAGATACGGACACGACACCGATAATGGGGGCACGAGTGAGGACCCCGAGTTCACGGCCAAGGTTGAGGCCATCTTTAAACGTCAAAAGGCAGAATATCTTGAGGAGATTAATAAGATGTTTCTAGACTCGATTGACGAGCAATTAGTCAATGTAGTCAAAGAGCAAGTCAAGGCCATTCTTCATGATGATAATGTAGGAAGACGGGACTTTTTCTATAAGAACTTCAAGGATTCTCAACCTCCCACTTTTGAGGGCGAAAGAGATCCTCTTAAAAGTGCCCGTTGGATCTCCGATATGGAGGGGGCTTTCCGTACTTGCGAATGTCCTCTCGATAAGAAGACAAGGTACGGGTCTAGCATGTTAAGGGCGATGCTAAGTTATGGTGGAACGCGAAAATCCATCTTTATGGTGAAGTGCAATGCATGGACTTCACTTGGGATGCATTCAAGACGGAGTTTTTCGACGAATACCGAACTCTGGCCAATCTTACAAGGCTTAAGGACGAGCTACGCACCTTGAGGCAAGGGTCGATGGATTTGAACACTCTCAAATCCGTGTTTTTGTCCAAGACCCAATTTTGCCCGGAGTATGTCGGGAATGATAAGATGTTGAAAGAAGATTTCTATCGAACTTTGAACAATTGTTATCAAGAAAAGATTAGTGTGAACGTGGTGAAAAGCTTCGATGAGTTGTTTAACATGGCTAAAGGTTTTGAAGCACTTGTGTTGAGAAAGAGTAGTTTTACTTTTGGTAAGAGGAAGTTCGAAGCTACTAGTCATTCGAACAAGAAGAGTAAAGGTGCAACCGAGAGCGTCGGTAGTGTGAAGAAGAGTGCTCCTGGGGAATTTCGTTATTCTTGTCATAATTGTGGGCGAAGGGGGCACATGGCCCGTGATTGCACCAACCCACCTTCTACAACCAAATTTACTTGCTTCAATTGTGGTAAAGAAGGGCACAAGAGGCCCGAGTGTCCCGAGTTGCGCAATGATAATGTCAAGCGGCTAAAGAAAGCGGTGGGTACGGCTAGGGGTCGTAATTACTTGATGACGAACGAAGAAGCCAAACAATCCAATGAAGTCGTTTCAGGTACTTTCATGGTTAACTCTAATCCAGCGCGGATACTTTTTGATAGTGGTGCTAATTTGTCTTTCGTGTCTCCAAGATTTGTGCCTAAGTTAAATAAACCGCTAGTAAAGTTAAGCCGTCCAGTAGAAGTTGAAATAGCGGATGGCAAGACGGCGCTAGTGGTTGATGTGTGTAGAAATTGTAATGTTGTGTTTGGTGCCGAAAGTTTTGAAATTGATCTCATCCCGATGACCTTGGGCGATTTTGATGTTGTCGTTGGTATGGATTGGCTCGATCGTTATAGAGCCGATATTGCATGCCATGATAAGTTTATTCGTGTAAATACCCAAGTGGGGGAGAGTTAATTATTCATGGCGATAAGCGAAGGAGACCGGTGCCGTTATGCACTTTTGCACGGGCACGTCGTTTCATTGTTACTGGTGGCATGGCCTTCCTTGCTCATGTTGTTGATACTCGTAATGAGCCACCACCCATTCGTGAAATTCCGGTGATTAATGAATTTGAAGACGTTTTTCCGGACGAGTTACCGGGTGTTCCGGCGGAAAGACAAGTTGAATTTCACATTGAGTTGGTTCCGGGGGCTACCCCCATTGCTAAAACTCCTTATCGTTTAGCACCGACGTAAATGCAAGAGTTGTTAAATCAAATCTAAGAGTTGCTCGAAAAGGGTTTTATTCGACCGAGTGCTTCGCCGTGAGGCGCTCCGGTATTGTTCGTAAAGAAGAAGGATGGTAGTATGCGGATGTGCATTGATTATCGGGAGTTGAACAAAGTGACGATCAAGAATGTTATCCTTTACCTAGGATTGATGATCTGTTTGACCAACTCCAAGGTGCAATGTATTTCTCTAAAATCGACCTACGGTCCGGCTATCACCAAATGCGGGTCCGTGAGGAAGACATCGGGAAAACGGCTTTTCGAACGCGTTATGGGCATTTTAAATTTGTGGTGATGCCTTTTGGTCTTACGAATGCACCAGCGGCATTCATGGATCTTATTAACCGAGTGTGCCAACCTATGTTGGACAATTCGGTAATAGTGTTCATTGACGACATACTAGTCTACTCGAAAAGTATGAACGAACATGAACGTCATTTACGTGAAGTATTGAAGATGTTACGAAAGGAGAAGTTGTATGCAAAGTTCTCCAAATGTGAATTTTGGCTAAGGGAAGTTCAATTCCTTGGTCATATTGTGAACAAAGACGGCATTCAAGTAGATCCGGGGAAGATCGAGACGGTGAAGAGTTGGGGACGACCGACTACGCCTACGAAAATCCGAAGTTTTCTCGGATTGGCCAGTTATTATCGTCGGTTTATCCATGAAAGGACCCGTCCTAATCCATCCGGACAAAGTCCACATCGTTTACAAACGATTCACAATAGTTGATTACATCGCGAGGTACTTGACCTCTATATGATACATTTTACAAACATTGCATTCGTTTTGAAAATACAAACTTCCTTACATCGAAAGTTGACGATATGCATACCATTTCATAATATATTTAACTATAATTGACTTAATAATAATCTTGATGAACTCGACGACTCGAATGCAACGTCTTTTGTAATATGTCATGAATGACTCCAAGTAATGTCTCTTAAATGAACAAATGCACAGCGGAAGATTTCTTTCATACCTGAGGATAAACATGCTTTAAAGTGTCAACCAAAAGGTTGGTGAGTTCATTAGTTTAACATAAATAACCATTATCATAATTTTAATAGACCACAAGATTTCCATATACAGTTCTCATAAATATACGTCTCATGCATAGAGACAAAATATCATTCATATGGATTAAACACCTGGTAACCGACATTCACAATATGCATATAAGAATATCCCCATCATTCCGGGATCCTCCTTCGGACATGATATAAATTTCGAAGTACTAAAGCATCCGGTACTTTGGATGGGGCTTGTTGGGGCCGATAGATCTATCTTTAGAGTTCGCGTCAATTAGGGTGTCTGTTCCCTAATTCTTAGATTACCAGACTTAATAAAAAGGGCATAATCGATTAGATAATCCAACCATAGAATGTAGTTTCGATTACTTGTGTCTATTTCGTAAAACAGTTATAAAAGTAGCGCATGTATTCTCAGTCCCCAAAATATATATTGCAAAAGCATTTAAAAAGGGATTAATGAAACTCAACATAATGTATTTTGTAGTAAAAATACATGTGACGATATTTAACAATGCAAGGTTGGCCTCAGATTCACGAACCTATATTCAATCATGTTTATTAATACATGTAATGGTAATCGAACAATTATGTATATTATTAGTGATGTCAATTTTATATTATTAACTTTTATTTTATTTAATTTTGTTATTTATTTATATATATATATATATATATATATATATATATATATATTTAATAAATTAAGTATATTCATTTTATATATATAAATATCAATATTGTTATGTATTAAATTTAGTTTTATATATCTAATAGTTATTTGATAAGATAATGTTATTAATATTAACTAGAAAGTTATATTATTTTTATAATAATAATAATAATAGTACATACCATTAATAATAATAATAATAATAATAATAATAATAATAATAATAATAATAATAATAATAATAATAATAATAATAATAATAATAATAATAATAATAATAATAAATAACATTAACTCTTAACAATAATAAATCTTATACCTATTAATAATAACAATGATGATATTCGTATGATTTGTCATACAATACCTATAATACAATAAATTTAATAATTATAATAACATTAATAATAATAATAATAATAATAATAATAATTAGAATAATATAATATAATAGTTATAATAATAATAATAATTATAATAATAATAATAATTATAATAATAATTATAGTTATATTTATATTTATCTTTATACCTAATAAAGAAACAATTGGGGATTTCTGTGTCGGCTACAAAACAGATCGAAGAGGCAGACTCCACAACTCAAGCAAACCTCCCGATTCTTGGCTTTTGGTTCTTCAATCGATCAAGCAACAATCAATGGAATGTAATCGGCCATCTATGCATCATCATCATCGTTTCATCATCTTCATAATTCATCATCATAACCGCGGCAGAGAAGTAACCAGGGTTAGCAACTGACTAGTAGCAATCAATCTCTTCAATCAACCTATGATTCGAGCATCAGAGAAAGAGATGATCCTGTTGGTGACGGGATTCGTTGATCAAGAACCCAATTTCAGGTAATAATCCGGTTATGATTATGGTTATTTTTATAGTTTAAGAACAGAAAGTAAGAATAGTACCTGACGATAATTTGATATTGTAAATTTTCACTTTGAAGCAATCTTAATAGTTTGGTTTTAAATGTTTATCGACTAGTCTGCAACAGGATCCAATGAATTGGATTTCGAGTGATTGATGATCGATGGGTGCTATGTGGGAGCTAATGGTGAGGATTGATGATGAGATTGTGGTGGTTCAATGGTTGCAACAGAATCGATAATAAGTACAGCAGGTTTGCAGCAGTAGTTTACAAACAACAAATTAATACAATGGCAGTTGATGTGTCGAAGAACAAAAAGCAAAAGGAGGATCAAAAGGCGACAGGTTAGTGGTGATCAAAATAGGAAACACAATAGATATAGGAATAGTGAGTAGTATAACTGAATTCAAACAATAATATAGTTCGTGATTGGGTTTTATTTGCAGGTATAATAGTTGTAACAGCAGAGACAAACCGATGGGTTGTTGTGTTTTGGATGGCAAAGGAACACGGGTAATAAATTTAACAGATTTGAGTTCGGGCAAGAAGAAATATGTAGGTACCAAGATGATTTTTCTTGTGTTGAATCACGAATGGATGAAACAAAAGTGGTTGTTTGATTCATCTAAATATAATTAGAACTTATATAGTTGTGGCAGTCATCACTAGATATTATTCTTGTTGTAGCTGTAGGTAATCATTTGGAATGATGGTGATTTCGATGGTTAGCTGGTACAGAACAGAACTGTAAAGCAGTTGCAGGTTTGGTAATAGTTTGATTTGAATATGTATATCATTAGAGCTTTCAATTGGTGACATGTGTATGTAATTGTATATGTGTGCTGTTGATGGTACTTTAAGATGGTAGTTTGTGTGTATCTAACAAGAAAGAGGTTGGTGATGATTATCAGGGAGCAAGAGGAGAAGGAAGATATTATTCGTTGTTGTTAAGATGAAGTGGTGATGATGCAAATGTAACAGGAACTGTCACTAATGGTGGGAGTTGGTGTGATTCTAAACAGAAGACAAAATGGGTGTGTGTGGATTTGATTTGGGTTCGAGGGTCTGAAGAAAACAGAAAAGATAACATATTTGCAGTGGCTCTAGTCCACACAATGAAGGAAAACATAAATGGAAGATTTAGAGAGAGTAATGACAAGTGGTGATGACCACAAGATGGTGAATGATTTCTTTGATCAACTTGAGTTGTTAGATTGTTTTGTATTAAGCAATTTTCAATTGAAAGATTCTAGCAAACAAAAAATAAAGTTAGAAAATGACTTGTAACAAATTTTGTATTCTGCCTGTTTTATTTTTATCGAATTGTATTAAGGTGGTTGGAATAAAGGTTGACAGTGATTGGTAACAAAATTTGACAAAATCTTCAATCAATGGAAATAAAGGCAGGTAGGAGAAAAATATATCTACATTCAACCTAGTACAATTTGGAATCAACTGGTTATTTAAATTCTGTATTATTGCTAATAATATAAGTGTCTTAAAATAAATACTGTTAATAAAAATAATAATAATGCTAATAATATTAATAATACTTAATATTAATCTAAATAATAAAAGTAGTAATAATAATACTAATTATGATAATATTAATATTGATAATAATAATATTAGTAACAATAGTAATATAACAATTTATATATATCAACTTTCCTATCTTTAAGTTATCTATCTAAAATAATATTAATGATATTAAAAATACTAATATTGATTTTAAATATTGAAAGTAACATTAATATTACAATATCAACTATAATTTATTTTGTAATCTAAATTTAATATTTTAGTATTACATATTATTAATTACGTAATTAAATAATATATATTTAATAATAATATATACTGAATATTTTATATGTATACATCTTGATATAAGTATGTATATAATATATGTTTGTATATTAATTATATTACAATTATACATGAAAATATAAATGTTTTATATACATATATATAAGTATTATATTTATTTAAAATATTATCTTATTTCATCATGGAAGTAAATAATATAAAATTTCATCATATAATATTTATATCTTTTATGTATGTTTCAATATACATATAATATTAATTATGTATAGAGTTCACATATATATATTTAATTACATATTTATTTACAAACAAATTGTTCGTGAATCGTCGGTAAAAGTCAAAGGTTAACTGAATCTATCTAAATAGTTCAAAAATATTAAGACTTAACATTACATACTTCGCTTATCGTGTCGAAAGCATATGAAGATTAAGTTTAAATTTGGTCGAAAATTCCCGGGTCATCACAGTACCTACCCGTTAAAGAAATTTCGTCCCGAAATTTGAGTGAGGTCGTCATGGCTAACAATAAGAATGTTTTCGTGACGAATATGAGTTGATAAATAGAGTTTTATCATTATTGAGTAATATAGATAAAATGATTTGATTATATAAAGCGTACGAGTGAAGCTGTTGCAAAGATTGAGATAGAGCTTTAACTTTTTGACGTAATCACGGTGGATTTCCGGAATTCCAGAGATTTAAAGGAAATCTTCGAAATCTAAAAGATTTGATTCTTCGGCGAGTAAGGAAATTAAGATCTCTATAATTAAATGCGGTGATCTGCCTTGATTACTTTGTCTGATATTTTCATTATAAATTAAATTCTTCCGTTCCATTATTCTCATCATTCTTATACTTAATTCCCAACTTCAAAAGGTTTATGAAAATGCTTAACCCTGTTCTGATCCTTGTTCTTATTCTAACTATCGCAATGATCGTTCTTCTTTTCCAACTCCCACCTGAAGAATCTGTTTATTTCTATTATGCTCTAGGGATTATTGTATTTATAATCCTCACGTGTCTTTATATTGCTATACGTACTGATATCCACGGTTCGTAATCTCGATGTTGTCATTGGGCTTTATATTTTCTCTTATATTTTGGATCTCTTTGCCTTTTTATTATTCTCCCGACCTCTAGTAAAGCGAGTAATGGTCCAGAATTCGTAAGTATGGAATTTCGGATAAACATCATGTTCTAAATAAGAAAGAAGGTATTAGCACGATTTGATTTGTCAAATTATCAGAATCACTGAGTATAGAACTATCAAGAATATATATTTTTGATATGTTCAGAAGTTACGCAGAATGAAAGAGTTATGTAACATGGCACGTGATGATGTTATGACCTGTGAATCATCACGTCTCATTAAAAACTCAGCATGACTTACTGTAATATAATCACGTTGATCAAGTGTCATTATATTATACTAACTCATGCATCAGTTCCCAACATTACTTCAATAACATTCATATTTTAAGCTCGAAAGTTTACAGAATATAGAAACTAACAGTTTCTATATGATGTAACACTGATAGCACGAAGAGATTAATGATTTCAGATAAGAATAGTTATGAAAATATCTTCAGAAATATGGAGGATATTTATAATGAAAGATATGATGATATCTTTGAATATTTAAGATCAGAGAATGATGGACACTATTGTCTGCAAGGGTTTAGAGTAAGGAGCAAGATATTCGCTAAAGACTTCAGCAGGCATTGAATCTTTTGGATTCTTTGAAGTCAAACTTATTCTTTATGATTTGTCCACGGCTTTCATCATAGTTTTGCATAATCTGCTTTTCGGTACTAAATTTTCTCTTGAATGTTTCCAATATAATGATACACAGGAAGCACGAAGAGGTATATAATTTCGGACGAGAATATTTATGAAAATATCCTCAGAAATATCGAAGATATTGATGATGATATTTTGGAATTTCTAAGTTCGATAGTTGATGGAGAAAGATTTTCCGCAAGATTTTAACATGACTTTGGGGCAAGATATTCTTTAAAGATTTCAACGGATCCAGAATTATCTGGATTCTTTGAATATAGGGTATGGTCCTTGTATTTGTCCTTGGTCTCCTTCATGGTTAACTCTATCCGTTTTCCAGTTCCAACGTTTTTGAGCTTTTCCAACATATTATTCTTTATCATCAAACTTCTGACGACTAAGGTCGTTTACGGTTTCCTACAGTTTCTGCTGCTTCATTCAGTTTTTTTTCAACGTTCAGAGTATCGGTTCGTAAACTGGGTGCCTTTTCAAAATATCAGAATTGAAGATCGTAATTCTATGAGATAATTTTTATATGTATACATATAACTATTGATGTAGAAATGCTACGAGATTCGAAATAATGATTGCCGATTCTCAGTAATTGTTATGGCAGTTCTCGTTATAAGATGCGGGTGAGTATATGATAGGGTTTCAATGAATAAATATAATGATTTATCAGAGAGATTTAAGCCAAAAAGCAACGAGGTTGCTGGTACGTCTGCTGGTAATATGGTGGAATATAAAAGAATTCTCCGCTATCAAAAGGGTAATTGTATATATCAGGATTATAGTAAGGCTACTTCGAATGAAAAATCGAAGTTGACTTGCTGGAGCTGTGACAAAATTGGCTACTTTGAAAAGGGATCGCAAAGTTATTTTTGCTAATAAATGCCAAAGGATCTGACGCGGCTACGTGTTAAACTTTTACTCAATTGCCGAGAGTTTCTTAGGTGCTTAACTATATGTATAAATCTTTTCTTCCGTAGATGAAGTGCGGTTGATTCATCCTCTCGATTGAGGTGTTTTCAAGAATTCATGAAAGGTTTGAACGCAGATTGGAATCGTCAAGATACAAACGAGGTTTAAGATGAAATCAAGTGGCAAGCTTGAAGAATTGTTTAGTTTCATATGTTATAATCAATATTTTAATTCATTTTAATTGTCCAATGTTGATAGTCCTCAGTTGATAGTCCACAGTTAGCAATTCAATAGTTCATATGTAGTTTAATATATAATATTCGAATTAATTAATACGTATCGTGACCCGTATTCGTCTCAGACTCGATCACAACTCAAACTATATATATTATTGTAGAATCAACCTCAACCCTGTATAGCTAACTCCCGCATTACTGCATATAGAGTGTCTATGGTTATTCCAAATAATATATATAGATGGGTCGATATGATATGTCAAAACCTTGTATACGTGTCCCGACATTTAAAGTGCGTAAAATAAATAACAGAATTTAAATGATGATAAATAAAATTGCGATAATTAAATTGCGATAAATAAATTGCGATAAATAAAATGTAATCAGTTAGCTAGGAACAGTTAGCTGGAAACAGTTAGCGTGGATTCTTAACAAAATTTCTCATAGTTAATTTGTTTGTTTCTAACAAATTTTATTTTGTCCAATGTTTTCTTCATTATGTCACTTGTTGGATTATGATAAATCAAAATCCAAATATGAATTTGAATAAAAATGGTTATTCTGTGGTGAACGGATACACATATCGATGGATGTAAGTAGGATAGTAAACGACTGTTGAATCAGCTTCGAAGAATGTACAGTGTAATTTATTAATGTGAAATCTGAATATTCCTCGGGTATTACCTACCCGTTAAAATATTTTCACGATTAACACTTTGTACGAAAGAATTTTTAATTACAATCTTTATGAAAACATATATGCATATATATTTTCTTCAGATGTAATCATGGATTCATTGAGTTAATATGATATTAAACTCATTTGGTTTATCGTTAGAACTAGAATATATAATCTCTAAAACATTAGAGATTTCATAATCGCCATGTCGAACGAAGATAAATGATGTAAAATGATACGTAGAATGATGATTATGCTCGGGGTACATAATGAGATGTTGAGGCGTGTGATATTGAAACTTGGGTTGTTGGTGGTACTGGTATTGATGTTGGTGGTACTGTTGATGTTGCTGAAGCTGGTACTTTTTGCACCATATTCTCTGAATTGATTATTCGAGCGCGAAGTTCGTTGACTTATTACTCCAGGATGATTGTCGGTCGGAACGAGCGGATGAATAAGGTTTAGAATTGTGGATAGAATATAATCTTGTCAAGTTACCCTGGAAATGAGACTGAAAATGGTGTTTCGAACAGGTTCGCCGATAAACGCATCAGGTTCATTGTCAAGAGGTGAATTCGGTTGGTGGAAGGGATTACCTTCTGCGCGTTTCCATTAATTAAGTCGACTACAAACCCATCAGATGAATTGATAATGGCTGATTGGTTGATTCATGCCTATGACGCTATTTTCGGAGCTTAGGTGAACATCTAGGTCGGAATAGCTGTCGGAATAACTATCGGAATAGCTATTGGAATCTGAGGGAATCGAACTGGTTGCAGGATTCATCTCGTATGATCAGATGGTGGATTTTCGATAGGAAATAGATTATAGGATGTAGATTAGTACCCTGCAATACATAATTTACATATGCATATATAATACTAAAATCCCATAAGTTACGGAGGAATCTACGGAATATGTCAGGCAAAGTTATAGTAACAGATACGCTAAGATATGGATTAGCAGATACGATAAGATACGAATTATGTCTATACACTATTCATGAAATGTCCCGTTCTTATTGATTAAAAACGTTCCATATTAATTGATTTCGTTGCGAGGTTTTGACCTCTATATGAGACGTTTTTCAAAGGCTGCATTCATTTTTAAAACAAACCATAACCTTTATTTCATAAATAAAGGTTTAAAAAGCTTTACGTAGATTAAATGATAATCTAAAATATCCTGTTTACACACGACTATTACATAATGGTTTACAATACAAATATGTTACATCAAAATCAGTTTCTTGAATGCAGTTTTTACACAATATCATACAAACATGGACTCCAAATCTTGTCCTTATTTTAGTATGAAATAGCGGAAGCTCTTAGTATTCACCTAAGAATAAACATGCTTTAAACGTCAACAAAAATGTTGGTGAGTTATAGGTTTAACCAATATATATCAAATCGTAACAATAGACCACAAGATTTCATATTTTAATACACATCCCATACATAGAGATAAAAATCATTCATATGGTGAACACCTGGTAACCGACATTAACAAGATGCATATATAAGAATATCCCCATCATTCCGGGACACCCTTCGGATATGATATAAATTTTGATGTACTAAAGCATCCGGTACTTTAAATGAGGTTTGTTAGGCCCAATAGATCTATATTTAGGATTCGCGTCAATTAGGGTGTTTGTTCCCTAATTCTTAGATTACCAGACTTAATAAAAATGGGCATATTCGATTTCGATAATTCAACCATAGAATGTAGTTTCACGTACTTGTGTCTATTTTGTAAATCATTTATAAAACCTGCATGTATTCTCATCCCAAACATATTAGATTTTAAAAGTGGGACTATAACTCACTTTCACAGATTTTTACTTCGTCGGGAAGTAAGACTTGACCACTGGTTGATTCACGAACCTATAACAATACATACATATATATCAAAGTATGTTCAAAATATATTTACAACACTTTTAATATATTTTGATGTTTTAAGTTTATTAAGTCAGCTGTCCTCGTTAGTAACCTACAACTAGTTGTCCACAGTTAGATGTACAGAAATAAATCGATAAATATTATCTTGAATCAATCCACGACCCAGTGTATACGTATCTCAGTATTGATCACAACTCAAACTATATATATTTTGGAATCAACCTCAACCCTGTATAGCTAACTCCAACATTCACATATAAAGTGTCTATGGTTGTTCCGAAATATATATATATGTGTCGACATGATAGGTCGAAACATTGTATACGTGTCTATGGTATCTCAAGATTACATAATATACAATACAAGTTGATTAAGTTATGGTTGGAATAGATTTGTTACCAATTTTCACGTAGCTAAAATGAGAAAAATTATCCAATCTTGTTTTACCCATAACTTCTTCATTTTAAATCCGTTTTGAGTGAATCAAATTGCTATGGTTTCAAATTGAACTCTATTTTATGAATCTAAATAGAAAACGTATAGGTTTATAGTCAGAAAAATAAGTTACAAGTCGTTTTTGTAAAGGTAGTCATTTCAGTCGAAAGAACGACGTCTAGATGACCATTTTAGAAAACATACTTCCACTTTGATTTTAACCATAATTTTTGGATATAGTTTCATGTTCATAATAAAAATCATTTTCTCATAATAACAACTTTTAAATCAAAGTTTATCATAGTTTTTAATTAACTAACCCAAAACAGCCCGCGGTGTTACTACGACGGCGTAAATCCGGTTTTACGGTGTTTTTCGTGTTTCCAGGTTTTAAATCATTAAGTTAGCATATCATATAGATATAGAACATGTGTTTAGTTGATTTTAAAAGTCAAGTTAGAAGGATTAACTTTTATTTGCGAACAAGTTTAGAATTAACTAAACTATGTTCTAGTGATTACAAGTTTAAACCTTCGAATAAGATAGCTTTATATGTATGAATCGAATGATGTTATGAACATCATTACTACCTCAAGTTCCTTGGATAAACCTACTGGAAATGAGAAAAATAGATGTAGCTTCAAAGGATTCTTGGATGGCTTGAAAGTTCTTGAAGCAGAATCATGACACGAAAACAATTTCAAGTAAGATTTTCACTCGAAATAAGATTGTTATAGTTATAGAAATTGAATTAAAGTTTGAATATGATTATTACCTTGTATTAGAAAGATAACCTACTGTAAGTAACAAAGGTTTCTTGATCTTGGATGATTACTTGGAATGGATTTAGAAAACTTGGAAGTAAACTTGCAATCTTGGAAGTATTCTTGATTTTATGAAACTAGAACTTTTGGAATTTATGAAGAACACTTAGAACTTGAAGATAGAACTTGAGAGAGATCAATTAGATGAATAAAATTAAAGAATGAAAGTGTTTATAGGTGTTTTTGGTCGTTGGTGTATGGATTAGATATAAAGGATATGTAATTTTGTTTTCATGTAAATAAGTCATGAATGATTACTCATATTTTTGTAATTTTATGAGATATTTCATGCTAGTTGCCAAATGATGGTTCCCACATGTGTTAGGTGACTCACATGGGCTGCTAAGAGCTGATAATTGGAGTGTATATACCAATAGTACATACATCTAAAAGCTGTGTATTGTACGAGTACGAATACGGGTGCATATGAGTAGAATTGTTGATGAAACTGAACTAGGATGTAATTGTAAGCATTTTTGTTAACTAGAAGTATTTTGATAAGTGTCTTGAAGTCTTTAAAAAGTGTATGAATACATATTAAAACACTACATGTATATACATTTTAACTGAGTCGTTAAGTCATCGTTAGTCGTTACATGTAAATGTTGTTTTGAAACCTTTAGGTTAACGATCTTGTTGAATGTTGTTAACCCATTGTTTATTATAACAAATGAGATGTTAAATTGTTATATTATCATGATATTATGATATATAATATATCTTAGTACGATATATATACAGTTAAATGTCGTTACAACGATAATCGTTACATATATGTCTCGTTTCGAAATCATTAAGTTAGTAGTCTTATTTTTACATATGTATTTCATTGTTAATACACTTAATAATATATTTAATTATCATTTAACATAATTAACCAAGTGTATCAATATCTTAATATGATTCATATGTACCTAGTAAGACGTTGTTATAACGATAATCGTTATATATATCGTTTTTGAGTTTCTTAAATTAATAGTCTCATTTTTATGTATATAACTCATTGTTAAAATACCTAATGAGATAAATACTTATAATAAAATCATGTTAACTATATATATAACCATATATATGTCATCGTATAGTTTTTACAAGTTTTAACGTTCGTGAATCACCGGTCAACTTGGGTGGTCAATTGTCTATATGAAACCTATTTCAATTAATCAAGTCTTAATAAGTTTGATTACTTAACATGTTAGAAACACTTAATCATGTAAATAACAATTTCATTTAATATATATATAAACATGGAAAAATTTGGGTCACTACAGTACCTACCCGTTAAATAAATTTCGTCCCGAAATTTTAAGCAGTTGGAGGTGTTGACGTATCTTCTGGAAATAAATGCGGGTATTTCTTCTTCATCTGATCTTCACGCTCCCAGGTGAACTCGGGTCCTCTACGAGCATTCCATCAAACCTTAACAATCGGTATCTTGTTTTGTTTAAGTCTCTTAACCTCACGATCCATTATTTCGACGGGTTCTTCAATGAATTGAAGTTTTTCATTGATTTGAATTTCGTCCAACGGAATAGTGAGATCTTCTTTAGCAAAACATTTCTTCAAATTTGAGACGTGGAAAGTGTTATGTACAGCCGCGAGTTGTTGAGGTAGCTCCAGTTGGTAAGCTACTGGTCCGACACGATCTATAATCTTGAATGGTCCAATGTACCTTGGATTTAGTTTCCCCCATTTACCAAATCGAACAACGCCTTTCCAAGGTGAAACCTTAAGCATGACCATTTCTCCAATTTCAAACTTTATATCTTTTCTTTTACTGTCCGCGTAGCTCTTTTGTCGACTCTGGGCGGTTTTCAATCTTTGTTGAATTTGGATGATTTTCTCGGTAGTTTCTTGTATTATCTCCGGACCCGTAATCTGTCTATCCCCCACTTCACTCCAACAAATAGGAGACCTGCACTTTCTACCATAAAGTGCATCAAACGGCGCCATCTCAATGCTTGAATGGTAGCTGTTGTTGTAGGAAAATTCTGCTAAGGGTAGATGTCGATCCCAACTGTTTCCGAAATCAATAACACAAGCTCGTAGCATGTCTTCAAGCGTTTGTATCGTCCTTTCGCTCTGCCCATCAGTTTGTAGATGATAGGCAGTACTCATGTCTAGACGAGTTCCCAATGCTTGCTGTAATGTCTGCCAGAATCTTGAAATAAATCTGCCATCCCTATCAGAGATAATAGAGATTGGTATTCCATGTCTGGAGACGACTTCCTTCAAATACAGTCGTGCTAACTTCTCCATCTTGTCATCTTCTCTTATTGGCAGGAAGTGTGCTGACTTGGTGAGACGATCAACTATTACCCAAATAGTATCATAACCACTTGCAGTCATTGGCAATTTAGTAATGAAATCCATGGTAATGTTTTCCCATTTCCATTCCGGGATTTCAGGTTGTTGTAGTAGACCTGATGGTTTCTGATGTTCAGCTTTGACCTTAGAACACGTCAAACATTCTCCTACATATTTAGCAATATCGGCTTTCATACCTGGCCACCAAAAATGTTTCTTAAGATCCTTGTACATCTTCCCCGTTCCAGGATGTATTAAGTATCTGGTTTTATGAGCTTCTCTAAGTACCATTTCTCTCATATCTCCAAATTTTGGTACCCAAATTATTTCAGCCCTATACCGGGTTCCGTCTTCCCGAATATTAAGATGCTTCTCCGATCCTTTGGGTATTTCATCCTTTAAATTTCCCTCTTTTAAAACTCCTTGTTGCGCCTCCTTTATTTGAGTAGTATGGTTAGTGTGAATCATTATATTCATAGATTTTACTCGAATGGGTTCTCTGTCCTTCCTGCTCAAGGCATCGGCTACCACATTTGCCTTCCCCGGGTGGTAACGAATCTCAAAGTCGTAATCATTCAATAATTCAATCCACCTACGCTGCCTCATATTCAGTTGTTTCTGATTAAATATGTGTTGAAGACTTTTGTGGTTGGTATATATAATACTTTTGACCCCATATAAGTAGTACCTCCAAGTCTTTAATGCAAAAACAACCGCGCCTAATTCCAAATCATGCGTCGTATAATTTTGTTCGTGAATCTTCAATTGTCTAGACGCATAAGCAATCACCTTCGTTCGTTGCATTAATACACAACCGAGACCTTGCTTTGATGCGCCATAATAAATCACAAAATCATCATTCCCTTCAGGTAATGACAATATAGGTGCCGTAGTTAGCTTTTTCTTCAATATCTGAAACACTTTCTCTTGTTCATCATTCCATTCAAATTTCTTCCCTTTATGCGTTAATGCAGTCAAGGGTTTTGCTATTCTGGAAAAGTCTTGGATGAACCTTCTGTAGTAACCAGCTAGTCCTAAAAACTGGCGTATATGCTTCCGAGTTTTCGGGGTTTCCCACTTTTCAATAGTTTCTATCTTTGCCGGATCTACCTTAATACCTTCTTTGTTCACTATGTGACTGAGAAATTGAACTTCTTCCAACCAAATTGCACACTTTGAAAACTTAGCGTACAATTCTTCCTTCCTCAATACTTCTAACACCTTTCTCAAATGTTCACCGTGTTCTTGGTCATTCTTTGAGTAAATAAGTATGTCATCAATGAAAACAATGACAAACTTGTCAAGGTATGGCGCACACACTCGGTTCATAAGGTCCATGAACACAGCTGGTGCATTAGTTAAACCAAACGGCATAACCATAAACTCGTAATGACCATAACGCGTCCTAAAAGCAGTTTTTGGAATATCATCCTCCTTTACTCGCATTTGATGATATCCAGAAAGTAAATCGATCTTTGAATAAACCGAGGAGCCTTGTAGTTGATCAAATAAGTCGTCAATTCTCGGCAGTGGATAACGGTTTTTGATGGTAAGTTTGTTCAACTCTCTGTAGTCAATACACAACCTAAATGTACCATCCTTCTTCTTGACAAACAAAACAGGAGCTCCCCATGGTGATGTGCTTGGTCGAATGAAACCACGTTCTAATAGTTCTTGCAGTTGGTTTTGCAGTTCTTTCATCTCACTGGGTGCGAGTCTATAAGGAGCACGAGCTATTGGTGCAGCTCCTGGTACAAGATCTATTTGAAATTCAACAGATCGTTGTGGAGGTAGTCCCGGTAATTCTTTCGGAAATACATCGGGAAATTCTTTTGCGACTAGAACATCATTGATGCTCTTTTCTTCAGTTTCCACTTTCTCGACGTGTGCTAGAACAGCATAGCAACCTTTTCTTATTAGTTTTTGTGCCTTCAAATTACTAATAAGATGTAGCTTCATGTTGCCCTTTTCTCCGTACACCATTAAGGGTTCTCCTTCTTCTCGTACAATGCGAATTGCATTTTTATAACATACGATCTCTGCTTTCACCTTCTTCAGCCAGTCCATGCCAACTATTACATCAAAACTCCCTAACTCTACTGGTATCAAATTAATCTTAAATATTTCGCTACCCAGTTTAATTTCTCGATTCCGGCATATATTATCTGCTGAAATTAATTTACCGTTTGCTAAATGGAGTAAAAATTTACTATCCAACGGCGTCAATGGACAACTTAATTTAGCACAAAAATCTCTACTCATATAGCTTCTATCCGCACCCGAATCAAATAAAACGTAAGCAGATTTATTATCAATAAGAAACGTACCCGTAACAAGCTCCGGGTCTTCCTGTGCCTCTGCTGCATTAATATTGAAAACTCTTTCGCGGCCTTTTCCATTCGTGTTCTCCTGGCTCGGGCAATTTCTAATAATGTGGCCCGGTTTTCCACATTTATAACAAACTACATTGGCATAACTTGCTCCGACACTACTTGCTCCGCCATTACTCATTCCGACACCATTTGTTCCTTTCGTTCTGTTAACCCCTGGTCCGTAGACCTCACACTTCGCCGCGCTATGACCATTTCTTTTACACTTGTTGCAAAATTTGGTGCAGAACCTCGAGTGATACTTTTCACACCTTTGGCATAGCTGCTTCTGATTGTTGTTGTTGTTGCGGTTGTTATTGTTGTTGGGATGATTGTTGTAGTTACTGTTGTTGTTGTTGTTGTTGGGCCGTTTGTTGTAGTTGCGATTGATGTTGCGATTGTTGAGATAATTGTTGCAATTATTATTGTAATTGCTGTTGTTGTTGTATTGGTGATTCTTATCACCGTTTTCCTCCCACTTTCTTTTGACTTGCTTCACATTGGCCTCTTCAGCCGTCTGTTCTTTAATTCTTTCCTCAATCTGGTTCACTAGTTTGTGAGCCATTCTACATGCCTGTTGTATGGAGGCGAGCTCGTGTGAACTTATATCTTCTTGGATTCTTTCCGGTAATCCTTTCACAAACGCGTCGATCTTCCCTTCCTCATCTTCGAACGCTCCCGGACACAATAGGCACAATTCTGTGAATCGTCTTTCGTACGTGGTAATATCAAATCCTTGGGTTCGTAACCCTCTAAGTTATGTCTTGAGCTTATTGACCTCGGTTCTGGGACGGTACTTCTCGTTCATCAAGTGCTTGAATGCTGACCACGATAGTGCGTACGCATCATCTTGTCCCACTTGCTCTAGATAGGTATTCCACCATGTTAACGCAGAACCTGTGAAGGTATGCGTAGCGTACTTCACTTTGTCCTCTTCAGTACACTTACTTATGGCAAACACCGATTTGACCTTCTCGGTCCACCGTTTCAATCCGATCGGTCCTTCGGTTCCATCAAATTCCAAAGGTTTGCAGGCAGTGAATTCTTTGTAGGTGCATCCTACACGATTTCCTGTACTGCTAGATCCAAGGTTATTGTTGGTATGTAACGCAGCCTATACTGCGGCTATGTTTGAAGCTAGAAAAGTACGGAATTCCTCTTCATTCATATTCATGGTGTGTCGAGTAGTCGGTGCCATTTCCTTTAAAATAGTCAAATGGAACAAGTTAATCATACAGAATATTAAGAGTAGTTAATAGTATTTCGTAGCATAATATGAACTCATTTATAAAAGCTTTTTCTTCATATTAGCGTTTTATAAGTTTAAATTCGGGTAGTACCTACCCGTTAAGTTCATACTTAGTAGCTAATATACAATTCAACTACTACAATTCTATATGAAAAACTGATTATAATAATATTTCGCGTTCAAACTTTTATACAATATTTTACAAACTTACAATACCGCTTATTTTACATAAAGCATGAAATATAGCACACAATAACTTTGATACAAGATAGTTGTGAAGATAATTCTAGCTAGTACACAAGTCGTTCAGCAAAGGCAATAAAGACACGTAATTCATACGTCCAGAAACAAGTCATGCATTCTGGTTTTACTAGGACTACTTCCCATCCTTGGTCTTGTGGAACATAACCGTTATGGCCGTTGATAAGACAACGTGTTGTAACGTCGTCAAAGGGACGAGGGTTACGTAATGTCCAACAGTCCCGTAACAATCTAAAAACCTCATTTCTTACCCCAATTACCGACTCCGTTACTTGTGGGAACGTTTTGTTTAATAGTTGTAGCCCGATGTTCTTGTTCTCACTTTGGTGAGAAGCGAACATTACTAACCCGTAAGCATAGCATGCTTCTTTATGTTGCATGTTAGTCGCTTTTTCTAAATCATGAAGTCCTATATTCAGATACATTGAGTCAAAATAATTTCTTAACCCGTTGCGTAAAATAGCATTTGGGTTCCCCGCAATATATGCGTCAAAGTAAACACATCGTAACTTATGGGTTTCCCAATGTGATATCCCCCATCTTTCAAACGAAAGTCTCTTATAAACCAAGACATTCTTGGAACGTTCTTCGAATGTCTTACAAACTGATTTTGCCTTAAATAGTTGTGCCGAGGAATTCTGACCGACTCTAGACAAGATTTCATCAATCATGTCTCCGGGTAGGTCTCTTAAAATATTGGGTTGTCTATCCATTTTGTGTTTTTAAACTGTAAAATAGACAAGAGTTAGATTCATAAAAAAAATACTTATTAATACAAGCAATTTTTACATATATCATAAAGCATAAGCACACTATATTACATATATTACACCACACGAATACAACTATCTTATTCCGACTCGCTCGTTTCTTCTTCTTCGGTTTTGGTTCGTTTTGCCAAGTTTCTAGGGATATATGATGTTCCCCTAATACGAGCTGTCGTTTTCCACAACGGTTTAGAAAAACCTGGTGGTTTAGAGGTTCCCAGGTCATTGTTACAACTTAAGGGCTTCGGGGGTTGACGATACATATAAAGTTCATCGGGGTTGGAATTATATTTCTCTATTTTTATGCCCTTTCCCTTATTATTTTCTTTTGCATTTTTAAATTCAGTTGGGGTAATTTCTATAACATCATCGAAATTCTCGTCGGAATCCGATTCATCGGAGAATTGGTAATCCTCCCAATATTTTGCTTCCTTGGCGGAAACACCATTGACCATAATTAACCTTGGTCGGTTGGTTGAGGATTTTCTTTTCCTTAACCGTTTTATTATTTCCCCCACCGGTTCTATTTCCTCCTCCGGTTCCTCCTCTTCTGGTTCTGATTCTTCTTCCGGTTCTTCTTCGGGAACTTGTGAATCAGTCCAATATATATTCGACTCTTCGTTATTATTAGGTGAGTCAATGGGATTTGTGCTAGAGGTAGACATCTATCACACAATATCGAACATGTTAAGAGATTAATATATCACATAATATATACATGTTAATAATATATAGTTTCCAACAAAAATGTTAAGCAATCATTTTTAAAGAAAACACGGTCGAAGTCCAGACTCACTAATGCATCCTAACAAACTCGATAAGACACACTAATGCAAATTTTCTGGTTCTCTAAGACCAACGCTCGGATACCAACTGAAATGTCCCGTTCTTATTGATTAAAAACGTTCCATATTAATTGATTTCGTTGCGAGGTTTTGACCTCTATATGAGACGTTTTTCAAAGACTGCATTCATTTTTAAAATAAACCATAACCTTTATTTCATAAATAAAGGTTTAAAAATCTTTACGTAGATTATATGATAATCTAAAATATCCTCTTTACACACGACCATTACATAATGGTTTACAATATAAATATGTTACATCGAAATCAGTTTCTTGAATGCAGTTTTTACACAATATCATACAAACATGGACTCCAAATCTTGTCCTTATTTTAGTATGCAACAGTAGAAGCTCTTAGTATTCACCTGAGAATAAACATGCTTTAAACGTCAACAAAAATGTTGGTGAGTTATAGGTTTAACCTATATATATCAAATCGTAACAATAGACCACAAGATTTCATATTTTAATACACATCCCATACATAGAGATAAAAATCATTCATATGGTGAACACCTGGTAACCGACATTAACAAGATGCATATATAAGAATATCCCCATCATTCCGAGACACCCTTCGGATATGATATAAATTTCGAAGTACTAAAGCATCCGGTACTTTGGATGGGGTTTGTTAGGCCCAATAGATCTATCTTTAGGATTCGCGTCAATTAGGGTGTCTGTTCCCTAATTCTTAGATTACCAGACTTAATAAAAAGGGGCATATTCGATTTCGATAATTCAACCATAGAATGTAGTTTCACGTACTTGTGTCTATTTTGTAAATCATTTATAAAACCTGCATGTATTCTCATCCCAAAAATATTAGATTTTAAAAGTGGGACTATAACTCACTTTCACAGATTTTTACTTCGTCGGGAAGTAAGACTTGGCCACTGGTTGATTCATGAACCTATAACAATATATACATATATATCAAAGTATGTTCAAAATATATTTACAACACTTTTAATATATTTTGATGTTTTAAGTTTATTAAGTCAGCTGTCCTCGTTAGTAACCTACAACTAGTTGTCCACAGTTAGATGTACAGAAATAAATAGATAAATATTATCTTGAATCAATCCACGACCCAGTGTATACGTATCTCAGTATTGTTTCAACTCAAACTATATATATTTTGGAATCAACCTCAACCCTGTATAGTTAACTCCAACATTCACATATAAAGTGTCTATGGTTGTTCCGAAAAATATATAGATGTGTCGACATGATAGGTCGAAACATTGTATACGTGTCTATGGTATCTCAAGATTACATAATATACAATACAAGTTGATTAAGCTATGGTTGGAATAGATTTGTTACCAATTTTCACGTAGCTAAAATGAGAAAAATTATCCAATCTTGTTTTACCCATAACTTCTTCATTTTAAATCCGTTTTGAGTGAATCAAATTGCTATGGTTTCATATTGAACTCTATTTTATGAATCTAAACAGAAAAAGTATAGGTTTATAGTCGGAAAAATAAGTTACAAATTATTTTTGTAAAGGTAGTCATTTCAGTCGAAAGAACGACGTCTAGATGACCATTTTAGAAAACATACTTCCACTTTGAGTTTAACCATAATTTTTGGATATAGTTTCATGTTCATAATAAAAATCATTTTCTCAGAATAACAACTTTTAAATCAAAGTTTTATCATAGTTTTTAATTAACTAACCCAAAACAGCCCGCGGTGTTACTACGACGGCGTAAATCCGGTTTTACGGTGTTTTTCGTGTTTCCAGGTTTTAAATCATTAAGTTAGCATATCATATAGATATATAAAATGTGTTTAGTTGATTTTAAAAGTCAAGTTAGAAGGATTAACTTTTATTTGCGACCAAGTTTAGAATTAACTAAACTATGTTCTAGTGATTACAAGTTTAAACCTTCGAATAAGATAGCTTTATATGTATGAATCGAATGATGTTATGAACATAATTACTACCTCAAGTTCCTTGGATAAACCTACTGGAAATGAGAAAAATAGATCTAGCTTCAAAGGATCCTTGGATGGCTTGAAAGTTCTTGAAGCAGAATCATGACACGAAAACAATTTCAAGTAAGATTTTCACTCGAAATAAGATTGTTATAGTTATAGAAATTGAATTAAAGTTTGAATATGATTATTACCTTGTATTAGAAAAATAACCTACTGTAAGTAACAAAGGTTTCTTGATCTTGGATGATTACTTGGAATGGATTTAGAAAACTTGGAAGTAAACTTGCAATCTTGGAAGTATTCTTGATTTTATGAAACTAGAACTTTTGGAATTTATGAAGAACACTTAGAACTTAAAGAATGAAAGTGTTTGTAGGTGTTTTTGGTCGTTGGTGTATGGATTAGATATAAAGGATATGTAATTTTGTTTTCATGTAAATAAGTCATGAATGATTACTCATATTTTTGTAATTTTATGAGATATTTCATGCTAGTTGCCAAATGATGGTTCCCACATGTGTTAGTTGACTCACATGGGCTGCTAAGAGCTGATCATTGGAGTGTATATGCCAATAGTACATATGATAGTGCTCCAAATGAACATATATTTAGTAGCAATATCCTCCCAATATGTAAATTATTTAGTTGTAATTGTTCCATATTCAAGTAATATTCGTTTATATTTAATAAGTGCGAAGACAAAAGGCGAAAACGAAGAATTGAAGACGCAAAGGTCCAAAATGCTCAAATGTACAAGATACAATTAAAAAGGTTCAATTTATTGATGAGGAACGTCTCAAAATTACAAAAGTACAAGTTGCGAAACACAAAATACACGATATAAAATAGTACGAGAGGACGTTCGAAAATCCGGAACCGGGACCCGAGCCAAGAAGAAACGCCCGACGCAACGGACCAAAAATATCTAGTCTACTATGCACAAGAATAAAATATAATATATAAATAATTATATTAATTATTTATATATTTATATTTATTTTAAATTATGTCGACGAACAAGAAAACAAAAATGATTGAGCTGGATTCTGATGGCCATGCGACTCGCATGGATTTATGCCTATTTCCCATGCGAGTCGCATGAGGATCAGAATCAGGCCTGGTCTATAAATTTGCCAGTTTTCGTTCGTTTTAAAACACACCACACACACAAATAATAATAATAATACTCCATAAGATAATAAATATATATATATATATATATATAGTATAGATTAGTGTTATATTAGATTAGTTCGGGTTATGTAAAGGTTATTTTATGGGTTTTTGAAGTCGAAATTCTGTCCGTGTAACACTACGCGATAAATACTCAATGTAAGTTATGTTCTCCTTTTTAAATTAATGTCTCGTAACTAAGTTATTATTATGCTTATTTGAGCCAAAGTAATCATGATGTTGGGCTAATTACTAAAATTGGGTAATTGGACTTTGTACCATAATTGGGGTTTGGACAAAAGAACGACACTTGTGGAAATTAGACTATGAGCTATTAATGGGCTTTATATTTGTTTAACTAAATGATAGTTTGTTAATGTTAATATAAAGATTTACAATTGGGCGTCCCTATAAATTACCATATACACTCGATCGGACACGATGGGCGGGGTATTTATATGTACGAATAATCGTTCATTTAACCGGACACGGGAATGGATTAATAGCCACTAGAATAATTAAAACAGGGGTGAAATTATGTACAAAGGACACTTGGTATAATTGATAACAAAATATTAAAACCTTGGGTTACACTCAGTCGACATCCTGGTGTAATTATTAAACAAAGTATTAAAATCTTGTTACAGTTTAAATCCCCAATTAGTTGGAATATTTAACTTCGGGTATAAGGATAATTTGACGAGGACACTCGCACTTTATATTTATGACTGATGGACTGTTATGGACAAAAACTAGACGGACATATTAAATAATCCAGGACAAAGGACAATTAACCCATGGGCATAAAACTAAAATTAATACGCCGAACATCATGATTATGGAAGTTTAAATAAGCATAATCCCTTTTATTTCATATTTAATTGCACTTTTAATTTTCGCACTTTAATTTCTGTCATTTTAATTATCGTCATTTACTTTACTCTTTAAATTAAGTTTTTAGTTATTTTTAATATTTTGCATTAGCTTTTAATTGTGACTTTAAAATATAAAATCGACAAACCGGTCATTAAACGGTAAAACCCCCCCTTTTTATATTTATATTTATATATTGTTATATAAAAATAAAGTGTTTCATAAGCCCTTCTCCCTGTGGAACGAACCGGACTTACTAAAAACTATACTACTTCGCGACTAGGTACACTGCCTATTGTGTTGTAGCAAGGTTTTGGTATATCCATTTTGTAAATATTTAATTAAAACTTGTTAAATTTTGTAGCATTCCGTATTAAAAATATACACTATTTCGTAACCCCGTGCTACCACATCAAGTTTTTGGCGCCGCTGCCGGGGAGTCGGCAAAACATTATTTATGATTTTTAGAAAAACAATATAAAATTAAAAAAAAAAATAATATAAAATCTATTAAAACCGAAAAAAAATATATATTAAAATCTATTTTTAAGTTTTTATTATTTATAAAATTATTAAGTATTTTTAGTTTATTTTAGTTTTTAAAATTAAGTTTTTATTTTAATTATATATATATATATATTTTATTTAAATATAAAACAGAAAATATAAATAAATAATAAATATTACGTTTGAACCTGTCATTGACCCCCCTGGTTTGAACCTGCAAGACAGGTCATGCGACTCGCATGACCCCCTGCCTTAAATCATGCGACTCGCTTGACAGGGTCTGCCAGGCCACATCTTACCCTAATTACGAATTAAATACGGATTTTAATATTATTATTACTTAAACCCTAATACTATTATTATTATTATAATTAAGTTTTTAGTTTATTTTATTTTTATTACTTTAAACTAGTTTTATAATATATAATACTTAATACTATAATATATAAAATATAAAAATAATATTTTTATAAAATCTAATATTTTTATAACTTTTTATCTCTTTTATATTTTGTGCCTTTTTATTTATTTTTAGCGTAATTTTTGTATTTTTATCATTCGTGCTTAGTTTTAAGTCTAGTTTTTGCCGTAGTTTCATTTTTATTTCTAGAATTTTTAGGCATTGCCGTAAAATCCCTTAAGTGCTTATTCCTTAGACTAAGATTTAGGTGCTTTAGAATTTTGCGACGCCGTTTTTCGCTTTAGTTTTACCTGTAGACCTTTAGGCGCAACTTTTTAGATATAATTTTTAGACTTTTAAGTTCCGACGTTTTTCTTTCTTATTTTTATTTTTCGACACTTTTCGACGCGCAATCTTTTTCTTTCTTATTTCTCGACATTTTAGTTTTTAGGACTTAGAAATTTTCTCTATTTCTTATCTAATATCTCAAACAGAAAGAAAAATTATTTAAGTGGTTAAATTAATGGACGTTGACAATTTTCTGCTTCGTAGTAATAGTTGGATTTGTTAGTGGCTGAGTTGTGAGCTTCCGATTTAAAGGGTTCTGGCTCCCTGCTGCATCTTTTGGCTATTCGAAACGTGGGCAAAAGCAGAAAAGTCTATTAATTGGACAACTTATATAAGTTTTTCTATTTTTATAACTAATAGGATAATTAGTAAATGCACCACATTGTAGCTAAAATTTGGCCATCGCAATAAAATGGAAAATTTTGAAAGCAAGGCCTTGGAAACTCTTTTTGAACTCCAAAATCAATTAAATCAATACTCTCAACCGAGTGTTGATGACAATTCATTCAGTAAATCTTGGATCGCGAACGATGAAACAATAACTGGTTGTAAAATCTGTGGAGATTATCACTCAACATGGGAATGTTACTATTACGTTCCTATGGAAAATTACGCACCCACAGAACCTGCATGGAACGATTATGAAGAACGCAATTCAAACTGGGATTATTCCCAAGAATATATCCAAACTCAACAACCAGAAGACGAGGAAAATTACGTGTCCGAAAATTCTTTAGATCATATGAAAATCAAACTCGAAGAACTCGATGCTCAAAATAAACAAATGAGCGAGTTTGTAAACCGGCAAGCTGAAACTCTATCAGACTACACACCTGTTGATCTGAGGAGTATTGTTCAAGAAAATCTCAAATCATCGAATTTTGATGAATTCGAGAGCTCCGAAATCACCAACTATCCCGATGATACTTTTTATTCAGTTTTACCAATTTCACAACATATCGACACATTAGCCTCTACCGACGAAATCATCGATCCACCAATGGATGAAGAAGAAGTAAGGGTGACAAATTGGTACTCTTGGGAAAACGATAACGTTGAAAATTTTACCCCCGAGACCAAAGTGGTGGGACCGATAAGTACCATTAATGAAGAAGAATCTACTTCGATCCCGAAATTCACCATTCCACAACCTTCCAACTCAATATTCTCAATAGACAAATCATCTACCGAAGATGAACTAAGAACTGTAATAGATAATGACACCTCAAATTTTACCCAAATGGGTAATAGAGGTGAAAACTTTGATCCCGAGAATGAACGGAAGGAAATGTTAGGAATTGACCACCCTATAGGAATATGTATGTCAGTGTATAATGATCCATTTGACCAAGAACCAGAAAAGAGACATATCCATTTACTAAAAGCTACACTTAAAAAAGAATTAAGTAGTGACGATCAACGGGTGAGTCTAAACTTTAAACCCATTGATATATTATACACCACCCGAGATATAAATAACTGGCTCACTATTTTAATTCGAGGAACTTATGTCATAACCCGTCCTTAACCATAAGAACGCGTTAGATAACTTATGATTTCATTGCGAGGTATTGACCTCTATATGAGACATTTTTAAAAGAAAAACTGCATATATTATACATTACAAACCACAACCATTATTTTTGTTACAAGCTTAAGACAATAAAAAGAAGATTAACGTTTAGCGATAATCTTCGACTTACAAACTTTACAAATGATGACAACAACACGGTTTCTAACATATTTTACAATACAACATCTCGGATATGCAGTTTTATTTTTGACACAAACATGCGTACGCAAGATCCTGGTTAGATCCAACATGATGCAGCGGAAGCTTTAGAAATCACCTGAGAATAGACATGTTTTAAAAGGTCAACATAAAGTTGGTGAGATATAGGTTTAATGCCGGCAGCAATATATATATAGACCACAAGATTTCGTATATAAACAGTTTAATAAAAGTATTCTAAGTGGTTGAGCACTTGGTAACCATACTTAACATTTTCACGTCGCATATTCCCTTTAATATGAAATCTTACTACACCGTACCAAGTGTAGTCACAAAACGAAGTACTGTGCAACCGTTGAATACTGGTCGTCCAGTCCGGTTGGGGTTGTCAGGCCCGATAGATCTATCAACAGGATTCGCGTTTACAATACCGCTGTAAATATTAGTTACCAAGCTACAGGGAAGTATGCCAGTGGTACAACTCAACGTAGAACATATTTTTCAGTTACTTGTGTCCATATCGTAAAACATAAAATACATGTATTCTCATCCCGAAATATTTAGAGTTTAAAAGTGGGACTATATACTCACTCTTGTCTTGATGATATATATAATTTGACTCGGTCTTCCGGTTGATATCACGAACCTATCCATATATAATATATCAATATGTTTTCATTTTAAAACAAACGTTATATATATATATACTTGTTATACTTTTAATATTTTGAATATTTCCTTAGTCCGTAGTTAGCATTTCGATGTTAGTAATTCAATTTTAATGGTTCATTTTTAGATGTTTAATATACCCGCAATAAACAAAACCCCCAACGAAATAAATAAAACCCCATCGTATATGTATTGGTTGAGATTAATCTTGACCCACGGTACCGGTGTTGTCAAATGACGTATTGCGTACATAAAGTACCGGTGTTGTCAAATGACGTGTTGCGTACAAACATGGGATCTTATGATTAATCTTCTCGTGTTGCTTACGGGTGATCCTGAACCATATGAAATTGAATTATGAGTACATATATATAAAATATCATGTTATCTTATAAAGATGTGATTTTATGTAAATTTTTCCAATGAATCCCGAAGTCAATTAAGTCTTGGATAACCAATTTTGTTTCGGTCATAGTTTCTTCGTTACAAGTCCGTTTTCGTTGATTCAAATTGCCATCTTCTTGGATCGAGTTCTTCTATAAGACTATGAACTGTAAATACCTTGGTTTGTATTCAAAATCATACGGCATAGATGAAAGTTTAGTGAAACATATGAAGTTAAACATTTTTGTTACAACAAAATCATTTAATGACCATTTTTCCAAAAATACTTATACTTTGAAAAACCAAGTTTTACCTTGTTAAATTAACATATAAATAAGTTATGTTACATGTCTTGAAGTATTTTAAAAGTTAAGTTAGAAGGATCTATTTAGTTTGCAAACAAGTTTGAAAACATTCAAACTATGTTCTTGTTGTTAAACTTTTGTACCACAAAATAAGATAGCTATATATATGAATTGAATAAGGTTATGAACATAGATTCTACCTCAAGTTCCTTGGATAAGTTTGCTGTAAAAGAGGAGTAAGAAGCTAGAATCAAAAGGGTGATAGAAGTGGATGAAAGATTGGAAGTAAGTTGGTGTTCTTGGAAGGTTTTCTTGAAGTGTTTTTGTAAGAGTTTTCTTATGGTGTTTTAGTATGGTTTTTATGGCTAGATCTTCTTGGTTATTTGCTGGATTGTTATGGAGTTTAGAGAGTAAGAAAGAGTGTGTGTTTTTGATAAGAAAATGGTAGTAAAAATGGATCAAAATGAGCATGTATATATACACCAAAAAAACGTGTAACATGGTGTATATGGACAAAATTTCAAGTGATAATTTTATGTATCTAGTCCTAATTGCTTCCAAGTTCAATTACCTAGCCCTCATGGCATGAATAATGGCTGGTTAGGTGGTGATTTTGATGTGTATTTACTATTAGTAAATACGTATAGGAGCTTGGTATGATACGAGTACAAATACTCTAGGTATACGTATAGAAATTTTGTGAAAAATGGAATGAGGATTCAAATATAGCTATCTTTTGTGAATACACTTATATGGTTTTATGTATTTAAGTCTTTAAAAGTGATTAAATACATTACTTATACAATATAGGTATAAACATTATATGTCTTAAGTATTTATGTCAAATAACGTTACGTATAGTTATCGTTTTGAAAACTTAAGTTAGTAGTTTCAAAATACACATATAACTTGTTGTTATTAATACAAAATGAGATATTAAAACATTTATTAATCATGTTAAATATGTATATATACATTTATATACACAAACGTATAATTATCATATATTGTATAGTTCGTGATATCATCGGTCAAACTAGACGGTCAAACGTTGTGTAAAACTCTTTTCGGAAACATAAGTCTCAACAATTTGGATTGCTTATCAAGTTGGTAATGTTTAATTTATGTAAATATCAATCTTATAAGTATAGAACGATCGAAAAAGTGCGGGTCGTTACATTACCTCCCCGTTAAATAAATTTCGTCCCGAAATTTTAAAATTGTACCTATTTTGCGTCATCGAGAAACAAGTGTGGATACTTTTGCTTCATCTGATCCTCTCGTTCCCAAGTAAACTCGGGACCTCTTCTAGCATTCCAACGAACCTTAACAATCGGTATATTGCTCTGTTTGAGCTGTTTAACTTCACGGTCCATGATTTCAATTGGTTCTTCGACGAATTGTAGTTTCTCGTCGACATGGATTTCTTCAAGAGGAATGGTGAGGTCTTCCTTTGCAAGACACTTCTTAAGGTTTGAGACGTGAAAGGTATTATGTACTCCGGCGAGTTGTTGCGGTAACTCGAGTCGATAAGCTACCGGTCCAATGCGTTCGATGATCTTAAACGGGCCTACGTACCTTGGGTTCAGTTTACCCCTTTTTCCAAAACGTATCACACCTTTCCAAGGTGACACCTTTAGCATAACCATGTCCCCGACCTGAAACTCTAATGGTTTCCTTCGGACATCGGCGTAGCTCTTTTGGCGACTGCGGGCTGTTTTTAATCTCTCCTTGATTTGCACTATCTTCTCAGTCGTTTCATGTATGATCTCGGGACCAGTTAATTGTCGATCTCCTACTTCATTCCAACAGATAGGAGATCTACACTTCCTTCCATACAATGCTTCGAATGGCGCAGCTCCAATGCTCGCATGATAACTATTATTATACTAGAATTCTGCTAACGGTAGATATTTATCCCATCCGTTTCCAAAATCGATCACACATGCCCTGAGCATGTCTTCAAGAGTCTGAATTGTTCTTTCACTCTGCCCGTCGGTCTGCGGATGATATGCGGTACTCATATCCAAACGAGTTCCTAGTGCCTCCTGTAGTGATTGCCAAAACTTTGAGGTAAATCTACTATCACGATCGGATATAATGGAAATAGGTATTCCATGCCTTGAAACAACTTCCTTTATATACAATCGTAATAGTTTCTCCATTCTATCTGTTTCCTTTATAGGCAAGAAATGTGCAGACTTGGTGAGACGATCAACAATCACCCAAATGGTGTCGTATCCCCAGGCAGTCTTTGGTAACTTTGTGATGAAATCCATGGTAATACCATCCCATTTCCATTCTGGGATTTCTGGTTGTTGAAGTAACCCTGACGGCTTTTGATGTTCTGCTTTGACTTTAGAACAAGTTAAACACTCCCCAACATATGTTGCAACGTCGGTCTTTAAATTAGGCCACCAATAACGTGTCTTAAGATCTTGATACATCTTTCCAACTCCAGGATGTATCGAGTATCTTGTCTTATGTGCCTCGTTCAATATCAACTTCCTTAATCCACCCAACTTCGGTACCCAAATACGATTTGCAAAATACCGAATTCCATCTTCCCGTACAACAAGTTGTTTCTCGTACTTTTTCATTATTTCATTCTTTATGTTTTCTTCATTGAGTGCTTCTCGTTGAACTTCTTTGATTTGTGAGTTGAGATTCATACGAATTTTTATGTTCATTGCTCGAACTTGAATTGGTTCTCATTCTTTTCTGCTTAAAGCATCAGCCACCACATTCGCCTTCCCGGGATGATAACGAATTTCACAATCATAGTCGTTTATTAACTCGACCCACCTACGTTGCCTCATGTTCAATTGTTTCTGATCAAAAATATGTTGAAGGCTTTTATGATCAGTAAACATAGTGAATTTAACCCCATACAAGTAGTGTCTCCACATCTTCAATGCAAACACGACTGCTCCCAATTCTAGATCATGCGTCGTATAATTTCGCTCGTGAATCTTCAATTGTCGGGATGCAAATGCAATAACTTTCTTCCGTTGCATAAGAACACAACCAAAACCTTGTCGCGAAGCGTCACAATATATTTCAAAATCATCGTTCCCTTCTGGTAACGATAAAATAGGCGCCGTAGTTAACTTCTTCTTCAGTATTTGAAATGCGTTCTCCTGCTCCGAGGTCCATTCGTATTTCTTCCCTTTTTGCGTTAATGCTGTCAACGGCTTAGCTATTCGGGAAAAATCTTGAATAAACCTTCTATAATAACCGGCTAAACCCAAAAATTGGCGTATCTGTGTTGGTGTCTTAGGAGTCTCCCATTTTTCAATAGCTTCAGTTTTTGCTGGATCAACCTGAATTCCTTCGCTATTAACAACGTGACCAAGAAATTGCACTTCTTTCAACCAGAAAGCACACTTAGAAAATTTAGCATAAAGTTGTTCTTTTCTCAACAACTCCAGTATCAACCTTAAATGCTCTTCATGCTCTTGCTCACTCTTGGAATAGATAAGAATATCATCAATGAAAACGATAACAAACTTATCTAAATACGGACTACAAACTCGATTCATGAGATCCATGAATACAGCTGGCGCATTCGTCAATCCAAACGGCATAACCAAAAATTCGTAATGACCATAACGTGTCCGAAAAGCAGTTTTCGGAATATCCTCTTCTTTGACGCGTAGTTGATGATAGCCCGATCTTAAGTCGATTTTCGAATAAACTCATGATCCTTGCAATTGATCAAATAAGTCATCAATTCTCGGTAGTGGATACCGATTCTTGATAGTTAACTTATTTAATTCACGATAGTCTATACACATCCTAAAAGATCCATCTTTCTTCTTAACAAACAAAATTGGAGCTCCCCACGGTGAAGTACTCGGTCGTATGAATCCACGGTCCAGTAATTCTTTTAACTGACTTTGAAGTTCTTTTAACTCGGACGGTGCAAGTCTATATGGAGCACGAGCCACTGGTGCAGCTCCTGGTACTAAATCTATTTGAAATTCTACCGATCTAAATGGAGGTAATCCCGGCAATTCTTCCGGAAAAACTTCAGGAAGATCTCTTGCCACAGGCACGTCGTTGATGCACTTTTCTTTCTTTTCGACTTTATTAACATGTGCTAAAATAGCGTAACATCCCTTTTCTAAACACTTCTTGGCTTTCAAACAGCTAATGAGTTTTAGCTTTGAATTACCCTTCTCTCCATAAATCATCACCGGTATTTTATCCTTACCAGGAATACGAATTGCCTTCTTAGCACAAACAACTTCCGCTCCTATTTTGGACATCCAGTCCATGCCGACTATTACATCAAAACCTCCTAATTCTACGGGTATTAAGTCGATTTTAAACGTTTCTCCGGCTAGATTTATTTCACAACCACGACAAATTTTATCGGCTTTAATTAGTTTACCATTAGCTAACTCAATCAAGTACTTAGCATCTAGAGGTAATGATGAACAATTCAATTTAGTGTAAAAATTTCTACACACATAACTTCTATCGGCGCCAGTATCAAATAAAATAGATGCTGATAAGTTATTAATGGTAAACGTACCCGTAACAAGCTCCGGGTCTTCTCGTGCCTCTCTAGCATTAATAACAAACGCTCTTCCACGTGCAGGTCCGCCATTCTGATTCGGGCACTGGCTCTTATAATGACCTTGTTTTCCACACCCAAAACAAGTAATGTTAGCCAAAGCAGTTCTATTTGCGTTGGTGGCAGGAGTCTTGTTACCATTTGCATTTGTAACGAGAGCCTTACAATCTTCAGCAAGATGTCCCTGTCGATTGCATTTGGTGCACAACACACTACAGTAACCAAAGTGATGTTTGTGACAACGGTTGCATAAAGGACTTTGTCCTTTGTAACCAAAGCCTGAACCGCTACCCGCACCTTTCGGGGTTTCTGGTTTCTTAAAAGATTGCTGTTGGTAACCTCGATCATAATTTCCGTTCCACTTCCTTTTGTTACTTGATACCTTCACCTCAGTAGTGAATGCTTTCTTATCCAGAATGACCTGATCCATTAACTCGTTCGCCATGGTTATAGCTTCATGAATTGTCTTAGGTTTCGACGCCGTAACGTTTGCCTTGACCTTCTTGGGCAAACCACCTTTGTACATTTCAATCTTCCGTGCTTCGGTTGGAACCAATTCAGGACATAGTAAAACCAATTCCATGAATCGCTGATTGTAGTTGGTGATTTCAGTACCAACCACCTTCAAACTTCGTAACTCATCTTCTAACTTAATAACCTCATTCCTTGGACAATACTCGGTGATTATCATCGCTTTGAATTCTTCCCATGGAGTATCATAAGCTACATCTCCTCCTACCGCCTTCACATAATTCTTCCACCATGTGAGTGCACTATCTTGTAAAGTGCACGATGCAAACTTGGTCATGTCTTTTTCATCACAACCACTGATTTTGAACACCGTCTCCATCTTTTCTATCCATCGGGTTAAACCGATCGGTCCTTCCGTTCCACTGAATGATGAGGGCTTGCAAGCTTGAAACGTCTTGTAGGAGCATCCTACACGAGGATTTGGGTTAACTGCAGCAGCTCTTGCAGCCTCAACCCATAACATTCTGTCGTTCACTCGCTGGTTGATGAGTTCCTCGAGTTCTTGTTCCGTCATTCGATTCAATCGCGCCATTTCCTAATGAAAGAAAATAATTATTCACATGGAATATTATAGATGTAGTGTGTATTTATAGTACATTTATAGCTTGTTAATAATATGAACCAGGTATTATTATAAAAGCCTTTTCTTCTTATTAGCGTTTTATAATTATATCTAGGGTAGTACCTACCCGTTAATGTTCATACTTAATAGCTTAGTACAGAACCAATTACTACAATCTAAATAATACTTAACCATGGAAAATTATTGCATTTCATACTTCGCTATTTTACATATGCTTACATCAAACTTTAAACAAACCACACTAATAATATTATACAAAACATTATGTGATTCCATGGTTTAATACGGCAGCGCATCATTTGGTCTATTTCCCAAAACATTTATGTCCAGGGAATCCCCCAACGCGAATCCTAGCTGTCTCCCTACGTTTTGGCTGAGGTGCCGAAGAACTAGATGCGGGGATAGCACTAATAGGAATAGCGGGGATAGGGGTGGTAGTGTTGAGTGGAATTGGTGCCACTTCATTCTCATTAAACTCGGGATTTGGATTTTCTAATTCATTAGCCTTTCGTTTCTTTCCTAGTTCGAACTCGTCTTTTGTAATTTCCTGTATTTCTTCCTCGGGTTCACTTTCCTCCTCGGGTTCACTTTCCTCCTCGGGTTCACTTTCCTCCTCGGGTTCACTTTCCTCCTCGGGTTCACTTTCCGATATTTCTATAGTTGGTTCATCCGGAAATTGTGAGTCTTCCCCAAAAATACCACTTTCGTCATCGGATATGTTAATGACTGAAACACAATCTGAAGGTTCTGATTCGGAGTCGCTGAATGTGATAATAAGTTTCGAGCCCGACATCTATCACACAACAACTAACCCATTAGTACTTACATAATATTTACACATAAATTTTAACCAACAGTGATAAGCAATGGTTTTTTTTTTTTTTTTTTTTTTTAAAATCAGACCCGGTCAAAGTCCAGACTTTACTAATGTATCCTAACGACTTCTCGGTTAGACACACTAATGCAAACCTGGTTCGCTAAGACCAACGCTCTGATACCACATGTCATAACCCGTCCTTAACCATAAGAACGCGTTAGATAACGTATGATTTCATTGCGAGGTATTGACCTCTATATGAGACATTTTTAAAAGAAAAACTGCATATATTATACATTACAAACCACAACCATTATTTTTGTTACAAGCTTAAGACAATAAAAAGAAGATTAACGTTTAGCGATAATCTTCGACTTACAAACTTTACAAATGATGACAACAACACGGTTTCTAACATATTTTACAATACAACATCTCGGATATGCAGTTTTATTTTTGACACAAACATGCGTACGCAAGATCCTGGTTAGATCCAACATGATGCAGCGGAAGCTTTAGAAATCACCTGAGAATAGACATGTTTTAAAAGGTCAACATAAAGTTGGTGAGATATAGGTTTAATGCCGGCAGCAATATATATATAGACCACAAGATTTCGTATATAAACAGTTTAATAAAAGTATTCTAAGTGGTTGAGCACTTGGTAACCATACTTAACATTTTCACGTCGCATATTCCCTTTAATATGAAATCTTACTACACCGTACCAAGTGTAGTCACAAAACGAAGTACTGTGCAACCGTTGAATACTGGTCGTCCAGTCCGGTTGGGGTTGTCAGGCCCGATAGATCTATCAACAGGATTCGCGTTTACAATACCGCTGTAAATATTAGTTACCAAGCTACAGGGAAGTATGCCAGTGGTACAACTCAACGTAGAACATATTTTTCAGTTACTTGTGTCCATATCGTAAAACATAAAATACATGTATTCTCATCCCGAAATATTTAGAGTTTAAAAGTGGGACTATATACTCACTCTTGTCTTGATGATATATATAATTTGACTCGGTCTTCCGGTTGATATCACGAACCTATCCATATATAATATATCAATATGTTTTCATTTTAAAACAAACGTTATATATATATATACTTGTTATACTTTTAATATTTTGAATATTTCCTTAGTCCGTAGTTAGCATTTCGATGTTAGTAATTCAATTTTAATGGTTCATTTTTAGATGTTTAATATACCCGCAATAAACAAAACCCCCAACGAAATAAATAAAACCCCATCGTATATGTATTGGTTGAGATTAATCTTGACCCACGGTACCGGTGTTGTCAAATGACGTATTGCGTACATAAAGTACCGGTGTTGTCAAATGACGTGTTGCGTACAAACATGGGATCTTATGATTAATCTTCTCGTGTTGCTTACGGGTGATCCTGAACCATATGAAATTGAATTATGAGTACATATATATAAAATATCATGTTATCTTATAAAGATGTGATTTTATGTAAATTTTTCCAATGAATCCCGAAGTCAATTAAGTCTTGGATAACCAATTTTGTTTCGGTCATAGTTTCTTCGTTACAAGTCCGTTTTCGTTGATTCAAATTGCCATCTTCTTGGATCGAGTTCTTCTATAAGACTATGAACTGTAAATACCTTGGTTTGTATTCAAAATCATACGGCATAGATGAAAGTTTAGTGAAACATATGAAGTTAAACATTTTTGTTACAACAAAATCATTTAATGACCATTTTTCCAAAAATACTTATACTTTGAAAAACCAAGTTTTACCTTGTTAAATTAACATATAAATAAGTTATGTTACATGTCTTGAAGTATTTTAAAAGTTAAGTTAGAAGGATCTATTTAGTTTGCAAACAAGTTTGAAAACATTCAAACTATGTTCTTGTTGTTAAACTTTTGTACCACAAAATAAGATAGCTATATATATGAATTGAATAAGGTTATGAACATAGATTCTACCTCAAGTTCCTTGGATAAGTTTGCTGTAAAAGAGGAGTAAGAAGCTAGAATCAAAAGGGTGATAGAAGTGGATGAAAGATTGGAAGTAAGTTGGTGTTCTTGGAAGGTTTTCTTGAAGTGTTTTTGTAAGAGTTTTCTTATGGTGTTTTAGTATGGTTTTTATGGCTAGATCTTCTTGGTTATTTGCTGGATTGTTATGGAGTTTAGAGAGTAAGAAAGAGTGTGTGTTTTTGATAAGAAAATGGTAGTAAAAATGGATCAAAATGAGCATGTATATATACACCAAAAAAACGTGTAACATGGTGTATATGGACAAAATTTCAAGTGATAATTTTATGTATCTAGTCCTAATTGCTTCCAAGTTCAATTACCTAGCCCTCATGGCATGAATAATGGCTGGTTAGGTGGTGATTTTGATGTGTATTTACTATTAGTAAATACGTATAGGAGCTTGGTATGATACGAGTACAAATACTCTAGGTATACGTATAGAAATTTTGTGAAAAATGGAATGAGGATTCAAATATAGCTATCTTTTGTGAATACACTTATATGGTTTTATGTATTTAAGTCTTTAAAAGTGATTAAATACATTACTTATACAATATAGGTATAAACATTATATGTCTTAAGTATTTATGTCAAATAACGTTACGTATAGTTATCGTTTTGAAAACTTAAGTTAGTAGTTTCAAAATACACATATAACTTGTTGTTATTAATACAAAATGAGATATTAAAACATTTATTAATCATTTTAAATATGTATATATACATTTATATACACAAACGTATAATTATCATATATTGTATAGTTCGTGATATCATCGGTCAAACTAGACGGTCAAACGTTGTGTAAAACTCTTTTCGGAAACATAAGTCTCAACAATTTGGATTGCTTATCAAGTTGGTAATGTTTAATTTATGTAAATATCAATCTTATAAGTATAGAACGATCGAAAAAGTGCGGGTCGTTACAACTTATTCCACCGACTTCACATATCGTCAGCTAAAATGTAGGGAAGTCTAACCCCACTTAACGTTAAATTAGGGGTTCGGGTTAGTGCATAACTCGTTAATAAACATGCATGATAAGTTAGGGTAAAAGACGCATTTTCAAAGATTAGCAAACTGTTCAAAAAAGTAACCATTTTTGAAGAAAAACATGTGTGATAAAATAAGAAGGAATGAATGATGAGGCGCGCCATCTATCATTCGACGAGCTTTGTAAGTACAAACTAGGTATTCTTAATCACTTTTCTACACTAATCACCCTCATGAATTTATAATTAGAGTCTGATTTCATGCAAATGAGGGCATTGCATGATCTCAAGTGTGGGGAAGGGTTATAAATTCTCTCGGGTTTACACTTGGTTTATTTGCCAAATTTTGTGAAAATTTGAAAAAAAAAATTTTCAATTAAATGAAGTCAAAATCATGTTTATATATATTTATGAACGATGAAAACTAGGTGTTAATACCGAAATTATCGTTACCTCGAAAAGGACATAAATTGAGAAACACCCTAAAACGATTGAATTCATTTAAAATGGAATAAAGGAGAATAAAAAGGCAAAGAAAGAAACTAAGTGTGGGGAGAATGTACCAAGTTATTCAATTAAAAACTATCTATCACATGTTTCTGTAAAGTTTACTGCAGGTGCTTTTGTTTTGGACTAAATTAACTATTTTACCCGATGAAAGAAAAGATGGATCTACACGATGAATCAATTCCATCATTAGAAGGAAGTAAAGTCTTCCGAAAAAGACACGCGCTTCTTGATTTAGGTCAGGAAGTTGTCGTCCAGACCAGCTGTAGGTTGACGAAAAATCTAGAAAAGTCATCTCTAAAATCAGCAGGAAATCCACGGACCTCAGCATCAAACAGGGTCGCCAAGTGGTCAGATTTATCCTAACCATGAGAAGGATTTATCTCGTACAATGGGGGGGCACCGTGCAAATTAGCTTGATAAGACTAATGAATCAGATCCCCAGAAAGGATAATCTCCTTAAAGATTAAAAATCAGCTTTTAAGACTGATATTACTCAATCCTTGAGATTGACCTTAAAGATTGAGAATTCAAACTCATGGAATTCAATGATATCTAAACTCGTGCTTGAACGAGAAAATATTTTGATCAAAAATACAAACCGATTTGTTTTCTGAAAATCCATTTTCAATGCGTTCATTACCATTGAACGTAAATTCCTAGGAATTCACCTGAAATTCATTAGGTCACCTGAACCAAATCGGGTGTCAACCGTAAGAACGGTGGTTGCATAGCATGGTCGAAGACAGGACCTTGTGCCAGACCGAAAAATCATAGGATGATCTTTACTATCGCTCCTACCAAGGATAGTTCTAGCATCCAACACGTTAATAAGACCATAATCATCTGCATGTCACAAGACATTGCCTTAACAGTTTCTTGTTCATCGCTTTCCTTTACAACCGGACGGTAGTTTACCGAAAGGTAATATACGGAACAAGTAAACTAGATGTGTGCTTTCCGATACCAGGATAGCAGTGGATTACATGAACCTAAAAGTTTTAAGCCAAAATATTGATCCACAAATATATTTTGCAACACCAAAGAATGGATTAAATCAGAAAACTTGTTTAGGATAAAATCTAGCTTGAATTTTCAAAAGATCAAATGTTTTCATAAAGATCCAATTTCCTTAAGGATCTACATTTTTATAAGTCATGTGGGACTGTAAACCGCCTTTCAAATGTGCACTTTGCTTTAGAAACCGAAAGTAAATCGGCTATTTGATTGCCAGTGTCGTTGACCTAAACCCGAGGCAACTGTGGATGACACACCCACCTTTAACCATGGTTCTATCGTTACTATCATTATTTATACCGCCATATCAAAATCACTGATGTACAAAGTGTGAAGAATAAAGAAGTGATTCGTGTGATGTATTATAATTTCAAGTTATGTATTGCTTGAGGACAAGCAACGTTCAAGTGTGGGGATATTTGATAGTGCTCCAAATGAACATATATTTAGTAGCAATATCCTCCCAATATGTAAATTATTTAGTTGTAATTGTTCCATATTCAAGTAATATTCGTTTATATTTAATAAGTGCGAAGACAAAAGGCGAAAACGAAGAATTGAAGACGCAAAGGTCCAAAATGCTCAAATGTACAAGATACAATTAAAAAGGTTCAATTTATTGATGAGGAACGTCTCAAAATTACAAAAGTACAAGTTGCGAAACACAAAGTACACGATATAAAATAGTACGAGAGGACGTTCGAAAATCCGGAACCGGGACCCGAGCCAAGAAGAAACGCCCGACGCAACGGACCAAAAATATCTAGTCTACTATGCACAAGAATAAAATATAATATATAAATAATTATATTAATTATTTATATATTTATATTTATTTTAAATTATGTCGACGAACAAGAAAACAAAAATGATTGAGCTGGATTCTGATGGCCATGCGACTCGCATGGATTTATGCCTATTTCCCATGCGAGTCGCATGAGGATCAGAATCAGGCCTGGTCTATAAATTTGCCAGTTTTCGTTCGTTTTAAAACACACCACACACACAAATAATAATAATAATACTCCATAAGATAATAAATATATATATATATATATATAGTATAGATTAGTGTTATATTAGATTAGTTCGGGTTATGTAAAGGTTATTTTATGGGTTTTTGAAGTCGAAATTCTGTCCGTGTAACACTACGCGATAAATACTCAATGTAAGTTATGTTCTCCTTTTTAAATTAATGTCTCGTAACTAAGTTATTATTATGCTTATTTGAGCCAAAGTAATCATGATGTTGGGCTAATTACTAAAATTGGGTAATTGGACTTTGTACCATAATTGGGGTTTGGACAAAAGAACGACACTTGTGGAAATTAGACTATGAGCTATTAATGGGCTTTATATTTGTTTAACTAAATGATAGTTTGTTAATGTTAATATAAAGATTTACAATTGGGCGTCCCTATAAATTACCATATACACTCGATCGGACACGATGGGCGGGGTATTTATATGTACGAATAATCGTTCATTTAACCGGACACGGGAATGGATTAATAGCCACTAGAATAATTAAAACAGGGGTGAAATTATGTACAAAGGACACTTGGTATAATTGATAACAAAATATTAAAACCTTGGGTTACACTCAGTCGACATCCTGGTGTAATTATTAAACAAAGTATTAAAATCTTGTTACAGTTTAAATCCCCAATTAGTTGGAATATTTAACTTCGGGTATAAGGATAATTTGACGAGGACACTCGCACTTTATATTTATGACTGATGGACTGTTATGGACAAAAACCAGACGGACATATTAAATAATCCAGGACAAAGGACAATTAACCCATGGGCATAAAACTAAAATTAATACGCCGAACATCATGATTATGGAAGTTTAAATAAGCATAATCCCTTTTATTTCATATTTAATTGCACTTTTAATTTTCGCACTTTAATTTCTGTCATTTTAATTATCGTCATTTACTTTACTCTTTAAATTAAGTTTTTAGTTATTTTTAATATTTTGCATTAGCTTTTAATTGTGACTTTAAAATATAAAATCGACAAACCGGTCATTAAACGGTAAAACCCCCCCTTTTTATATTTATATTTATATATTGTTATATAAAAATAAAGTGTTTCATAAGCCCGTCTCCCTGTGGAACGAACCGGACTTACTAAAAACTATACTACTTCGTGACTAGGTACACTGCCTATTGTGTTGTAGCAAGGTTTTGGTATATCCATTTTGTAAATATTTAATTAAAACTTGTTAAATTTTGTAGCATTCCGTATTAAAAATATACACTATTTCGTAACCCCGTGCTACCACATCAACATACATCTAAAAGCTGTGTATTGTACGAGTACGAATACGGGTGCATACGAGTAGAATTGTTGATGAAACTGAACGAGGATGTAATTGTAAGCATTTTTGTTAAGTAGAAGTATTTTGATAAGTGTCTTGAAGTCTTTCAAAAGTGTATGAATACATATTAAAACACTACATGTATATACATTTTAACTGAGTCGTTAAGTCATCGTTAGTCGTTACATGTAAATGTTGTTTTGAAACCTTTAGGTTAACGATCTTGTTGAATGTTGTTAACCCATTGTTTATTATAACAAATGAGATGTTAAATTGTTATATTATCATGATATTATGATATATAATATATATTAGTATGATATATATACAGTTAAATGTCGTTACAACGATAATCGTTACATATATGTCTCGTTTCGAAATCATTAAGTTAGTAGTCTTATTTTTACATATGTATTTCATTGTTAATACACTTAATAATATATTTAATTATCATTTAACATAATTAACCAAGTGTATCAATATCTTAATATGATTCATATGTACCTAGTAAGACGTTGTTATAACGATAATCGTTATATATATCGTTTTCGAGTTTCTTAAATTAATAGTCTCATTTTTATGTATATAACTCATTGTTAAAATACCTAATGAGATACATACTTATAATAAAATCATGTTAACTATATATATAACCATATATATGTCATCGTATAGTTTTTACAAGTTTTAACGTTCGTGAATCACCGGTCAACTTGGGTGGTCAATTGTCTATATGAAACCTATTTCAATTAATCAAGTCTTAACAAGTTTGATTGCTTAACATGTTAGAAACACTTAATCATTTAAATAACAATTTCATTTAATATATATATAAACATGGAAAAGTTCGGGTCACTACAATTCATGCAATCATTGCAGTAAGATGTGTCTAGACTAAGAATGATAAGCAAGTGATTCTCTAAGAATGATAAGCAGGTAATTTCCTAAGGATGATAAGCAGATGATTTCAGTCTAGAAATGATAAGCAAAACTTTTGACATGCACACACGGTCGAAGTCCAGACTCACTAATGCCTCCTAACGACTTATCAGTTAGACACACTAATGCAGACATGGTTCGCTAAGACCACTGCTCTGATACCAACTGAAAGGACCCGTCCTAATCCATCCGGATAAAGTCCACATCGATTACAAATGATTCACAATAGTTGATTACATCACGAGATACTTGACCTCTATATGATACATTTTACAAACATTGCATTCGTTTTGAAAATACAAACTTCCTTACATCGAAAGTTGATGATATGCATACCATTTCATAATATATTTAACTATAATTGACTTAATAATAATCTTGATGAACTCGACGACTCGAATGCAACGTCTTTTGTAATATGTCATGAATGACTCCAAGTAATGTCTCTTAAATGAACAAATGCACAGCGGAAGATTTCTTTCATACCTGAGGATAAACATGCTTTAAAGTGTCAACCAAAAGGTTGGTGAGTTCATTAGTTTAACATAAATAACCATTATCATCATTTTAATAGACCACAAGATTTCCATATACAGTTCTCATAAATATACGTCTCATGCATAGAGACAAAATATCATTCATATGGATTGAACACCTGGTAACCAACATTCACAATATGCATATAAGAATATCCCCATCATTCCGGGATCCTCCTTCGGACATTATATAAATTTCGAAGTACTAAAGCATCCGGTACTTTGGATGGGGCTTGTTGGGCCCGATAGATCTATCTTTAGAGTTCGCGTCAATTAGGGTGTCTGTTCCTTAATTCTTAGATTACCAGACTTAATAAAAAGGGCATATTCGATTAGATAATCCAACCATAGAATGTAGTTTCGATTACTTGTGTCTATTTCGTAAAACATTTATAAAAGCAGCGCATGTATTCTCAGTCCCCAAAATATATATTGCAAAAGCATTTAAAAGGGATTAATGAAACTCACCATAATGTATTTTGTAGTAAAAATACATGTGACGATATTTAACAATGCAAGGTTGGCCTCAGATTCACGAACCTATATTCAATCATGTTTATTAATACATGTAATGGTAATCGAACAATTATGTATATTATTAGTGATGTCAATTTTATATTATTAACTTTTATTTTATTTAATTTTGTTATATATATATATATATATATATATATATATATATATATATATATATATATATATATTTAATAAATTAAGTATATTCATTTTATATATAAATATCAATATTGTTATGTATTAAATTTAGTTTTATATATCTAATAGTTATTTGATAAGATAATGTTATTAATATTAACTAGAAAGTTATATTATTTTTATAATAATAATAATAGTACATACCAATAATAATAATAATAATAATAATAATAATAATAATAATAATAATAATAATAATAATAATAATAATAATAATAATAATAATAATAATAATAAAAAATAACATTAACTCTTAACAATAATAAATCTTATACCTATTAATAATAACAATGATGATATTCGTATTATTTGTCATACAATACCTATAATACAATAAATTTAATAATTATAATAACATTAATAATAATAATAATAATAATTAGAATAATATAATATAATAGTTATAATAATAATAATAATAATTATAATAATAATTATAGTTATATTTATATTTATCTTTATACCTAATAAAGAAACAATTGGGGATTTCTGTGTCGGCTACAAAACAGATCGAAGAGGCAGACTCCACAACTCAGGCAAACCTCCCGATTCTTGGCTTTTGGTTCTTCAATCGATCAAGCAACAATCAATGGAATGTAATCGGCCATCTATGCATCATCATCATCGTTTCATCATCTTCATAATTCATCATCATAACCGCGGCAGAGAAGTAACCAGGGTTAGCAACTGACTAGTAGCAATCAATCTCTTCAATCAACCTATGATTCGAGCATCAGAGAAAGAGATGATCCTGTTGGTGACGGGATTCGTTGATCAGGAACCCAATTTCAGGTAATAATCCGGTTATGATTATGGTTATTTTTATAGTTTAAGAACAGAAAGTAAGAATAGTACCTGGCGATAATTTGATATTGTAAATTTTCACTTTGAAGCAATCTTAATGGTTTAGTTTTAAATGTTTATCGACTAGTCTGCAACAGGATCCAATGAATTAGATTTCGAGTGATTGATGATCGATGGGTGCTATGTAGGAGCTAATGGTGAGGATTGATGATGAGATTGTGGTGGTTCAATGGTTGCAACAGAATCGGTAATAAGTACAACAGGTTTGCAGCAATAGTTTACAAACAACAAATTAATACAATGGCAGTTGATGTGTCGAAGAACAAAAAGCAAAAGGAGGATCAAAAGGCGACAGGTTAGTGGTGATCAAAATAGGAAACACAATAGATATAGGAATAGTGAGTAGTATAATTGAATTCAAACAATAATATATTTCGTGATTGGGTTTTATTTGCAGGTATAATAGTTGTAACAGCAGAGACAAACCGATGGGTTGTTGTGTTTTGGATGGCAAAGGAACACGGGTAATAAATTTAACAGATTTGAGTTCGGGCAAGAAGAAATATGTAGGTACCAAGATGATTTTTCTTGTGTTGAATCACGAATGGATGAAACAAAAGTGGTTGTTTGATTCATCTAAATATAATTAGAACTTATATAGTTGTAGCAGTCATCACTAGATATTATTCTTGTTGTAGCTTTAGGTAATCGTTTGGAATGATGGTGATTTCGATGGTTAGCTGGTACAGAACAGAACTGTAAAGCAGTTGCAGGTTTGGTAATAGTTTGATTTGAATATGTATATCATTAGAGCTTTCAATTGGTGATATGTGTATGTAATTGTATATGTGTGCTGTTGATGGTACTTTAAGATGGTAGTTTGTGTGTATCTAACAAGAAAGAGGTTGGTGATGATTATCAGGGAGCAAGAGGAGAAGGAAGATATTATTCGTTGTTGTTAAGATGAAGTGGTGATGATGCAAATGTAACAGGAACTGTCACTAATGGTGGGAGTTGGTGTGGTTCTAAACAGAAGACAAAATGGGTGTGTGTGGATTTGATTTGGGTTCGAGGGTCTGAAGAAAATAGAAAAGATAACATATTTGCAGTGGCTCTAGTCCACACAATGAAGGAAAACATAAATGGAAGATTTAGAGAGAGTGATGACAAGTGGTGATGACCACAAGATGGTGAATGATTTCTTTGATCAACTTGAGTTGTTAGATTGTTTTGTATTAAGCAATTTTCAATTAAAAGATTCTAGCAAACAAAAAATAAAGTTAGAAAATGACTTGTAACAAATTTTGTATTCTGCCTGTTTTATTTTTATCGAATTGTATTAAGGTGATTGGAATAAAGGTTGACAGTGATTGGTAACAAAATTTGACAAAATCTTCAATCAATGGAAATAAAGGCAGGTAGGAGAAAAATATATCTACATTCAACCTAGTACAATTTGGAATCAACTGGTTATTTAAATTCCGTATTATTGCTAATAATATAAGTGTCTTAAAATAAATACTGTTAATAAAAATAATAATAATGCTAATAATATTAATAATACTTAATATTAATCTAAATAATAAAAGTAGTAATAATAATACTAATTATGATAATATTAATATTGATAATAATAATAATATTAGTAACAATAGTAATATAACAATTTATATATATCAACTTTCCTATCTTTAAGTTATCTATCTAAAATAATATTAATGATATTAAAAATACTAATATTGATTTTAAATATTGAAAGTAACATTAATATTACAATATCAACTATAATTTATTTTGTAATCTAAATTTAATATTTTAGTATTACATATTATTAATTACGTAATTAAATAATATATATTTAATAATAATATATACTGAATATTTTATATGTATACATCTTGATATAAGTATGTATATAATATATGTTTGTATATTAATTATATTACAATTATACATGAAAATATAAATGTTTTATATACATATATATAAGTATTATATTTATTTAAAATATTATCTTATTTCATCATGGAAGTAAATAATATAAAATTTCATCATATAATATTTATATCTTTTATGTATGTTTCAATATACATATAATATTAATTATGTATAGAGTTCATATATATATATATATATATATATATATATATATATATATATATATATATATATATATATATATATATATATATATATATATATATATTAATTACATATTTATTTACAAACAAATTGTTCGTGAATCGTCGGTAAAAGTCAAAGGTTAACTGAATCTATCTAAACAGTTCAAAAATATTAAGACTTAACATTACATACTTCGCTTATCGTGTCGAAAGCATATGAAGATTAAGTTTAAATTTGGTCGAAAATTCCCGGGTCATCACAGTACCTACCCGTTAAAGAAATTTCGTCCCGAAATTTGAGTGAGGTCGTCATGGCTAACAATAAGAATGTTTTCGTGACGAATATGAGTTGATAAATAGAGTTTTATCATTATTGAGTAATATAGATAAAATGATTTGATTATATAAAGCGTACGAGTGAAGCTGTTGCAAAGATTGAGATAAAGCTTTAACTTTTTGACGTAATCACGGTGGATTTCCGGAATTCCAGAGATTTAAAGGAAATCTTCGAAATCTAAAAGATTTGATTCTTCGGCGAGTAAGGAAATTAAGATCTCTATAATTAAATGCGGTGATCTGCCTTGATTACTTTGTCTGATATTTCCATTATAAATTAAATTCTTCCGTTCCATTATTCTCATCATTCTTATACTTAATTCCCAACTTCAAAAGGTTTATGAAAATGCTTAACCCTGTTCTGATCCTTGTTCTTATTCTAACTATCGCAATGATCGTTCTTCTTTTCCAACTCCCACCTGAAGAATCTGTTTATTTCTATTATGCTCTAGGGATTATTGTATTTATAATCCTCCCGTGTCTTTATATTGCTATACGTACTGATATCCACGGTTCGTAATCTCGATGTTGTCATTGGGCTTTATATTTTCTCTTATATTTTGGATCTCTTTGCCTTTTTATTATTCTCCCGACCTCTAGTAAAGCGAGTAATGGTCCAGAATTCGTAAGTATGGAATTTCGGATAAACATCATGTTCTAAATAAGAAAGAAGGTATTAGCACGATTTGATTTGTCAAATTATCAGAATCACTGAGTATAGAACTATCAAGAATATATATTTTTGATATGTTCAGAAGTTACGCAGAATGAAAGAGTTATGTAACATGGCACGTGATGATGTTATGACCTGTGAATCATCACGTCTCATTAAAAACTCAGCATGACTTACTGTAATATAATCACGTTGATCAAGTGTCATTATATTATACTAACTCATGCATCAGTTCCCAACATTACTTCAATAACATTCATATTTTAAGCTCCAAAGTTTACAGAATATAGAAACTAACAGTTTCTATATGATGTAACACTGATAGCACGAAGAGATTAATGATTTCAGATAAGAATAGTTATGAAAATATCTTCAGAAATATGGAGGATATTTATAATGAAAGATACGATGATATCTTTGAATATCTAAGATTAGAGAATGATGGAGACTATTGTCTGCAAGGGTTTAGAGTAAGGAGCAAGATATTCGCTAAAGACTTCAGCAGGCATTGAATCTTTTGGATTCTTTGAAGTCAAACTTAGTCTTTATGATTTGTCCACGGCTTTCATCATAGTTTCGCATAATCTGCTTTTCGGTACTAAATTTTCTCTTGAATGTTTCCAATATAATGATACACAGGAAGCACGAAGAGGTATATAATTTCGGTCGAGAATATTTAGGAAAATATCCTCAGAAATATCGAAGATATTGATGATGATATTTTGGAATTTCTAAGTTCGATAGTTGATGGAGAAAGATTTTCTGCAAGATTTTAACATGACTTCGGGGCAAGATATTCTTTAAAGATTTCAACGGATCCAGAATTATCTGGATTCTTTGAATATAGGGTATGGTCCTTGTATTTGTCCTTGGTCTCCTTCATGGTTAACTCTATCCGTTTTCCAGTTCCAACGTTTTTGAGCTTTTCCAACATATTATTCTTTATCATCAAACTTCCGACGACTAAGGTCGTTTACAGTTTCCTACAGTTTCTGCTGCTTCATTCAGTTTTTTTTCAACTTTCAGAGTATCGGTTCGTAAACTGGGTGCCTTTTCAAAATTTCAGAATTGAAGATCGTAATTCTAGGAGATAATTGTTATATGTATACATATAACTATTGATGTAGAAATGCTACGAGATTCAAAATAATGATTGCTGATTCCCGGTAATTGTTATGGCAGTTCTCGTTATAAGATGCGGGTGAGTATATGATAGGGTTTCAATGAATAAATATAATGATTTATCAGAGAGATTTAAGCCAAAAAGCAACGAGGTTGCTGGTACGTCTGCTGGTAATATGGTGGAATATAAAAGAATTCTCCGGTATCAAAAGGGTAATTGTATATATCAGGATTATAGTAAGGCTACTTCGAATGAAAAGTCGAAGTTGACTTGCTGGAGCTGTGACAAAATTGGCTACTTTGAAAAGGGATCGCAAAGTTATTTTTGCTAATAAATGCCAAAGGATCTGACGCGGCTACGTGTTAAACTTTTACTTAATTGCCGAGAGTTTCTTAGGTGCTTAACTATATGCATAAATCTTTTCTTCCGTAGATGAAGTGCGGTTGATTCATCCTCTCGGTTGAGGTGTTTTCAAGAATTCATGAAAGGTTTGAACGCAGATTGGAATCGTCAAGATACAAACGAGATTTAAGATGAAATCAAGTGGCAAGCTTGAAGAATTATTTAGTTTCATATGTTATAATCAATATTTTAATTCATTTTAATTGTCCAATGTTGATAGTCCTCAATTGATAGTCCACAGTTAGCAATTCAATAGTTCATATGTAGTTTAATATATAATATTCGAATTAATTAATACGTATCGTGACCCGTATTCGTCTCAGACTCGATCACAACTCAAACTGTATATATTATTGTAGAATCAACCTCAACCCTGTATAGCTAACTCCCGCATTACTGCATATAGAGTGTCTATGATTATTCCAAATAATATATATAAATGGGTCGATATGATATGTCAAAACCTTGTATACGTGTCCCGACATTTAAAGTGCGTAAAATAAATAACAGAATTTAAATGACGATAAATAAAATTGCGATAATTAAATTGCGATAAATAAACTGCGATAAATAAAATGTAATCAGTTAGCTAGGAACAGTTAGCGTGGATTCTTAACAAAATTTCTCATAGTTAATTTGTTTGTTTCTAACAAATTTTATTTTGTCCAATGTTTTCTTCATTATGCCACTTGTTGGATTATGATAAATCAAAATCCAAATATGAATTTGAATAAAAATGGTTATTCTGTGGTAAACGGATACACATATCGGTGGATGTAAGTAGGATAGTAAACGACTGTTGAATCAGCTTTGAAGAATGTACAGTGTAATTTATTAATGTGAAATCTGAATATTCCTCGGGTATTACCTACCCGTTAAAATATTTTCACGATTAACACTTTGTACGAAAGAATTTTTAATTACAATCTTTATGAAAACATATATACATATATATTTTCTTCAGATGTAATCATGGATTCATTGAGTTAATATGATATTAAACTCATTTGGTTTACCGTTAGAACTAGAATATATAATCTCTAAAACATTAGAGATTTCATAATCGCCATGTCGAACGAAGATAAATGATGTAAAATGATACGTAGAATGATGATTATGCTCGGGGTACATAATGAGATGTTGAGGCGTGTGATATTGAAACTTGGGTTGTTGGTGGTACTGGTATTGATGTTGGTGGTACTGTTGATGTTGCTGAAGCTGGTACTTTTTGTACCATATTCTCCGAATTGATTATTCGAGCGCGAAGTTCGTTGACTTATTACTCCAGGATGATTGTCGGTCGGAACGAGCGGATGAATAAGGTTTAGAATTGTGGATAGAATATAATCTTGTCAAGTTACCCTGGAAGATATGTTACGGGCGTGCATTATTGATTTCGGTGGTAGTTGGGATGAGCACTTGCCTTTAGTGAAATTCTCGTACAATAATAGTTATCACACTAGTATCGGGATGCCACCTTATGAGATGCTTTATGGGCGTAGGTGTCGAACTCCAATTTGTTGGGGTGAAGTGGGTCAAGGGGAAATCGGGAGTACCGATTTGGTTTTGGAGACGAATAACAAGATTGATATTATTCGGGATCATCTGAAAAAGGCTCAAGATAGACAAAAGTCGTATGCCGATAAACGTAGACGAACGATCGAATTTCAAGAAGGCGACATGGTAATGCTTAAGGTTTCGCCATGGAAGGGTATTATCCGATTTCAAAAACGGGGAAAGTTAGCTCCTCGATTTATTGGGCCATTCAAAGTTTTAGCTCGTGTTGGTGAAGTTGCATATCGATTGGAATTACCCGAAGAACTTGCGGGGATCCATAACACATTTCATGTTTCCCACCTCCGTAAGTGTCTTGCGGATGATTCTTCATGGATGCCATTAGACGAAATCGAGCTAAGCAATAAGTTGGAATATGTTGAAGAGCCGATTGCTATACTTGATGAGAAAGTGAAAATGTTGCGTAACAAGGAGGTGAGGACCTTTAAGGTTCAATGGCATCGTAGTAAAGGTTCCGAGTTTACATGTGAACCCGAGGAATTTGTGTTGGTTTATCTTCTCGCTTGCCATGTGCCTTGGATCGCGAGGACGCGCTCCGATGTGAGTGGGGGAGAGTTGTAAGACCCGAATATTTTTCCTTTTAAATATGTGTGAATTAGTTATTCAAGTTGTGGGGTTTACGTTGTATATAATTAAAAGACAAAAGAAGCTGAACTGGGCATTTGACGCGCCGCGCGGCCTTATGGCGCGCCGCGTCATTACGGGCTGACAGATTCTTCCCTCTTTTTAAATTAGATATTTTGGGGGCAATTTGGTAAAATCACTTTGGGGTCTGACTTTAAGGCCCCAAATCAGTTGTTGGAGTCTCCTTTACTCCATATTCACCCACCTTATCATCTTCCAATCAATTCTAGAGAGAGAGTTAGATTCTAGAGTGAGAGAGCTCAAATTAAGGAAGAAGAAGCTCGAATCGGGTCAAAGTGCAAGCACTAAAGTTGTTCATCTCCTCAATTGCTACGTTTTGATAGTTGTGGTAAGCCCTAAACCTAACTTCCTTGTATTAATTGTTTAAGAGTTAGGGTGATGAACACTAAGACCCATTTGTTAGTAAATTAGGTGTTTTGGGTGAATTTGGGTTATGTTGACTCAAAGATGACTAACTAGGGTTTTTTCAAGTATTAATTGTTGTTAATAAACCTTAATTAGTTAGTAATTGCTAGAACACCTATATTATATGTAAATGGGTGTTGTGTGATTTAGTGGATGACCCGAAATGGGTGTGTTGACCTTAAATGGGTCAAATGGGTCAAAATGGACCTAAGTTAGTAAATGTTTGTGATTAATGCATAAACCTAGTGTTAAAAGATGTTTTAAGACCTAACTTGGCTAATGTTAGGGTTTTGGCAAAAGAGGACCCAATTATGGGTTAGGTGTCCAAATGGGTCAAAATGACATAGTAGTGGTAAGTGTTGTGAGTTTGACCAACTTGAATGGTTGATTGATTGTATGTGCGTGATAATAGGTGCGTTACCTTGAAGATTCAAGCTTGATTTTATTGATTCACCGAAGGCGTAAGGTGAGTGGAATAATTATGCGTGTATGTATATAATGTATTTATTTGTGTAGAATGGATGTGGCATTGTCGCGTTGTTAAGACACCACGTTCTATGTAACGAGTAGTATTGTCGCGTTGTTTAAGACACTACTCATTGTTTGATTGACATGTGGCATTGTCGCGTTGTCTAAGGCAGCACATTGTCATGGGAGTGGATGTCGCGTTGTTTAAGACACCACTCATCGTTTTGATTGGCATGTGGATTCGTCGCATTGTTCAAGACGCCACATTGTCATGGGGGTGAGTGAGTCGCGTTGTTTAAGACATCACCCGGGGAATTAGTGATTACGCGTCGTTTAAGTAACACTAACGGATGTTATGAACTCCAACGGTCTTTTAAGTACCGTTCCCTTGCTCGATTGGTTAACCATGGTTATAAGAATGTTGTGTTAGCATATTTAATTATGAACTATATGCTATTGGCATTGCTAGCTCCTTATGAATTTGCGGTTATTGGTATATGCTTAATGTTTTGCATGGTTGTCGAATTGCTAGCTCGTGTGCGATAATGTGTAAGTGATGCAAGTAAGTAGATTATATATGTATGTGTATAATTATTGCATTCACTAAGCTTTGCTTACCCTCTCGTTGTTTACTATTTTTATAGGTTCGGTTGTGGACAAGGGTAAGGGCATTATCATGGAATAGAGATCCCGCTTTGTTGATTAGGGGACGCTTTTTGGAAGTATTAGTTCTTGGAGTTTGACCGAGACTTGGGTAGTTTAATCCCAAACGCCATGCTCGTAGTGTAGTTTGGTACTTAAACTTTTTGGCGGTCGAAACTCATATTTTGTATTAAACTCGTAAATCGGCCAATGTGGGCCCCATCATGTAAAACTTGTTTTTATGTTTGAATCGTGTTAGTTTTACATATTTGAAAATGTTGGTGAAAGCGTTCGGTCTAATTATGACGGGAAGTAGTCGATCTTTTTCGCGTTTAAAACTTTTTTGGACAGACCAGTTTGGCGCGCCGCGAGGCCATCTGGCGCGCCGCGCCACATGCTGAACAGGAAATAATTTTTTTTATTTCGTATTTTAACGCGGGTTGTTCGTGGTTTGGTTTGGGTTGTTACATTATTTGTCCCCAATCAGTGATATGTCGATTTCAATTCACAATACGAATCTATTATATTCAAAATAACTGTTAAAACACTTACTAAATCACACTATATAATTTACCATCTGTAATTGAGAGTTTGGAAAACAGAAAAATAAAAACCCAGTTCGTTATGCTCTGTACTTCATAATTTATTCAAAACATCGAAATCAAATCCCATTTCAAAATCCATAAATGCAAAGTTGTTGGAAATCTTCCACTTAAAATTTTTGTAAAGTTTCAAATCTCAATTTTATGTATCGAACTCAAATTTTCGAGTCAAAGTTATGTTTTCAAAAGTCAATATTTGTGTTCATCGTAAAATTTGATTTCTGTAGGTTGTTTCCAGTTAAATTGAGGATCCATATAGTTTCTAGGAATCATTTACAAACTATTTCATGTTGTAAGTTATATCTAAAATGTTTTTAATTTCAAAATCACCATATGAGTTGTCTTCGTGGTTTTTCAAACTGTCAATACCTCTGTTAATTTATTTTAAAATTATCTGATAATCCCAATCACTATGAATCGAGTTCTGTTTGTTTAAATATCCTAAAACCCACTTCTGTATTCGTGTTTTAACTAACCAAGGTGGTATGGGTCGATTACAGTTATAAGGAAGAAGATGAAACAGATTAGATAGATATATCAGATATATAAATATAAGTGGGGATTTTAAATTAGAAAAGCTTAAATGGTACGATGGTTAGGAGCTTGTGTGTGTAATCGAGAGGTCTCGAGTTCGAGTCCGGACGGCGGCTGTTATTTTTTTTAAAAGCTTATTTGATAAGGTAGCCTATTTTCTTTTATTTATTATTATTATTATTAATATTATTATTATTATTATTATTATTATTATTATTATTATTATTATTATTATTATTATTATTATTATTATTATTATCATTATTATTATTATTATTATTATTATTATTATTTGTATGAATGTTATTGTTATTGCTAGTATTAATGATTATTGTTATAATTATTATTATTACTAATTATCATTACTTAGTATTATTGTTATCATTATTACTAATAGTAATATATGTATTATTATTATTATAATTATGATCATTATTATTATCATTATTATGAACATAATACAAATTATTATAAATATTATTATTAGTATCATTTTACAAATTGTTAGTATTATTATTGTTATTATCGACAAAAGTATTAGTAATAACATCATTATTATTAGTATGGTTATTGTGATACCCCGTACAAAACCATCGTGTACGAATCATCAACAACAGGATCATTACAAGGTCAAATACTATATGCGGTTTCAAAATAAGTTTTACATTCATATTAAAAGGTGACGTCATAACCAACATCAAATGTTTAACAACCAAAAGTATGCTTCTACGAATAGCAAGCAATAATAGTACGTGACCCATAGGTCGTTACAAATACATCGTTTCAAAAGTAATATGGTTTGAATGCAAAATAAGCGTTTCATGCGGTGACATCTCTAACAAGCGCAGCGGGTGTCTACAAAGCATGACTAGTATAGCGGAAGCAAGCAAACCTTAAGCACCTGAGAAAAACATGCTTAAAAACGTCAACACAAATGTTGGTGAGCTATAGTTTAAGTATAACAGTAATGTAAGGTAGGCCACGAGATTTCAGTGCTTCAACAGCGTTTCAAAACAGTATGAAAAGTATATGTATAACCGTGGGCACTTGGTAACTAACTTAACGTTTATCACCCCCTAATAGTACACTTGGCGAGTGCGTATGTTTACGAAGTATTAAACACCCGTTAAATGCTAGCGCTACTAGCCCGAGTGGGGATGTCAAACCCTATGGATCCATATCTAAGATTCGCGTTCACCGGTTCAAAGACCAATGACTAAACGTTATCGAGCTAAGGGGAAAGTTTATGTCGTTGTATAACCCACACATATATAAAGTTTAAGTACTCATGCCTAGTATGTAAAACGTAAAATGCGCATGTATTCTCAGTTCTCAAAATAGTTAAAGTAAAAAGGGATGCTATAACTCACAGTGGAAAGTAATAAAAGTCGATACGCGGGAAAAGTAAGCAAGTGGTTGGTCCGAAAGGTCCTCAACCTAAGTAAAAAGTTACTAATTCAGTAATTTGTTCCCAAAGGTTTAAAAGTATGTAAATTAGGTCTTAAGTACCATCATCATTCATCATTAAACAAAAAGTGTAAAGTAAGTTTTAAGTCAAGACTAGGGTTTGAAATAAAGGCTGACTTTGTTCAGTCGCCACGACCTCTATACAAACTGAAATGAAGTGAGACCAGTGGCCATGGCTTCGTATATGAGTCCCCTAGAGGCTGACCAATTTCCAGAACCAAACTCTTCTTCATTTGACCGTGGTGACGGTTTAAGTGCGAGTAGGTCAGAAATTTCAGCACAACGTTAATAGGGTGTAGTGACTTTCGGGAGGCCATAGATCCTAAACCGTAACTCGGATTAAGACGAGGTCTAAACGTAAAATCATATATTCGAACCGAAATAACTGAAAATAAACTTTACAGTAGCCCAGGTAGTCTGATCAGTTCCATAAACAGTAAGTAAGGGTGTTCCAGTGGGTTCTTGGTGCTCGATGCTCATCACGGTTCTCATCCTTGATGCGTATAGCTTCAAGTGTACAACTCGTTAATGTGTTTGCATCATCTTAGCCAAGTTTTGACCATCATAACACTTGTGTAGGTCTAAGATAATTTGCACAACTCACTTAAGAGTTGTATGTAGTTTGATGAACCAAAGTTACATCAAGATCTTAGATCCGACACATACAAGAGTTACAAAAGTAATATTAAGCTACAAACTTGAAAGTAAACTAAATAATCAAGATCTTAAGTTGTAGAACTTAGATCGTAGCTAGATCTTAAAGATCCTAGACTAGAAAGTCTAGATCTAGTGTTCTTAAGTTAGATCCTAAGTTACAAAACTTGGATCTACACTTTAATGAAACCATAAGTTATGAAACTTAGATTTTCAACTTGAAAAATGTATGTAAGCTTGTAAGCTCTTATTTACAACAAAATTAGAAGACCATAAGCTATACAAACTTAGATCCAACATAAGTATATGAAGTTATAACTAGAAAGTTACACTTCCATGTTCTTGAACTTATAAAGTAAACTTTTAGTTTCAAGAAATATGAGATCAAGATTAACTAGTAATACTTGACCAAATTAATAACATCACAACTTTAAATAAATGAAATGAAGAAATAAACTAAATCCACAAGTAATAAGTTCATGGTTGTTCATACTTTAAAGATTCAAGCCAAGGCTTTGATCTTTAGGAAAGTAAACCTTAAGTTTACAAACATGAACACAAGTATGATTTTAAAACTCATGAACTTTCTTTTTAACAAGTTTTATGGAAGAATCAAAATATAAACTTGATTCTCCTTGGTTCTTGTATGTTCTTGTATAAACAAGATGACATGAAGAATAAACTAGAAAGTTTGATTCTTAACAACAACAAACTACAAGTAATTAAACAACAACAAAGAACAAGTAATGATGATGATTAGGTATGTTTATATTTCGGTTTTAGACAAGAAGAAGAAGAGGAAATGAAGCCTTGTTACTTACAATATTTGAGAGAAAAATGAGAGAAAAAGAATGCAAGTAAGTTGTGTGTGTGAAGGATGAAGTGAAATGAGAGAATACTAGTAGATATGTATCAAAAAAAAAATATTTGAATCCCCCTTTTACCCATTAATGGCCGATGGCTTTCCAAGCACCAAAGGGGAAAGTCACAAGCTAATCTTTCAAACATGGGGAGGTGGTGAGAGCTCAAATTAGTATTAAAGTTAAATGGTTATGGGAACAAGGTGTAAATATGCAAGTAACAAGATTCCTCATGAACTAACTAATCTAGTTTCATATTAATGTAATACTTGCATGATCATGGGCTAACTAGTCCATTAAAAGAGTAGGGTGGGCTTCCAAGTCCATGTACATGAGTCCATTAATAAAAGCCCAAGTCTAAGTAAGTAAGCAACAATTAATTAAATAAAGCCCAAGTAATTAACTAGTAACCTTAGTTAATTAAAAATAATTAATAATAAATAATCATGAATGTAAATAATATTCAAAAATATTATTCGTGTAAAGTACGTGTGTCACAAAGATAAATCAGGCATGTAAAGTTAAATACGGTAACAAGTAACACGTATAAGAACACGTTTACTAAAACGCAAGCATTAATAATAAATTATTAATAATTAAACGTTGGAAAATCCAGGGTCGTTACAGTTATAATTAAACTTATTATCATAAATAACAAAATAGATATTTTTATAATTATAATTATTATTAAATTAAGTATCATTATCAAAAATTAATATTTTCATGACCATTATTATTAAATTATTCATTTTATTAAAAACTACTGATATTATCATTATTATGAGATTAATTATTGAAAACTATCATTAATATATTTATTAATAGAATTATAAATAATATTATCATTTTTATTATTATTATTAGTATAAACACTATTATTATTTCAATATTTCACCTTAGAATTACTAAGGTACTGTTTTAACTAACAAGTAATATATATATATATATATATATATATATATATATATATATATATATATATATACTACAATAACGAAACTTAATATTTTTATATAAAATGAATATAAGTTATTAATATAAAAATTATATCACTAATAATAATATAAATATTTGTTCGATTGCAAATATAGGTATTAATATATATATGAATGATATAGGTTCGGTTCGTGAATCCGAGGCCAATCTTGCGTTGTTCAATACCGTCATATGTATTTTTACTACAAAATACAATATTGTGAGTTTCATTATTCCCTTTTTAAATGCTTTTGCAATATATATATTTTCGGGACTGAGAATACATGCGCTGTTTTTAAAGATGTTTTATTAAATGCTTTTGAGATATATTTTGAACTGAGAATACATGAACTGCTTTTATAAATGTTTGACGAAATAGACACAAATACTTGAACTACATTCTATGATAGAATTATTTGGATTCAGAGTTTCGATTTCTATAAAGATTGTATTATCGACCATCGGTGAGATGATTTTGTCATTGCACGCACGCATTAGCTCCCGAAATGGTTCGATTTTGTAGTTAGTAACGGAGAGATGATTTTGCATTGCACGCACGCATTAGCTCCCGTTTTAGCTACCATCGGCGAGATGATTTTGCATTGCACGCACGCATTAGCTCCCGAAGTATTGTATTGTATTGTATTCGATTTTGTAGTTAGTAACGCAGAGATGATTTTGTCATTGAACGCACGCATTAGCTCCCGTTTTAGCTACCCTCGGAGAGATGATTTTGCATTGCACGCACGCATTAGCTCCCGTTGTAAAAATTATATTGTATTAACTACCACGGTGAGATGATTTTGCATTGCACGCACGCATTAGCTACCGTTGGTGAGTTGTTTGAAAGGTTCCGGTGTTCTTCATATGAATGATTTTACAACAGGAGTAGACCTGCACAGATTGTTTTCTAAATATGAGTATCTTGTGGTCTATTATACTATTGGAAATGATTATTTATGTTAAACTAATGAACTCACCAACCTTTTGGTTGACACTTTTAAGCATGTTTATTCTTAGGTATTAAAGAAATCTTTCGCTGTGCATTAGCTCATTTTAAGTATATTACTTGAAGTCAATCATGGTATATTTCGAAAGATGTTGCATTCGAGTCGTTGAGTTCATCAAGATTATTACTAAGTCAATTATAGTTAGATATATTATGAAATGGTATGCATGCCGTCAACTTTCGATGTAAAGAAAGTTTGTCTTTTAAAAACGAATGCAATGTTTGTAAAATGTATCAAATAGAGGTCAAATACCTCGCAATGTAATCAACTGTTGTGAATCATTTATAATGTATATGAACGGGTCCTTTCAAATGTCGTTGCATATGCCTTGAGTATGGAGGAAAAGGCAAAACCTCTCCGAGTCAGAGCGTTGAACATGACTGTCCGAACGAACATTACTTCTCAGATATGTGATGCACAACTAGAGGCATTGAAAGAAGAGAACGTTACTACTGAGTCCCTTAGAGGAATGGACAAGAAGTTTGTCATTCGAGAAGATGGAACCCAATACTTCATAGATAGAATTTGGGTACCGAGATTTAGCGGACCAACGGTTTTATATTACTATTTAGCAGGGGCTCTCGCTATAATTCGCATACTTGCTTATTCTATCATGAGCAAGTGGTAAGTACAACCTTTGATCGTATTTTTTTTTATATTTGCCAAAAACGTAGGATAAAAATATCGTTTAAAGTTAACCATGTAGCAAGTAAGCGGGGTTTCAAGATAATTTACAATGGTTTATAATATCTAATAGAAAATAGTAAATTAACTAATTAAGTGAAGTTGTGGATGCAATATTCAAAGCTGATGGTAGATCATGGAAGAAGTGCCACTAACTGAGATGAACTCTAATACCCAACTACTTGATTTGTCACTAAGGATTAGGTTCTGAAGATTCTAGCCATATCAAAATGTTACTCCCAATGCTAATTTTATCTGCTTGAAACGAAATTTTAGATTGAATCCTAGGTTGATGAATAAAGTGACATATCTTAGAATGGTTCTGTTTTTTTTTTTTAATCTTAGACGGTTTCATTTCTACTGAGATTTTCACTTAATTGTTTCAAAAACATGTGTATCGGCAGGGACAAGTTAGCCCTGTGTTGACTTTGTTAACCCATCCAGCGGTCCCTGGTAGCCCACTGGAGCCTGGCGAAACACCATCACCCATTTCCCCACAGCAAGCCAGGCCCGATAAACGAACCTGCATTGTCATTGTTTCAATCTTCGCATGCGTGGGACCAAGGGATCATTTGGGCCCGGTAAGAATGGTTTTTGATCCAATTATTTGGAAAATCCTCACCTAGTGGGAATCGAACCCTCACCTCCCCTAAGGGAGAGTGAGTCATTCACCACTAGGCTATTGGCCCATTCTTAGATCTCCACTTAATGTCGGGCTACGCTTAAACATTAACAGATGTCGTCCTTTTTTATTTTTGCAGCCCTGTAAAAAAACACAATAAATTTAATAGTGAGTTGTTTACATTACTATTTTTATATAATATAATTAATAAATAATAATATTTCAACATAAATTATACCTTCCGCTTCTTTGGTCTAGGGTTAGGAACCGAAGGGGCCGAGTCACTTGCCTCGTCATCTCCGAGGGCTGTCTCTTTGCTTGTCATCTCCAGGGCTCGTGACAATATCATCATCTCTGGAGCCTTTGACTTTTTCATTATCTTCGGGACCTTTGACTTTATCATCATCTCCGAGTCATCTCTTAGACCTTTAGCTTGCATATTCTATCACGAGCAAGTGGTAAGTACAACCTTTGATAGTATTTTTTATTTTTATTTTACATTTGCCAATAACGTAAGATAAAAATATCGTCTAAAGTTAACCCTGTAGCAAGTAAGCGGGGTTTCAAGATAATTTACAATGGTTTATAATATCTAATAGAAAATAGTAAATTAACTAAGTGAAGTTATGGATGCAACATTTAGAGCTGATGGTAGATCATGGACGAAGTGCCACTGGGATGAAATCTAATACCTAACTACTTGATTTGTGACTAAGGATTAGGTTTGAAGATTATAGCCATATCAATATGTTCACTCCCAATGCTAATTTCATGTGCTTGAAACGAACTTTTGGATTGAATCATACGCTCATGAATAAAGTGACATATCCTATAATGGTTCTGTTTTTTTTTTTAATCTTAGACGGTTTCACTTCTACTGAGATCTCCCCTTAATGTCGAGCTATGCTTAAACATTAACAGATGTCGTCCTTTTTTTTTTTTTGCAGCCCTGTAAAAAAACACAATAAATTTAATAACGAGTTGTTTACATTATTATTTTTATATAATATAATTAATAAATAATATTTCAACATAAATTATACCTTCCGCTTCTTTGGTCTAGGGTTAGGAACCGAAGAGGCTGAGTCTCTTTGCTTGTCAACTCCGGGGCCCGTGACTCTAGCATCATCTCTGGGGCCTTTGACTTTATCATCATCTCCGGAACCTTTGACTTTATCATCATCTCCGGGGCATGTGACGTTTTCATCATCTCTGGGGCCTTTAGCTTTATCATCATCTCCGTGGCCTGTGACTTTTTCATCATCTCTGTGGCCTGTGACTTTTTCATCATCTCCGTGGCCTTTGACTTCTTTAAAGGAAGATTCGACTTTTTTAAAGGAAGATCCACCCTTACTTATTCCTCCAGTAGTTTTTACATCCTCAAATTTCTTGTTATTCTATAACTAACACAACAACAACAAAATAAAAAGAATTCACAAAATAAAAAATATAATTAATATGACTTGTTTACTTTGTTTTTACAGATAATATAGTTCAACAAAATTATTCTTCTTTTTCAACAACACTAATAATTAATGTGTTTTTTACTTTATTTTTTTTAAAAAATATTAAAACAAAACTATACCTTCCTATCATAAGGAGTTGCTCCAAATCCGACCCCTAATGGAATAACCGTGTTAACACAAAGAGAGGTCATCATGTTGTTGATGTTCTTAATCTTGTTGTGAAACTTCAAAGAAGCTCTTCTTAGCGTTTAAATTCAAATTTGGCAGTAGTAGTAACATTTGTGTTAAACTCACCATCATGCGTGCGTGCGGATAGATATAATGAAACATAAGTATAGATGGTCAGATAGTAATCTACATGAACCAAAATGGTGTTCTTCGTTTTGTACATTTTTTGATAAAAGGTAAGCCTATGTGTATGTGTTTACATATAAAGAATATAAATAAACAATAGATTAACTAAACCAACAAATATTATTGCCATTTTTGAATAACATGATATGGATTTATCATCTTTTATACATAATTGGAAAGAACTATGATTATATAAAGTGTAACAAGATACTTCAAATCTATGATGAAACATGAGCTATGCTCATCATGACATACGCAAGAGAAAGATCTAAAGGTGAGACATGACATAATTCAAAATTCATGTTTTAAAGGTTAATTGATAGAGCTAACTTTGAATTAATAATTCCTCATCTTATTTTAAAAATTACCCTATGATGTTTATTTTAAGAGGACTACTGTGTTCTGTTAATTACACTAGTTCTTATAAAAAAAACTACTCCCTCTTAAAACAACTATTATGGAGTGGTCAAATAATTATTATGAAGTAAAGTAATATATCTTTTGCACATTAATCATATTTTTAAAATTGATTTCTCGTAACTGCATATGAAGACATGACTACTACTGGTGATGTAATCATTCTTGATATTGCTATAAGTGTTGATGACCAAACTACTGTTGGTGATGTAGTTGCTAAAATGGTCATTGATCCGATTGATGCTGGTGGTAATCTTGAAACTGGTTCTTTGGGTGACTCTATGGAAACTGTTGATCAACCTACTGCTGTCAATGTACTTAATTCTGATGATATGGTTTATGATACCATTCTCCCAAATGATGGTAATATGATTATCTCTGATGTGGCCCTTGATGCTGGTACCCAGGGTGAAAGTGTGGATGTTGGTAGCAACAAAGCTGATAATGTTGAATCTACTAAGGGTGCTGATACTCAAAACATGCCCACAGTAGATGATCCAGATGAGGTTGTCCCCAAGTTTGTCTATAAGGGGGTAACTATTGCTCCACAGATTGCTATACTGGTTGACCAGCTAACCATTGATCCCAGAATGCACTGGTTGAAGCCAGCAAACTAGCAAACTACCAGAGGAGGAGATTGAGGAGATTGAGCTGTTTCAATAGCTAGATGAACTAGCTTGAGATGAAGTGTTTGAGAGGTTGACCACACTTGAAAATATAAATGAGCAGCCATACTACGACTATTTTGATATGCGTCGTGCTGACTCTCCATGTCCTGGTCATTGGAAGCCTCTTAAATTTCAGCTGGATCCAAATACTGGTAAGGTCACTATTAATGATGTTCCTGATTCGCCAGTACCTTCTGATTCATCAGCTTCTTCCTCATCATCTTCTGATGGTGATGCTTACCAAGGTACCGGTAAGGACGAGCTAGTAGTTTCTGATAATGCTAATGGTTCCAAAGACAAACCAGTGGATCTTGATGATGCTGTTGATTCACTTGACAAGGATAACAGTGGTTCTAAGCTTTCGGGCGAAGGTAAAAATGATGGTGATCATGGTGATGAGTCTGATGATGACCTTCCACCTCCACCATCCCACAATGCTATTCCAATTCAAGTTTCCTATCCTGCCACCCAACAATTTGGATGTTGCAGAAATGCAAGGGTTGTCTACCCTTGATGTCTACAGTGTTGTTGCTAAAATTACACCATTAGTGCAACAAACCATTGAGAAGATTGTTGTCCACTCTGTGGGCAAAGCACTCAAGCTTGCTGATCAAGCCACCACATCTGATGTTGAGGGTAGACTGCGTCAGATCAGATCACTGCCTTCACTGACCTTGCAGTTGCTGATATCCAACGTCATCATGAACAACACCTTCACTGACCTTGTAGACCTTGCAGTTGCTATTATTTTTAAATTTAGTGACTATTATGATTACTTACTTAACAATTCCAAATGATTTATTTGTAACTACATATACGTAGGAATGAAGAACAAAATGATGATGCCAATGACGTCTTCAACACTGACCCGATTGAAACTGAAAATCGTGGTGAACATTTTGAAGTCGGTCAAGGTGAACGTGAAGAGCATGAAGAAAATCAGCAAACTGAACATCAAGAAGGTTTATTTTCTATACTCCCATGAATCTTTCATTTGTTTTTTTTTTTTATTTCATATATTCTAACTTTCATTATGACTGTTGTGATACACTAACAGATTTTTATGAGGAATATGAACTTGTCAGCAAAGAGGACGAAATTAATTAGCAAACTGAACTTAAAGATGGTTAATTTGCTCAAATAACACAAATCTTTCTTTGCTTTTCTAATTCTTATATTATAACTTCTATTATGACCTTTTGATGACCTAACTGAATCTCATGACGATTATTGACTTTTCGACGATTATCGACTTTTATATTTCTTATATTATAATTTTCTTTGCTTATATGCACTGTTTGTTTGATTTAATTAATTGGAATTTTTGGTTGTTTATTTCTTTTAGGACATATAAAATCTAAACCATGGTATTTTTTTTACATGCAGAAGATGGCATAAAAAGCAGACCAGTCACACGCCCAACAAAAATGCTGGCGGTTTGGGGAAAGAAGCCAGAATTCGAACCAATATTAATTTAATTCTCTCGGGCAACCTGTTGGTAAATATACTATTGAACTCTCCCATTTCATGGGAACCGTTGCAAGGAGTGGCACTTATTGCCGAAAATACAAGAAATGGAATAAACTAGATTCTAATAAAGAAAAGGCTGCTGAAAAAAAGGAGTTGCTTGACTTAGTAAAGGTACACATTCATAATTATGTATTTTTACTATTAGTGCATTTAATTGCTCAAGTTACATGTTATTATTGTATGTAAGCGAAATTCGATTTTCCTGAAATTGGTGAACGATGGATCATGAGATCTTTAGGGAGGAAGGTAAATAATTAGAGGGTACGATTAAAACCTTACAACTATGATGCATCTAAATCACTCAAGGAACAGTATAAATCCAGGCCTTTACAAGTCGAAAAAGGACATCGGAAGAAACTTGTAAAGTACTGGAATAAAGAAGAATCAAGAAGAATAAAAGGTATGCAATTGTTATCTTGCCACAACATAGAATATTAATATATATTTTATGCGACATCAATTTCCTACCTCTAAGCTGTTGGTAAAAAAACAAATCGAACCGGGCGCAAAAGAAGATGAATCAACTGACTCGAAAAAAGAGTTCTGCTCGTATTTGAAAAGAGCTAAAGGTAACTAATTAAAGGGTAAAATGTTATTATAATAAATTGTAGATATCATTTATTGTTAAAACCCATTTTAATTTGATTGAAACACTAAAAAAAAGGGTCAAGAACCAAGTCGTTTTGAAATGTTTGAAAAGTGTTCCTCTATAGGCGGAAATACAAATTGCTTAGAAGCTAAACACGCCACTGTAAGTAATATTTTTACTAGTATAAATTTTTTGACAAAATGGGATAAAGATATATCCCATGACAGAATGAATTGTTCACGTGTAACATTCCTATTATGATGATGATATCACTGATTTAACATGTCAATTATGTCTTACGATGTTTATATGGTTGATACACGAACAAATGACTGAACTTAGCAAGCAAATTCAACCTGGTACAAACGATGAAAATGGGCCATATGACATCTATTCAAAGGACATGGGAAACGACAATATGGTGATGCGGACTTGTACAACTTAGGTGTTAGGCTGCTGATATTTCGGGTGTAACACCCAGTCGTGAACCTTTCCAACGAAAGAATATATTGTTAAAGGTGGAACTAGCGAAAAAAATCGGTCCAACGCGCAGTTAAAGACGACATCAGGAAAAAAGAATCGGTCTAACAATGATTCCACTGTTTCCCCGATTACTTCACCACCAACTCCCGTTGCACCTCCACATGTACGGCTATGTTTATATTTAAATAAACTTGGTCTTCTTAATGTTAACAAATATAGTTGAATTATTAGTTGCTAAAAACGAAATTCAGGTTGAGTCTGAAGTATTTTTGAAGAGCATTTTTAACACATTAGAGAAAGTAGCAAGAGGATGGGTTCTGAGTTTAGATCCAACAGAGGTGGTGGGAGGGAATCAGATTGGTAAAAAATAATGTTCAGTTAATGTACATGTGGCAATTAAACCAGATGAAGAACTGGTTAAGCAGTATGCACAAATGGAGACCATTGGCGATGTTGTAGGTGCGCCTATTGCATGGCCAATTACTTATGTCGAGGTACGTGCTTCATAAATTGTACTTTGTTATATTAGTTATATTTACGTGAAGGTTTGATGCTAACATATGAATTATTTTGTTTATAGGTAGTGCCTCTGGATTAAAAAGATAACTTCATGATCTGTGATCTGTGTCCTAGAATTCATGTTTTTGCTGCTTTATTATTATCACCAAATGTTACGAGACTTTTATATTTCATTTTTGTAACAATGTTTAATGCCAGATGAAAGATGAAACATATCTGAGTTTGATATTAAATAAAATATCAGTGTTGTTGGATGTCAATTTCATTTTTAGAATTTGTTTGTTATATTTGTAATATTTGTAATATTAACATCATGGCGATGACATTTTAATATATTATGATCAAGGTTTAAAAAAACGGAAACGCGCCTCGAGGCGTTTCCCATCTTTAAGGCGAGGCGTACGCCTCGAGGCGAACCGAGGCGTACGTTCGAGGCGGAGTTTAAAATATATGTAAAAAATTATAAGTTCATTATACTATATATAAATATAAATATAAATATAAATATAAATATAAATATATAAATAAATATTCTAATTTATTTAAATAAAATATTTATAAGTGGAAGGGTTAAGTTGTATTTGTTGAATATTTAATAATGAGGTTGAAATGCAAATTAAACTTGAGGGGTTAAAATGTATGACAATAAAAATTTAAGGGAGGTTTTATGCAAGTTGAGTGACAATAAAAAGGGAATGAAACCCTAAATTAACTCGGCCGCTACTTGTCTTTTATTTTCACGAGGTTCATCTTCATCTTTCATCTGTATCTCTTCAATAACTTCTCTATACGTCCTTCTTCATCTCCACTGCAACTTCTTCGACGTTTTAACCCGGTAAGTACAGTCATAGATCTATCTATTCAGCTCATCCTGATCTTCCATTTTCCCGCTATTTTTCATGAGGCGTACGTTTTTTTTGTAACCAGTGAGGCGTAAAAAATTGCACCGCCTCTCTCATTTGAGGCGTACATTTTAATTAGACTTTGAGGCGTATGTTTTGAAATGGAAAAATCGAAAAACACACTGAGGCGCGCCTCGAGGCGTACGCCTCGAACATTTTTTAAAACCATGATTATGATCATAAAAACTGATATGCAGAACCCTAAAAATCGATTTCATAATCTTAGTTGAGATTTAAGGACCCTTTTAAAGGATCCTAATATACGTTTTTAGGACCAATTCGTTTTGTAAATATTTATATTATAGGACCTGAAAAGGGTTTTATAATCTAAGTTGAGATATTAGGGCATTTTTAATGGATCCTAATATGTGTCTTTTAGGACTAATGTAAATAATTATATTACAAGACCTTAAAAAGAGTATCATCATTTTGGTTAGTATATTAGGGCCCTAATTAACAGTCCTAATATGAGTTTTTTAGGACCCATTTTTGTTGTAATTATCTATGTCATAAGACTCTAGAAAAAAGTTCGATAAACATATTAGAGATAATAAAACCCTTTTTAAGGGTTTTATAATATGTGTTTAAGGACCCTTTTCATGTTCTGGATGGTTACATTTTATGACCATTTAAAAAGGTTTCATAATCTAATTTGGGATATTAATACCCTTTTAAAAAGGTCTTAATACATTATTACGACCATATTCGTGTTGTCATTAAATATATTATTAAGACCTTATTGCATTGGTTTCACAAACTTATTTCGAGTAATAAGACTATTTTTAAGGATCCTAATATGTTTTTTAAGACCCGAATTATGTGTCCTTATATGTTTTTAAGATATTAGCACTCACATTATATGACCTTATTATAAGGTCCTTATATATTTACGGAACCCTTTTTAAGGTTTCTCGTAAACCTTTTAGGATCCTCTGTAGTCTTATCATAAAAACCTATAAATAAGATCCCAAAAAAGTTTAAGGACCCCAAAACCTTTTGTGACGCACCCCTGGGAGGACCCTTTTAATAAGGGTCCTATCAGCTCAAAGATCCTATAAAGTCACATTATAAGACGTTTTTAGGGGTAATAAAAGGCCTTTTTTCTTGTAGTGTATCTACGGTTATATGCTACAAACAACATAAATATAACCATTAATAGATGTTACTTCTAAATCAAAATTTGAGTTAGAAAAACATTAGATTGTTAATGTATGTAGATTTAAAAGCAAAAACAAAACTTATATAATTCACAATTACATGATAGTTAATATTTTAAGTTTTCAAACACTAAAATATTCCATTTTCATCAGTTGAATTTGAAAAAGTCACACACACACACACACACACACATATATACACCCTGATATATTTAAAAAAAATGTTAATATCAAACAAAATTCAGTTTGAATACGATTTGCGTATTAACTGAATTCAAAAAATTCAGATTCAAAATTGAAAATAATGAAGTCAGTTTCGATTTTTATCGATCCAAAAACCGTTTATCAAAACTCGGTTTGGTTTTTATGGATTTGAATTTGATTCGGTATTCGATGTAAATGGTGTCAAAACAAATATTGAACACCCTTAGAGTCAATCCATTTTTTGTTTTGCTAGTTTTTGTCTTGGTGAATAGTGAGTTTTTGATATTATGACATATAGTACCTATCTTCTATCCATGAGACACCAATCTTGAATTCCAGAAAGAAAAAAAAACAACATGAAAATAAGTATTAGAGGATTTGAAAAAGTTTTGTTATTTACCTTTTCTAAAGCTCAGGAATACGTCATGATGATAGCTCTTGTGAAAGAATGATGTTGAATCAAACGCCATTGAAGATTTGCTATATGAATCGTAACATACCTCATCTTTAACTGTACAAATTAGCAGTGGAAAAGAATAAGAAAAGATTATATATAACCCAATCTATGTTTTGGATGGTAAGTATGGCAATATAAGTTCGATCATGGTATCAATGGATGGTAAGTATATGGAAATATAAGTTCTAATGTACTCGATCATAGTATCAATGGATGGCAAGTATGTGAATATAAGTTCTAGTGTACTGTATCATGAAGTAAAAAAAAGTAAAGGTCCAATATAAACGGGTCCAACGGATCGGGACCTAACAGATAATAATGGGTATTTTTATTTGGACAATTTTTTTTACTAATTGGACATTGTGCCAACAATCATTACCAAATTGTTAATGATTGTTTGCATTTGATTGATATGATTGATAGATAGATAGATGACATATTAATATATTAATATTAATATTAATATATGTAGTATAATAACAATAATGTAATAATTATAAAATTATAATTATTACTAGTATATAAATTTAAATAATAAAACTCACATTTGATTATTAATAAAAACTAATAATATATCACATGAAAAACTTTAATTAAATTTAGTACAACAATAAAACAATTAATCACTTATATCACCGCCAAAACTAGTTTTACGAGTGGTAAATTGGGTAAATTGTTGTAAGCGTGATATATAAATTGTTTTCCATGTAGCTGCAGAATCACTAATGTTGCTTTCATGCCAAAAAGGGGTAGTTGGAGGCATTGGGTAATCATCTTGTAATTCCACCGCGACAAAATGCATACCATTATTTACGTGGGCAATTGTAACAACTCTGTGATGTTGAAACTCTTCTGGACCATTCCATAATGGGAAAAATGTTGTACTTTCTCGCATGCTTAAACAGTGGAAGATTACTCCAAACTTATTGGCAATCAGTATACCCGTGTAGGGCATTTTCATCCAGTATCTTGGTGGACAAGGTGACCCAACAAATTCAAGAGATTCTAACAAGGAATCGGCTTCGATGTCAAACATGTTTTTGTAGATAGGAAAATTGTTGTATAGCTCTTCTTTCATTTGATATCGAATATTCTCATAATATTCTTCAAAAATTCCGAGAGAAACAGCTACTGCCCGGTATCCACAATTTCCATCACCGTGAACATCGCATATATTCCTAATGTAATTATGCAAACACTTTGGAATATCATCAAACATAGTATAACTCTTCATTCTTGGCGATTCGTTCGGAAGAAACATGTCTATCTCCGGTTCCTCGTTCAAGTCTACCTCTGGTTCCTCGTTCAAGTCTATGTCTGGTTCGTCGTTCAAGTCTATATCACATGAACTTTTTCTTGATGGATCCTTAGCCGAATATGCATTATTGGGCATGTCTGAACAACTGTATCTACGATATTCTTGTTTAACATGTTCGACACGTCTCTTTTGTTGCTTTTCCTTCGTACTTGGTCGCCCACGAGTATTTGTTTTAACTCGGGGTTCCTTTTCCTTCGTACTTGGTCGCCCACGAGTATTTGTTTTAACTCGGGGTTCCTTAGTGTCTGCTGTACCTGGAATGAATATATCTTTTAGCTTTCTTAACAAACTCTTTTTTGCAACTTTTGGCTGCTTGTTAAAGTATTCTTTAAAATGTTGAATTTCTTCATCACATCTAACATCGTCATCTCGTGCACATATTAACGGCGAAATATCTAGCTTCCTCCAAAAAATGTCAATAGAATCTAGGGGAATATATTTTTCTGCATTCAAACATAAAAAAAATATTATTTATCCTTTTTGTGCCGGTAACTCTACTTGAACCGGACCCTTCATATTCTCTGCCACGATCACACTTTAGTAAAACTTTTGTCATAACCCGACCTTAACCATAAGGACGAATACAATAACATATGATTTCATCGCGAGGTATTGACCTCTATATGCGACATTTTTCAAAAACTGCATTGGTTTTTACAATACAAACCATAGCTTTTATTACAAATACAAGGTTTAAACAACTTAATAATGATTATCGTTTAGCGATAATCTTAGATTTACAAACTTTACATGTGATAATAACAATACGACCTCCAACATATTTTACATTACAAATCCTCCGATATGCAGTTTTATTTTTGACACAAATATGCATACTCAAGATCTTGCTTAAATTCAACATGTTGCAACGGAAGCTTTTAGTTATCACCTGAGAATAAACATGCTTAAAACGTCAACATAAAGTTGGTGAGATATAGGTTTAATGCCGGCAGCGTTATAAATATAGACCACAAGATTTCATATATAAACGTTTTAATAAAAATATTCTAAGTTGTTGAGCACTTGATAACCATACTTAACATTTAATCAACGTCGCATATTCCCTTTATTATGAAATCTTACTACACCGTACCAAGTGTAGTTACCGAAACGAAGTACTGTGCAACCGTTGAATACTGGTCGTCCAGTCTGATTGGGGTTGTCAGGCCCGATAGATCTATCAACAGGATTCGCGTTTACAATACCTCATGTAAATAATAGTTACCAAGTTACAGGGAAGTATGCCAGTGGTACAACTCAACGTAGAATATATATTTTTAATCACTTGTGTCCATAACGTAAATCATAAAATGCATGTATTCTCATCCCGAAATATTTAGAGTTTAAAAGTGGGACTATATACTCACCTTTTCCTTGAAGGTATTTAACTCGACTTGGTCTCCGATAGATATCACGAACCTAACCATATATATAATATATCAACGTATTTTCTTTTCAAGTAATCGTTACATATATATATATATACTTATAATACTTTTAATATTTTCTTAGTCCGTAGTTAGCAGTCTGTTGTTAATGGTCCACAATTAGTTGCTCAATAAAATAAATAAAGACCCCATCGTATTCGTATTGATCAGAATTAATCTCGACCCATGGTACCATGTTGTCAAATGACGTGTTGCGTACATAAAGTACCGTGTTGTCAGATGACGTGTTGCGTACAATCATGAGGTCTTATGATTAATCTTCTCGTGTTGTTTACGGGTGGTCCTGGAATATATAAAATCAAATCATAAGTAAATATCTATTAAATATTATGTTAATTAGCCAAGATATGATTAATCCGATTTTATCATAATATGATATATTACAGGTTTTGAAGTGTTTTAAAAATCAAATTAGAAGGATCTATTTAGTTTGCGAACAGGTTTGAAATCATTCAAACTATGTTCTTGTTGTTAAAAATTTTATAACACAAAATAAGATAGCTATATAAATATGAATCGAATAAGATTATGAATAAGGTTACTACCTCAAGTTACTTGGATAAAGCTACTGGAAAAGATAGAAAATAATCTTGATCAAACTTTCTTATGATGATTATAGGTTGTTCATGAAGCTAGTTCTTCATGAGTATTTGCTGAGATTGTGAAGAACACTTAGAGTTCCTAAGAGTGTGTTTTTTTTTTTTGTTAGAGAAAGATGGTTGTAAGAATGAAATGAAAAACCAAGGTGATGGTGATACTTATAGGACAGTCTGGTTGTTGAGGGAACAAGGACAAATTATTGTGTTGAATTTTTGAGTAATAATGTATGCTAGCTTACAAATAAGATTCCCTCTTATCTAGGGCAGATCTAAAGCTGATAAGGATATTGATTTGATGTGTATTTACCAATAGTAAATACGTATGGATGATGAGTATGATACGGTAAAAGAAGCTCAAAATCGGGCTTTTATTTTGGGTCCAACCGGGCCAAAAATAAAATTTTAAGACATTTTTAATAAAGCAATGTCAGCTCGACCCCAGCCAGGGGCTCTGCCCCTTGAACCCCGCTAGGGGTTGCCACCCCTTGGACCCCGCTTATCGAGGGCGCTGCCCCCGAACCCCCGTCAAAGAACGTTATATATAGTTATCGTTTTGAAAACTTAAGTTAGTGGTCTCAAAGTATACTTATAACTCATTGTTGTTAGTTCACAATGAAATGTTAAACCATCCTTAAATCATGTTAAATGTGTATAGATATGTACATATACATAATCGTATAATTATCGTGTGTTATATAGTTCGTGATATCATCGGTCAAATTGGACGGTCAAACGTTGTGTAAAACTCTTTTCAAAAATATAAGTCTCAATAGTTTGGATTGCTTATCATGTTGGTAAGGTTTAATTTATGTAAATATTAATCTCATAAGTATAGAACGATCGGAAAATTCCGGGTCGTTACAGTACCTACCCGTTAAATAAATTTCGTCCCGAAATTTTAAAATTGTACCTATTTTGCGTTCTCGGGAAACAAATGTGGGTACTTTGGTTTCATCTGATCCTCTCGTTCCCAAGTAAACTCGGGACCCCTTCGAGCATTCCAACGAATCTTAACGATTGGTATGTTGCTCTGCTTGAGTTGTTTAACTTCACGGTCCATGATTTCGACTGGTTCTTCTATGAATTGTAGTTTCTCGTCGACTTGGATTTCTTCAAGAGGAATGGTGAGGTCTTACTTTGCAAGACACTTCTTAAGGTTTGAAACGTGAAATGTATTATGTACTCCGGCGAGTTGTTGTGGTAATTCGAGTCGATAAGCTACCGGTCCAATGCGTTCGATGATCTTGAACGGGCCTACATACCTTGGGTTCAGTTTACCTCTTTTTCCAAAACGTATTACACCTTTCCAAGGTGACACCTTTAACATAACCATGTCACCGATCTGAAACTCTAATGGTTTCCTTCGGACATCGGCGTAGCTCTTTTGGCGACTACGGGCTGTTTTCAATCTCTCCTTGATTTGTACTATCTTCTCAGTCGTTTCGTGTATGATCTCGGGACCAGTTAATTGTCGATCTCCTACTTCATTCCAACAGATAGGGGATCTACACTTCCTTCCATACAGTGCTTCGAATGGTGCAGCTTTAATGCTCGCATGATAACTGTTATTATACGAGAATTCTGCTAATGGTAGATATTTATCCCATCCGTTTCCAAAATCGATCACACATGCCCTGAGCTTGTCTTCAAGAGTCTGAATTGTTCTTTCACTCTGCCCGTCAGTTTGTGGATGATATGCGGTGCCCATATCCAAACGAGTTCCCAGGGCCTCCTGTAGTGATTGCCAAAACTTTGATGTAAATCTACTATCACGATCGGATATAATGGAAATAGGTATTCCATGCCTTGAAACAATTTCCTTTATGTATAATCGTAATAGTTTCTCCATTCTATCCGTTTCCTTTATAGGCAAGAAATGTGCAGATTTGGTGAGACGATCAACTATTACCCAAATGGTGTCATAACCCCAGGCAGTCTTAGGTAACTTTGTGATGAAATCCATGGTAATACCGTCCCATTTCCATTCTGGGATTTCTGGTTGTTGAAGTAATCCTGACGGCTTCTGGTGTTCTGCTTTGACTTTGGAACAAGTTAAACATTCCCCAACATATGTTGCAACGTCTGTCTTCAAATTAGGCCACCAATAATGCGTCTTAAGATCTTGATACATCTTTCCAACTCCAGAATGTATCGAGTATCTTGTCTTATGTGCCTCATTCAATATCAACTTCCTTAATCCACCCAACTTTGGTACCCAAATACGGTTTACAAAATATCGAATTCCATCTTCCCGTATAACGAGTTGTTTCCCATACTTCTTCATTATTTCATTTCCTATGTTTTCTTTAGTAAGAGCTTCTCGTTGAGCCTCTTTAATTTGTGAGTTGAGATTCATGCGAATTTTTATGTTCATTGCTCGTACTCGAATTGGTTCCCATTCCTTTCTGCTTAGAGCGTCGGCCACTACATTCGCTTTCCCAGGATGATAGCGAATCTCACAATCATAGTCGTTTATCAGCTCGACCCACCTACGCTGCCTCATGTTCAGCTGTTTCTGATCGAAGATATGTTGAAGGCTTTTATGATCGGTAAACACAGTGCATTTAACCCCATATAAGTAGTGTCTCCATATCTTCAATGCAAACACTACTGCTCCCAGTTCTAAATCATGCGTCGTATAATTCCGCTCATGAATCTTCAATTGTCGGGATGCGTATGCTATAACTTTCTTCCGTTGCATAAGGACGCAACCAAAACCTTGTCGCGAAGCGTCACAATATATCTCAAAATCATCGTTCCCTTCAGGTAACGATAAAATAGGTGCTGTAGTCAACTTCTTCTTCAGTAATTGAAATGCACTCTCCTGCTCAGAAGTCCATTCGTACTTCTTCCCTTTTTGTGTTAACGCTGTTAATGGTTTAGCTATTCGGGAAAAATCTTGAATAAACCTTCTATAATAACCAGCTAAACCCAAAAATTGGCGTATCTGCGTTGGTGTCTTAGGAGTCTCCCATTTTTCAATGGCCTCAATTTTAGCTGGGTCAACCTGAATTCCTTTGCTACTAACAACATGGCCAAGAAATTGCACTTCTTTCAACCAAAACGCACACTTAGAAAATTTGGCGTATAATTGTTCTTTTCTTAACAATTCTAATACCAATCTTAAATGCTGCTCATGCTCTTGCTCACTCTTGGAATAGATAAGAATATCGTCAATGAAAACGATAACAAACTTATCTAAATACGGACTACAAACTCGATTCATGAGGTCCATGAATACAGCTGGCGCATTCGTTAATCCAAACGGCATGACCAAAAATTCATAATGACCGTAGCGTGTCCGAAAAGAAGTTTTCGGAATATCTTCTTCTTTGACGCGTAGTTGATGATAGCCCGACCTTAGGTCGATTTTCGAGTAAACACATGATCCTTGCAATTGATCAAATAAGTCATCAATTCTCGGTAGTGGATACCGATTCTTGATAGTTAACTTATTTAATTCACGATAATCTATACACATTCGGAAAGATCCGTCTTTCTTCTTGACGAATAAAATCGGAGCTCCCCACGGTGAAGTGCTCGGTCGAATGAAACCACGGTCCAGTAATTTTTGTAACTGGCTTTGTAACTCTTTCATCTCAGATGGTGCAAGTCTATATGGAGCACGAGCCACTGGTGCAGCTCCCGGTACTAGATCTATTTGAAATTCTACAGATCTAAATGGAGGTAATCCTGGTAACTCTTCCGGAAATACTTCAGGAAAATCTCTTGCCACAGGCACGTCGTTGATGCTCTTCACTTTTTCCTTCGTTTCGACTTTATTAACATATGCTAAGATAGCATAGCACCCTTTCTTCAAGCACTTTTGAGCTTTCAAATAACTAATGAGTTTTAGCTTTGAGTTACCCTTCTCTCCATAAATCATTACTGGCGTTTTATCCTTACGAGGAATGCGAATTGCCTTCTTGGCGCACACAACTTCAGCTCCTATTTTGGACATCCAGTCCATGCCGACTATTACATCAAAACTTCCTAATTCTACGGGTATCAAATCAATCTTAAATGTTTCTCCGGCTAAATTTATTTTACAATCACGGCAAATTTTATCGGCTTTAATTAGTTTACCATTAGCTAACTTAATCATGTACTTAGCATCTAGAGGTAATGATGAACAATTCAATTTAGCGTAAAAGTCTCTACTCACGTAACTTCTATCGGCACCAGTATCAAATATAATAGATGCGGATAAGTTATTAATGGTAAACGTACCCGTAACAAGCTCCGGGTCTTCACACGCCTCTCTAGCATTAATAACAAATGCTCTTCCACGTGCAGATCCATTATTCTTCTCTGGATTCGGACACTGGCTCTTATAATGACCCTGTTTCCCACACCCATAACAAGTAACAGTGGCCAAGGCAGTTCTATTTGCATTGGTGGCAGGAGTCTTGGTACCGTTTGTATTTGTAGCAAGAACCCTACAATCTTCAGCAAGATGACCTTTTCGATTACAATTGTTGCACACCACATTACAATAACCAGAGTGATGTTTGTGGCATCTGTTACATAAAGGATTTCGTCCTTTGTAACCTGAGTTTGAACCGCTACCCGCACCTTGCGTGGTTTCTTATTTCTTATTGGATTGTTGATGATTACCTTCCCACTTTCTTTTGTTTCCCGATGTCTTGACATCGGTGTTCTTATCCAGAATAATCTGGTCCATCAATTCGTTCGCCATGGTGATAGCTTCATGAATAGTCTTGGGTTTGGATGCTGTAACATTTGCCTTGACCTTTTTAGGCAAACCGTCTTTGTACAGTTCAATCTTCCGTTCTTCGGTTGGTACCAATTCGGGACATAGCAAAGCTAATTCCATGAATCGCTGATTATAGTTGGTGAGTTCAGTACCAACAGCTTTCAGGCTTCGTAATTCAGCTTCCAACTTTCTAACCTCGTTCCTTGGACAATATTCGTTGATTAGCATTGTTTTGAATTCTTCCCAAGGAGTATCATAAGCTACATCTCCTCCTACGGCCTTCACATAGTTTTTCCACCACGTGAGTGCACTATCTTGTAGGGTGCACGATGCATACTTGGTCATGTCCTTCTCAATACAACCACTGATTTTAAACACAGACTCAATCTTTTCGATCCACCGGGTTAAACCGACCGGTCCTTCTGTTCCACTGAATGATGAGGGCTTGCAACCTTGAAAAGTTTTGTAAGTGCACCCCACACGAGGATTTGGGTTAACTGCAGCACCTCTTGCAACCTCGACCCATAACATTCTGTCGTTCACTCGCTGATTGATGAGTTCCTGAATTTCTTGTTCCGTCATTCGGTTCAATCGCGCCATAATCTTCAATAAGAATGAAAAAATAATTATTCACATGGAATATTATAGATGTAGTATGTATTTACAGTACATCGTAGCTTATTAATAATATGAACCAGTTATTATTATAAAAGCCTTTTCTTCTTATTAGCGTTTTATAATTATATCTAGGGTAGTACCTACCCGTTAAAGTTCATACTTAATAGCTTAGTACGAAAATCAATTACTACCACCCAAATAATACTTAACCATGGAAAATTATTGCATTTCACACTTCACTATTTTACATATGCTTATCTTACATCAAACATTAAGCAAACCACACTAGTAATATTATACAAAACATTATATAATCCCATGGTTTAAAACAACAGCGCATCATTTAACCCAAAGCGTTTGTGTTCAAAGAAATCGCTTAAAGGTTATCCTGGTTGTCTCCCTGCGTTTTGGCTGAGGAACCGAAGAACTGGATGTCGGGATAGAACTAATAGGAATAGCGGGAATAGGTGTGGAAGTATCTGGTGGAGTTGGTGCCACAACATCCTCTCTAGACTCGGGATTTAGATTTTCCATTTCAGTAGCCTTTCGTTTCTTTCCTCGTTCGAACTTGTCTTTCGTAATTTCCTGTATTTCTTCCTCCTCAGGATCACTTTCCGGTTCCTCTTCAATTGATTCATCCGGAACTTGTGAGTCTTCCCCAAAGGTGTCGTTTTCATCATCAGATAGATTAATGACTGGAACACCATGTGAAGAGTCTGGTTCGGAGTCGCTGAATGTGATAATAAGTTCTAAGCCAGACATCTATCACATAACAACTAGCACGTTAATACCACATAATATTTACATATTAATTTTTAACCAACAAGGATAAGCAATAGTTTTCGAAATCAAATACGGTCAAAGTCCAGACTCACTAATGTGTAGCGACCCCGACAAATCGTCAAGTGACGGCGTCGGCTACGTGGGTCCCATTACCTGATTATAAGTCTTTAAGATAACGTTTGACCAAAATATGTCGCCTTCATTTCAAAATAAAGATTGTTTCAAGTTTACAAGAATTGTTCAACCAAAAGTTAAGTTACAACGTCATAGATACGATTGAAATCTAGGCGACACGGTTTAAAGTAAAGTCAAAAGACGCTCCATGAAATGCATGTATACTCGACATCGGATGCAAGTATCAAATAGTAAGCGGAAGCATGTTTCACATATCGTGCAAGACCTGAGAAAAACATAGAAATCTGTCAACGAAAACGTTGGTGAAATCATAGGTTTAAGTAAGTAAGTACAAGTGAACCACAAGATTTGCATCAATGAAATAATAGTAATACATTCCAAAAGTTTGTTTCACGAGCACCCAATTATCAAAGCTTAACATTCCTTCCATTGTATACCCCATCACTTAGTGCTAGAACAAACACTGATTCTCGAAAATATATTTCATCCGTAGACGGTAGCGAACCGTCAAAGATGAGGGTTGTCAACCCATATGGCCATATAACATAAGTTCTCGCTTACACCCGGCAAGTGTAACTAATGATAATCGAATTGAGGATTTTTGTTCTAAACTCGTATGTAGAATGTTTGTTTTCCCGTTCTTGTGTTCACTTAGTTCAAAAGAATCGTTTATGTTTTCTCATCCCAATATAAGTTCAAAAAGAGTAAAAGTGGGACTATGATCTCACCTTGAGTGCAAGAGTTAATAAAGTACTTCAACAAGTAGACGCGTGCAAAGACAAAGCTAGTCTTGACCTAATCATATAGGTTGTATCAATAACGGTAAACACAAACGGTCAAAGATGTTCAATTAGTCCTATGGCTCGTTACGACTCGATTATGTAGCATGTGAATCAATTAGTCAAGTTTCATGCACGATACAAGTAACTAAGCATGTTAGAACGATCGTATAATTGTTTGGTTAAGTTTGACTAAAAGTCAAACTTGGTCAAAGTCAAAGTCAACGGGGTCGGATCGGGTGTCCGACAATTTTCTCATGATGAGAAATCATTTATGAGCAGAATGGCCAAGTTTCATGTTAATCGGAGTTACGGTTAAGCGGGAAACATTTTGTGAAAGGAAAAATAAAAACTAAAATGAGCTGGGCATATGCGCGGCGCGCAACGGGTTGCGCGGCGCGCACCCAAGTGTAAATCCTGGTCAGAACTTAACCACGAAGGCAAACATCTGGGATTTCTAATTTTGCGCGGCGCGCGGGTATATGCGCGGCGCGCAATACCTGGGAAACATGCAGTTTGCAGAAAAAGACCAAGTCACGAACCAAAACTCAAATTAACCTATTTTATGAACCGAAAACATCCAAAATGCATACTATATATCGTCGGAAAGGTAATTTGACAAGGAAAACAACTAAACACGTTTCATCAAACAAAAACATCAATTTCAATAACCGATTTCCCATCAAGTGATCATTAAGAATCCATTTTCAAAGTTTCAAGTTCATCAAATGCATTTTAAGTTTCGGGAATCCAATTCACACATGTGATATGCCGTTTCGAAGGTAATTAAGCATACGTTACAACTAATCACTAACAACTAACATTCCATGGCATTCAAGGATCAAAAGTTCATGTCAAGAACTATCAAACCCTAGTCAAACATCACAAAATCAATATTCATGTTTTTGAAGTTTTCTTAATCAACCTACGCATCAAAACGAAGCTAGTGATACTAGTAACACAATTAAAACATGCACTTTAACAATCTAACAACATTAACTCATCCAAAATCAAGGATTAAGCACACCCATTTCAAGTTCATGCTAGTTACTCCAAAAACAACAAATCGAGCAAACCAAACATATATTCATGTTAGACTCGAGCCATAGACACTAACTAACACCATTTCAAATCAAAAACACGAATTTAGAGAAATCTAGAGTTTTAGAAATGTTACCCAAACGAGATGAAGTTGGTATCAAATTGTAGAGGATGAAGAGAGGATTCCAAATATGTAATCGGATTTGTTGTGAGCTTCCAAGATTGAATTTAGATGATGAATGAATGGAATGGGTTTGTGTGTGTGTTCTTGAGATGGAGAGAAAAGGGATGAGGGAGATGATGGAATGGATGAAATGGGTTGACTAGTTGACCTAGTCAACTAGTTTGCCCATTTGGCAACTCCGGTCCCTCGAGTTTCAAAGCGGGTGCGGGATTTAACCGATCGAATATTTTTAAAACGCAAGTTAACGAGAGATGTTATAATTAAATGACGGAATTATTATGAACGTTAGTCAACGGAAACTACGAATTTAAATAACGAAAGGTATTATTTAAAAGAAAAAGACGGTGTTAAAAATAAATTTAACGGAAAAACGCGGGATGTTACATTATCCACAACTCAAAAGAAATTTCGTCCCGAAATTTAGTTGGAAGTAGTAGTCGATATCTCTTACTCAAGACTTTACGTTGTCAATGCTATGAATAAGTGAAAGTACGTTCTTGAGGGTTCTCATGAATTTGGATAGTCAGGGTTTTACGTTGCATTAAGGTTCGGTTTTTACGATCCCCAGTTTCAACTGGTTTTCCTATGAAGAGAAGTTTGTCATCGATAGTTGATGTATCCGGCAGGATTGCACGTTCCTGTTCCGCAGGACACGTTTCTAAGTTTGTTACACGAAATGTAGGGTAAACGGAAACTTAATTGAGTCGGAAGTTCTAAACGGTAGGGAGCGGTTCCAATACGCCCCAAGGTTTCAAAAGGGTTAACATGTCGCGGGTTTAACTTTCCCTGATTCCCGAAATGGATTACACCCTTCCAAGGTGCGGGTTCTCAATATTACGCGGTTACACACTGGGATTTGTGAGGTTCTCCTCTAAGTTTGGTATAACTCTTCTGGCGACAATGGGTTGTCTCGAGCCCTTCTCGGACTTGAACGATCTCAATTGTTGTTTCTTGATGGAGTTCAGATTTCGGTGGTTGATGCTTTGGTTAAATGAACAGGGGTATGACATTAGCGGTCATATAAGGTTTCGAAAAGTGCGCGTGAACACACGAGTGGTAACTACTGTTGTAAGAGTGATCTACTAAAGGTGACAATACGAGTTTGTGAGATGTCTTTCCAAGACGTAAATCGTTCGTTTGCTCGGTTCGTCAGTTTGTGGGTGGTACGCGGTACTCATGTCTACGCGGGTTCCCAAGGTTTCTTGTAAAACTAGAAGTGAAACGAGTATTTCGATACAGAATAATTGACAAAGATACACCGTGTTGGAATAGAATCTCTTAAGATACGTTTGAACAAGTTAGTTAGGGTTCGAAAAATGTTCGTTAGGACTATTCACCCTCGTGGCGAATACTTATGTAATATGAGGAGTTTCTCTATCCATGGAGAAATGTTACAAGGAGTTTCTTTAAACGGAAATGCGAACGGTAAAGATAGTAGTGAAATGAGGACTTAGAATAGGATGAGTTTACATCTCGAGGTTGCCATAACGTGCCTCTAGTTGTCAAAAGTTGAAGTCTGAAAGAGAAACGAGGTAGTACATGTAGTTGTATAGTTCGGGGTTGAATAATGGTTGGACGATTATCAGCAACGCAAGGGCGTTAAGTCAAAGAAGAGTGAAGTATCGTTGGATTGTGTGCTATCTTAAATTCCAGTAATATCAGACGGTGACGGTGAAATAACAGAGGTACGTAGTGTGGTACGTGATGACGAGAAGATTGATCGGATCCACAATTTAGTATTCGAATTCTTCGTGTAAAATAACGAATTTCCGTTCCGTTGATTTCGAGTCGAGGGAGTATGCCTTTCGGCGTCCGAGTAGAAATATTTCCATATTTGAGTCCCATCTGGTGTTGTACGAATTTAGCTAGAAATGTTGGTGTGAAGAATCACGCTCAAGGTTCGATCGCGGAGAGATTAAAGTCGTGTAATACGAGAAAAGTCAGAAATGAATCTTCGGTAACAACCGGTGAGATCTAAGATTTTTTTTTTACGAATACAAGTCTGAGTTGGGAGAGTTTCCTGATTACATGTGGCTTGATTTCGAGATTGATTGTAATTCCTTGACCATTAACTTCATGGTCTAGAAAATTGGACTTCGTTCAACAGAAATTCTCACTCGGAGAATTTGGTATAAAGTTGCTCTTTTCTCAAAAGTTCGAGCGTAAGATGGTGATGTTGTTCGTTTTCCTTCTTTACTTAAATAAGTTAAGATGTCATCTATAAATACGATAACAGATTAGTCTATATGAATTTGCATACGCGGTTCAAGAGGTTTATGGATACGGGCGAGCCCTAAATAAATCAAGCGGTACTAAGAGAGATTTACAACTAACGTTGCGAGTTCGGAAAGTGGCTTAGGAGACATCGTCTCACTTAACCCCCAATTGATGATAACCGGAACGGAGGTCGATTTGGAACATACGGGATTCGTGCAAATAATCATGAGGTCATGGATGCGAGGGAGAGGGTATCGGTTTCCAACCGAAAATTACTCAGTTCACAATAATCTATACAAGATGATGGGGAACATTTTTTTTTTTTTTTTTTTTTTTTTTTTTTTTTACGAATAGGTTCCGAGCTCCCTAGTTCTATAGGTGTCAAGTCAAAAGTCTTTACGTATTTCCTCCAATAAAATTTATAGGCACACAATATTTTTCCGTCGGTCACTTAAATCGTCTAAGTAGTATCTGGGGGAAAGAGGTGGAATATAAAGAGCATGAGTCAAATCCTTGGTTATAAAACGTCTAGCGGTAATCGAATCGAACAAGTATGAAATATACGGTTTGTTGTGAAGAAACGTACCCGTTACTAGTCCATCGTCGTTCCGGGCATCCTTGGTGTCGATGTCGAAGGTTCAACGGCGTGCGTTGGGGTTGATTTTCTTATTTGGGCACACATTCCTAAAATGACCCAGTTGGCCACATTCGAAGCAAGCACCCGTTCTGTGTGCGTTGGGCATCTTTCGAGCGACGGGTCCTTGGCGCCGGTGGCGAAACCTGCCACATCCTTCAAAGTGATGCTTGTGGCATTCGTCACAAAAAAGGCAGTTTTCCGGCATAGCCTTTCTTGTCGTTGGAGGTAAAAGGCTTCTTGGCGGGGTTGTTGTTATTGCTTGATTGAGAGGCTTCCCATGTTCTTTTGTTGTTACTCGGGTGGTTCTCGACCATTGGTGCCGGTGCTTCCATTTCATTCACCATTTCTAAGGCTTGGCGGGCCATTGTTAAAGCCTCTTGTAGGTTAGTGGGTTGAGATGTCATTACCTTGTGTTGAATGCTCTTAGGGAGGCCATCCATGTAAAGTTCGACTCTTAGGGATTCGGGAGTCATGAGAATTGGACACATCGAGACTAGTTCGGTAAACCGTTGATTATAAGCCTTGAGGTCATTTCCGGCCGTTTTTAAATTCTTTAGACCCTGTTCGAGCCTTCGAGTCTCGTCGCACGGGAAGTATTCGGTGATCATTCTTTCTCTTAATTCGGTCCAAGAGAGTGTGTGGGCTTCATCGCTTCCCACTAATTGTACATACGTGTTCCACCATGAGAGAGCAATACCGGTGAAAGTGAGGGTGGAAAACTTGACCTTATCTTGGTCTCGACAACCGCTTGTGTTAAAAACGGTCTCCATTTGTTCAAACCATCGGGTGAGAGTAACCGGTCCCCCGGTTCCATCGAAAGTGGGAGGATTGTACTTCATGAAGTTCTTGTAGGAGCAACCTTCGATTGAATTACCGGCTCCATGATTGTTGTTGTTAGAAAAGTGATCGGCCACGGCCGTACCCACGGCGGTGGTTATCATTCGTTGAAGAGCTTGTTCTAGAGTTTCGAGAGGAGTATTGTGTTGACCTTGGTGAGCCATTGTTCCTTCATGAGACAAGAATATCGTTGGTTAGTATTTTCAACAATACTAACCGTGGCATGGAATAAGGATAGAGAGAAAATTTTCCTTGACTCGCCTTAAATTCTCTATGTCATAATGTCGGAACGTCCATGTGAATCACCGTAATATAATCCCGGAAATTATATTACCCTGATTCTCATGTGCATTTAACATTACTTCATAAAGTCAAGGTGGCGCACCAACAAAATTTATCAACGTAAGATCAAGATCGAATACGAGTTAGATATGATAGAAGAGATCGAGTATAAATGCACAGTTAGTCAAATAATTCCTACTTCAGTCTATATGCCGGTTGTAGTCTAGATTCACCTATGTACCCTATGACTCGGGGTGAACACAAATGAACTCTAAATCCCTACAACCAAGGCTCTGATACCACCTGTAGCGACCCCGACAAATCGTCAAGTGACGGCGTCGGCTACGTGGGTCCCATTACCTGATTATAAGTCTTTAAGATAACGTTTGACCAAAATATGTCGCCTTCATTTCAAAATAAAGATTGTTTCAAGTTTACAAGAATTGTTCAACCAAAAGTTAAGTTACAACGTCATAGATACGATTGAAATCTAGGCGACACGGTTTAAAGTAAAGTCAAAAGACGCTCCATGAAATGCATGTATACTCGACATCGGATGCAAGTATCAAATAGTAAGCGGAAGCATGTTTCACATATCGTGCAAGACCTGAGAAAAACATAGAAATCTGTCAACGAAAACGTTGGTGAAATCATAGGTTTAAGTAAGTAAGTACAAGTGAACCACAAGATTTGCATCAATGAAATAATAGTAATACATTCCAAAAGTTTGTTTCACGAGCACCCAATTATCAAAGCTTAACATTCCTTCCATTGTATACCCCATCACTTAGTGCTAGAACAAACACTGATTCTCGAAAATATATTTCATCCGTAGACGGTAGCGAACCGTCAAAGATGAGGGTTGTCAACCCATATGGCCATATAACATAAGTTCTCGCTTACACCCGGCAAGTGTAACTAATGATAATCGAATTGAGGATTTTTGTTCTAAACTCGTATGTAGAATGTTTGTTTTCCCGTTCTTGTGTTCACTTAGTTCAAAAGAATCGTTTATGTTTTCTCATCCCAATATAAGTTCAAAAAGAGTAAAAGTGGGACTATGATCTCACCTTGAGTGCAAGAGTTAATAAAGTACTTCAACAAGTAGACGCGTGCAAAGACAAAGCTAGTCTTGACCTAATCATATAGGTTGTATCAATAACGGTAAACACAAACGGTTAAAGATGTTCAATTAGTCCTATGGCTCGTTACGACTCGATTATGTAGCATGTGAATCAATTAGTCAAGTTTCATGCACGATACAAGTAACTAAGCATGTTAGAACGATCGTATAATTGTTTGGTTAAGTTTGACTAAAAGTCAAACTTGGTCAAAGTCAAAGTCAACGGGGTCGGATCGGGTGTCCGACAATTTTCTCATGATGAGAAATCATTTATGAGCAGAATGGCCAAGTTTCATGTTAATCGGAGTTACGGTTAAGCGGGAAACATTTTGTGAAAGGAAAAATAAAAACTAAAATGAGCTGGGCATATGCGCTGCGCGCAACGGGTTGCGCGGCGCGCACCCAAGTGTAAATCCTGGTCAGAACTTAACCACGAAGGCAAACATCTGGGATTTCTAATTTTGCGCGGCGCGCGGGTATATGCGCGGCGCGCAATACCTGGGAAACATGCAGTTTGCAGAAAAAGACCAAGTCACGAACCAAAACTCAAATTAACCTATTTTATGAACCGAAAACATCCAAAATGCATACTATATATCGTCGGAAAGGTAATTTGACAAGGAAAACAACTAAACACGTTTCATCAAACAAAAACATCAATTTCAATAACCGATTTCCCGTCAAGTGATCATTAAGAATCCATTTTCAAAGTTTCAAGTTCATCAAATGCATTTTAAGTTTCGGGAATCCAATTCACACATGTGATATGCCGTTTCGAAGGTAATTAAGCATACGTTACAACTAATCACTAACAACTAACATTCCATGGCATTCAAGCATCAAAAGTTCATGTCAAGAACTATCAAACCCTAGTCAAACATCACAAAATCAATATTCATGTTTTTGAAGTTTTCTTAATCAACCTACGCATCAAAACGAAGCTAGTGATACTAGTAACACAATTAAAACATGCACTTTAACAATCTAACAACATTAACTCATCCAAAATCAAGGATTAAGCACACCCATTTCAAGTTCATGCTAGTTACTCCAAAAACAACAAATCGAGCAAACCAAACATATATTCATGTTAGACTCGAGCCATAGACACTAACTAACACCATTTCAAATCAAAAACACGAATTTAGAGAAATCTAGAGTTTTAGAAATGTTACCCAAACGAGATGAAGTTGGTATCAAATTGTAGAGGATGAAGAGAGGATTCCAAATATGTAATCGGATTTGTTGTGAGCTTCCAAGATTGAATTTAGATGATGAATGAATGGAATGGGTTTGTGTGTGTGTTCTTGAGATGGAGAGAAAAGGGATGAGGGAGATGATGGAATGGATGAAATGGGTTGACTAGTTGACCTAGTCAACTAGTTTGCCCATTTGGCAACTCCGGTCCCTCGAGTTTCAAAGCGGGTGCGGGATTTAACCGATCGAATATTTTTAAAACGCAAGTTAACGAGAGATGTTATAATTAAATGACGGAATTATTATGAAAGTTAGTCAACGGAAACTACGAATTTAAATAACGAAAGGTATTATTTAAAAGAAAAAGACGGTGTTAAAAATAAATTTAACGGAAAAACGCGGGATGTTACATAATGCATCCTAACAAACTCGATAAGACACACTAATGCAAATTCTCTGGTTCTCTAAGACCAACGCTCTGATACCACATGTCATAACCCGACCTTAACCATAAGGACAAATACAATAACATATGATTTTATCGCGAGGTATTGACCTCTATATGCGACATTTTTCAAAAACTGCATTCGTTTTTACAATACAAACCATAGCTTTTATTACAAATACAAGGTTTAAACAACTTAATAATGATTATCGTTTAGCGATAATCTTAGATTTACAAACTTTACATGTGATAATAACAATACGACCTCCAACATATTTTACATTACAAATCCTCCGATATGCAGTTTTATTTTTGACACAAATATGCATACTCAAGATCTTGCTTAAATTCAACATGTTGCAACGGAAGCTTTTAGTTATCACCTGAGAATAAACATGCTTAAAACGTCAACATAAAGTTGGTGAGATATAGGTTTAATGCCGGCAGCGTTATAAATATAGACCACAAGATTTCATATATAAACGTTTTAATAAAAATATTCTAAGTTGTTGAGCACTTGATAACCATACTTAACATTTAATCAACGTCGCATATTCCCTTTATTATGAAATCTTACTACACCGTACCAAGTGTAGTTACCAAAACGAAGTACTGTGCAACCGTTGAATACTGGTCGTCCAGTCCGATTGGGGTTGTCAGGCCCGATAGATCTATCAACAGGATTCGCGTTTACAATACCTCATGTAAATAATAGTTACCAAGTTACAGGGAAGTATGCCAGTGGTACAACTCAACGTAGAATATATATTTTTAATCACTTGTGTCCATAACGTAAATCATAAAATGTATGTATTCTCATCCCGAAATATTTAGAGTTTAAAAGTGGGACTATATACTCACCTTTTCCTTGAAGGTATTTAACTCGACTTGGTCTCCGATAGATATCACGAACCTAACCATATATATAATATATCAACATATTTTCTTTTCAAGTAATCGTTACATATATATATATACTTATAATACTTTTAATATTTTCTTAGTCCGTAGTTAGCAGTCTGTTGTTAATGGTCCACAATTAGTTGCTCAATAAAATAAATAAAAACCCCATCGTATTCGTATTGATCAGAATTAATCTCGACCCATGGTACCATGTTGTCAAATGACGTGTTGCGTACATAAAGTACCGTGTTGTCAGATGACGTGTTGCGTACAATCATGAGGTCTTATGATTAATCTTCTCGTGTTGTTTACGGGTGGTCCTGGAATATATAAAATCAAATCATAAGTAAATATCTATTAAATATTATGTTAATTAGCCAAGATATGATTAATCCGATTTTGTCATAATATGATATATTACAGGTTTTGAAGTGTTTTAAAAATCAAATTAGAAGGATCTATTTAGTTTGCGAACAGGTTTGAAATCATTCAAACTATGTTCTTGTTGTTAAAAATTTTATAACACAAAATAAGATAGCTATATAAATATGAATCGAATAAGATTATGAATAAGGTTACTACCTCAAGTTACTTGGATAAAGCTACTGGAAAAGATAGAAAATAATCTTGATCAAACTTTCTTATGATGATTATAGGTTGTTCATGAAGCTAGTTCTTCATGAGTATTTGCTGAGATTGTGAAGAACACTTAGAGTTCCTAAGAGTGTGTTTTTTTTTTTTTTTTGGTTAGAGAAAGATGGTTGTAAGAATGAAATGAAAAACCAAGGTGATGGTGATACTTATAGGACAGTCTGGTTGTTGAGGGAACAAGGACAAATTATTGTGTTGAATTTTTGAGTAATAATGTATGCTAGCTTACAAATAAGATTCCCTCTTATCTAGGGCAGATCTAAAGCTGATAAGGATATTGATTTGATGTGTATTTACCAATAGTAAATACGTATGGATGATGAGTATGATACGGTAAAAGAAGCTCAAAATCGGGCTTTTATTTTGGGTCCAACCGGGCCAAAAATAAAATTTTAAGACATTTTTAATAAAGCAATGTCAGCTCGACCCCAGCCAGGGGCTCTGCCCCTTGGACCCCGCCAGGGGTTGCCACCCCTTGGACCCCGCTTATCGGGGGCGCTGCCCCCGAACCCCCGTCAAAGAACGTTACATATAGTTATCGTTTTGAAAACTTAAGTTAGTGGTCTCAAAGTATACTTATAACTCATTGTTGTTAGTTCACAATGAAATGTTAAAGCATCCTTAAATCATGTTAAATGTGTATAGATATGTACATATACATAATCGTATAATTATCGTGTGTTATATAGTTCGTGATATCATCAGTCAAATTGGACGGTCAAACGTTGTGTAAAACTCTTTTCAAAAATATAAGTCTCAATAGTTTGGATTGCTTATCATGTTGGTAAGGTTTAATTTATGTAAATATTAATCTCATAAGTATAGAACGATCGGAAAATTCCGGGTCGTTACAACTTTATACACAAATCCTGAAGATCTTGTATTCGACCTTCTCGTTATGACGACAATACCAAGTGACTTGGCCAATGTTTGTACCCAATCCGTCAATTCTTCGCGAGAACCGAATAACTACAAATGACATTTATTTTGTTATTGTTTATTAAAAAATATACATTTAATAATAAATACATTAACAATAATAAAACAACAATATAATATTATACAAAATAATAATGATAATATATATATAACTAATTTTACCCGATTAGTTTTAAATTCGGGTGTCGTCATAAAAACATCATCTCCTTAGATTGAGTTATCATCGCTAGAAATCGACATCTACAAATGATAATAATTTGTTTTTTATAATATTAGTAAATTAAAAAGTTAATTAATTAAAATGGAAAGTAGTTATAAATATATAGATATAAATATAAATATATATAATTTATTTATAATTAATAAAATCTTAAATATAAAACTCGTATGTTTTGATAAAAAATAAAAAAATCAAAGAAAATTGACCATGTAAATTACGGAGCATATCATGGACATGTTGCAAAGTTAAAATTTTTTATTTATCCCATTTATCTCATTCCCATTTATTTCAATTTCTCTTACTTCCACCAACATTTTCTCTCTAACCCAACATTTACTCTCATTTTCTCCCAACCACACCACCACCACCACCATATCCGCCGCACACACACCACCACCATTCCGGCCTCTGTTCCTGCTGTACTTAACGTTCGTTCAAAACTCCAACTCCGCACCTTTTGTTAAAAACTCCACCGTCACAAATCCGGCTAGATCTTTATAGATCCGTCACAAATCCGGCTAAATCTATATAGATCCGTCTCAGATCTACGAAAAAAATGACTACGATTTGTTTTTTTTTGTTTTTTTTTTGAAAAAAACTGATGACGGTAGATGTCGGCAATATGTTTCCGGAAAATAGATGACAAAGTTGTTTTTTTGGAAAAAAACTGATAACCGGTAGGTGTTGGCAATATGCTTCCAGCAAAATACCACCACCAAAACCGGTAGACACTAGATCCATTTTTTATTTTTTTATTTCATTTTTTTAAATAGTTTTTTTACTATTTTCATATCTGATTTTTTTTTAAATTCGTAGTGTTGTTGGTGGCCTACCACCGACGGTGGCGGTGGCGGTGGAGGTGGCGGTTTTTTGCTAGTTGATAAGGATCTAAAAAATGATATGTGCAGATTTTTCTAATAATTGAAAACAATTTTTATAAAAATTTGAATTATGTACCTTGTATAGAGTTTTTATGTTTAGTGAAGATAGATTTCTTAGATTTTACTACGTATTATATATAGTTAATATAATATAATGGTTGATTAAATGAGTATTAACTGATTCTTAAAAAAAAATACGGAGTACTGATCTATCATCTTTTTAAGGGAATAATCTCTCTTTTCTTCTAATAAGTTAAAAAAAAACTGTAAACACAAAAAATTAAAAAAAAAAATACGGAGTACTGATCTATCATCTTTTTAGGGAATAATCTCTCTTTTCTTCTAATAAGTTAAAAAAAAACTGTAAACACAAAAAAAAAACAACTGTAAAGTTGAAAAATTTTAGAATGTTTCATTTTCAAAATCTTAAACATATTGAAAGTTTATAATTTAAAAGCTGTAAAAATAAGTCCAAAAACTTTGATTGATGTATGTTTATCTACGCCTACTGTGGACTTCGTGGGACCCACAACCTCTTTTGGACAGTTCTGCACCTGATTTCATTTTTCCACATGGTTCGAATAAAATTTGAAGGTCCAATTGGTAGGACTCATAATAATTTGTAAGATTCGGGTCCTAATAGATAAGAATTTGTGAACAGCCATGTCAAGACCCATTTTTACTTGAATTTATTAAACTCGGCGTTAATCAATGAACCTGGTACATTTTGTCTTTTGTTTTCCATCATACCCTAAGGGTATCTTATGAAAATAGTCTCATACATGAGAACGTTGTACAACATCCTCTCTAACCTCTGTATCATCCATAGGTTCATGTTATTCAACAATATGTTATAATAAACTTCAATAAAGAAGCATTGATGACTACTAAAATTCAAACACATAAAGTATGAATACAAAATAAATAAAATACAAGTATATCCCATATTGGTGAGAATCTGGATTGTTAACTGGTGACGGGTCTGAAATAATTGATTAGTTCGTTGTATTTAAGTGTATACCAAAAAACCTTCAAATCTGTTCCATATCAGCTTTATTTCTAACTAATCATCCTAGTTGTTTCAAAAAAGACAGTAAACAATTACTCGATTCTCTAAAGGGGCCTAAAATGCTCAGTAACTTAATGTCTTTTCATGGAGACCTCAAATGTAACAAAAGTACAAAATCAAACCATTCAGCTCTCTGAGTTGTTAAATCAGCAACAAGTCTAGCTACAACATTTTTATGTTGAAAATTAGGGCCAAAAGTTAAACAAGTTGATTTAATTTAATTTGATAATAAAATAATCTCGAGTAAGATATCAAACCAACCCACCATATGTGAAAGTTGCAGCAAACTAGTCAAGCTTTTAACATTAAATGATTTACAATTGCAGCGAGAAGAAGGGTAAAGATAACGGCAGTAGATGCGACGGTGTAAGGTGTCGGTGGGAGGAAGGATGAAGATAACGGCAGTAGATGCGGCGATGTTAAAGTGCCGGTTGGAGATGGGATGAATTTAGTGGCAGATATGCAGTAGATGCATCGGTGTGAAAGTGGGAGGAGTTCTAGGGTTTGGTGAGATGGAGATGGAGATGTGAGGTGTTTTTTTAGGAATAAAAATGACAAGGGGAAATACTGCTTTATCCAAAAAATATTTGATTTGAATAGGCGTATTTTTTGAGACATACGGTGTACGGAGTATTTCTTTTTCTTTTTTTTTTAAATACTTAAACACCAATAACTCAGATAATTAAGGATTACAATGATCAGACTAGCTCGGCTAGTTTTTTACATGGTTTACAAAACGTACATTTATCCCTAACATACTAACGTACTAAAAGGCTCGCCAGACCACGTCGTCCGCCTACTTAAAACGACAATCAACCCAAAATTAAAAACCCACCTACACTCCTCATTCTTCCAACCAATCATCACCGCCAGCAAACAACAGCTCCATCACCACCACCACCACCGCCACCATCACCACCACCACCACCACCAGCATCACCACCACCGCTCACTGACCTTCCGTTTTTTGTTCCGGATCCTTCTTTCGTTGTGCAAAATTAGGTTTACAATTTTCATCGTCTTCTTCAACACGATTGACTGTTACAACCAAAGCGGTTAAAGGATGTCGGGAGAAAGTCTCGGGTACACCTCAAAAACCTAATTTTCTCATTCTTTTCTTCACGATTTCAAGATTTGGTGCTTTGAGATTAATGAAGAAAAAAATTCCGAAACCTACCAAAACAATAGATAGAAATTAACACAATATGTAAGATGAACAAAAACAAAATTAATCGAATCTTGAAACTTTAAAGATGGTTTAAGATTGGAGCTTTAAGGATGACTTTAATTGAGCTCATAAAGAAGTAACAAACAAAATTATTAAACCATTAAATAAAAAAACAAGATACAACATGAACAAGAGCAAGTCAACACCTATCAACAAATCTTAGACGTACTGCTTAATTTATTTCAAAAGTTAAACTTTATTATTTCAAAGATAAAACTTATCTCTGCGCCGGTAGTCCATCATTTTTAGTGAATAAGATTAAGATGTGGGGTAAAAAAACGAATTTACCCTCACATGCAATGCACATGTTAAGGTTTAACTGACTTATTTAACGAAAGCTTGGCGGAGGGACTACGATTGCAAATTTTTGAAAAACAAAATATTCTAAAGGCAAAAAAAAACATGAGAGACGATGTTAGTGTAACATCCCGCGTTTTTCCGTTAAATTTATTTTAACGCCGTCTTTTTTTTAGATAATACCTTTCGTTATCTAAATTCGTATCTTTCATTGACTAGCGTTTTAATATTTTCGTTATTTAATTATAACATCACTCGTTTACTCTAGCGTTTTTAAAATATTCGTTCGGTTAATTCATGCACCCGCTTTGAAACATGAGGGACTAAACTTGTCAAAGTGCCAAAGATGTCACTAGGTCAAAGGGTCAACACCCTTCTCATCCATTCATTCATCACCACCACCATCCTTACTACTTCCTTTTTCTCTCAAATCCTCTCAACAAAGAATCATCATCCAAATCTTTTCAAGGAAGTAAACATCAAAACAAATTACATATTCGTGATCATCTCTTCATCCTCTACATTTTGGTACCAACTTCATCTCGTTTGGGTAACGTTTCTAAAACACTAGATTTCTCTAAATTCGTTTTATATACTTGAAATGGTGTTAGTTAGTGTCTATGGCTCGTGTCTAGCATGAATACATGTTTTGTTTGCTCGATTTGTTGTTTTGAGTAACTAGTTTGAACATTTGAAATAGGTGTGCTTAATCTTGAGTTTTGTGTGATTAAATGTTGTTAAAATATTTAAGTTCATGTATTAAATGTGTTACTAGCATCATTAGCTTCATTTTGATGTGTAGGTTGATTTAGAAAAGCTTCATTTATAAAATGGTTGAATTCATGATTTTGATTAGGGTTTGATGAACTCTAAAATGAACTTTTGATGCTTTGAATGCCATGAAATGTTATTAGTTAGTGATTAGTTGTAATTTATGTTTCAATACCTTCAAAACGGCATATCATATGTGTGAATTGGATTCTCGAGTCAAGAAATGCTTTTTATGAACTTGAAACGTTGATTTTAAACATTTAACGATCATTTATTGAGGTTTTCATTGTTGTTAATGATGGAATTGATTCATGAAATGTGTTTAGTTGTATTCCTCTTTAAATTACCTTTCCAACGATATAAGATACGTGTTTTGAATGTTAACGAGTCAAAAGTTATGATTGTTTGAAGTTGAAATCGTATAAGTGAAAACTGCCCCAGAATTTGCTGATACAGCTGCAGATGCGGCGCATCTGAGGCAGACTGCCCATTTTGGTCAATTTTCGTTCAATTCTAAGCATGCTATACACCCCCGATCAACATGAAACTTGGACAACATGCTCATATATGATTTCTAAGCTTAGGAAAATAGTTCGGGACCCGACCCGACCCCGTTGACTTTTTCGTTGACTTTGACCAAGTTTGACTTTTAGTCAAACTTAACAAAACACTTATGCAATCGCTCTAACATGCATTCATACTTGATTCTTGCATGAAACTTGATAACGTGACTCACATGCTACATATTCGAGTCGTAACGAGCCATAGGACTAATTGAACACATTTCGCCCGACCTTGTGTCGTAACCGGTTAATTGATACAACTTACTTGTTTAGGTCAAGGCTAAGCAACTTTCATGCACACGTTTACTTTGTGAAGTACATTTATACTCGTGCACTCGAGGTGAGATCATAGTCCCACCCTTTCAAATACTTTTATACTTTTAAATCGTGGGCTGAGAAACATATACTTTATATACATTTTATACGGTTTATACTTTCATACCTTGAACACAAATACGAATACAAGAGCAAAGATACATACGAGTTAGAACGAAAATCCTCAAGTCCAATTACCATTAGTTACACTTGTAGGGTGTGAGCGAGAACTTATGTTGTGTGGCCATACGGGTTTGACGAACCCTCGTCTGACGGATGAAACGTATTTTCGGTGTATAGTGTAGGTTCTAACACTATTATGCAGAGGTAAGATTCAGTTAAGTTTTGGTAATTGGGTGCTCGTGATACAGACAACATCTTTTGGGATGTATACGCTTGATATTCACTTTATACAAAATCTTATGGTTTACAAATAACATCTTTTGAGATGTATACTTTTTGATACAAACACATCTTTAGAGATGTATACGCTTGATACTAAACCTTGTGATTCAAAAACATACTTTTACAAATACATTTATGATCTCACCAACGTTTTTCGTTGACAGTTTTCTACATGTTTTCTCAGGTTCATACATGGCTATTTGATACATGCTTCCGCGTACACTTATACTTGCTTGGAGTCAAGCATACATGCATACACTCTGATTTCTTGCTTGGAGTCAAGCATACATACATGTATACGCTAGTGATAGCACCTTTGGATTCAAACAAATGTTTACATACTTACACTATTTATAGCAACCGTGATTTTCAACTAATTATGTCGCAAGTTATTTCATTTATACTTTATACTTTTGTAAACTTAAACTTGTTGTCGAACCGTTTGGTAAACTAAACTTTGTAAGTCTTGTACTTTTCAAATGAATGCGACGTAATTTTGGTCAAACGAGTCTCATATAGGGACTACGACCACGTAACGGGACCTAAGTTAGCGGCGCCGTCAATGACGATTTTGTCGGGTCGCTACAGTTAGCAATATGATGTATAATACATGGACTAACGGATCAAAAAAGTCTAGTTTTTAGTATGTACCTTTCCTTGTCCTTTGACTTTTACCTCCATCATGTTTAACTTTTTGAAGGTTAACTGCTTTAGTTGCCTTTTTAAGTGTATTGTGAATGTCGTTCTGCGTATCAGTCTCAGTTACATTTTCAAATTTCAAATCTTCATTCCAACGGCTATTTCGCCCTACTCCGGTACATTCTCCGGCGATATTTATTCAACTTACGGCGAGACCATTTTACTTTGCTCCTCTGAAAGCTTGTTTCAACGTTGTAGCAGATGATTGCATTCGAAAATGACATCATCGTCCACTAGCTCGGCTAATTCTTTGGAAATAAGTTCTTCAGCCCATAGTTTTCAGTTGGACGAATTCGATACATTTGTTGTGATGTATTTAATAATTGGGGTCGGATCATTAACCTCAATCAAGGCGTACATGGAATCTGCTTGTTTAAGATTATGAGTGTTACTATCGACATGTAGAACTCGCCTACACTCTTTGGCTACTTCAATCGTACAGTCAGAGGAGCAGCATTCGAAAGTAATTCCTTCAACTTCTAAACGATTCTCGAATACTTGTTCTTTCTTTTCGTCATCGATATAACTTCTACGAATTCTAATTCGTTCATCGTTGGCCCCATTGTTAACCTTGAAAACTAGCCTCGTTGTTACATTGAACGATATATCCATAAATCCCTTAGGTTGAGACAGTGCTCACATCAAATATCCAATATAATCTATACCAACCAATATATAAATTACAATATTACTATTAGGGAGTAAGAAGAGTCGATTATACTATTGATCCACGTGGCTTACTCAAAATTATAATGAGAGTCTTTTTCTTTTTAAAATTATACTGGTAGTCCCTATAGCTCTTAAAATGCATAACGGTGGTCTTAAACATATCGTCTGTTAATTGTTTATATCAGAACCTTCAATGAAGATGTAAGAAACTGCACATCGGTGGTCCTAAAGCTAACGTCAGTTAATGTTTTTCATTAATCAATTAACCAGACGTTAGATTTAGGACCACGGTTATGCACTTTCTTACATCTTCATGGCATATATATTTATAGACAAATATTAGATGGAATTCCTAACAAATTAAGTTCCACAAGTAATCATAGACCCGCGACGTAATTTTAGATTTACAGACCTGATTATATCTTGGTTACCTATCTATTTCAAATTTAAAGTGGGCGGTCTTCAAATTTAAAGTTATATAAAACCAAATCGAAGAACTCAGGCGAACTCTGGCGACTTAGTTGAAAGTCTTCGCCATAACCATTATCTCATATCTAAATGACCCACGAACTCTGACAGCAGAGGCGACTCTACCTTGAAGGGAGTGGGGTCCTGTGACCCCACTAGTGAAATTTTTTTTTTATACGATGTATACTTCAAATTGTACAGGACACCACTAAATTTAAGTATAGGACCCCATATATTTTTAAAATTTGTGTTTTTTTAGAGGTAAATAACCACTAAAGTACCCTTCAAATATAATTAGCCTTAGAAAAAAATTTAGGACCCGCCACTGTCTGACAGCTTATTTAATTGATTTCAAATCTGAATATCCCTCGAACTCGCTCACCATTATTTATTCTGGCGACGACTCTTACCGGTTTATGGTGATTGGAAGACCGCCGTTGAAAAAAATTCTTGTGTTAAAACCAACTTTGAGCTATGCTAAAACTAACTTAATTAACTTTGATCCATAATAATAAACTAGCCTTTAAGAGCCCGTGCGTTGCACGGGAGGCCATATTTTCAAGTAAGTATAAAATGTTACCTAAAATGTTATAAAAGGAACACATTATCATAAGTATACAACTTATTAGTTGGCATGTAAACAAACAATGTTTTGAAATCAACGTACGCAATTAAGTTGATGAAATTATTGATAAGAAGTTTCATAAAGATAGGCATAACCTTCGCTAAACTTGTAGGTTCATCGTTCAGTCTTGAACGTATTTAAATAAGATAAACATAAGTACAATTCTTTGGTCCGCAAAATTAGTTGAAACCGAAGCATATTTTTTTATTTGTCGGAAACATCATAGAAATAAAAAGTACGGTATTTGCAGCAGTACTTGAATGAACACGTTGACCCAACTTTTAGCTTATTTTTTCGTTGAAAACTTTTAAATCCATATGACACGCATAGGTTTGGCTTTTTCTTGGACTTTTCTTCTTTCAACCTCCACTTGAACCTTCTGTTTGATAAATCAACGCATCTAACTGATTTTCCACTCCATAGCCCTGGTAGAAACATTAATTTGTTTGGAAGACGCTACAATAAAACATAGTAGTTTAATTTATTAGTATAAAAAAAAAAAGTTTTTGCTTCCCCCCGATTGGTTACTTCCCTCTTGATCCTACCACTATATATATATATATATATATATATATATATATATATATATATATATATATATATATATATATATAGTGGTAGGATCAAGAGGGAAGTAACCAATCGGGGGGAATCGGGGGGAAGCAAAAACTTTTTTTTTTTGTTTTTTGAAAAAACTTTGTTCACGAACATTATAGATGGGATGAAAATATGAACATTTAGTAGAGACACTTTGTGATAAATGTTTTTATTTTGGCTGGAAAACGCTCGAAGAAGTAATATATAACAATTATCGTGTTTTTCGAACGTATTTTGAGATTTTAGATATTGGGGTTTAGATATTAGGGTTTAGATATTAGGGTTTATAGGGTTTAGAAATTTAGGGTTTAGGGTTTAGATTTAGGGTTTAGATTTAGGATTTAGATTGAGTTTTTAACACGAACGGTTTAGAATTTAGAGTTTAGGGTTTAGGGTTTGGTGTTTTGGGTTTATTCCATAAACCCAAAACACCAAACCCTAAACCCTAAACCCTAAACCCTAAAACCTAAACCCTAAACCCTAAACTCTAAATCGGGCTAAATTTTACTTCACAAAACATGGAAAAAAAAACTTTCATATTCTTCACGAACAATATTATCTTGAATGTTATTTTTGTCGATCGTTTTCCCGCCTAAATAATAACATTCATCACCAAGTGTCTATTCTAAATGTTCATATTTTCGTGTGATCTTGATGCCGGAAAAAAAAATTTCAAAAAAACGAAAAAAAAAATTTTTTGCTTCCCCCCGATTGGTTACTTCCCCATTGATCCTGCCCATATATATATATATATATATATATATATATATATATATATATATATATATATATATATATATATATAAAAGTAACTTTGTTTCCCTTGAAGACATTTTAAAGCATAAATCTGTATAATCATGAAAGAAAATTAACAATGTATGTTCACAATTTGTAAATAAGCTTGTATTTGCAAGAAGCTCAAATACATAAATGTGTCTGCCGAATTCCACCCATATAATGTTTACTGAAATACAGTAAATAAAATGTATTTCTGAGAATGAAATTTGTCCAAGTTTTCTCTATTTGATTTATAATAAAGTGACATATAACCTAAAAGTATTTAAGATAGTTAGTTGATGGTTTAAAACCATGAATTATATTTGTATGCAAGAAATTATATTTGTAATTATATTTGTATGTGTACGCATTAATATATTGTAAGAATAGCTCGTAGAACATACATACCCATGAGCACAAACGCAATGGGCAGAGTGGAATGAAAATCAACCTAGAAAATGACAACAATGATGGTGGTGATTCCCCAATCAAACGCCAAAGAAAGAGAACAATTGCTAATAAAATTTGAATATTTTGAACTTTTAGTATGAAATTATAATATAATATGCACATTTACTAAGTAAAATTGCATTTTCCAAAGAACATCCAAATTTATTTGCAATTTATACATACAAAGAAATAAAAAGATAACTATAAAAATGGAACACTTATTATATAGTCATTCTACATTTGTAAACCAAGTTTGGAAAAAGGCTTTGAATCATCATAGAGTTAGAGACCTTTGATGTATTTAGCATTAAAATCACATTGCTTTATCGAACAGTCCTCAAGCCAGTCCCTCTAGAATTCAGCTTTCTGAGCATTAAACCAAGACGTCTTTACCATTAGCCTAAAAGCACAGTTAATTTAATCAAACACTAAACCATACAAAAAGGCTCAATTTAAGAACATCAATAATACATACTCTTTGTCCATCTCAAATATATTCATAGTCCATAAGCCAACAAAAGACCAATACAATAAGATGAAGTCAAATTAAGAAGAAAAAATGTTAACAGTAAACAATGACTTAAAAGATGAAGGCTTCAACACCAACCGCTTCAAGAGCCTTCAATCCTTGTGAAAGATATCTAACTGCTCATGGGAGTAGATAGGAAAATCAAATTAAGCTTCATGTCCTATAAGAAACGTCAGAAGACACATACATGAAGCGGGCACGTATATAATTTTCCAGCCATTTCTATCCATAAGATAATATTTATCTTAGTCAATTTGGGTTATGTTTTATCTATAATGACAAAAAAAATTTGACAAAGCCAAAAAGGTTCCAAAGTGTATTGATAGTGCAGGAAGCGAGAAACTTTTGAATTGTTTTAGTTTAATAATTAATCTAATACTAAAATGATTAGTTCCAAAGTGTATTTATAGTTCAAAACCTGCAACGAACGTACTTTTTTTTTTTTTTATCAAAAATATGAAACCTTTCATGAACTAACTAAAACACTGCAACAGGGTCTTAACCAAATATGATATAATTCACAAGCCCATAAATAAAGCACACATACATATAATATTAATCAACATTAAAATTATATAATTCTTAAATGTTATAAACAACTCAAAAAGCTTTTTCATATAGAAAACCTACCTGACACCGCATCCAAATCTTCAAATAACAATGGATAGAATTCGCAAGCCGAAATATAATGCACACATTTTATTCGCAATCTGAAATATATAATTTACATTTGCAGTTAAAAAAAGGGATTCGCTTATTCAGTTGGGTGCAACTCAGATATATGCTTTCACGGTGAATCATGGATCTTTTGTAAAACCTTTTAATAATATAATAAAGCGCTTAACCTAAAAGACGTAGAAAACATCATACATCTAACATAACTCAGGTGTAAGTTATTAACAGACCTGATTCGTTGCTTCGACCTTCTAATTAAAAGTTTTCCAACGCTCCCTTAATAAGATATGAAATTCTTGCTTCCTTGCTCCAGTTCTACAACAAAAACGTATACAAAAAATTAGAACCAATCAGTCATCCAACTATTCAAATTTCTTCCCAATCAAACCCTAGTTCATGCTCCGTACATTAAAAAGACCCTAAATTCACACCCTTAACAACGTCTACATCTTTTTAGTAACAGAATCGTCTTCATAACTTGAAATAGAATTTCTAAAACATACCCTAAAGCTTTTTACCTTCAATAATCAATATAAAAAGAAGAACATTATCTTACTTGAAAATCAGGTAAATTCAGAATCTAAACAAATCGTTGTATGATGTATACAGTATATTTAAAAACAATATGATGAAAGCTATCAATTATCTATAATACTTGCAAAAATCATAATAAACCCCAAAAACAAAAAAGAAATGTAAAAATCAAACCTGGTAACACGGATTTATTCAATATACGACTACACGATTGTGATTTGAGACCGATTTGATTCACAAGTCCCATTTGATTTAGAGAGTGAATTTCGATCCTTCAGAGAGTTGTGATTTTCGGAACCCTAATTAAGAGTGGATGGAAGACCCTGAAACTGATTCACAGTGAAAAATCTGTTGAAATCCGTCAAGGGATTTAACAATCAATCGAAGAAATCAAAAAAGTTTATGAAAGAAAAAGAGTAAAATCGAAAATCGAATGAGGAACCCTAATTAGTAACAGATTAATTAGTTGGTGCTGCGAGGTCGTTTATGGTCGTCGTCAGCAATAATCGCCGGCTAAGAAGATGTGGGTATTTGTAGTTGGAGAAGAAAGTTTATGCGGTTGAGAAGTATATTTTCAATCGTAATTAAGTGAGAAAGGCCGGTATTCCTGGTGTTCGTAATAACCGCCAGCGATAGTGTTTGGGTTATTTTTTTTAGCAGTGTAATGTGTGTTTTTTTTTTTAGCATTAGCGATGTTTTTTTTTTTTTTTTGCTTCTTTATTCGGACACGTGTCAGTTAGAAGGGGGTGGGACAGGTGTTATAAGGTGACCAATAAGAATATGACATTTGGCTAGTTGGATACAGATTCATTAGATGGGTGCCATGTGGCAATAAGCCACATGGTTTGTAAGGGGTAGAGAAAGATTAAATAATAATGGTGTATGAGCATAAACATACTAGTAGAAACAGGAGATACGGAGTAAATCTTATCTCAATTTGATCCTCATATTACAGTGGGGATAAATGTCATAACTAACAAAACCTAACTGGGTGTTTTCAGTGGCGGTAGCAGGATTTATCTTCACCGGGGGTAAAAAAAATTTAACACCGTAGAAATCTTTTTGGGTAAAATACGGAGTTTTTGATGCAAAACTTGGAGGTTTTTAGGCAAAATATTGAGGTTTTAGGACAAAATTTGAAAGTTTGTGGGCAAAAGTTGAAGGTTTTGGAGCAAATTTTGAAGGTTTTGGGCAAAATATGTAGGTTTTGAGGCAAAAATTTTTTTATACCGAGGGCAAAGTCGAAAATTCAAAATTTTAACACTGAAAATTGCAAATTCACTGGGGGCGGGAACCTCCCGGTCCCCACATAAAACCGCCCCGGGTGATCTATTTGCATGGTTTTAAGCTTAAATAATGATTGAATTTTTTGTTTGTATTTTGCAGTTAGTTTAGATTAAATTTTGGAAGAAGATTTGCTAGGTAAAATGCTATTTGTATTGGCTGCACAAGGTATATTCCTAATACAAGTACTCCTTTTGTTTGTATTTCACATATCTACAACATATGTTTTTCTATTTTTTTCTCAATTTTATTAGGCTGGAATGAATGCCATCAATAAAGGTTACACAAGGTATACTTCTAATACATGTACATTAGAACTACCATCTGTAATATGTAAGATAAGTACCGTAGTTTGAGATATTACAACAGTGCTACCTATCTTAAATAATCTTCATAGAGGTATAGAACTGATAATCTTAAAGTATTTTCTTTTGTTTCTTATTGTACAACCCTTTCTGTTTGTTCTCCAGTAACGAGATTTTTTGATTTTTTTGGCAAGGTTGGTTGACGCTGTTTTAAAAATGCTTGAAGGAATGGGTTGAGTTGTTTCAAAGCATTCAAGACTTTTGGTAAAATGAACAATCTCAGCTTTGACTAAAGTATGTTTGTTTTTAGTTGAAGATGGAAGTGTGGGTAAACGGGTCAAGATGAACACAGTATGTTGCTATTAATGATGAATGTGCTAATTATTATAACAAAAATTTTAAAATGAACACAATTTGTTGCTAAAAGGAGTACAATAGTTCTTTTCTATCAAATTGTGATTAACAGCTATTATCCATCTTTCTTTATCAGAAAGTTTTTGGATATTTAGTTTCGATTTGTGCTGGAAGAATCTGGATATAATGATTTCAGGTAGAAATTAGGACTTAGGAGTATAAATCTTGATGCTCTTGGTATCAATTAGAAGCTATGTGGCTGTTATCATTATGGGGAATTTGCAAATTAGTGGTAACATGTAAGTTGTTTTGGTGTTATAAATTGGGTGAATTTTATTACCTATATTAGTTAATTGAGATAAAATTAAGTTTGAGTAGAAAACATGATATGATGGCATCATGAACAGGGGCGGAGGGAGGGGGTCAAGTGGGGTCAGCCGCTCCCGACGATTTCGAAATTTTAGTGTAAATTTTTTCGATTTTTCGATAGGTGGAATTTTTTTTTTTTTGCCCCAAACCCTTCATATTTTGCTCAAAATCTTCATATTTTGCCCTAAAACTTTCGTATTTTGCTCAAAAGCCTCTAAATTTTGCTCAAAAAACTCTATATTTTGCCCCAAAACCTCTATATTTTGTCAAAAAAAAATTTCTTACGTTTTAAATTTTTTTTTGCCCCCGGTGAAATTTTTTTCTGGATCCGCCACTGATCATGAAACATGATACATCATAAGCATTGTGGATATGCAATGGGTGTGATTAAGAAATCTATTGTTCTCACTTATTTTTTAACTGGTAATTCTATATATATGCATCTATATGTGTGTGTGTGTGTGTGTGTGAGAGAGAGAGAGATTTGAGCTATATGTAGACATAACCTAGATGATTTGATTAAACTTGTGTACTTGCTACGTACACAATTTGCAGGTGAATCTCTTCTTGAGCTAAGGGTGAAATTAGCTACTAAACTTAAACTATGTTTGTACCTGTTATGTTAAGTTTGTAGAAACATTAATGAGAGGTAGCAAAAAGGTCAAAAACATGCATTTTTAATCCATTGTAAAGCAGGTCATATTAACATTCCAACGCTTTACTATGTGCTTTAACACAATTTTTGTCTGGTACGCATACCAAATATTAATGTGGGGCCTGAGTAATTTTTGTATCTTACATATTTCAGTGAATGTTTTTTTTTGAACAGCAGCTAAATTTTATAAAGAGACTAGCAAGAAGCTAGGAAGAAAAAACAATTACAGAGCGTTCATAGGATTGTCTAACCACACGTTCCAATTAATTCTACATTTTTGCCATCTAGCGTAAAGCCAATTAAAACTACAAACAATGATATTATCAACGATATTGCCTTTGCGGATCTTATTGTCTTTGAAGATGATATTGTTGCGAAGAGACCAAATGTGCCAAAGAGTAGCGATGACAATAACTCTGATGATGACTTGTTGGTGTTGTGAGTTCGGAAAGCCGTCCACCCAAGCCCAGATACTAACCAAAGAATCCCATGCTGGAATATTGAGATTAACCCACGTTGCTATGCAAGACCAAATCTCTTTTGAAATAGAACATTCAACGACCAGGTGATGTTCGTCTTCTTCGTGAATACCGCAAATGCCACAACGAATATCAACCGTATCAATACCACGGGTCAGAAGGTTCATCCTAGTAGGTAATCGACAAAGGTTGAGACGCCAAATGAAAGTATTAATTTTGATCGGAACCCATTTACACCACATTGTAGGCCGAGAAAAAGATGATTATTGATACATTTAGTATGTATTCTATAACATCTGATTATTGATACAATAGGACAAATTTGTCTCGATATTCTTTACCTTAATCCAATCCGAAGGTGAATTTTTTGGTATGCACGTTATTTTTTTGAATGACGATTTTTTTGGCATCAGTAGATCATTTCTTTCAACGACCCTCATCATTTGCACGTAACACACATGTTCGGGCGGAAAACCGAACCCGATCGACGGTACCTGGGAACACATCCGTTCGGGCAGTGGTTCCGGGTAGGGGTCCGTGAACGAATCCGGTAAAACCTCCCTATAGGGTCAATATATACCACCATTATTGGTGTTCAAATGGTTTAAAGAAAATCATGTCATACCTAAGGATCGAACCCATGACCTCTCCCTATCCCATGACACAAAGTACATGGGGAGAACCGTTGGGTATGCACGTTATTGCTTTTATATAACTTTATAGTAAGCTGCTAATCGAATTTACTTTATTTTATTAAAGAAATAAACTAAAAATTTTATATGAATTAATAGATCCATACATACCATAAGCTTTAATATTTTTGTTGTTTTGGTATATAATTACTTATTTGATTGCTTGCATATGTGTGATATTATATACCTATATCTAAAATATAAAGTGGAAATGAATAGTACTATTTATTTGTCCACTTTCCGCAAACTTAACCCCCTAACTTTCATTAGAATACAAATCGAACCCCCCATTTTATACGTATATTTTACCCCAAATTTCACAAGCTTAACCCCCTAAATTTTATTAAAATACAAATCGTACCCCCACTTTACTAATTTTTTTTTTTTACCAATATTCAATTTTCACAAACTTAACCCCCTAACTTTTATTAAAATACAAATCGAACCCCCACTTTATACGTACAGTTTTTTCAAATTTCACAAACTTAACCCACTAACTGTTATTAAAATACAAATCGAACCCCCACTTTACTAACTTTTTTTTTTTTTAAAATAAAACCCGAACGCTAAAAGAAGCAACTTTCACAAAAGGAACAACCCTTTAATGTTATGTTGAAAAAAATTCTTTTTACAAAATAGATCAAGACTTTTTTTTAACTCGCATTCAAAACGGAGCCCCCGGCGCAAAGCGAGGGCTCCACAACTAGTTATGATTCAAGATTTAAAAGTCAGAATACGGGTGAATGGTATGAGATTGAAACCCTACTTTTTGGTGAGAAATATGTCTATTTTTGGTTTAAAATGTACATCGTTACATGTTTATATTTAGTATACTTCATTTTAATTGGTGTACATTAATTGTGTGATAGATGTTGAATGATTTTGTTTTGAAACTCTTGAAGGAATTGAGGTTTCAACCTCTATTTATACTAAAACTTTGGTGGAGGTGGAATGGTGTGAACGAAGAAGGTGTCGTGTGAACGGAGAAGGTTGACGGCCGTCATCGTTATCAACATTGCTACTTCCATATGACTTGTCAAGGTTGCCTACTTTGAATATCTAGAAACAAATCTTGATTACGGCATCTAGAAGGTGAAGTTGGTGTATGGCTGGAAACCATCAATTCTCCCCCTCCAGCCGAATCCACGAACATTCCAGTTATGTCTCTGCATAACTGATAGTGCTCCAAATGAACATATATTTAGTATCAATATCCCTCCGATATGTAAAGATTTCAGTTGCAATTGTTCCATTTTCATGTAATATTCATTTATATTAAATAAGTGCGAAGACAAAAGGCGAAAACAACGAATTGAAGACGCAAAGGTCCAAAAAGCTCAAAAGTACAAGATACAATTAAAAAGGTTCAATTTATTGATAAGGAACGTCTAAAAATGACAAGAGTACAAGTTACGAAACGCAAAGTACAAAATATCTCAGCGTACGCAAGGACGTTCGAAAATCCGGAACCGGTACATGAACCAACTCTCAACGCTCGACGCAACGGAAAAAAAATTACGAGTCTACTATGTATATAAATATAATATAATATATAAATAATTATAAAAATTATTTATATATTATATATATTTAAATAAAAACCGTCGGCAGCCTTGGATCTTGAACTTGTGGGCTGGTTTTGGAACCTCCGCGACTTGCGGAGCTGGAAGGCTAAAATGGCCGCAACTCGCGGAGCAATGAATTTCAGTTCTGGCTATAAAAGCTCTCGAGTTCTGCATATAAAAAATAATAAAAATAATAATAATACTCCGTGTGTAATAATAATAATAATATATATATATATATATATTATATATATATATAGATTAGTGGTATATTAGATTAGTTTGGGTTATGTAAAAGTTATTTTTACGGGTTTTTAAAGTCGGAGCTCTGTCCGTGTAACACTACGCGATAAATAATCAATGTAAGCTATGTTCTCCTTTTTAAATTAATGTCTCGTAACTAAGTTATTATTATGCTTATTTAAAACGAAGTAATCATGATGTTGGGCTAATTACTAAAATTGGGTAATTGGGCTTTGTACCATAATTGGGGTTTGGACAAAAGAACGACACTTTGTGGAAATTAGACTATGGGCTATTAATGGGCTTTATATTTGTTTAACTAAATGAAAGTTTGTTAATGTTAATATAAAGATTTACAATTAGGCGTCCCTATAAATTACCATATACACTCGATCGGACACGATGGGCGGGGTATTTATATGTACGAATAATTGTTCATTTAACCGGACACGGGAATGGATTAATAGCCACTAGAATAATTAAAACAGGGGTGAAATTACATTCAAGGGTAATTGGTGTAATTGTTAACAAAGTAGTAAAACCTTGGTTTACACGCAGTCGATAACCTGGTGTATTCATTAAACAAAGTATTAAAACCTTGTTACAATTCGAATCCCCAATTAGTTGGAATATTTAACTTCGGGTATAATAATAATTTGACGAGGACACTTGCACTTTATATTTATGACTGATGGACTGTTATGGACGAAAACCAGACGGACATATTAAATAATCCAGGACAAAGGACAATTAACCCATGGGCATAAAACTAAAATCAACACGTCAACCATCATGATTACGGAAGTTTAAATAAGCATAATATATTTTATTTCATATTTCCTCGTACTTTTATTTATTGTCATTTTAATTATGGTTATTTATTTTATTGTTATTTAAATATCGTCATTTACTTTACGCTTCGCTTAAAATATAAATCGACAAACCGGTCATTAAACGGTAAACCCCCTTTTATATATTATTATATATAATTATATATATTTTGTACAAATATAGTTGTTTAAAAATATAGTGTGCAATAAGCCCGCTCCCTGTGGAACGAACCGGACTTACTAAAAACTATACTACTCTACGATTAGGTACACTGCCTATAGTGTTGTAGCAAGGTTTAGGTATATCCCATTTGTAAATAAATAATTAAAACTTGTGTAATTTGTAACGTATTTCGTAGTAAAATATAGTACTATCACGTACCCCCACGCTACATCATCAAGTTTTTGGCGCCGCTGCCGGGGAACTTGGCGAAACGCTATATTTTTAATATATATTTGTATAAATATATTTTTAGAAAAACAATATCAAATTAAAAAAATAAAAAATAAAAAAAAACCGAAAAAAAAATAAAAAATAAAATATATATATAAATCTAGTTTTACGATTTTTATTTATAAAATTATAAAGTAGTTCTATTTTTATTTTAGTTTTTAAATATAAGTTTTTATTATATAAATATTTAGATTTTAAAACAGAAAACAGAAAATAAAATAAAAAAAAAAATAATAAATAAAGAAAAAACGCGTCGAATATTGCAAGCTGTCAACTGAATTTCTGAACCCCGCGACTCGCGGGGTTTAAAGCTTTAATTGCCGCGACTCGCGGAGCCTCTCTGACACGCGACAGAAACCCTAATCCTGCATTAATTACGGGATTTAATTAATTATTATTATTATTTAACCTAATAATTATTATTATTATTATTATTATTATTAGTTTTATTTTTACTTCTACTTTTTATTTAATTTATGTATTTAGTATTAATTAGTTTTATTATATGTAAAATTAATAATTTTAATAAATAAATAATATAAAAATAATATTTTTATAAAAATTGTACTTTTTACAACTTTTTGTATATTTTTATATTTTGTCCCTTTTTAATCGTTTTAGCGTAATATTTCTATTTTTAGCTCATATTTAGTTTTAAACTTAGTTTTTGCCATAGTTATTTTTACTTCTAGATTTTTAGGCTTTGCCGTAAAATCCCTTAAGTGCTTTTTCTTTAGACTGAGATTTAGGTGCTTTAGAATTTTGCGACGCCGTTTTTATATTTTAGTACCTTTTTAAGTTATTACCATTTGGGATATAGTTTTTCCTTTAAGCTTTAATATTTTTAGACGCAACTTTTAATTCTTAGTTTTTAATTCCTTTTTAAGTTACGACGCGCTATTTTCTTATTTTTATTTTTCGACGTTTTTCGACGCGCATTTTTTTTTCTTTCTTATTTCTCGACGCTTTAGTTTTTAGGACTTAGAAATTTTCTCTATTTCTTATCTAATATCTCAAACAGAAAGAAAAATTATTTAAGTGGTTAAATTAATGGACGTTGACAATTTTCTGCTTCGTAGTAATAGTTGGATTTGTTAGTGGCTGAGTTGTGAGCTTCCGATTTAAAGGGTTCTGGCTCCCTGCTGCATCTTTTGGCTATTCGAAACGTGGGCAAAAGCAGAAAAGTCTATTAATTGGACAACTTATATAAGTTTTTCTATTTTTATAACTAATAGGATAATTAGTAAATGCACCACATTGTAGCTAAAATTTGGCCATCGCAATAAAATGGAAAATTTTGAAAACAAGGCTATGGAAACTCTTTTTGATATCCAAAATCAATTAAATCAATACTCTCAAACGAGTGTTGATGACAATTCGTTCGGTCAATCTTGGATCACGAATGACGAAACAATAACTAGTTGTGAAATCTGTGGAGATTATCACTCAACATGGGAATGTTATTATTACGTTCCTATGAAAAATTACGCACCCACGGAACCTGAATGGAATGATTATGAAGAATACAATTCAAATTGGGATTATTCCCAAGAATATATCCAAACTCAACAACCAGTAGACGAGGAAAATTACGTGTCTGAAAATTTATTAGACAATATGAAAATCAAACTCGAAGAACTCAATGCTCAAAATGAACAAATGAGAGAGTTTGTAAACCGGCAAGCTGAAACTCTATCAGACTACACACCTGTTGATCTGAGGAGTCGTGTGCAAGAAAATCTCATATCATCGAATTTTGATGAATTCGAGAGCTCCGAAATCACCAACTATCCCGATGATACTTTTTATTCAGTCTTACCAATTTCACAACATATCGACACATTAGCCTCTACCGACGAAATCATCGATCCATCAATGGATAAAGAAGACGTAAGGGTGACAAATTGGTACTCTTGAGAAAACGATAACGTTGAAAATTTTACCCCCGAGACCAAAATGGTGAGAACAATAAGTACCGTTAATGAAGAAGAATCTACTCCAATCCCAAAATTCACCATTCCACAACCTTCCAACCCAATATTCTCAATAGACGAGTCATCCACCGGAAATGAACTACGAGCTGTAATAGATAATGACACCTCGAATTTCATCCAATTGGGTAATAGAGGTGAAAACTTTGATCCTGAGAATAAAAGGAAGGAAATGTTAGGAATTATCCACCCTATAGAAATATGTATGTCGATGTATATCGATCCATTTGACCAAGAACCAGAAAAGAGACATATCCATTTACTAAAAGCTACACTTAAAAAAGAATTAAGTAGTGACGATTGGGTGAGTCTAAACTTTAAACCCATTGATATATTATACACCACCCGAGATATAAATAACTGGCTCACTATTCTAATTCGTGGAACTTATTCTACCGACTTCACATGTCGTCAGCTAAGTGTGGGGAAGTCTAACCCCACTTAACGTTAAAATAGGGGTTCGGGTTAGTGCATAACTCGTTAATAAACATGCATGATAACTTAGGGTAAAATACGCATTTTCAAAAATTAGCAAACAGTTCAGAAAAGCAACCATTTTTAAAGAAAAACATGTGTGATAAAACAAGAAGGAATGAACGGTGAGGCGCGCCATCTATCATTCGACGAACTTTGTAAGTACAAACTAGGTATTCTTAATCACTTTTCTACACTAATCACCCTCATGAATTTATAATTAGAGTCTGATTTCATGCAAATGAGGGCATTGCATGATCTTAAGTGTGGGGGAAGGGTTATAAATTCTCTCGGATTTTACACTTGGTTTATTTGCCAAATTTTGTGAAAATTTTAAAAATTTTCAAATAAATGAATTCAAAATCATGTTTATACATATTTATGAACGATGAAAATTAGGTGTTAATACCGAAATTATCGTTACCTCGGAAAGGACATAAATTGAGAAACACCCTAAAACGATTGAATTCATTTAAAATGGAATAAAGGAGAATAAAAAGGCAAAGAAAGAAACTAAGTGTGGGGAGAATGTGCCAAGTTATTCAATTAAAAACTATCTATCACATGTTTCTGTAAGGTTTATTGCAGGTGCTTTTGTTTTGGACTAAATTAACTATTTTACCCGATGAAAGAAAAGAAAAGATGGATCTACACGATGAATCAATTCCATCATTAAAAGGAAGTAAAGTCTTCCGAAAAAGACACGCGCTTCTTGATTTAGGTCAGGAAGTTGTCGTCCAGACCAGCTGTAGGTTGACGAAAAATCTAGAAAAGTCATCTCTAAAATCAGCAGGAAATCCACGGACCTCAGCATCAAACAGGGTCACCAAGTGGTCAGATTTATCCTAACCATGAGAAGGATTTATCTCGTACAATGGGGGGCACCGTGCAAATTAGCTTGATAAGACTAATGAATCAGATCCCCAGAAAGGATAATCTCCTTAAAGATTAAAAATCAGCTTTTAAGACTGATATTACTCAATCCTTGAGATTGACCTTAAAGATTGAGAATTTAAACTCATGGAATTCAATGATATCTAAACTCGAGCATGAACGAGAAAATATTTTGATCAAAAATACAAACCGATTTGTTTTCTGAAAAACCATTTTCAATGCGTTCATTACCATTGAACGTAAAATCCTAAGAAATTCACCTGGAATTCATTAGGTCACCTGAACCAAATCGGGTGTCAACCGTAAGAACGGTGGTTGCATAGCATGGTCGGAGACAGGACCTTTTGCCAAGACCGAAAAACTATAGGGTGATCTTTACTATTGCTCCTACAAAGGATAGTATTGCATCCGACATGTTAAAAACCATAATCAAAAGCATGTCACGGGACATTGCCTTAACAGTTGCTTGTTCATCGCTTTCCTTTACAACCGGACGGTAGTTTACCGAAAGGTAATATACGGGACAAGTGAACTGGACGTGTTGCTTTCCTAATACAAGGTTAGCAAGTGGGTGACACAAAACCATAAGTTTTGAGCTAAAATTTTCAAATCTGAAACCCACCAACCCACAAAAATATTTTGCAAACACCGGTGAAGGGTTATTCCGGAAAACCTGTCTAGGGTAAAATCTAGCATGAATTTTCAAAAGATCAAATGTTTTCATAAAGATCAAATTTCCTAACAGATCTAAATTTTCATAGTCATGTGGGACTGTAAACCACAAATGCTACTATCATTGTTTATACCGCCGTATCAAAATCACTGATGTACAAAGTGTGAAGAATAAAGAAGTGATTCTAGTGTGTTTTATTTCAAGACTGTATTGCTTGAGGACAAGCAACGTTCAAGTGTGGGGATATTTGATAGTGCTCCAAATGAACATATATTTAGTATCAATATCCCTCCGATATGTAAAGATTTCAGTTGCAATTGTTCCATTTTCATGTAATATTCATTTATATTAAATAAGTGCGAAGACAAAAGGCGAAAACAACGAATTGAAGACGCAAAGGTCCAAAAAGCTCAAAAGTACAAGATACAATTAAAAAGGTTCAATTTATTGATAAGGAACGTCTAAAAATGACAAGAGTACAAGTTACGAAACGCAAAGTACAAAATATCTCAGCGTACGCAAGGACGTTCGAAAATCCGGAACCGGTACATGAACCAACTCTCAACGCTCGACGCAACGGAAAAAAAATTACGAGTCTACTATGTATATAAATATAATATAATATATAAATAATTATAAAAATTATTTATATATTATATATATTTAAATAAAAACCGTCGGCAGCCTTGGATCTTGAACTTGTGGGCTGGTTTTGGAACCTCCGCGACTTGCGGAGCTGGAAGGCTAAAATGGCCGCAACTCGCGGAGCAATGAATTTCAGTTCTGGCTATAAAAGCTCTCGAGTTCTGCATATAAAAAATAATAAAAATAATAATAATACTCCGTGTGTAATAATAATAATAATAATAAATATATATATATATATATTATATATATATATATAGATTAGTGGTATATTAGATTAGTTTGGGTTATGTAAAAGTTATTTTTACGGGTTTTTAAAGTCGAAGCTCTGTCCGTGTAACACTACGCGATAAATAATCAATGTAAGCTATGTTCTCCTTTTTAAATTAATGTCTCGTAACTAAGTTATTATTATGCTTATTTAAAACGAAGTAATCATGATGTTGGGCTAATTACTAAAATTGGGTAATTGGGCTTTGTACCATAATTGGGGTTTGGACAAAAGAACGACACTTGTGGAAATTAGACTATGGGCTATTAATGGGCTTTATATTTGTTTAACTAAATGAAAGTTTGTTAATGTTAATATAAAGATTTACAATTGGGCGTCCCTATAAATTACCATATACACTCGATCGGACACGATGGGCGGGGTATTTATATGTACGAATAATTGTTCATTTAACCGGACACGGGAATGGATTAATAGCCACTAGAATAATTAAAACAGGGGTGAAATTACATTCAAGGGTAATTGGTGTAATTGTTAACAAAGTACTAAAACCTTGGTTTACACGCAGTCGATAACCTGGTGTATTCATTAAACAAAGTATTAAAACCTTGTTACAATTCGAATCCCCAATTAGTTGGAATATTTAACTTCGGGTATAATAATAATTTGACGAGGACACTTGCACTTTATATTTATGACTGATGGACTGTTATGGACGAAAACCAGACGGACATATTAAATAATCCAGGACAAAGGACAATTAACCCATGGGCATAAAACTAAAATCAACACGTCAACCATCATGATTACGGAAGTTTAAATAAGCATAATATATTTTATTTCATATTTCCTCGTACTTTTATTTATTGTCATTTTAATTATGGTTATTTATTTTATTGTTATTTAAATATCGTCATTTACTTTACGCTTCGCTTAAAATATAAATCGACAAACCGGTCATTAAACGGTAAACCCCCTTTTATATATTATTATATATAATTATATATATTTTGTACAAATATAGTTGTTTAAAAATATAGTGTGCAATAAGCCCGCTCCCTGTGGAACGAACCGGACTTACTAAAAACTATACTACTCTACGATTAGGTACACTGCCTATAGTGTTGTAGCAAGGTTTAGGTATATCCCATTTGTAAATAAATAATTAAAACTTGTGTAATTTGTAACGTATTTCGTAGTAAAATATAGTACTATCACGTACCCCCACGCTACATCATCAATAACTCCAATTTCTCTCGAGTCACCACCTTTGTCAACATATCCGCATGATTCTCCTTTGTATGGATCTTCACTAGTCTTAACAGTTGTCGATCAATTACCTCGCGTATCCAATGATAGCGAATATCAATATGTTTTGTACGGGAATGGTACATGGAGTTCTTGCTCAAATCTAGAGCACTCTGACTGTCACAATGTACCTTGTACTCCTTTTGCTTGATTCCAAATTCTTGGAGATAACGCTTTAACCACAACATTTCTTTTTCAACTTCTACGGCAGCAATATACTCTGCTTCAGTTGTGGATAATGCAACACATTTTTGTAGTCTTGACTGCCATGAAACAGCTCCTCCTGCAAAAGTGTAAATGAATTCTGAAGTAGATTTCCTACTATCAGGATCTCCGGCCATATCCGCATCTGTATAGCCTTCCAAGATTGGATCAGCTCCCCCGTAATAAAGACATATCTTCGTTGTACCTTTAAGATATATGAGAATCCATTTTACCGCCTCCCAATGCTCTTTTCCAGGCTTGGAGAGAAAACGACTCACTGTTCCCACTGCGTAAGCAATATCGGGCCTTGTACACACCATTGCATATATCAAACTTCCAACTGCTGAAGAATATGGTATTGACGACATCTCCCCGATCTCTTCCTTGGATGAGGGACATGATCTCTTACTTAACTTGAAATGGTTGGCTAATGGAATACTAACAGGTTTGGCATTGCTCATATTGAATCGTTCAAGCACTCGTTCAATATACTTTCCTGAGATAACCACAACCTTTTATTCTTCCTGTCTCGAGTTATATGCATTCCCAAAATCTGTTGAGACTGTCCTAAGTCTTTCATGTCAAAAGACTTCGAGAGTTCCTTCTTCAGCGGGTTGATCTTCGTTGCGTCTTTCCCTACGATCAAAATATCGTCTACATATAGTAGAAGAGCAACGAAATCTCCTCCAGAAAACTTCTGAATGTAGACACACTCATCTGCTGCAGTTTTCTTGTACCTTTGACTCACCATGCAAGAGTCAAACTTCTTGTACCACTGCCTAGGTGCCTGCTTCAAACCATATAAACTTTTCTTCAGCTTGCATACGAGGTTATCTCCTGAAACCTCAAAACCTTCCGGCTGCTCCATGTAAATGTCTTCATGTAAATCTCCATGAAGAAAAGCTGTCTTTACATCCATCTGTTCAAGCTCCAAGTTCATACTTGCGACCAATCCAAGTATGACTCTAATTGAATTCATCTTGACTACTGGTGAAAATATCTCGTCAAAATCAATCCCTTTCTTCTGTTGGAATCCTTTGACTACAAGCCGTGCTTTGTATTTCACCACTTTTCCACTACCATCCTTTTTCAGCTTGAACACCCATTTGTTTTTCAGTGCCTTCTTCCCGCATGGAAGTTCTACAATCTCATAAGTTTGATTTTTATGCAGAGAATCCATCTCATCCTGCATTGCGAGCAACCATTTTTCTTTATCCTCATGAGTTACTGCTTCATAAAAACTCTCTGTTTCTCCATCTTCAGTAAGTAGAAGGTACTCGGATTCTGGATATCTACTCGATGGAATCCGACCACGTTCAGATCTACAAACTTCTGGAACATTCTAAGGAGATCCACCATCATCTTGACCTTGTGATGGTGCTGGAATGTCTAGCAGATGGGGTTGTGGCTCCCCCTAATCAGCACCGTCATCATTATCTTCTACTTCTGGCATTTCTTCTTGCACTGAAAATTCATTTCTCATGAATGATTCCGTTGTTGCCTCTGGCACCTGAGCAGCAACATTTGTCTTATGAGATATTGTGGGCTTTTCAATATCTTCTATTTTCTGGCTTTCATGGAACACCACGTCCCTACTTCTGATCACATTTTTCTCCTTTGGATCCCATAATCTGTATCCAAATTCTTCATCTCCATAGCCTATGAATATGCATGGAGTGGTCCTTTCATCCAGCTTATGTCTAAGCTCTTTGGATACATGTGCGTACGCCAAACATCTAAATACTCTTAAGTGAGAGTATGATGGATCCTTTCCAGACCAAAGTTTCTCTGGAATTTCAAAATTCAGTGGTACTGATGGAGATCGGTTGATCAAATAACATGCGGCTCTGACTGCTTCTTCCCAGAATAGCTTTGGCAGCTTAGCCATACTGAGCATGCTTCGAACACGTTCCATGATTGTTCGGTTCATTCTTTCTGCTATACCATTGTGTTGAGGGGTACGTGGAACTGTCTTCTCATGTCAGATGCCATATGATCTGCAATAGACATCGAACTGCCTGGAAGAGTATTCACCGCCGTTGTCGGATCGAAGACACTTTAACTTCTTTCCTGTCTCACGTTCTACCATGACATGGAACTGTTTGAAGTAATCGAAAACCTGGTCCTTCGTCCGCAAGAAATATACCCACACCTTTCGAGAAGCATCATCGATAAACGTTAGAAAGTATCGGTTGCCGCCAATTGATTCAACCTCTAAGGGACCGCAAACATCAGAGTGTACCAGACTGAGTAACTCTAATCTTCTCGTTGAAGAGGAATTAAACGAGACTCTATGCTGCTTACCAAACAAACAATGATTGCAAGGATCTAGTGCAGCGTCCTTGTCTACATTGATAAGCTCCTTCTTTATTAGGGTAGACAACCCTTTCTCACTCATGTGACCGAGTCTCTGGTGCCATAAATTTTGTGAAGCCTCCTTTTCTGCAACATTAATGCTGTCTGTGCAGATCTTCACATGAGTCTTGTACAGTGTGCCACAAATGTGTCCTCGAGAAACTATCATAGCGCATCTTGACAATTTTCATGTGCCTCTACTGAAATGACTATTATAGCCCTGTTTGTCGAGAGCTACTCCGAAAAGTAAATTCAGCCGAAGATCTGGCACATGGCGGACATCTTTCAGAGAGATTGTGCTCCCGGAACTTGTCTTTATCTTGACATCACCAATTTCGACAATCTCAGCGGAACTGGAATTTCCCATCTTCACAGCTCCAAAGTCACCAGCTTTATATGTTGTGAAGTATTCCTTATATGGAGTCACGTGGTAGGAAGCTGCAGTATCTATCACCCATTCCGTGTCTTCTCGTGAGACGTGAAGGCATGTCTCATCATGGGTTGAACAATAAGCTACATCACCAGTGATAGTAACTAATGTTTCTCCACCCTTGTTCTTCGACTGTGAACTGCTTTGATCTTGTTCCTCTTTTAATCTGTAGCAGTTCTGTTTCATATGTCCTTCTAATCCACAATGATGGCATTTATATGTCGGTTTTCTGCCATCAGCTGACCTGCCCCTGCTCTTGCTTCTGCCTCTCCATTTGTTTTTGCTACTCATTCGTTGTCTCCCCCGATTCTCGCTGACAAAGACATGAGTCTGATCTGTGCCCATGTCCTTTCTCCTTGCCTCTTCACTGAATATGGCATCCTTGACCATTGACATGGTAAGTTTGCCATTCGGGGCTGAGTTTCCGAGCATACCAGTGAGTTTCAGAGATTGGTCAACCAGTTATCGTCTGTAGAGATGCCTCTTGGCGATGAAGTTCAGGCGCTATTGCTACTTAGTTCTCTTCCCGATAGTTGGGAAACGCTGGTAGTAACACTCTCCTCATTCACACGACACCTTCCTCGTTCACACCATTCCACCGCCACCAAAGTTTTAGTATAAATAGAGGTTGAAACCTCAATTGTAAATCATCCCAAAATCACTCAGAGAAGTGTAATCACAACCTAGATAGTGTGTGAGTTTGAGAGTTTTTTTAGAATTTTGTAATACTCGTGTAATCTATTCTTGTGAGTAATAGAGTTATTTTCTCTCAAATTTATATCTCCCAACGTCTAGGCGATCCTCTCTTCCCAACAGGAATCTAAAGAGATCTCATGGGTCCAAACTGGAGCCAAGTATGTTATGGAATCTACTGGAGTTTTTATCGATAACCACAATGCCAAGGGTAGGGATTTTATTTTGATGATGTGGTCCAATGATTGTTTTTGTGATTTGATATTATAGCCAGTTTGTTGTTTTGAAGATAATTTGAAAGATTAGTGGTTCTAAATTGACAAGTCTTCAGTGAAGCTTTGATTAATAATACCAAAGTTGATCATGTGTATTTTAAAGAGCAACTTTTATTTTCTTTTAAATTGATAATAATGAGACTACGAGGGTGTTTATTTTCAAGAGTCTAATGTATCCACGTGTTATTCTCTTAATATGACCTTGCTGATAACGCACATTTTATATACATTTTACACATATTTATCGGTTTCTACTTTGGTTTATTTGAAAGGAATTTTGAAGACATATGATGGTGAATTGAGTAGAATGATGATTATAAGTTAAGAACATTAAAGGAGAGAAGTATGGTTGATATAAGTGAAAAATTCAGTTCCAAATGTCTTAAAACAAGTAAAAAGATAGAAACAATGGCAGATGCTTCTCAAATGCGGCACATCATTATATATACTGAGAGATGCATTTGTTAACAGAAGATCCAAGATGCGGTGCATCCTTCCAAACCGCCTAAAGGATGCGGCACATCCTTACAGATGCAGCGCATCGACCCCTAACTTAGGCAACAAGTTACGAAAAAAATCTATAAATAGTGGGGGATTTTGGCCAGACACACACGATTTCTAGTCTTCAGGTTACGAATTTTAGGGGTTTTTAAGGCCAATTCAAGTGCTTTTTAAGGGTTCATCATCAAGATTGACAATTGGAAGATTCTAACATAATTCGTATATAAATTTTCATTAGTTTTTGTGAAATCACCATGAAATTTATTGTTTATAATTGTCTGTTTGATTATTCCATGAACATGATTGGTTAATTTTCTTGTATGTTCACTTTAATGTAAGACATATGATTTGAGATTGTTCTATATTTTAATTATTATAGTTATTTTGGTTAATTAGTTGTGTTCTTTCATAGATCCACTGTTGTGATTGTTTATATGCTTTAATTCAATTATATATGTTTTGACTATTTTGAGTGATCTTGATAATGCTAAAAACGAACATATATTTCATAGCATTATCCCTCAAGAAAGACAAGCTTTTAGTTGCAATTGTTCTATTTACAAGTGATATTCGTTTAAATATTAAAAGGTGAAGACAAAAGATAGATTCGACGATTTGAAGACGCAAATGACCAAAAAGCTAAAAAGTACAAAGTACAATCAAAGTGGTTCAAATTATTGATGAGAAAGGTCTAAAAATTACAAGAGTACGAGCCGCAAAACGCAAAGTACAAGATATTAAATAGTACGAAAGGACGTTCGAAAATCCGAAACCGGGACCAGAGTCAACTTTCAACGCGCAACACAACGGACTAAAAATTACAAGTCAACTATGCACATGAATATAATATAATATATAATTAATTCTTAAAATTATATATATATTATATTATATATTTAAACCGTCGGCAAATAAAAAACAAAAGATCCTGAGCTGTAAAATGTTGCCATGCGATCGCATGGCCAGAAGGCACAAGATCCATGCGTTCGCATGGATCACTGTAGTAGGCCACATTCTTTAAATAGCACGATTTTTGGCCGAATTTTATCACATATTTTTCATTCTCTCTCTCTCACGATATATATATATATATATATATATATATATATATATATATATATATATATATATATATATATATATATATACACATATATATACATATATATAATTTATAATTTTAATTTTAATTTTAATTTAAGATTAATAATAATAAGGGTATGTTAGCGAATGTTGTAAGTGTGTAAGTCAAAATTCTGTCCGTGTAACGCTACGCTATTATTAATCATTGTAAGTTATGTTCAACCTTTTTAAATTAATGTCTCGTAGCTAAGTTATTATTATGCTTATTTAAGCCGAAATAATTGTGATTTTGGGCTAAATATTAAAGACGGGGTAATTGGACTTTGGACCATAATTGGGGTTTGGATAAAAGAACGACACTTGTGGAAATTAGACTATGGGCTATTAATGGGCTTTATATTAACTAAATGATACCTCGTTAATTTAATATATAGACTTATAATTTAACGTATTTATATATAACCACATACGCTTGACTGGGTACGGTGGGCGGGATATCTATAAATACCAATAATTATTCATTTGACCGTACACGGGAATGGATTAATAATCAATGGACTCGTTGAAACAGGGGTGAATTACATACAAGGGTAATTGGTGTAATTGTTAACAAAGTAGTAAAACCTTGGATTACACGCAGTCGATAACCTGGTGTATTCATTAAACAAAGTATTAAGACCTTGTTACAGTTCGAATCCCCAATTAGTTGGAATATTTGACATCGGGTATAAGGATAATTTGACGAAGACTTTCGCACTTTATATTTATAACTGATGGACTATTATGGACAAAACCGTATGGACATATCGAATAATCCAGGACAAAGGACAATTAACCCATGGTAACAAATTAAAATCAACACGCCAAACATCATGATTACGAAAGTTTAAATAAGCATAATTCCTTTATTTTATATCTCATCGTCATTTTATTTATCGTCATTTTAATTATCGTACTTTTTAATTATCGCAATTTTATTTACTGTCATTTTATTTATCGCACTTTTAATTATCGCACTTTAATTTATCGCACTTTTATTATCGTTATTTACTTTACGCTTTAAATTAAGTTATATTTATTTTTAATATTTTACATTAGGTTTTAACTGCGACTAAAGTTTTAAAATCGACAAACCGGTCATTAAACGGTAAAACCCCCTTTTATAATATTAATACTACTTATATATATATATTTATATTTATACAAATATAGTTTTAAAAATATAGCGTTAAACTTGGCTAGTTCCCTGTGGACGAACCGGACTTACTAAAAACTACACTACTGTACAATTAGGTACACTGCCTATAAGTGTTGTAGCAAGGTTTAGGTACATCCACTCTATAAATAAATAAATAACTTGTGTAAAATTGTATCGTATTTAATAGTATTTCATAATAAAAATATAGCTATTTCGTATACACCGCTGCACATATCAAGTATTTTTGGCGCCGCTGCCGGGGACCCGAAAGCAAAACGCTATAAAAAAAGATTTTTATTAAGCTTTAATTCATTTTTATAAAAATACGTTTTATATAATACAATTAAAAATATAAAAGAAAAAGAAAAATATATATCTATATTTTTAAGTTTAGTTAAATTTAAAAAGTTTATATTTCTATTTATTGTGAAAAGTTATAAAAAAACTAATAAGTAATTTTTTATTTATTTATAAGTTTTATATAAATATTTTACAAAAATATAAAACAGAAAAAAAATTAAGTAAAAGTAATCGGGCCCAACTGTAGCAGCCCATCAGCTGGCCTGGATCCACAATCCATGCGATCGCATGGCCCAGGAGAGTCAAAACCATGCGACCGCATGGCCTAACCTGACACGCCTGGTCTGAACCTGGTACTGCATTAATTACGGAGTATAATTTAATTATTATTATTATTATTAAACCCTAATTAGGGTTATTTATTATATTAATTAATTTTAGTTTTATTTATTTTGTATTTTTAAGTTATATTTAGTTTTATTAATATAATAAATTAATACTTTTATAAAATAATAATATAAAAATAATATTTTTATAAAAATTGTATTTTTATAACTTTAAGCCTATTTTTATATTTTGTATATTTTTAATCGTTAAAGCGTAATTTTATAATTTTTTGTCCGTAATTAGTTTTAAATTTAGTATTTTGCCATAGCCATTTTTATTTCTAGATTTCTAGGCTTTGCCGTAAAATCCCTTAAGTACTTTTTCTTTAGACTAAGATTTAGATGCTTTAGAATTTTGCGACGCCGTTTTAATATTTTAGTACTTTTTAAGTTATTTCCGTTTTGGATATAGAATTCCTTTTAAGCTTTAGTACCTTTAGACGTAAGTTTTAAATTTTAGTTTTTAGACTTTTAAGTTTCGACGCTGCATTTTATTATTTTTCGACGCTTATTTTTCGACCTTTTATTTTTCGACGCACTCTTTTTCTTTCTTATTTCTCGACGATCTAGTTTTTAGGACATAGGATTTTCTATTTCTTCTCTAAAATTTCTTTAAATTTTGACGAAAAATTATTTTAATGTGGTTAAATTGATAGACATGCAAAATTTTCTGGTTCGTAGTAATAGTTGGATTCGTTAGTGGCGAGTTGTGGGCTTCCGATTTAAAGGGTCCTGGCTACCTGCTGCATCTATTAGCTATTCGAAACGTGGGCAAAATCAGAAAAGTCTATTAATTTGATAACTTATATAATTTTTATTTTTATAACTAATAGGATATTCTGTGAAAGCACCGAGCAAAACGTTCACCACCTTTCATACGTTCACCTCCTGTAACTCGATCAAGACATCTAGCCAATATTGTCGCCGTTGATTTTTCTTTAGAATCGTCATCCAGTCGACCAAGTACTCCAATTCAAATTTCCGATAATCCATTTTTTGAACCCGACCTCACAATTGAGAATCCGGAGGATATTCAGGGACAATTCAGAGATCCTGAACCACTAATCATTCCTCCTGAACCACAAATCACTCATCCAGAGATTGTCGAGGAAGAAACCATTAAGTCAGAATCATCTAGTGATTCAGATTCAACCAATTCAATCATGGAGAATCTGGAACCTCTAAATATGGAAGACCGAATGAGAGCTAAACGCATTGGCCAAGGTCACGCAATTACTCAACCAGACATTAATGCGCCAGATTATGAAATCAAAGGACAAATCCTACACATGGTAACTAATCAGTGCCAATTTAGTGGTGCGCCGAAGGAAGATCCAAACGAACATCTTCGAACCTTTAATAGGATCTATACTCTATTCAAAATTCGAGAAGTGGAGGATGAATATATCTATCTCATGTTATTTCCCTGGACTTTAAAGGGAGAAGCCAAAGATTGGTTAGAATCGTTACCTGAAGGGGCGATTGATACATGGGATGTTTTAGTTGAAAAATTTTCTTAAACAATTCTTTCCAGCATCTAAAGCTGTGAGACTTCAAGGAGAAATTGTTACGTTCACGCAGAAGCCAAATGAAACTTTATATGAGGCGTGGACAAGATTTGGAAAATTGTTAAGAGGATGTCCGCAACATGGTTTAGACACTTATCAAATAGTACAAATATTCTACCAAGGATGCGACATCACTACAAGAAAAGACATCGATATAGCAGCTGGTGGTTCCATTATGAAGAAAACCCAACTGAATCTTACAAAATTATTGATAACACTGCTTCCCACTCACATGAGTGGCACCAAGAAAAAAGATATCGTTAGATCATCTAAAGCGGCTAGAGCCGATTCTAGCCATGACTTTGATTCCATTTCTGCGAAGATAGATGCTGTCGAGAGACGAATGGAAAAGATGACTAAAGATATTCACTCAATACGAATTAGTTGTGAGCAATGTGGAGGACCACATTTGACAAAAGATTGTCTCAGTATTGAACAATCAATGGAACAAAGAGAGAATTTTTCATACATGAACCAAAGGCCTGGAAATAATTATCAAAATAATTATCAACCGCCACGACCAATCTACAATCAAAATCAAAATTATAACCGAAATATTCCATACAACAACCAACAAGGTCCTAGCAATCAACAAGTATTTAATAATACTTACAACCAGCAAAGACCTATTTTTCAAAATAAACCACCACAAACCGATGATAAAAAGCCAAATTTAGAAGATATGATGTCAAAGCTAGTTGAATCTCAAACGCAGTTTTTCACATCTCAGAAATAAACCAATGAACAAAATGCTCAAGCTTTTAGAAATCAACAAGCTTCTATTCAAAATTTGGAACAAGAAGTGAGTAACTTAGCAAGGTTAATAGGTGAAAGAAAACTGGGAAGTCTACCTAGCAATACAAATGCTAACCCCCGGAATGAAACAGCTAAAGTCATTACCACAAGAAGTGGTATTACACTTAAACTACCTGAAATACCTGTAATTTCTGATGACTCTATTCCTACTCCACAAGAACAACAACCTGAGCAAGATAAGGAAAAAGAACCGGTAGTTGAAAAGGTTAATGAAGATAACACAGTTAAGGCTAAACCTTATGTTAAACCATACCAACCACCACTTTCTTACCCGAGTAAAATGAGAAAAGAAAGACTTGAAGCCGAGCAATCTAAATTCTTGGATATGTTTAAACAAATAAATGTAAATCTTCATTTCATTGATGTGATTTCAGGAATGCCTAGATATGCTAAATTTTTGAAAGATCTAATCACAAATAGAAAGAAAATGGAAAAACTCTCTGCTGTTACTATGATTGCTAATTGTTCTGCAGTGCTGTTGAATAAGATACCAGAAAAATTATCAGATCCAGGAAGTTTCACAATTCCATGTTTTCTGGGTAGTCTTAGTTCAATAGAAGCATTGGCGGATTTAGGTGCTAGTATAAATTTAATTCCGTATTCACTATACGCTAAACTAGACCTTGGAGAATTGAAACCAACACGAATAAGCATACAACTAGCCGATCGTTCAGTAAAATATCCTAGAGGGATAATGGAGAACATGCTAGTTAAAGTTGGTACTTTAGTATTTCCAGTAGATTTTGTTATTCTGGACATGGAAGAAGATTCTCGAGTTCCTCTCATATTAGGAAGACCATTCTTAAACACGGCTAAAGCAATAATGACGTGTTCGGTAAGAAATTGACCCTAAGTATAGAGGACGAGAGTGTTACCTTTTCTGTTGATAGAGCCATGCAACAACCGCAATCTGCAGATGATACATGTTATTATATTCAAACTATAGATTCACATGCAGAATTGTTAGAAGAATTTCCAGAATTACAAGGAACAGGAGAATGTTCTTTAGGAGAAGGAACTGAACCAATTGATGAAGCTGAAATGTTAGCTACACTCATGGCTAATGGATACGAACCAACAACAGAAGAAATTCAAATGTTAAAAGAAGAAGACAGATATCGATATAAATCATCGATAGAAGAACCACCGACATTAGAGTTAAAGCCACTTCCAAACCATTTAGAATATGCTTATTTACATGGTGAATCTGAATTACCTGTAATAATATCGTCTTCTCTTACTGAAAATGAAAAATCTCAACTCATTGCTGTGCTAAAATCTCATAAACCAGCTATTGCATGGAAGATTCATGATATTAAAGGCATAAGTCCTTCGTATTGCACACATAAGATCCTTATGGAAGAAGGTCATAAAACGTATGTGCAACGCCAACGAAGACTAAATTCTAATATGCAAGATGTTGTTAAGAAAGAAATTATTAAACTGCTTGATGCAGGTTTAATTTATCCAAATTTTGATAGTCCATGGGTAAGCCCAGTTCAATGCGTACCTAAGAAGGGTGGCATGATTGTCATCACAAATGAAAAAATGAGCTTATTCCTACAAGGACTGTAACAGGATGGCGAGTTTGTATTGATTATAGATAATTAAATGATGCCACCAGAAAAGATCACTTTCCCTTACCTTTCATTGATCAAATATTGGAAAGATTAGCCGGGAATAGTTACTATTGTTTTCTTGACGGTTTTTCCGGATATTTTCAAATTCCAATAGCACCCGAGGATCAAGAGAAAACCACGTTCAGGTGCCCTTATGGTACTTTTGCTTACAAACGCATGCCATTTGGACTTTACAACGCCCCTGCAACCTTTCAAAGGCGTATGATGGCGATTTTTCACGACATGATAGAAGAATGCATGGAAGTTTTCATGAATGACTTTTCAGTCTTCAGTGATACTTTTGAATCATGTCTAGTTAATCTTGAACGAATGCTTATTAGATGCGAACAATCAAATCTAGTTCTTAATTGGGAGAAATGCCATTTCATGGTTAAAGAAGGCATCGTTCTTGGTCATAAAATTTCAAAGGAAGGAATAGAAGTGGATAGAGCTAAAGTAGATGTAATTGCTAAACTTCCACATCCAACCAATGTTAGAGGAGTTAGGAGTTTTCTAGGGCATGCCGGTTTTTACCGACGTTTCATAAAAGATTTTTCTAAAATTGCCACTCCTATGAATAAACTCCTAGAAAAGAATGCACCTTTCATCTTTTCAGATGAATGCATCAAATCTTTTAATATTCTTAAAGAAAAACTCACTAATGCGCCGATCATTATAACTCCAAATTGGAATTTACCATTTGAACTCATGTGCGATGCAAGTGATTTTGCAATGGGAGCCGTTTTAGGTCAAAGGATTGAAAAACGATTTCAACCTATTTATTACGCTAGTAAGACGTTACAAGGAGCACAAACGAATTACACAACTACTGAAAAAGAACTCCTTGCTATTGTATTTGCTTTTGATAAATTTTGTTCATATCTCGTTTTAGCTAAAACGGTGGTCTATACTGACCATTCCGCTCTTAGATACTTATATTAAAACAATATGCCAAACCACGATTAATCCGTTGGATCTTACTCTTACAAGAGTTCGATATTGAGATCCGAGATAAAAAGGGAGTAGAGAATCTCGCCGCTGATCATCTTTCTCGTCTTGAGAATCCCGAATTAGAAGTTCTAAATGAATTGGCCATACAAGATAACTTTCCTGATGAATATCTATTAAAGATAGATTATAGTGAAATTCCATGGTTTGCAGACTATGCAAACTACTTAGTATGTGGATTCCTTGAAAAAGGGTTGTCGTACCAAAAACGAAAGAAATTCTTTAGTGATATAAAGCACTATTTCTGGGAAGATCCACATTTGTTTAAAAGTTGTCCCGATGGAATAATACACCGATGTGTATTCGGGGATGAAGCCAGTCAAATCTTAAACCATTGTCACACAGGACCAACAGGAGGGCATTATGGGCCTCAACTCACAGCAAGAAAAGTTTACGACGCTGGATTCTATTGGCCTACAATTTTCAAAGATGCACACCTTCTTTGCAAATCCTGTTATTCTTGTCAAAGGGCCGAAAAAATAAGTCAACGTGATGAAATGCCACAAAATGTCATTCAAGTATGTGAAGTATTTGACGTTTGGGGTATTGACTTTATGGGTCCATTTCCAAAATCTCATAATAATCTCTATATTCTCATTGCCATTGATTATGTATCTAAATGGGCAGAAGCACAAGCTCTCCCAACTAACGATGCACGAGTTGTAGTCAACTTTTTAAAACGTCTTTTTGCAAGGTTCAGAACACCGAAAGCTTTAATAAGTGATCGGGGTACTCATTTTTGTAACAATCAACTTGAGAAAGTTCTCAAAAGATATGGAGTAACTCATAAAATCTCAACCGCTTATCATCCACAAATAAGTGAACAAGTTGAAAATACCAACCGAGCTTTAAAACGTATTTTAGAGAAAACCGTAGGATCAAATCTGAAGGAATGGTCCATGAAATTGGAGGATGCACTCTGGGCTTTTAGAACAGCCTACAAAACTCCAATTGGAACCACACCTTTTAAACTCGTTTACGGAAAAGCATGTCATCTTCCAGTAGAAATTGAGCACAAAGCATTTTGGGCTTTGAAGACATGTAATCTTGATTTGTATGAAGCCGGACGTCTACGGTTAAGTCAATTAAATGAATTAGAAGAATTAAGACATGAAGCATACGAAAATTCGTTAATCTATAAAGAAAGAACGAAGAAATGGCATGATAAAAGAATCAGAAGTTCAAAAGAATTTAAAGAAGGAGACAGAGTTCTTCTTTTCAATTCACGATTCAAGCTATTTCCTGGAAAATTGAAATCAAGATGGTCTGGACCATTCATAGTCAAAAGAGTTTTCCCATACGAAACAATAGAGTTAATAAATTCAAATGGGATTGAATTTAAAGTTAATGGTCACAGAGTTAAACATTACATACATGATTCAATGGAAGTTGACAACGAAGTTAATCACAATTTCGACACCATAGTTAACTAAGTGTGGGGAGAATCAAGTCTTTTAAGGATAATATTTATTTCTGTTAGAGTTAGATATTCTGTTTTCGTGTAGTTTTCGAAAATGGAATCCGCATGGTCTTTCCCTAGCAGACCCTAAAGAACTACTCTTCTTCCCCCATTCTGAATTTTTATTTCTTTTAGGTTTTACGAGATGAATAATTCCTTTGATCTGAACCATGATCTACTACTACACGCTATGATTACTAAATGTAATAATGACACCCTTCCGAGTGAAGTAGTATCCTTCATAAGAGGAAAAATGGACGAAGTAAGGAAAGAACTCAGGAAAGATCATCATAAGATACATTTTGGTAAAGAAAAATCAAAATCCGCAACAAAAAGAAGAGCACGACACCTTGAAAGATGTCATAAATACGGAAAATGGTCACACGAAGGTAAATGTTCAAATAATCAAACATATTCAAATACCGAATTTGTTACTCTATGCAGAGAAGGACCGTTTATATGTTTAGAAGAAAAGATATTGAAGAATCGAGGTTACGCTTATGTAGCTATGGAAAACCAAATCACACGACTCTCCTATGAGTCGGCTAAAGCAGGTCTCTGAGAATTCTATCTCACAGGTAAGTATGCACAGTTTTTATTTTTATTTTTATTGCTTTTAACCTTTTGATAATAAACGCTGAATCGTTCGCTATAAAATATTAAATTGGTATTCAATAAAATTAGGTATGCGAAACCGAAATTATTGATATCATCCAAAAATTTATTACATCACTGCGAAATTTACCGTTTATTCTTAAGGTATAAATATCTTTAATCAATCAACCCAAAATATTTCAAAAATTCGTCAGGAGTAAAACTAGGTTATGGAACCAAAATTACTTTACCGAAAAGAGGGGCGTATATTTTTGATAATATTTGATTGATTAAAGTGGGATAAGAGACCAAAAAGATTTTTAATTTTAATTTTTACCTTGTTTTTAAAATTAATATATAAATATCAAATTATTAATGTAAATTTTTAAAATCAATATATTTAAGTTTTTAAATATTTTAAAAATTAATATTTTTAATATAAGTTTGTAAAATTAATGTATAAAAATATTAATGATATTTATATGAATTTTTAATTTTATGCATTTTAAATTTAAGTTTGGTGTGAATTTAAAAACAAAAATTTACTTTATTTCATTAAGTTAAAAATTTGATATTTAAAATTCGTCGTGAGTTGAAAACTAGGTCGTTGAACCGAAATTGCTTTACCCGAGGGCGGGACGAGAACTTTTATTATCATTATTTTTAATCTTATTGAATTAAAAGTATGCCAAAAACATTAAAAACCCAAAAATCTTTGCTTTTAAAACAACGCTTAAAAAGTGACAAATTTTAAAATTTTGTCGAGAGACGGACTAGGACAACGATCCGAAACGCCCTCATCCTAAAAAGAAACAAAATTTTTAATTTTTAATTAATTATTTGATTTAAAAGTATAAGGTTTAAAAAAAAAAAAAAAAACCTGAACCCCATGCGATCGCATGGGGTTTGAACTGTCAAACCATGCGATCGCATGAGGCCTAAAATCTGGCCAGAAACAAAAGGCAGCTCGCTGGTTCTCTGTCTTCACAAACAACACACACACATACACGAGCATACACACATATAATCACCAAAAATCATCAATTTTTAACCAAAATTAACCAAATTTCTCACAATAATCCGCTACAATCATGTCTTTCTTCAGAAGTTTTTCAAGGAAGGTAAAAATTTTACCCCTAAACTCTTTAAATTTTCAGTTTTAGTGTTCTTGAGCTAATTTTTACCTAATTTAATTTTGTTAATTTCTAGTGTAATTAGAGTTAAATTTTTAGTATATTATGCATGTATAACCTAGATTGATGCTATTTGTCATGATTTGAAGCCAAAAACTTCAAAATTTTTAGAAATCTAGGGTTTGTGTTCTTGAGCAATTTGGGGCTTCTTGATATAAACAGGTTATGGCCAATTTTTTTCATGAATTATTGCTAAATTAAGTTGTATAACATGTTTAGGTAGCTAAATGATCCAAACTTTGATCCTAAACATGATTTTTGAGAATTAAAGTGGACTTTTTAAGTCTAAAATTCATGAACTTGATTAAATTGATGTAAATGCCATTTGAAACTTGTTTAATTGCTAGTAATGGTTATTTTAACATGTTATTTGAGTTGAATGCTTATGAACTTTGTAAACATTTTCATATATGCTTATTTGAAAAAGTGTAGAATTGTTAAAATTGTGAAAATGTGTATAAGTTTAATTTTGATTGAACATGTTATTGTAATTGTTTTAATTTGTTATTTTGCTAACACTAATGCATATTTGGATGCACAAATTTTGTGTTTAATTGTTTTACAGAGATATACCGATACTGATGGTGCATCATCATCATCTAGGCAACCTGTTCCGGAACCACAACCAGAAATGCAATATGAGCCACAATATGAACCAGAACCTGAACAGGAACAACAACAGGAACAACAATAACAACCTGATCAACATGTACCATACTATGATCCTTAACAAGAATATGTTAATGCCTACGTACAATTTTCGATTCATCCGATAATAGAACACCCAATGATTCATAAAGAATAGTTGCATCCCAGTTTGAGATTTGATCGAAGTTGGAGAGATTACCCGACGTATCAAAGTAACAAATTTAAACTGGTAATGAAAAATGTAGAAGTACCGAGGTTAATCGATTGGGAGCCTTTGGAAAGGGTCCAACTAGCTAACTCAGTTAGGCAGCATCTGATCCAAAGGTATGGGAACTCTTCTTTTCCCGATTGGGAACGTTTATTCACCATTCGTAGGCCTGTATATAAGGAATGGTGTGTTGAGCTTATGAGTACTATATCACTTGATACAGATGTAGTTAGGTTAGACGATAGGAATTTTCTTAGATTTTTACTTGGTCGTAGGATGTATAGGATGTCCATGCTGGACATGGCCAGGGCTTTACAGATTTACACTCCTGGTGAATTACTACTACCTGATTGTACAAATTTGATTTATCACGGGGAAAGGGTAGATAAGAATTTTGACGCGGACACCGTCTGGAGGCGTATATCAAATTATAATGTTTTTAGGCTGGGAGGAACACACTCCTGTTTAGATATTAACAAAGCAGAGCTTCATTTTATACATAGAATTTTAGCTAATTCGATTACACAAAGAGGTAAAAACAAGGAGAATATGACCTTACATGATTTATTTTACCTTAAGTGTATTCGAAACACTAGAAGTGTTGTTAATATCCCCTACTGTGTTAGTTTTTATCTGTCTAAAATGGTGGCAGGAATACAGGACGGGGGAATAATAGGAGGAGGTATTTTTGTTACTCTCATTGGAGAGTATTTGGGTGTAGATAGGGATCAAGGGGGTCCACTGATGGTGTGTAGGGAACAGGTTGACACTTTAGGATTGCGGGTCTATCAGGGTGCAAAGGTATTAAAGAGCAGACGCAATCAGGCAGTACCATATGATGGTCGTCATCCACAGGTAGAGAGTGTGACGACCCGAAAATTCCCGACCAAATTTAAACTTAATCCTTATATGATTTCGAACGATAAGCAAAGTCTGTAATGTTGAGTCTCAAAAAGTTTGAACTGTTTCATATATTCAAATTGACCTTCGACTACTTTCGACGATTCACGAATAATTGATTGTAATTAGATATGTGTGTATGTATATATAAATAATAATTCGAAATATAAATTGAAGTATTATATGTTGTTATTAAAAATTAATAAAATAAAAATAGGATATTATAATAATTATTATTTAAAATATATCTCCATATATAAATAAAGTATATTAAAAAAATAATAAATAAATATTAAATGATTGTAATACTCGTTTGATGTTTTGATTGAAATTAAACAAGTTAAATTCAAACTTATGTAATTTTAAAATAAACGGTGATATGAAAATAAGTTCTATAAATTTTAGGCTAATTAAAAATGTATTTAGGAACTATTTGTTAAGTTTTAACACTTTTTATATTTCACCCATAAATGAGAGGGACAGTTGATGTAATTTTTATTTAATAAATTAATGATTGAATTTTATACCATAATGACCAAATTAAATAAATACAGTCGATCTAAAAATTTAGAATTTTTCTGAATACTTTTATCCGCCACTAATAAACAATGGAGTACGAGATAATACCCGTATTCAAAAGGTGTCGGCATATATTGACAATAGATATTCACGGACTACTACTGTTTTATTTCAATTCACTCTATAATTCATGTTTAGTGTATTATATTATTATTATTAATATTATTTATATTCTTTGAATTTTCTTCTGCAATCATAACACACCACTTGTGTTTTATTGTTAGATGTCTCAATCTCAAACTCTATGTACATACATACATTACTCCATTGTTTAAGGGAAAGCAAGAATCCATTCACTCCAATACTTATCTTTTTCTTTGATTTTTGTCCGTTTGTTTTTATTCAAAAACCCCACACATATATATCTATCTATATAAATATATATTTATAGTATACATGTCATGAACATATAACACACTTATATATTTCTTCCTTCTTATATATTTCTCTATCTTTCATGTTAGGTATCCAAATATCATCACACGAATTTTTCCTCTAATCAAACACAAATTAACACCTTACACTTTTGGTTCTACTTCTACTTCATATTCTAGTTCGATCAATAACACAAGCATCATCGTTGATACAACCCTCACATGGTTTCTGATTCTAAAACAAACACCAAACACCACCATCGAAAGAAAACAAGTAGAGCAACCTTCTTCTTCAACAACCGAACCTCCATGGAAAATGCTACTGTTACGAGCTACCACTGTTGCTGCTGGGTTTATGTTTCATATTCGAAAACAGCCTACAAACCACCACCATCAGTCATCTTCATAAGCTACTGCTACTGCTATCGTTATAAATGACACCTAAACCACTACTGTAGCTGCTGTGTTAATATTGTTGTTGCAGCCTTCAAGCAAACCACCAACAAACACAAGTTTCTAATCACTTCTGCTACAGGTTCTTTTACGTTCCTGTTGAGCTTGATTAGATTCGCAAACCACCACTCCATACAGCCCTTACTTCTACGATCACTATTTCTTTTCTTGTTCTTCTGTACAAACGATCAATCCTATCAACTAAACGACTGCTACAGCCGTCCTTCTGTTTCTGTTTCAATTAGAAAAGCACTAACCCCTTTCCCTTTTCTTTTCTTCTAACTCAAACGTAACCCTTGCTGCATTCACCTTCTGTTTTTTTTTGTTCTATTCGACTAACCCATGAAGAAGACAGAAAAAATAATAAAGAATTAATGATGATCGTGATAGCCGTAAATGGCTGCTATTACTTACTTTTTTCCTGTTATCTTTTTATATACCGAACCCCACATGTTTATTAATGAAAAAGACAAGGAGAATAAAGATAGTGGGTCTGCGTGTATTTTGTTTTGTTTTGTTTTTGCTTCTGCTGTAAACGAACCAAAATCACAAATATTTTCATTGGACCGAACTGTTTGGATTAGTAACGCAGTGTGGGCTGAAGCCCATTATTATTTAGTTTAAAACTTATTCTTTTTCATCTACAACCGGCCCAACATCAATTGCAAGTTATTGATTGTACCTAATGAGGATGGTTATGTTGTTCATAATGATCGCATGACGATATACGTGATTTATGTATGATGAAACCACGGTAACAGATGATGATGAGATCGAAGATGAATCATGATATTTATGATCGATGTTTGTTAGTGGTAGAATAGTTAAGATGATGAAGATGAAACTAATTACACCGCTGCCACAGTTTCTGTCCGTCGGCTAATCGATTTCAGTTTATATTCATGATAGTGATGATGTTAAGGTGATGGTGTTTTTAGGATGATAAAGAGGTTAAACGAAAATGATGATGCAACAGTTTATATTAAATGAAGATAACGTTGATGAATGATAAAATTATGATAATGGTGACTTAATAATAATTAGATTAGATGATGATGCTATTGATTAAGATAAGGATAATGAATAAGATGACGATAATGATCATAATAACGATAGTGATAATATGGCGAGTTAAAATTTTATTGAAGATGACGAGAGAAGTTTGATAATGACCAAAGGTTGTATTAATGACAAAGCACGATGATAGATAAGATTGATAGTGATGATGAAATCGTTGAAGTTAAGGTGATAGAAATGATGAATATGATTATGATTACAATGATGATCATATGATTATGATTAAGATTGTGGTTATGGTATGATGATGGGTATAAAGAAGAAAAACAGATGTAGATAGTGGTTAAATGATTTAGTTTAAGAATCATGTCAGAAAAACAAAATTGCTTGGATGGTTAAGGATGTTAACTTGTTAGCGGGACGTCGCGGGTTTAAACCCGGACTTGGGCATTTTTTTAAGGACTACTTCTTTGAGGTAGTTTACTTATTACTCATTATTATTATTATTATTATTATTATTATTATTATTATTATTATTATTATTATTATTATTATTATTATTATTATTATTATTATTATTATTATTATTATTATTAGTATTATTATTATTATTAGTATTATTATTATTATTATTATTATTAGTATTATTATTATTATTATTATTATTATTATTATTATTATTATTATTATTATTATTATTATTATTATTATTATTATTATTATTATTGCTAATTTTTGCGATTAGGGTATTACAAATATTAAAAATATAATATATATATTTGTTCGATTCCAATTATATGTGTTAATATATATATAAATGATATAGGTTCGTGAATCCGAGGCCAACCCTGCATTGTTCAGTTGTTCAATATCATCATGTGTATTTTTACTACAAAATACAGTATAGTGAGTTTCATTTTCCTTTTTACCCTTTATATTTTTGGGCTGAGAATACATGCGCAACTTTTATAACTGTTTTACGAAATAGACACAAGTAATCGAAATTACGTTCTATGGTTGAATGATCGAAACTGAATATGCCCCCTTTTAGTCTGGTAATCTAAGAATTAGGGAACAGACACCCTAATTGACGCGAACTCTAAAGATAGTCTATCGGGCCCAACAAGCCCCATCCAAAGTACCGGATGCTTTAGTACTTCGAAATGTATATCATGTCCGAAGGAGGATCCCGGAATGATGGGGATATTCTTATATGCATATTGTGAATGTCGGTTACCAGGTGTTCAATCCATATGAATGATATTTTTGTCTCTATGCATGGGACGTATATTTATGAGAAATGAAATTCTTGTGATCTATTAAAATGATAGAAGTGATTATTTATGTTAAACTAATGAACTCACCAACCTTTTGGTTGACACTTTAAAGCATGTTAATTCTCAGGTACGAAAGAAATCTTCTGCTGTGCATTTGCTCATTTTAAAGATATTACTTGGAGTCATTCATGACATATTTCAAAAGACGTTGCATTCGAGTCGTCGAGTTCATCAAGATTATTATTAAGTCAAGTATAGTTGGATATATTATGAAATTGTATGCATGTCGTCAACTTTCGATGTATTGAAAGTTTGTCTTTTAAAAACGAATGCAATGTTTGTAAAATGTATCATATAGAGGTCAAGTATCTCGCGATGTAATCAATTGTAATGTATTCGTCCAGATGGATTAGGACGGGTCATTAGAGTTGGTATCAGAGCGGTGGTCTTAGCGAACCAGGTCTTGTATTAGTGTGTCTAACTGATAGTTGTTTAGATGCATTAGTAAGTCTGGACTTCGACCGTGTCTGCATGTCAAAAGTTTTGCTTATCATTTCTAGTCGAAAATCATCTGCTTATCATTCTTAGTCTAGACACATCTTACTGCATTGATTGCATGAATAGTGTATAGACAAAATCCATATCTTAGCGTATCTGTCACTGTAGACTTTATTTGACACGTTTCCTTAATTTTCTCCGTAATTCACGGGAACTTTGGAAGTATGTATAGATATTCTATATATAATTAGAATATCATTCGATATTCGAAAATCATTTCATATCAAAACCCTTTAACTGATCGTGAGAGATGGATCCTACACCTAGCTTGGATTGCATTAGTTCTGGAAGCGATTTCGAGATGTATATTGAAGCAGACTTCGAAGTCAATGAACCAGAAGTGCCTCAACCATTTAGTTATTTTTCTTTCTGGAGGAGATGGGGGTGGGTCCGAGACTTACTCACTCAATGGATAAATGAAGAAGGCGAGCCCTACCGCAAACCAAACTTACCTCCTAACATCGGAGAAAACGATGTACTTACCGGTGAACCTATGCGCAACACTGTATTCACCCTTCTTGCTAAAGTTTTCCACCTCGAAGGTCACGTTACTGCAATATCAGAAAATATTCAACCTCTACTTCCGAATACCAATCGAAGGGGAATATTAGAAGAAGTTAGGGAACTTCGAATTGATAATCAAGATCTATCGAATCAGATGAGTGGATGGATAGAAATGATAGAGGGTAGGATAGAAAACCTGACAAGAATGGTGCGTGATCTACAAGCTATACTTACTACACCAACATCATCACCAACCTCAGCACCAACAACACTTGTAGCACCGACAGCAACAGTACCACCATCAGCAGCACCAACAGCATAACCAGTACCAACAACAAAAACATCATCACACGTCTCAACCTCGCAATCTATACTTCAAGCATAATCATCGTTCTACGAATCGTTCTACATAAACTATCTTCGTCCTTCATGGTGATTATGTAATCTCTAATGTTTTAGAGATTATGTACTCTAGTTCTAGCCGTAAATCTAATGAGTTTAATATCACATTGACTCATTAAATTCATGATTACGTCTGAAGAAAATATATGTATATATATATATATATATATATATATATATATATATATATATATATATATATATTGTTTCATAAAGATTGTAATTAAAAATTCTTTTGTACAAACTGTTAATGGTAAAAATATTTTAACGGGTAGGTAATACCCGAGAAATATTTAGATTTCACATTAATAAGTTACACTGTACATACTTCGAATTTGATTCAATGATCATTTACTATCCTATTTACAACCACCGATATACGTATCCGTTCACCAAAGAATAACTATTTTTATGCAAATTCAATTTCATATTTGGATTTTGACCTATCAGAATTCAACAAGTGGCATAATGAAGAAATAATGGACATAATAAAAATTGATTAGAAACAGACTAATTAACAATATGAAATTTTGTTAAGAAACCACGCTAACAAGATCCTAGCTAATTGTTCCTAACTAACTGATTACATTTTATTTATCGCAGTTTATTTATCGCAATTTAATTATCGCAATTTTATTTATTGTCATTTAATTTCTGTTATTTACTTTACGCACTTTATTTATCGTCATTTAATTTCTGTTATTTATTTTACGCACTTTAAATATCGGGACACGTATACAAGGTTTTGACATATCATATCGACACATCTATATATATTATTTAGAATCACCATAGATACTCTATATGCAGTAATGCTGGAGTTAGCTATACAGGGTGAAGGTTGATTCTACAATAATATATATAGTTTGAGTTGTGATCGAGTCTGAGAGATGTACACGGGTCACGATACATATTAATTAATTCAAATATTATATATAAAACTATATATGAATTATTGGACTGTTAACTGTGGACTAATAATATTAGACAATTAAAATAAATTAAACTATTGATTATAACATATAAAACTAAAAATTTCTTCAAGTTTGCCACTTGATTTCATCTTAAACCTCATTTGTATCTCGACGATTACAATCTATGTTCAAACCTTTTATGATTCTTGAAAACGCCTCAATCGAGAGGATGACCCAACCGCACTTCATCTACGGAAGAAAAGATTGATGCATAGTTATGCACCTGAAAACAATCGGAACCTGAGTAAACGTTTAACACGTATCTCTGCTAGTTCCTTTGACGTTGTTATTACCGAAAATAACCTTGCAAATTCCTTTCCAAATTAGCAAATTTTGTCACAGCTTCATCAAGTCAACTTCGACTTTCATTCGGATTAACCTTATTATAGCCTTGATATATATGTCTGCTTTTCGTCATCATTGTCGGGGAACCTTTTATATTCCACCATATTACCAGCAGACGTACTAGCAACCTCATTGCTTCTCGGCTTAAATCTCTCTGATAAATCATTATATTACATTATTTCATTGAAACCCCATCATGTATACATCTATACCCTGTAACAATAATTGCCATACCAACTACCAAGAATCAACAATCAGTATTTCAAATCTCGTAGTATTTCTACATCAATAGTTATATGTATACATATAACAATTATCTCCTAGAATTACGACCTTTAATTCTGAAATTTTGAAAAGCACTCAGCCTACGAATTAATACATTGAACTTTAAAAAAAAAAAGGGCTGAATGAAGCAGCAGAAACTGTATACAACCGTAAATGATCTTAATTGTCGGAAGTTTGATGATAAATAATAGTATGTTGGAAAAGCTCAGAAAAGTGGGAACTGGAAACCGGATTGAGCAAACTACGAAGGAGTGTCTAAACAAATTACAAGGACTAAACTTGTACATTAAGAATCCTGATGATTCTGTTTCTAATGAAATCTTTAACGAATACCTTGCTTCTGACTCCAAACTCTTGCGGACAAATTTTCTTCACCATCCTTCGATATTAGAAATTCCAAGATATCATCGTATCTTTCATTATAAATATCCTCCATATTTCTGAAGATATTTTTATAATTATTCTTATCTGAATCATTAATCTATTAGTGCTATCAGTGTTACATCATATAGAAACTGTTAGTTTCTATATTCTGTAAACTTTCGAGCTTAAAATATGAATGTTATTGAAGTAATGTTGGGAACTGATGCATGAGTTAGTATAATATAATGACACTTGATCAACGTGATTATATTACAGTAAGTCATGCTGAGTTTCTAATGGAACGTGATGATTCACAGATCATAATGTCATCATATGCCATGTTACATAACTCTTTCATTTTGCTTAACTTCCGAACATATCAAGAAAGTATATTCTTGATAATTATATTCTCAATAATTCTGGTAATTTGACAAATCAAATCGTGCTAATACATTCTTTCTAATTTAGAACATGATGTTTATCCGAAATTCCATACTTACGAATTCTGGACCGTTACTCGCTTTACTAGAGGTCGAGAGGATAATAAAAAGGCAAAGAGATCCAAAATATAAGAGAAAATATAAAGCCCAATAGCAACACGGAGGTTATAAACCGTGGATAATAATACGAATAGCAATATAAAGACACGGTAGAATTAAGAATAGTATCACCTCAAGGTAATAGTAGAAGTAAACAGATTTTTCTGGTGGATTAATGTAAAGAAGGATGACAGAAATGATAATTAGGAAAATATCAGGGATTAGAACGGGATTAAGCATTTTCACGATCTTTTGGATGTATGGACTAGGAAAGAAAGTATAAAGATGTTGAGGATAATGGAACGGAAGAGTTTAATTTATAGTGGAAATATCAGACAGAGTAATCGAGGCAGATCATCGTATTTAATTATAGAGATCTTAATTTCCTTACTCGCCGAAGAATCAAATCTTTTAGATTTCGAAGATTTTCTTTAAATCCCTTGAATTCCAAAATTCAACCAATACAACGTCAAAAGTTAAGACGAAACCTTATTTATTCATTTCACTCTTTTATGATAGTTTCATTCGTGCTCTTCGAATAATTGAATTATTTTATCCTTATTACTCAATGGTAATAAAACTCAAATTATCAGCTTTTATGAGTCATGAAAACATATTTATTGTTAGCCATGACCACCTCACTCAAATTTCAGGACGAAATTTCTTTAACGGGTAGGTACTGTGACGACCCGGAAATTTCCGACCAAATTTAAACTTAATCCTTATATGATTTCGAACGATAAGCAAAGTCTGTAATGTTGAGTCTCAAAAAGTTTGAACTATTTCATATATTCAAATTGACCTTCGACTACTCTCGACGATTCACGAACAATTGATTGTAATTAGATATGTGTGTATGTATATATAAATAATAATTCGAAATATAAATTGAAGTATTATATGTTGTTATTAAAAATTAATAAAATAAAAATAGGATATTATAATAATTATTATTTAAAATATATCTCCATATATAAATAAAGTATATTAAAAAAATAATAAATAAATATTAAATGATTGTAATACTCGTTTGATGTTTTGATTGATATTAAACAAGTTAAATTCAAACTTATGTAATTTTAAAATAAACGGTGATATGAAAATAAGTTCTATAAATTTTAGGCTAATTAAAAATGTATTTAGGAACTATTTGTTAAGTTTTAACACTTTTTATATTTCACCCATAAATGAGAGGGACAGTTGATGTATTTTTTATTTAATAAATTAATGATTGAATTTTATACCATAATGACCAAATTAAATAAATACAGTCGATCTAAAAATTTAGAATTTTTCTGAATACTTTTATCCGCCACTAATAAACAATGGAGTACGAGATAATACCCGTATTCAAAAGGTGTCAGCATATATTGACAATAGATATTCACGGACTACTACTGTTTTATTTCAATTCACTCCATAATTCATGTTTAGTGTATTATATTATTATTATTAATATTATTTATATTCTTTGAATTTTCTTCTGCAATCATAACACACCACTTGTGTTTTATTGTTAGATGTCTCAATCTCAAACTCTATGTACATAGATACATTACTCCATTGTTTAAGGGAAAGCAAGAATCCATTCACTCCACTACTTATCTTTTTCTTTGATTTTTGTCCGTTTGTTTTTATTCAAAAACCCCACACATATATATCTATCTATATAAATATATATTTATAGTATACATGTCATGAACATATAACACACTTATATATTTCTTCCTTCTTATATATTTCTCTATCTTTCATGTTAGGTATCCAAATATCATCACACGAATTTTTCCTCTAATCAAACACAAATTAACACCTTACACTTTTGGTTCTACTTCTACTTCATATTCTAGTTCGATTAATAACACAAGCATCATCGTTGATACAACCCTCACATGGTTTCTGATTCTAAAACAAACACCAAACACCACCATCGAAAGAAAACAAGTAGAGCAACCTTCTTCTTCAACAACCGAACCTCCATGGAAAATGCTACTGTTACGAGCTACCACTGTTGCTGCTGGGTTTATGTTTCATATTCGAAAACAGCCTACAAACCACCACCATCATTCATCTTCGTAAGCTACTGCTACTGCTATCGTTATAAATGACACCTAAACCACTACTGTAGCTGCTGTGTTAATATTGTTGTTGCAGCCTTCAAGCAAACCACCAACAAACACAAGTTTCTAATCACTTCTACTACAGGTTCTTTTACATTCCTGTTGAGTTTGATTAGATTCGCAAACCACCACTCCATACAGCCCTTACTTCTACGATCACTATTTCTTTTCTTGTTCTTCTGTACAAACGATCAATCCTATCAACTAAACGACTGCTACAGCCGTCCTTCTGTTTCTGTTTCAATTAGAAAAGCACTAACCCCTTTCCCTTTTCTTTTCTTCTAACTCAAACGTAACCCTTGCTGCATTCACCTTCTATTTTTTTTTTGTTCTATTCGACTAACCCATGAAGAAGACAGAAAAAATAATAAAGAATTAATGATGATCGTGATAGCCGTAAATGGCTGCTATTACTTACTTTTTTCCTGTTATCTTTTTATATACCGAACCCCACATGTTTATTAATGAAAAAGACAAGGAGAATAAAGATAATGGGTCTGCGTGTATTTTTTTTTGTTTTGTTTTTGCTTCTGCTGTAAACGAACCAAAATCACAAATATTTTCATTGGACCGAACTGTTTGGATTAGTAATGCAGTGTGGGCCGAAGCCCATTATTATTTAGTTTAAAACTTATTCTTTTTCATCCACAACCGGCCCAACATCAATTGCAAGTTATCGATTATACCTGATGAGGATGGTTATGTTGTTCATAATGATCGCATGACGATATACGTGATGTATGTATGATGAAACCACGGTAACAGATGATGATGAGATCGAAGATGAATCATGATATTTATGATCAATGTTTGTTAGTGGTAGAATAGTTAAGATGATGAAGATGAAACTGATTACACCGCTGCCACAGTTTCTGTCCGTCAGGTAATTGATTTCAGTTTATATTCATGATAGTGATGATGTTAAGGTGATGGTGTTTTTAGGATGATAAAGAGGTTAAACGAAAATGATGATGCAACAGTTTATATTAAATGAAGATAACGTTGATGAATGATAAAATTATGATAATGGTGACTTAATAATAATTAGATTAGATGATGATGCTATTGATTAAGATAAGGATAATGAATAAGATGACGATAATGATCATAATAACGATAGTGATAATATGGCGAGTTAAAATTTTATTGAAGATGACGAGAGAAGTTTGATAATGACCAAAGGTTGTATTAATGACAAAACACGATGATAGATAAGATTGATAGTGATGATGAAATTGTTGAAGTTAAGATGATAGAAATGATGAATATGATTATGATTACAATGATGATCATATGATTATGATTAAGATTGTGGTTATGGTATGATGATGGGTATAAAGAAGAAAAACAGATGTAGATAGTGGTTAAATGATTTAGTTTAAGAATCATGTCAGAAAAACAGAATTGCTTGGATGGTTAAGGATGTTAACAGGTTAGCGGGACGTCGCGGGTTTAAACCCGGACTTGGGCATTTTTTTAAGGACTACTTCTTTGAGGTAGTTTACTTATTACTCATTATTATTATTATTATTATTATTATTATTATTATTATTATTATTATTATTATTATTATTATTATTATTATTATTATTATTATTATTATTATTATTATTATTATTATTATTATTATTATTGTTATTATTATTATTATTATTATTGTTATTATTATTATTATTATTATTATTATTATTATTATTATTATTATTATTATTATTATTATTATTATTATTATTATTGCTAATTTTTGCGATTAGGGTATTACAAATATTAAAAATATAATATATATATTTGTTCTATTCCAATTATATGTGTTAATATATATATAAATGATATAGGTTCGTGAATCCGAGGCCAACCCTGCATTGTTCAGTTGTTCAATATCGTCATGTGTATTTTTACTACAAAATACAGTATAGTGAGTTTCATTTGCCTTTTTACCGTTTATATTTTTGGGCTGAGAATACATGCGCAACTTTTATAACTGTTTTACGAAATAGACACAAGTAATCGAAATTACGTTCTATGGTTGAATGATCGAAACTGAATATGCCCCCTTTTAGTCTGGTAATCTAAGAATTAGGGAACAGACACCCTAATTGACGCGAACTCTAAAGATAGTCTATCGGGCCCAACAAGCCCCTTCCAAAGTACCGGATGCTTTAGTACTTCGAAATGTATATCATGTTCGAAGGAGGATCCCGGAATGATGGGGATATTCTTATATGCATATTGTGAATGTCGGTTACCAGGTGTTCAATCCATATGAATGATATTTTTGTCTCTATGCATGGGACGTATATTTATGAGAAATGAAATTCTTGTGGTCTATTAAAATGATAGAAGTGATTATTTATGTTAAACTAATGAACTCACCAACCTTTTGGTTGACACTTTAAAGCATGTTTATTCTCAGGTATGAAAGAAATCTTCTGCTGTGAATTTGCTCATTTTAAAGATATTACTTGGAGTCATTCATGACATATTTCAAAAGACATTGCATTCGAGTCGTCGAGTTCATCAAGATTATTATTAAGTCAAGTATAGTTGGATATATTATGAAATGGTATGCATGTCGTCAACTTTCGATATATTGAAAGTTTGTCTTTTAAAAACGAATGCAATGTTTGTAAAATGTATCATATAGAGGTCAAGTACCTCGCGATGTAATCAATTGTAATGTATTCGTCCAGATGGATTAGGACGGGTCGTTAGAGAGAGAGGTTCAGATGAGGAAATGGAGGAAGTGGATGACATTAGGGAGGCTATTGCTGACGTTTACCAGCGTATAGATGAGGTAGAAATGACAAACGAGGCTAGACATAGTCAGTTCGAGCAGTGGCACGCCGAGAATGTGTACGAGCATTCTAGGCAACGACAGCATGATAGATGGCAGTATCATCAGCATCAGATCATGAGCCAGCTATCACCTCAGGTACCAAATAACTACGTACTGACCCGACCTGCTTACTATCCTCCACACCAGCCCCATATGCGACCACCATTTACTCTCTATGACCCTAACCAGGCCTATCAGTACACCTATAACCAACCGTGGAACCCGACCAACGACATGAACTGGAACCCCTATCCAGATTGATACAGTTCCCGTTGGTGAATTTCTATGATTTTTATCTTTTTATTATTTTTATTTATTTATGTTTAAACATATAATATTGTGATACTTTTATGTAAGTTTTAACATTTTTATTATGTTGTACTAATATTTCATATTTGATTTGAAAGTGGGATGTTAAGTCCCATTTCAAATTACCTTGCATGTTATTATTTGTATGTATGTATATTGTCAATTGTACACAACAGGGTAAAACAACAAACTTTCAAAGACTGGCATTAAGTTCAGCAAAAGCTACTAATTTTGATGACAAAACGAAAAACAAATGTGATGTAACAACAAGACGGAATGAACAAATGATGTGCACCATTTAGCATTCAACAAACAAACGCCAATATGTTTGGAAACTTTAGTAAAATTTAATCATTTTTCTACGCTAATCACCCTCAATAATTTAAATTGTACTGATTGCTTGCAAATGAGGGCATTGCAAGATCTTAAGTGTGGGAAGGGGTTAAATTCTTTCGGATTTTTAAAATTTTAAATTTAAACACTTGGTTACCATTAAAATACTAGTAACGCAGTAGTTGTATTAGAATCTAGTGCTCTCTGATAATAAAGAACAGCCCTAGTCTTATATACTGACTACCCAATTCTTGTAAATTTTTTCAAAATTTTCAAATAAATGAACTCAAAATCATGTTTATACATATTTATGAACCATAAAACTAGGTGTTAACACCGAAATTATTGTTACCTCGGAAAGGACATAAATTGAGAAACAACCCAAAATGTTAGAATTCATTTAAAATGGAATAGAGGAAAATAAAAAGGCAAAGAAAGGAAAATAAAATCCAAGTGTGGGAAAAATTTACCAAGTTATTTAAAACATATATCACATATTTTTGTACAAATAATTAAAGATACTTTTGTTTTGGACAATATTAATCAGTTTTACCCAGTTTATTGTAATATAAATGAAATTTAAAAGGAAGTAAAGTCTTTCGAGAAAAAGACACGCGCTTCTTGATTTAGGTCAGGAAGTTGTCGTCCAGACCAGTTGTAGAGTCTACGAAAAACCTTGAAAAGTTTTCTCGAAAATCAGCTGGAAATCCACGGACCTCAGCATCAAACAGGGTCGCCAAGTGGTCAGACTTATTCTAACCATGAGAGGATCTGTCTCGTACAATGGGGGGCACCGTGCAAATTAGCTTATAAGACTAATGAATCAGATCCCCAGAAAGGATAATCTCCTTAAAGATCAAAAATCAGCTTTTAAGACTGATATTACTCAATCCTTGGGATTGACCTTAAAGATTGAGAATTACAAACTCATGGAATTCGACGATATCTAAACTCGAGCTTGAACGAGAAAATATTTTGATCAAATTACAAACCGATTTTTTTTCTTCTGAAAACCATATTTTCAATGCGTTCATTACCATTGAACGTAAAATCCTAGGAATTCACCTGAAATTCATTAGGTCACCTGAACCAAATTGGGTGTCAACCGTAAGAACGGTGGTTGCATAGCATGGTCAAAGATAGGACTTTGTGTCAGACCGAAAAACTATAGGGTGATCTTTACTATTGCTCCTACAAAGGATAGTAATTGCATCCGACACGTTATATGAAATGTCCCGTTCATATTGATTATAAACGTTCCATATTAATTGATTTCGTTGCGAGGTTTTGACCTCTATATGAGACGTTTTTCAAAGACTGCATTCATTTTTAAAACAACCATAACCTTTATTTTATCAATAAAGGTTTCAAAAGCATTACGTAGATTATCAAATAATGATAATCTAAAATATACTGTTTACACACGACCATTACATAATGGTTTACAATAGAAATATATTACATCGACATATGTTTCTTGAATGCAGTTTTTACACAATATCATACAAACATGGACTCCAAATCTTGTCCTTATTTTAGTATGCAACAGCGGAAGCTCTTAGTATTCACCTGAGAATAAACATGCTTTAAACGTCAACAAAAAATGTTGGTGAGTTATAGGTTTAACCTATATATATATCAAATCGTAACAATAGACCACAAGATTTCATATTTCAATACGCATCCCATACATAGAGATAAAAATCATTCATATGGTGAACACCTGGTAACCGACATTAACAAGATGCATATATAAGAATATCCCCATCATTCCTGGACACCCTTCGGATATGATATAAATTTCGAAATACTAAAGCATCCGGTACTTTAGATGGGGTTTGTTAGGCTCAATAGATCTATCTTTAGGATTTGCGTCAATTAGGGTGTCTGTTCCCTAATTCTTAGATTACCAGAGTTAATAAAAAGGGGCATATTCGATTTCGATAATTCAACCATAGAATGTAGTTTCATGTACTTGTGTCTATTTTGTAAATCATTTATAAAACCTGCATGTATTCTCATCCCAAAAATATTAGATTTTAAAAGTGGGACTATAACTCACTTTCACAGATTTTTACTTCGTCGGAAAGTAAGACTTGGCCACTGGTCGATTCACGAACCTATAACAAATATGTACATATATATCAAAGTATATTCAAAATATATTTACAACACTTTTAATACATTTTGATGTTTTAAGTTTATTAAGTCAGCTGTCCTCGTTAGTAACCTACAACTAGTTGTCCAACGTTAGATGTACAGAAAAAAAATTGATATATATTATCTTGAATCAATCCACGACCCAGTGTATACACGTCTCAGGCTAGATCACAACTCAAAGTATATATATTTTTGGAATCAACCTCAACCCTGTATAGCTAACTTCCACATTACTGTATATAGAGTGTCTATGGTTGTTCCAAATAATATATACACATGGGTCGATATGATATGTCAAAACATTTGCATACGTGTCTATGGTATCCCAAGATTACATAATATATTAGAATACATGTATAGTACAATATAAGTTAGCTAGGATATGATTAATATAGATTTGTTACCAATTTTCACGTTGCTACAACAAGAAAAATTATCCAATCTTGTTTTACCCATAACTTCTTCATTTTAAATCCGTTTTGAGTGAATCAAATTGCTATGGTTTCATATTGAACTCTATTTTATGAATCTAAATAGAAAATGTATAGGTTTATAGTCCAAAATATAAGTTACAAGTCATTTTTGTAAAGGTAGTCATTTCAGTCGAAAGAACGACGTCTAGATGACAATTTTAGAAAACATACTTCCACTTTGAGGTTAACCATGATTTTTGGATAGTTTCATGTTCATAAGAAAAATTATTTTCCCAGAAGAACAACTTTTAAATCAAAGTTTATCATAGTTTTTAATTAACTAACCCAAAACAGCCCGCGGTGTTACTACGACGGCGGATGTCCGGTTTTACAGTGTTCTTCGTGTTTCCAGGTTTTAAATCATTAAGTTAGCATATCATATAGATATAGAACATGTGTTTAGTTGATTTTAAAAGTCAATTTAGACGGATTAACTTTTGTTTGCGAAAAAGTTTAGAATTAACTAAACTATGTTCTAGTGATTACAAGTTTAAACCTTCGAATAAGATAGCTTTATATGTATGAATCGAATGATGTTATGAACATCATTACTACCTCAAGTTTTATGGATAAAGCTACTGGAAATGAGAAAAATAGATCTAGCTTCAAAGGATCCTTGGATGGCTTGAAAGTTCTTGAAGCAGAATCATGACACGAAAACAAGTTCAAGTAAGATTTCCACTCGAAATAAGATTGTTATAGTTATAGAAATTGAATCAAAGTTTGAATATGAGTATTACCTTGTATTAGAAAGATATCTTACTGTAAATAATAAAGATTTCTTGAGGTTGGATGATCACTCTACAAGATTGGAAGTAAGCTAGCAAACTTGGAAGTATTCTTGATTTTATGAAACTAGAACTTGTAGAATTTATGAAGAACACTTAGAACTTGAAGATAGAACTTGAGAGAGATTAATTAGATGAAGAAAATTGAAGAATGAAAGTGTTTTTAGGTGTTTTTGGTCATTGGTATATGGATTAGATATAAAGGATGTGTAATTTTGTTTACATGTAAATAAGTCATGAATGATTACTCATATTTTTGTAATTTTATGAGATATTTCATGCTAGTTGCCAAATGATGGTTCCCACATGTGTTAGGTGACTCACATGGGCTGCTAAGAGCTGATCATTGGAGTATATATACCAATAGTACATACATCTAAAAGCTGTGTATTGTACGAGTACGAATACGGGTGCATACGAGTAGAATTGTTGATGAAACTGAACGAGGATGTAATTGTAAGCATTTTTGTTAAGTAGAAGTATTTTGATAAGTGTCTTGAAGTCTTTCAAAAGTGTATGAATACATATTAAAACACTACATGTATATACATTTTAACTGAGTCGTTAAGTCATCGTTAGTCGTTACATGTAAGTGTTGTTTTGAAACCTTTAGGTTAACGATCTTGTTAAATATTGTTAACCCATTGTTTATTAAATCAAATGAGTTGTTAAATTATTACATTATCATGATATCATGATGTATTAATATATATTAATATGATATATATATATATATATACATTAAATGTCGTTACAATGATAATCGTTACATATATGTCTCGTTTCAAAATCATTAAGTTAGTAGTCTTGTTTTTACATATGTAGTTCATTGTTAATATAATTAATGATATGTTTACTTATCATAATATCATGTTAACTATATATATATATATATATATATATATATATATATATATATATATATATATATATATATATATATCCATATATATGTCATCATATAGTTTTTACAAGTTTTAACGTTCGTGAATCGCCGGTCAACTTGGGTGGTCAATTGTCTATATGAAACCTATTTCAATTAATCAAGTCTTAACAAGTTTGATTTCTTAACATGTTGGAAACATTTAATCATGTAAATATCAATTTCATTTAATATATAAAAATATGGAAAAGTTCGGGTCACTACATTATAGACCATAATCAAAAGCATGTCACGGGACATTGCCTTAACAGTTGCTTGTTCAACGCTTTCCTTTACAACCGGACGGTAGTTTACCTAAAGGTAATATACGGAGCAAGTTACGAAAAAATCTATAAATTGTGGGGGATATTGGCCAGACACACACGATTTCCAGCCTTCAGGTTACGAATTTTAGGGGTTTTTAAGGCCAATTCAGGTGCTTTTTAAGGGTTCATCATCAAGATTGAAAATTGGAAGATTCTAACATAATTCGTATATTAATTTTCATTAGTTTTTGTGAAATCACCATGAAATTTATTGTTTATAATTGTCTGTTTGATTATTCCATGAACATGATTGGTTAATTTTCTTGTATGTTCACTTTAATGTAAGACATATGATTTGAGATTGTTCTATAATTTAATTATTATAGTTATTTTGGTTAATTAGTTGTGTTCTTTCATAGATCCACTGTTGTGATTGTTTATATGCTTTAATTCAATTATATATGTTTTGAGTGTAGGTGATAATTGAACGGTATTGTGATAACACAATTGTGTAGACTATTTTGAGTGATCTTGATAATGCTAAAGACGAACACATATTTCATAGCATTATCTCTCAAGAAAGACAAGCTTTTAGTTGCAATTGTTCAATTACAAGTGATATTCGTTTAAATATTAAAAGGTGAAGACAAAAGACAGATTCGACGATTTGAAGACGCAAATGACCAAAAAGCTAAAAAGTACAAAGTACAATCAAAGTGGTTCAAATTATTGATGAGAAACGTCTAAAAATTACAAGAGTACGAGCCGCAAAATGCAAAGTACAAGATATTAAATAGTACGAAAGGACGTTCGAAAATCCGGAACCGGGACCAGAGTCAACTTTCAACGCGCAATGCAACGGACTAAAAATTACAAGTCAACTATGCACATGAATATAATATAATATATAATTAATTCTTAAAATTATATATATATATATATATATATATATATATATATATATATATATATATATATATATATATATATATATATATATATATATATATATATATATTATATATTAAAACCATCGGCAAATAAAAAACAAAAGATCCTGAGCTGTAAAATGTTGCCATGCGATCGCATGGCCAGAAGGCACAAGATCCATGTTGTAGTGACCCGAACTTTTCCATGTTTATATATATTAATTGAGATTGATATTTACATGATTAAATATTTCCAACATGTTAAGCAATCAAACTTGTTAAGACTTGATTAATTGAAATATGTTTCATATAGACAATTGACCACCCAAGTTGACCGGTGATTCACGAACGTTAAAACTTGTAAAAACTATATGATGACATATATATGGATATATATATATATATATAGTTAACATGATACTATGATAAGTAAACATATCATTAAGTATATTAACAATGAACTACATATGTAAAAACAAGACTACTAACTTAATGATTTTTAAACGAGACATATATGTAACGATTATCGTTGTAAAGACATTTAATGTATATATATATATATATATATATATATCATATTAAGAGATATTCATACATGATAATATCATGATAATATAATAATTTAAAATCTCATTTGATATTATAAACATTGGGTTAACAACATTTAACAAGATCATTAACCTAAAGGTTTCAAAACAACACTTACATGTAACGACTAACGATAACTTAACGACTCAGTTAAAATGTATATACATGTAGTGTTTTAATATGTATTTATACACTTTTGAAAGACTTCAATACACTTATCAAAATACTTCTACTTAACAAAAATGCTTACAATTACATCCTCGTTCAGTTTCATCAACAATTCTACTCGTATGCACCCGTATTCGTACTCGTACAATACACAGCTTTTAGATGTATGTACTATTGGTATATACACTCCAATGATCAGCTCTTAGCAGCCCATGTGAGTCACCTAACACATGTGGGAACCATCATTTGGCAACTAGCATGAAATATCTCATAAAATTACAAAAATATGAGTAATCATTCATGACTTATTTACATGAAAACAAAATTACATATCCTTTATATCTAATCCATACACCAACGACCAAAAACACCTACAAATACTTTCATTCTTCAATTTTCTTCATCTAATTGATCTCTCTCAAGTTCTATCTTCAAGTTCTAAGTGTTCTTCATAAATTCTACAAGTTCTAGTTACATAAAATCAAGAATACTTTCAAGTTTGCTAGCTCACTTCCAATCTTGTAAGGTGATCATCCAACCTCAAAAAATCTTTGTTTCTTACAATAGGTTATCATTCTAATACAAGGTAATAATCATATTCAAACTTTGGTTCAATTTCTATAACTATAACAATCTTATTTCAAGTGATGATCTTACTTGAACTTGTTTTCGTGTCATGATTCTGCTTCAAGAACTTCGAGCCATCCAAGGATCCGTTGAAGCTAGATCCATTTTTCTCTTTTCCAGTAGGTTTATCCAAGGAACGTAAGGTAGTAATTATGTTCATAACATCATTCGATTCATACATATAAAGCTATCTTATTCGAAGGTTTAAACTTGTAATCACTAGAACATAGTTTAGTTAATTCTAAACTTGTTCGCAAACAAAAGTTAATCCTCCTAACTTGACTTTTAAAATCAACTAAACACATGTTCTATATCTATATGATATGCTAACTTAATGATTTAAAACCTGGAAACACGAAAAACACCGTAAAACTGGATTTACGCCGTCGTAGTAACACCGCGGGCTGTTTTGGGTTAGTTAATTAAAAACTATGATAAACTTTGATTTAAAAGTTGTTATTCTGAGAAAATTATTTTTATTATGAACATGAAACTATATCTAAAAATTATGGTTAAACTCAAAGTGGAAGTATGTTTTCTAAAATGGTCATCTAGACGTCGTTCTTTCGACTGAAATGACTACCTTTACAAAAATGACTTGTAACTTATTTTTCCGACCATAAACCTATACTTTTTCTATTTAGATTCATAAAATAGAGTTCAATATGAAACCATAGCAATTTGATTCACTCAAAACGGATTTAAAATGAAGAAGTTATGGGTAAAACAAGATTGGATAATTTTTCTCATTTTAGCTACGTGAAAATTGGTAACAAATCTATTCCAACCATAACTTAATCAACTTGTATTGTATATTATGTAATCTTGAGATACCATAGACACGTATACAATGTTTCGACCTATCATGTCGACACATCTATATATATTTCGGAACAACCATAGACACTCTATATGTGAATGTTGGAGTTAGCTATACAGGGTTGAGGTTGATTCCAAAATATATATAGTTTGAGTTGTGATCAATACTGAGATACGTATACACTGGGTCGTGGATTGATTCAAGATAATATTTATCGATTTATTTCTGTACATCTAACTGTGGACAACTAGTTGTAAGTTACTAACGAGGACAGCTGACTTAATAAACTTAAAACATCAAAATATATTAAAAGTGTTGTAAATATATTTTGAACATACTTTGATATATATGTATATATTGTTATAGGTTCGTGAATCAACCAGTGGCCAAGTCTTACTTCCCGACGAAGTAAAAATCTGTTAAAGTGAGTTATAGTCCCACTTTTAAAATCTAATATTTTTGGGATGAGAATACATGCAGGTTTTATAAATGATTTACAAAATAGACACAAGTACGTGAAACTACATTCTATGGTTGAATTATCGAAATCGAATATGCCCCTTTTTATTAAGTCTGGTAATCTAAGAATTAGGGAACAGACACCCTAATTGACGCGAATCCTAAAGATAGATCTATTGGGCCTAACAAACCCCATCCAAAGTACCAGATGCTTTAGTACTTCGAAATTTATATCATATCCGAAGGGTGTCCCGGAATGATGGGGATATTCTTATATATGCATCTTGTTAATGTCGGTTACCAGGTGTTCACCATATGAATGATTTTTATCTCTATGTATGGGATGTGTATTGAAATATGAAATCTTGTGGTCTATTATTATGATTTGATATATATAGGTTAAACCTATAACTCACCAACATTTTTGTTGACGTTTTAAGCATGTTTATTCTTAGGTGATTATTAAGAGCTTCCGCTGTCGCATACTTAAATAAGGACAAGATTTGGAGTCCATGCTTGTATGATATTGTGTAAAAACTGCATTCAAGAAACTTATTTTGTTGTAACATATTTGTAATGTAAACCATTATGTAATGGTCGTGTGTAAACAGGATATTTTAGATTATCATTATTTGATAATCTACGTAAAGCTTTTTAAACCTTTATTGATGAAATAAAGGTTATGGTTTGTTTTAAAATGAATGCAGTCTTTGAAAAACGTCTCATATAGAGGTCAAAACCTCGCAACGAAATCAATTAATATGGAACGTTTTTAATCAATAAGAACGGGACATTTCAGTTGGTATCCGAGCGTTGGTCTTAGAGAACCAGAATTTTGCATTAGTGTGTCTTATTGAGTTTGTTAGGATGCATTAGTGAGTCTGGACTTCGATCGTGGTTACTTGAAAAATGATTGCTTAACAAATTTTGTTGGAAACTATATATTTTTAACATGTGAATATTATGTGATATATTAATCTCTTAACGCGTTTGATATTATGTGATAGATGTATACCTCTAGAACAAGTCCCATTGACTCACCTAATAATAATGAAGGGTCAAATGTAAATTGGAATGATTCGTGGGCTGATTCACAAGTTCCCGAAGAGGAACCGGAAGAACAGTCAGAACCGGAAGAAGAATCGGAACCGGAAGAAGAATCGGAACCGGATGAAGAAATAGAACCGGTGGGGGAAATAATAAAACGGTTAAGTAAAAGAAAATCCTCAACCAACCGACCAAGGTTAATTATGGTCAATGGTGTTTCCGCCAAGGAAGCAAAATATTGGGAGGATTACCAATTCTCCGATGAATCGAATTCCGACGAGAATTCCGATGATGTTATAGAAATTACCCCAACTGAATTTAAAAAGGCAAAAGAAAATAATAAGGGAAAGGGCATAAAAATAGAGAAATCTAATTCCAACCCCGATGAACTTTATATGTATCGTCAACCCCCGAAGTCCTTAAGTTGTAACAATGACCCGGGAACCTCTAAACCACCAGGTTTTTCTAAACCAATGTGGAAAACGACGGCTCGTATTAGGGGAACATCATATATCCCTAGAAACTTGGCAAAACGAACCAAAACCGAAGAAGAAGAAACAAGTGAGTCGGAATAAGATAGTTGTATTCGTATGGTGTAATATATGTAATATAGTGTGCTTATGCTTTATGATATATGTAAAAATTGCTTGTATTAATAAGTATTTTTTTTTATGAATATAACTCTTGTCTATTTTACAGTATAAAAACACAAAATGGATAGACAACCCAATATTTTAAGAGACCTACCCGGAGACATGATTGATGAAATCTTGTCTAGAGTCGGTCAGAATTCTTCGGCACAACTATTTAAGGCAAGATCAGTTTGTAAGACATTCGAAGAACGTTCCAAGAATGCCTTGGTTTATAAAAGGCTTTCGTTCGAAAGATGGGGGATATCACATTGGGAAATCCATAAGTTACGATGTGTTTACTTTGACGCATATATTGCAGGGAACCCAAATGCTATTTTACGCAATGGGTTAAGAAATTATTTTGACTCAATATATCCGAATATTGGACTTCGTGATTTAGAAAAAGCGGCTAACATGTAACATAAAGAAGCATGTTATGCTTACGGATTAGTAATGTTCGCTTCTCACCAAAGTGAGAACAAGAACATCGGGCTACAACTATTAAACAAAACGTTCCCACAAGTGACGGAGTCGGTAATTGGGGTAAGAAATGAGGTTTTTAGATTGTTACGGGACTGTTGGACATTACGTAACCCTCGTCCCTTTGACGACGTTACAACACGCTGTCTTATCAACGGCCATAACGGTTATGTTCCACAAGACCAAGGATGGAAAGTAATCCTAGTGAAACCAGAATGCATGACTTGTTTCTGGACGTATGAATTACGTGTCTTTATTGCCTTTGCTGAACGACTTGTGTACTAGCTAGAATTATCTTCACAACCATCTTGTATCAAATTTATTGTGTGCTATATTTCATGCTATATGTAAAATAAGCGGTATTGTAAGTTTGTAAAATATTGTGAAAAAGTTTGAACGCGAAATATTATTATAATCAGTTTTTCATATAGAATTGTAGTAGTTGAATTGTATATTAGCTACTAAGTATGAACTTAACGGGTAGGTACTACCCGAATTTAAACTTATAAAATGCTAATATGAAGAAAAAGCTTTTATAAATGAGTTCATATTATGCTACGAAATACTATTAACTACTCTTAATATTCTGTATGATTAACTTGTTCCATTTGACTATTTTGAAGGAAATGGCACCGACTACTCGACACACCCTGAATATGAATGAAGGGGAATTCCGTACTTTTCTAGCTTCAAACATAGCCGCAGTACAGGCTGCGCTACATACCAACAATAACCTTGGATCTAGCAGTACAGGAAATCGTGTAGGATGCACCTACAAAGAATTCACTGCCTGCAAACCTTTAGAATTTGATGGAACCGAAGGACCGATCGGATTGAAACGGTAGACCGAGAAGGTCGAATCGGTGTTTGCCATAAGTAAGTGTACTGAAGAGGACAAAGTGAAGTACGCTACGCATACCTTCACAGGTTCTGCGTTAACATGGTGGAATACCTATCTAGAGCAAGTGGGACAAGACGATGCGTACGCACTACCGTGGTCAGCATTCAAGCACTTGATGAACGAGAAGTACCGTCCCAGAACCGAGGTCTATAAGCTCAAGACAGAACTTAGAGGGTTACGAACCCAAGGATTTGATATTACCACGTACGAAAGACGATTCACAGAATTGTGCCTATTGTGTCCGGGAGCATTCGAAGATGAGGAAGAGAAGATCGACGCGTTTGTGAAAGGATTACCGGAAAGAATCCAAGAAGATATAAGTTCACACGAGCCGCCTCCATACAATAGGCATGTAGAATGGCTCACAAACTAGTGAACCAGATTGAAGAAAGAATTAAAGAACAGACTGCTGAAGAGGCCAATTTGAAGCAAGTCAAAAGAAAGTGGGAGGAAAACGGTGATAAGAATCACCAATACAACAACAACAGCAATTACAACAATAATCGCAATAATTATCCCAACAATCGCAACATCAATCGCAACTACAACAAACGGCCCAACAACAACAACAACAACAACAACAACAACAACAACAACAACAACAACAACTACAACTACAACAATCATCCCAACAACAATAATAACCGCAACAACAACAACAATCAGAAGCAGCTATGCCAAAGGTGTGAAAAGTATCACTCGGGGTTCTGCACCAAATTTTGCAACAAGTGTAAAAGAAATGGTCATAGCACGGCGAAGTGTGAGGTCTACGGACCAGGGGTTAATAGAACGAAAGGAACAAATGGTGTCGGAACGAGTAATGGCGGAGCAAGTAGTGTCGGAGTAAGTTATGCCAATGTAGTTTGTTATAAATGTGGAAAACCGGACCACATTATTAGAAATTGCCCGAACCAAGAGAACACGAATGGACAAGGCCGCGGAAGAGTTTTCAATATTAATGCGGCAGAGGCACAGGAAGACCCGGAGCTTGTTACGAGTACGTTTCTTATTGACAATAAATCTGCTTACGTTTTATTTGATTCGGGTGCGGATAGAAGCTATTTGAGTAGAGATTTTTGTGCTAAATTAAGTTGTCCATTGACGCCTTTGGATATTAAATTTTTACTCGAATTAGCAAATGGTAAATTAATTTCAGCAGATAATATATGTCGGAATCGAGAAATTAAACTGGTTAGCGAAACATTTAAGATTGATTTGATACCAGTAGAGTTAGGGAGTTTTGATGTGATAATCGGTATGGACTGGTTGAAAGAAGTGAAAGCAGAGATCATTTGTTACAAAAATGCAATTCGCATTATACGAGAAAAAGGAAAACCCTTAATGGTGTACGGAGAAAAGGGCAACACGAAGCTACATCTTATTAGTAATTTGAAGGCACAAAAACTAATAAGAAAAGGTTGCTATGCTGTTCTAGCACACGTCGAGAAAGTACAAACTGAAGAAAAGAGCATCAATGATGTTCCCATTGCAAAAGAATTTCCCGATGTATTTCCGAAAGAATTACCGGGATTACCCCCACATCGATCCGTTGAATTTCAAATAGATCTTGTACCAGGAGCTGCACCAATAGCTCGTGCTCCTTACAGACTCGCACCCAGCGAGATGAAAGAACTGCAAAGCGAATTACAAGAACTTTTAGAGCGTGGTTTCATTCGACCAAGCACATCACCGTGGGGAGCTCCTGTTTTGTTTGTCAAGAAGAAAGATGGTACATTCAGGTTGTGTATCGACTACCGAGAGTTGAACAAACTTACCATCAAGAACCGCTACCCACTACCGAGAATCGACGACTTATTTGATCAACTACAAGGCTCGTCTGTTTATTCAAAGATTGACTTACGTTCCGGGTATCATCAAATGCGGGTGAAAGAAGATGATATTCCAAAGACTGCTTTCAGAACACGTTACGGTCATTACGAGTTTATGGTCATGCCGTTTGGTTTAACTAATGCACCAGCTGTGTTCATGGACCTTATGAACCGAGTGTGTGGACCATACCTTGATAAGTTTGTCATGGTTTTCATCGATGATATACTTATTTACTCAAAGAATGATCAAGAGCACGAAGAACATTTGAGAAAAGTGCTAGAAGTATTGAGGAAAGAAAAACTGTACGCTAAGTTTTCAAAGTGTGCATTTTGGTTGGAAGAAGTTCAATTCCTCGGTCACATAGTGAACAAGAAAAGGTATTAAGGTGGACCCGACAAAGATCGAAACTGTTGAAAAGTGGGAAACCCCAAAAACTCCGAAGCATATACGTCAATTTTTAGGATTGGCTGGTTACTACAGAAGATTCATCCAAGATTTCTCCAAAATAGCAAAACCCTTGACTGCATTAACGCATAAAGGGAAGAAATTTGAATGGAAGGATGAACAAGAGAAGGCGTTTCAATTATTGAAGAAAAAGCTAACTACGGCACCTATATTGTCATTGCCTGAAGGGAATGATGATTTTGTGATTTATTGTGACGCATCAAAGCAAGGTCTCGGTTGTGTATTAATGCAACGGACGAAGGTGATTGCTTATGCGTCTAGACAATTGAAGATTCACGAGCAAAATTATACGACGCATGATTTGGAATTAGGCGCGGTTATTTTTGCATTGAAGACTTGGAGGCACTACTTATATGGGGTCAAAAGTATTATATATACCGACCACAAAAGTCTTCAACACATATTTAATCAGAAACAACTGAATATGAGGCAGCGTAGGTGGATTGAATTATTGAATGATTACGACTTTGAGATTCGTTACCACCTGGGGAAGGCAAATGTGGTAGCCGATGCCTTGAGCAGGAAGGACAGAGAACCCATTCGAGTAAAATCTAGAATATAATGATTCATAATAACCTTACTACTCAAATAAAGGAGGCGCAACAAGGAGTTTTAAAAGAGGGAAATTTAAAGGATGAAATACCCAAAGGATCGGAGAAGCATCTTAATATTCGGGAAGATGGAACCCGGTATAGGGCTGAAAGGATTTGGGTACCAAAATTTGGAGATATGAGAGAAATGGTACTTAGAGAAGCTCATAAAACCAGATACTCAATAAATCCTGGAACGGGGAAGATGTACAAGGATCTCAAGAAACATTTTTGGTGGCCGGGTATGAAAGCCGATGTTGCTAAATATGTAGGAGAATGTTTGACGTGTTCTAAGGTCAAAGCTGAGCATCAGAAACCATCAGGTCTACTACAACAACCTGAAATCCCGGAATGGAAATGGGAAAACATTACCATGGATTTCATTACTAAATTGCCAAGGACTGCAAGTGGTTATGATACTATTTGGGTAATAGTTGATCGTCTCATCAAGTCAGCACACTTCCTGCCAATAAGAGAAGATGACAAGATGGAGAAGTTAGCACGACTGTATTTGAAGGAAGTCGTCTCCAGACATGGAATACCAATCTCTATTATCTCTGATAGGGATGGCAGATTTATTTCAAGATTCTGGCAGACATTACAGCAAGCATTAGGAACTCGTCTAGACATGAGTACTGCCTATCATCCACAAACTGATGGGTAGAGCGAAAGGACGATACAAACGCTTGAAGACATGCTACGAGCATGTGTTATTGATTTCGGAAACAGTTGGGATCGACATCTACCGTTAGCAGAATTTTCCTACAACAACAGCTACCATTCAAGCATTGAGATGGCGCCGTTTGAAGCACTTTATGGTAGAAAGTGCAGGTCTCCGATTTGTTGGAGTGAAGTGGGGGATAGACAGATTACGGGTCCGGAGATTATACAAGAAACTACCGAGAAGATCATCCAAATTCAACAACGGTTGAAAACCGCCCAAAGTCGACAAAAGAGCTACGCTGACATTAAAAGAAAATATATAGAATTTGAAATTGGAGAGATGGTCATGCTTAAAGTTGCACCTTGGAAAGGCGTTGTTCGATTTGGTAAACGAGGGAAATTAAATCCAAGGTATATTGGACCATTCAAGATTATTGATCGTGTCGGACCAGTAGCTTACCGACTTGAGTTACCTCAACAACTCGTGGCTGTACATAACACTTTCCACGTCTCGAATTTGAAGAAATGTTTTGCTAAAGAAGATCTCACTATTCCGTTAGATGAAATCCAAATCAACGAAAAACTCCAATTCATCGAAGAACCCGTCGAAATAATGGATCGTGAGGTTAAAAGACTTAAGCAAAACAAGATACCAATTATTAAAGTTCGATGGAATGCTCATAGAGGACCCGAGTTCACCTGGGAGCGTGAAGATCAGATGAAGAAGAAATACCCGCATCTATTTCCAGAAGATTCGTCAACACCTTCAACAGCTTAAAATTTCGGGACGAAATTTATTAAACGGGTAGGTACTGTAGTGACCCGAACTTTTCCATGTTTATATATATTAATTGAGATTGATATTTACATGATTAAATGTTTCTAACATGTTAAGCAATCAAACTTGTTAAGACTTGATTAATTGAAATATGTTTCATATAGACAATTGACCACCCAAGTTGACCGGTGATTCACGAACGTTAAAACTTGTAAAAACTATATGATGACATATATATGGATATATATATATATATATATATATATATATATATATATATATATATATATATATATATATATATATATATATATAGTTAACATGATACTATGATAAGTAAACATATCATTAAGTATATTAACAATGAACTACATATGTAAAAACAAGACTACTAACTTAATGATTTTTAAACGAGACATATATGTAACGATTATCGTTGTAAAGACATTTAATGTATATATATCATATTAAGAGATATTCATACATGATAATATCATGATAATATAATAATTTAAAATCTCATTTGATATTATAAACATTGGGTTAATAACATTTAACAAGATCGTTAACCTAAAGGTTTCAAAACAACACTTACATGTAACGACTAACGATGACTTAACGACTCAGTTAAAATGTATATACATGTAGTGTTTTAATATGTATTTATACACTTTTGAAAGACTTCAATACACTTATCAAAATACTTCTACTTAACAAAAATGCTTACAATTACATCCTCGTTCAGTTTCATCAATAATTCTACTCGTATGCACCCGTATTCGTACTCGTACAATACACAGCTTTTAGATGTATGTACTATTGGTATATACACTACAATGATCAGCTCTTAGCAGCCCATGTGAGTCACCTAACACATGTGGGAACCATCATTTGGCAACTAGCATGAAATATCTCATAAAATTACAAAAATATGAGTAATCATTCATGACTTATTTACATGAAAACAAAATTACATATCCTTTATATCTAATCCATACACCAACGACCAAAAACACCTACAAACACTTTCATTCTTCAATTTTCTTCATCTAATTGATCTCTCTCAAGTTCTATCTTCAAGTTCTAAGTGTTCTTCATAAATTCTACAAGTTCTAGTTACATAAAATCAAGAATACTTTCAAGTTTGCTAGCTCACTTCCAATCTTGTAAGGTGATCATCCAACCTTAAGAAATCTTTGTTTCTTACAGTAGGTTATCATTCTAATACAAGGTAATAATCATATTCAAACTTTGGTTCAATTTCTATAACTATAACAATCTTATTTCAAGTGATGATCTTACTTGAACTTGTTTTCGTGTCATGATTCTGCTTCAAGAACTTCGAGCCATCCAAGGATCCGTTGAAGCTAGATCCATTTTTCTATTTTCTAGTAGGTTTATCCAAGGAACGTAAGGTAGTAATTATGTTCATAACATCATTCGATTCATACATATAAAGCTATCTTATTCGAAGGTTTAAACTTGTAATCACTAGAACATAGTTTAGTTAATTCTAAACTTGTTCCCAAACAAAAGTTAATCCTTCTAACTTGACTTTTAAAATCAACTAAACACATGTTCTATATCTATATGATATGCTAACTTAATGATTTAAAACCTGGAAACACGAAAAACACCGTAAAACCGGATTTACGCCGTCGTAGTAACACCGCGGGCTGTTTTGGGTTAGTTAATTAAAAACTATGATAAACTTTGATTTAAAAGTTGTTATTCTGAGTAAATGATTTTTATTATGAACATGAAACTATATCCAAAAATTATGGTTAAACTCAAAGTGGAAGTATGTTTTCTAAAATGGTCATCTAGACGTCGTTCTTTCGACTGAAATGACTACCTTTACAAAAACGACTTGTAACTTATTATTCCGACTATAAACCTATACTTTTTCTATTTAGATTCATAAAATAGAGTTCAATATGAAACCATAGCAATTTGATTCACTCAAAACGGATTTAAAATGAAGAAGTTATGGGTAAAACAAGATTGGATAATTTTTCTCATTTTAGCTACGTGAAAATTGGTAACAAATCTATTCCTGTTATAAAATATCTAGATTGTGTTATAAAATATCTAGATTGGATGTTAATTTTATTATTATTATATTTCTTGCATAGTAATATTTTATACTATAAATAGACATGTATGGTAACCATTTAAGGTGCACCATTTCTCTTGAAATATCAATATCAATATTTCTTCTCTCCTTCTTCTCTCTTTTTCTCTCTTTGTTCTTATAACCATTAAAGGTAGTTATAAGCCTACTGAATTATAACACGTTATCAGCACGAAAAGCTTAGTGTAATTAAAAGATATCTCAAACGATCACGAATCACTAATCAAGGTATGAAATTATTAATAATTTTCAGACTCGAATATATCAAATTTTGGACTACTAACATTTATATTTATGTTATTTAAGTTATATATGGTCGGTTATACCACCTGAATTATATTTCTGTAATCTAACTTTTACTAACTTCACTAACATTTATATTTATGTTATTTAAGTTATATATGGTCGGTTATACCATCTGAATTATATTTCTGTAATCTAACTTTTACTAACTTCACTAACATTTATATTTATGTTATTTAAGTTATATATGGTCGGTTATACCACCTGAATTATATTTTCTGTAATCTAACTCTTATTAACTTCACTAACATTTATATTTATGTTAATAAGACCTCATGATTGTACGCAACACGTCATTTGACAACACGGTACTTTATGTACGCAACACGTCATTTGACAACACGGTACCATGGGTCGAGATTAATTCCGATCAATACGAATACGACGGGGTCTTTATATGTTATCTAACATTTATGATTATTTATGCAATTAATCATTATTTATTTCATGCATACTAATGTTTATTCTTAAATTTATAATTTTAAAAGTTAAAATAAAAAATAGTTTGTATTTTTATTAAAAGTAAATCTTAAAAGTTAAAATACAAAAAGTAGTTTGTATTTTTATTAAAAGTAAATCTTAAAAGTTAAAATAAGAAAAAGTAGTTTGTATTTTTATTAAAAGTATATCTTAAAAGTTAAAGTAAGAAAAAAAAGGGGATGGTAAAATGGAATAGTTTTTTGCCAAAAATGAAGTATTGAAAATGAAGTGGTCTCCTTCTATAACTAAAAAAAAATATATACTTTTATCAAATGAATTTTTTTGTGGCCGACAATTTCAAACACGAGTCCGTGTTTGGTTTATCAAGAATATCTCTTGCTTTGGTGAAAGGTCACGATCACGATATCAGGTGTTGTGAAAGAATTAAAAAAGTGGTCAAGTGGCCTTTTAAAAACTAAAAAAAATTTTAAACAAAAAGTTTTTTTTTTATATATTTATAATTTACGGGTAACGTAAAAAAAGGAAGTTTTTTTAAAAAAAAAAAACAAAGAAAGTGTTTAAATGAGTTTTACAGAAAGGGGGAAAGCAAAGTAAAAAAAAAAACTTTTTTCCAAACAAAGGTAAATGAAAGTAGGACTTAATACAAGAAAAAAGTAAACATCTCCTAGACGTGATAAAATCTATCAATGATAAGTATTAGACTTGATGAGCTAAATGTGACAAAAATGTTTCAACATGTCTTATGTTAATTTTTCTAAAATAAGTTATTATTATTCCGAGTTTAACACATATACATATGTTAATTAAAACCAACCTTTTTGTTCTTATGCAGTGTTGGGTTGCAATTTTGGTTATATGCCATAATTCCATCCAGTAGAGTGACAATAGAAAACTTTTGATGATAATCAATAAAAAACTTTTTTCCAAACTTGTCAAATGTTTTGTTAAAAACGTGACCGTTGAAAAAAGGAGGTTGAATAATAAAACTTAAAAAACAAATTATTTTTTTAAGAGTGTGCATCAAAATGGCCCGTTTAATAATGGGGAGTAAAAATATAGTCAAATTGTTTCAACGAACAAGAGTTCAATTGGATGTCTCTTAAAAAAAATCCGCGGGTACGGGTGATGGATCCAATGGATCCGCATCCACGACCCGCGGGTGCTATCCCTAATTGTGACAAGTACAAATCAACTAAAAGTCTAAAAAATAAATGCTCTTATAGGGACCAAATGTTCACAATAATTGCCTAAGCTAGATATGAAACAAATAGTTCATAAAAAAAAAAAGGTCGTTGTGCGTTTTCGGGATGATAGCCGAAATACACTTACAAAAGTAGGTCAGCCGTCAATTCTTTATGGCCATATCAACGTAGATCAATAAAATCATTTATGGTTTTGATAAAAGATTAATTAAAAATTAATTGTTTTTTGGTCTTGGATTCTCGGTAACAAAAGCAAAGGTTGTTTTTGGTTGCCACAACAAACAAGACAGAGGTTGTTGACTTTTGTTGTTAAACATGGCACAAGTGAACAATAACAATAGATTATTATTTTTGAAAAGAATAATGATGCGTTAATTTTATTGTATAAAATAAAATTAAAGAAAATGGTTTTCATTGATGACTATGAACAAACGCAAACAAAGTGTTTGTGGTATTTGGTGATTAAAAAAAAAGTGCATCTAAAGCTTCTACTGAAAATAATATGCATCTAAAGCTTCTACTGAAAATTAATGTGCAAGGTACAACGTATAACTATATGGTCAAATTCATTTGAGCCTTCGGAGTCACAAGTATATGATGTATATATATATTACTCAATTAACAAAATAGTAAATCTAAATTAATTCATATGAATAGTAAAACGAAATTAATTAATTTACTATTCACATAAAAAAGCGCATATGATAAAAAGCGCATCGCATATGATAAGCGCATATGATAAAAAGCGAATATGATGAAAAGCACAACACATATGATGAAAATCGCATATGATTAAAAGCGCATATGGTGAAAAACACAGCGCATATGATTAAAAGCGTATATGATGAAAAGGATATATGATAAAAAAAAACACATATGGTGATTTATAAAAAAAAAACACATATGGTGATTAATGGAAAGCACATATGGTGATTAATGAAAAGTATATTGTGAAAAAGAATCACAAATGTTTCTTGAAAGAATTCAAGGTAAGATATATGAACCAATTCATCCATCATGTGAACCATTTTGATATTTCATGGTTCTAATAGACGCATCTAGCGGATGGTCTCATATTTGTATGTTATCAAGCCGTAATATGGCATTTGCAAAGTTTCTTGCACAAATTATTAAATTGAGAACACATTATTCTGATTACACCATTAAAAGGATGAGACTTGATAATGCTGGTGAGTTAACATCTCAAGCATTTAATGATCATTATATATCTACAGGGATTGTTGTTGAACATCCAGTTGCTTATGTGCATACACAAAATTGGTTTAGCTGAATCAATAGATAAACGCTTACAGCTAATAACTAGACAATTGATAATGAGTACAAATCTCTCATTATTTATATGTGGACATGTAAATTTACATGCTGCGACATTAATTCGCATTATACCATGTGGAAGTTGTAAATATTTTCACTTAATACTTGATTTTGGCCAAGAGCCAAATATTTTCTACCTTAAAACATTGGTTGTGCAGTGTATGTTCCAATTGTATCACCACAACACAATAAAATGGTTCTTCAAAGAAAGATGATAATATATTTTGGATATAAAACATCTTCAATCATAAGATATATTGAACCCATGATGGGTGATGTTTTTACAGCACGTTTTGCTGATTGTCATTTTAATAAAACATTGTTCCCTAGATTAGGGGGAGAAATAAAAATAAAAAATAAAATGATGCTTCATGATGTGAACATCAATTAAGGTATATTGAACTCGCACAAAAGAATGTGAAACGAAAGTTCAAAAATAATGCATATGCAAGAACTTGCAAATTAATTACTTTATGCATTTACAGATATAAAAAAGTGACTAAATCATATATACCAGCGATAAATGCTCCAGCTCGAACTGAAATTCCAAAAGCTGGCAATAATGTCACTGTTGAGTCTTTGCCACGCATCAAACGTGGAAGATCAATTGGTTCCGAAGATAAAAATCCTCGAAAAAGAAAATTAGCTGATAATGAGGTAAGAGAAAGTGTTCAAGAAGAACCACAAATCAATATTCCTTCTGTAGAGGATATTGATAAATGTAAATACTAAAATTGCGATAAATTATGCAATATTATGGAACCGAAATGAAACTAAAATCTCTATGAGATATTTTCATATAATGTTACAATGACATCATGAATAAAGATGATGATCTGGAACTAAAATCTGTCATTGAATATACAAAATGGACATGATTGAGCTCAATGGAAAGGAGCAATAAGAGCTGAATTAGAATCGCTCGATAAAAGAAAAGTTTTCGGATCAATCGTTATCACTTTTAAAGATGTGAAACGTATGGGATACAAATGAATTTTTATCCGAAAAGAAATGTGCAAATGAAGTTACAAGGCAAAACTAGACTTGTAACTCAATATTTCCTACAAAGACCAGAAATGAATTAGGAGGAAAAATTATCCTCCTGTAATGGATACAATTACTTATTAGATACTTAATCAACCTGGTAGTTATTTAAATGCATATCATGAATGTTGTTAATACTTATCTGTATGGATCACTTAATAGTGATATATATACCTAAAGGGTTAAGGTATCATAAGCATCTAATGTAAAACCCAAGGGAATATATTCCATTAAATCACAAAGATTTCTAAGTGGGTTTATACAAACGGGACGTATGTGGTATAACCGATTAAATGACTACTTGATAAAAAAAAAAGGTATAAATATAAACTTATTTTGCACGTATGTTTTATAAAAACAATGTTCGGATATGAGATCGTAGTTGTTTATGTCAATGTTCTTAACATCATATGAACAAATAAAGAGATCTATGAAATCATTCAACTTCTAAAGAATTATTTTGAAATGAAAGATCTTGAAAAAACCAAGTATTACCTTGGATTGCAAATTGAGCATATGCCTAATGGTTTACTTGTACATCAAACAACTTATACCGAAAAGATTTTAAAACATTTTTTTTAAAGACAAACTCATTGTTGTTAGATCACTCAATATTGACACTGATCTATTTCATCCCTGCGAAGATCATGAAAATTTTAACAGATCGGAAGTTCTATATTTTAGTGCAATTGAGGTTCTTATGTATCTTATAGATTATACAAGATCTGACATTTCTTTTGCAGTTAATTTGTTGACAAGGTTCAGCTCAGCCCCTACCAAAAGACATTGGAATGGGATCAAACAAATAGTTTGATACCTTCGGGGAACTATTGATTTATAATTATTTTATTCTAACAACTCGAAACAAGATTTGTTTGGTTATACAGATGCAGATTATTTATCCGATCTACATAAAGCTAAATCTCAAACTGGATATGTATTCCTAAATGGAGGCACCGCAATATCATGACGTTCTCAAAACAAACACTTGTTGCAACATCATCAAATCATGCCGAAGTGATTGCATTAGATGAAGCTACTCGGGAATGATTTTAGTTAAGATCAATGATACAAATCATTATTGATTCTTGTGGACTAGAACGCTATAAAAGCGTAACAACTATCTATGAAGATAATACAGCTTACATAATACAAATGAAAGAAGAGTATCAAAAATGACAGAACAAAACATAAATGCTGACGAGGCGCTAAAGCTATAAACGGTCTTAACGGTCATAAGTTTGATGGAAAAGAATGGTATATTGGTAAGGCTCAGAAAAAGACTGAAAGGGAATAGGAACTGAAACAACGGTTTGAACAAACCATGAATGAGACTGTAGACAAATCACGAGGGCCAAACTTGTACATAAAAGATTTAGATGATACAGTTTCAGATGAAAACCTCAGATTTTTCTCATATACTCAAGATATCGTAAAATACAACCAGATTAAAATGAGATACGTTCAATCAACAACTCTGCTGATCTTTATACCAAAGCACTGCTAACTGCTATTTTCAGAACACACGTTCATAATATTGGCATGAGGCATGTTCAGAAGATGTAACAACTCAGGCGTTGCCTACTTGAGGGGGAGTCAACTTTATGCTGCACTCTTTTTCCCTTAGCTAAAGTTTTATCCCAATGAGTTTTCTTTAGCAAGGTTTTTAACGAGGCAGTACTAGTTATTCTCTAATAAAATTGTCATCCAAGGGGGAGTGTTATAAAATATCTAGATTGTGTTATAAAATATCTAGATTGGATGTTAATTTTATTATTATTATATTTCTTGCATAGTAATATTTTATACTATAAATAGACATGTATGGTAACCATTTAAGGTGCACCATTTCTCTTGAAATATCATTATCAATATTTCTTCTCTCCTTCTTCTCTCTTTTTCTCTCTTTGTTCTTATAACCATTAAAGGTAGTTATAAGCCTACTGAATTATAACAATTCCAACCATAACTTAATCAACTTGTATTGTATATTATGTAATCTTGAGATACCATAGACACGTATACAATGTTTTGACCTATCATGTCGACACATCTATATATATTTCGGAACAACCATAGACACTCTATATGTGAATGTTGGAGTTAGCTATACAGGGTTGAGGTTGATTCCAAAATATATATAGTTTGAGTTGTGATCAATACTGAGATACGTATACACTGGGTCGTGGATTGATTCAAGATAATATTTATCGATTTATTTCTGTACATCTAACTGTGGACAACTAGTTGTAAGTTACTAACGAGGACAGCTGACTTAATAAACTTAAAACATCAAAATATATTAAAAGTGTTGTAAATATATTTTGAACATACTTTGATATATATGTATATATTGTTATAGGTTCGTGAATCAACCAGTGGCCAAGTCTTACTTCCCGACGAAGTAAAAATCTGTGAAAGTGAGTTATAGTCCCACTTTTAAAATCTAATATTTTTGGGATGAGAATACATGCAGGTTTTATAAATGATTTACAAAATAGACACAAGTACGTGAAACTACATTCTATGGTTGAATTATCGAAATCGAATATGCCCCTTTTTATTAAGTCTGGTAATCTAAGAATTAGGGAACAGACACCCTAATTGATGCGAATCCTAAAGATAGATCTATTGGGCCTAACAAACCCCATCCAAAGTACCAGATGCTTTAGTACTTCGAAATTTATATCATATCCGAAGGGTGTCCCGGAATGATGGGGATATTCTTATATATGCATCTTATTAATGTCGGTTACCAGGTGTTCACCATATGAATGATTTTTATCTCTATGTATGGGATGTGTATTGAAATATGAAATCTTGTGGTCTATTATTATGATTTGATATATATAGGTTAAACCTATAACTCACCAACATTTTTGTTGACGTTTTAAGCATGTTTATTCTTAGGTGATTATTAAGAGCTTCCGCTGTCGCATACTTAAATAAGGACAAGATTTGGAGTCCATGCTTGTATGATATTGTGTAAAAACTGCATTCAAGAAACTTATTTTGTTGTAACATATTTGTAATGTAAACCATTATGTAATGGTCGTGTGTAAACAGGATATTTTAGATTATCATTATTTGATAATCTACGTAAAGCTTTTTAAACCTTTATTGATGAAATAAAGGTTATGGTTTGTTTTAAAATGAATGCAGTCTTTGAAAAATGTCTCATATAGAGGTCAAAATCTCGCAACGAAATCAATTAATATGGAACGTTTTTAATCAATAAGAACGGGACATTTCACATGCGATCGCATGGATCACTGTAGCAGGCCACATTCTTTAAATAGCACAATTTCTGGCCGAATTTTATCACATATTTTTCATTTTCTCTCTCTCACGATATATATATATATATATATATATATATGTATATATATATATGTATATATATATATATATATATATATATATGTATAAAATTTATAATTTTAATTTTAATTTAAGATTAATAATAATAAGGGTATGTTAGCGAATGTTGTAAGTGTGTAAGTCAAAATTCTGTCCGTGTAACGCTACGCTATTATTAATTATTGTAAGTTATGTTCAACCTTTTTAAATTAATGTCTCGTAACTAAGTTATTATTATGCTTATTTAAGCCGAAATAATCGTGATGTTGGGCTACATATTAAAGACGGGGTAATTGGGCTTTGGACCATAATTGGGGTTTGGATAAAAGAACGACACTTGTGGAAATTAGACTATGGGCTATTAATGGGCTTTATATTAACTAAATGATACCTCGTTAATTTAATATATAGACTTATAATTTGACGTATTTATATATAACCACATACGCTTGACTGGGTACGGTGGGCGGGATATCTATAAATACCAATAATTATTCATTTGACCGGACACGGGAATGGATTAATAATCAATAGACTCGTTGAAACAGGGGTGAATTACATACAAGGGTAATTGGTGTAATTGTTAACAAAGTAGTAAAACCTTGGATTACACGTAGTCGATAACCTAGTGTATTCATTAAATAAAGTATTAAGACCTTGTTACAGTTCGAATCCCCAATTAGTTGGAATATTTAACTTCGGGTATAAGGATAATTTGACGAAGACTTTCGCACTTTATATTTATGACTGATGGACTATTATGGACAAAACCGTATAGACATATCGAATAATCCAGGACAAAGGACAATTAACCCATGGTAATAAATTAAAATCAACACGCCAAACATCATGATTACGGAAGTTTAAATAAGCATAATTCCTTTATTTTATATCTCATCGTCATTTTATTTATCATCATTTTAATTATCGTACTTTTTAATTATCGAAATTTTATTTACTGTCATTTTATTTATCGCACTTTTAATTATCGCACTTTAATTTATCGCACTTTTATTATCGTTATTTACTTTACGCTTTAAATTAAGTTATAATTATTTTTAATATTTTACATTAGGTTTTAACTGCGACTAAAGTTTTTAAATTGACAAACCGATCATTAAACGGTAAAACCCCCTTTTATAATATTAATACTACTTATATATATATATATATATATATATATATATATATATATATATATATATATATATATATATATATATATATATATATATATATATATATATATATATATATATATATATTTATACAAATATAGTTTTAAAAATATAGCATTAAACTTGGCTAGTTTCCTGTGGACGAACCGGACTTACTAAAAACTACACTACTGTACGATTAGGTACACTGCCTATAAGTGTTGTAGCAAGATTTAGGTATATCCACTCTATAAATAAATAAATAACTTGTGTAAAATTGTATCGTATTTAATAGTATTTCATAATAAAAATATAGCTATTTCGTATACACCACTGCACACATCAGATCATAATAGGCTAGATTATACGTAAGTTTGATCATGGGAGTCTCACTAATTAAACAGGAATCTATTAATTAGGTTAATGTGAGTTAATTGAATTCATTATATCTTAGTTTATTGATTTTGTGAGATTGAGATAAACTATTTACTTATAACTTTAATAACGAGTTTATTACAAAAGAACAACCTTGTCGTTTGTTGAACATTAAAGTGGACACCGTTTTCTCTTATCTGGTTGATCGTTTAGTTTTATTTCGTTTAACATTAGTTTAATCTTGCTCTGAGGGTTCTCAGTATCTCAAGAACTCTCCTGGTAAGGGTGTATAGTTTGTTAAAGGTAACACCTTTACTCTAAATGCCTACTGTTATGTTGATTATGGTAAGTGTAAGGTTAACATAAAATCTGTTACTCGGTACTTGGTCTACTTTTGTGGGTATTTAATTTCTTAAAAAAGTAAAAAACAAGCTACCACTGACAGGTCCTCAACTGAGGCTGAATATAGAGTCATTGCAACTACAACTTGTGAAATTATTTGAGTAAAAAATTTGTTACAAGAGCTTGGGGTTAATATTGATTGACTAGTTGACCTATATTGTGATAATAATTCAGCCATTCAATTGACAGTCATTTAATTGACTGCTAATCCTATTTTCATGATAGAACTAAACATTTTGAAATTGATGTCCATTTTATAAGGCAAAAGATTTCAAGTGGGTTAATCAAAACTGTGAAAGTCAAATCTGAAAGTCAACTGGCAGACATTCTTACCAAAGGTCTTAGTGTGACCCAACATGATTTTTTGACAAGTAAACTTGGGCTTTATGACTTATATCAAAAATGAGTTTGTGGGGATGTTAAGATTAACACTTTATCAAACTCATTTTTGTTTATCTTTCTTTATATTTCTCATTTGTGGTTTGTTCTAGCCCTCTTGTGTAGGTTCTTATCTTTCTCTATTAAAGGACCTCCCGTGCTAATGTCTTGAACATGTGCTGCTAAAAGAATTAAAGATGAGGAGCTGGTTCTGCCTTATTGTGTTTCTCCAAGGATGCTACTGTGTTTTTGATGTTTCTTATATAAAGGAAGGAGTGCTAGGGCTGCAGAAAAAAATACACACGCTCTTCATCCTTTTTCTGCTGCTTTCTTTTACAAACCCTAATTTTTGCACTGTAATCTTGGTACTGTGTAGGGTGTCAATTACTCTTAAGATTGTTATCAATCATGGTGTTTGTTTACTCTTAAATTTGTGGTACTTGTTTTATCTCCCGTTCATGAGATAAATCTAATTGATTTGATTTTGTCATTATTGGTGTTTATCGATTGTTGCTGCACATAATTGCACAAGTATATTCATCGTAATAAATGTTTTACCAGCTCTAAATCACCATCTAAAAGTAGTCTACTATAATGTATCGTGAATCGTAATTTTGATGCCTCGAGACTATTGATGCCGGTGCGATCGCACGCTTCGCCAGGCATCCGGCACTGAGTATATGTGATATATAAAAAAACTAAGTTAACACGTTTAAATAATCTATATCTATATCTATATCTTTATATATATATATATATACATATACATATATATATATATAAATATATATATACATATACATACATATATATATATATATATATATATATATATATATATATATATATATATATATATATATATATATATATATATATATATATATATATATATATATATATATATATATATAAATTGAGTCCTGAAAAATTAATTAGGCCTTAATAAATATCGTTAACTCCATCAGAATTACCCTTCCTTTAAATTATTTACCGCCTGTAGAAAAAATTAAGTCCTAAAAAATTAAATAGGCCTTAATAAAAATCGTTAACTCCATCAAAATTACCCTTCCTTTATATTATTTACCACCTGTAGAAAAAATTCATCATTAATTCCATTGCATTTACCCTTCCTTTTTAATATACAGAAACTCTTAAAAATATAAAGTTAAGTTATATTCCTAATATTTTTACGACACTTTTTTATTTTTCTTCCTATGATTTTTTCACCATGCATCGTATTTTTATCTCTCTCCCTAATATTTTTTACTATACATATACTTACACACACACACACATACACACACACACACACACACACACACACACACATATATATATATATATATATATATATCGTTAACTCCATCAAAATTACCCTTCCTTTATATTATTTACCACCTGTAGAAAAAATTCATCATTAACTCCATTGCATTTACCCTTCCTTTTTAATATACAGAAAATCTTAAAAAATAAAGTTAAGTTATATTCCTAATATTTTTGCGAAACTTTTTTATTTTTCTTCCTATGATTTTTTCACCCTGCATCGTATTTTTATCTCTCTCCCTAATATTTTTTTTACCATATATATATATATATATATATATATATATATATATATATATATATATATATATATATATATATATAATATATATATATATATAACCAATTAACTATATGGTAAAACTTTTTAATATTTATAAAGTTTAATAGCAATGAATTATAAATATATCGTATATAAAAGTTAAAAAGCCTTCCAGTTACATTCAATCATTGATCTTCTTAGTTAGAAGTAATGGTAAAAAATTTCACTTACAACAAATTAATTATTGTATCATAATAAAGATCATATATTAAACACATCCTTTTGCATTCTTTTATTTGTAGATAACCTATATAAACCTTAAACTTCAACATATAAAATAACATTTTCGTCTCCTCAACTTTATTTGATTTGTTTAATTTAATGTTTAATATTTAGTGGTGTATATTAAAAGTGTTCATGTATTACCATTTACATAAACTTATATTTCTTGAATTTACTATATATGTGCTTGATCTTAACACTATTGTTTTTTTTTTATATTTTCAGAGTACGTCAAATTATGATCGTGAACACCAAGCATCAATTGTTGCATGATCATCACAATCCTGGACATAGAATCAACAAAAGAATTAGTGTATGTGTTACCTTTAAATATTTATATTTCATGTTGAATCTTTTATCACATATTGTTTATTTTTTACTTCGTTTTATTATTTTCAATATTCATTTTTTGCTTATATAAAGTTTAGTTATGTCTACTCTTAATTTTTCTTTAAGATACATGGAGTATATCATTTTCAATGCAATGATACATAGAATATGTCTTTATGCCTCTATTGAGACCTATTTTTTATATTACTAACCAACTTTATGATATTCATATGATGTTATGTTAATAATAATAATAATAATAATAATAATAATAATAATAATAATAATAATAATAATAATAATAATAATAATAATAATACATATCATTTACTATTACTCTTTTACCCAATATAACCATATGGTAAAACTTTTTAATATTTATAAATTTTAATAGCAATGAATTATTTATAAATATATCATATATAAAAGTCAAAAAGCCTTTCAGTTACATTCAATCATTGATCTTCTTAGTTAGAAGTAATGGTAAAAACTTTTCACTTACACCAAATTAATTATTGTATCTTAATAAAGATCATAGTATTAAAACACATCCTTTTGCATTCTTTTATTTGTAGATAATCTATATAAACCTTAAACTTCAACATATAAAATAACATTTCCGTCTCCTCAACTTTATATGATTTGTTTAATTTAATGTTTAATATTTAGTGGTGTATGTTAAAAGTGTTCATGTATTACCATTTACATAAACTTATATTTCTTGAATTTATATATGTCCTTGATCATAACACTATTGTTTCTTTTAGATCTTCAGAGTACGCCAGATTATGGTCGTGAACACCAAGAATCAATTGTTGCATGATCATCACAATCCCGAACATAGTAGCAACAAAAGAATTAGTGTATGTGTTACCTTTAAATATTTATATTTCATATTTCATATTGAATCTTTAATTTGTTCTTTTATATTATCACATATTGTTTATTATTTATTTCGTTTTATTATTTTCAATATTCATTTTTGCTTCTATAAAGTTTAGTTATCTCTACTCTTAATTTTTCTTTAAGATACAAGGAGTATATCATTTTCAATGCAATGATACATGGAGTATGTCTTTATGCCTCTATTGCGATCTATTTTTATATTACTAACCAACTTTATGATATTTATATGTTATTAATAATATAATAATATAATAATATAATAATATAATAATAATAATAATATAATAATAATAATAATAATAATAATAATAATAATAATAATAATAATATGCATGGTTATAATAGGTAATTTCTAATCTTTTTGTTGTATTTACTATTTATAGATGTTGTTTATCATGTGAGGAGTTTTAAATGAGAAGATATTCAGTGGTAGTTATTAATGAAAGTTTTTTAAATATTGTGGAAGTGGACTATAAATATTTTGTATGTTTCAAATGTATAATTGACGCATATAATTGAGTTATTTTGAATATTAAGATGTCGACTATAAGAGTTATGCTTCTACATTTATATATATTCTGAATTGTGTAAATGAGAAATCAACATGATTGGTCTGTGGGTGAGTGTAGAAACCCACCTACATGTATTTTTTTTTTTAACTAAATGTGTTATACAACAAAATTGCAGGAGTGAAAATCTAAATATTTAACTAATCTGAAAAATATTTATTATTATTATTATTATTATTATTATTATTATTATTATTATTATTATTATTATTATTATTATTATTATTATTATTATTATTATTATTATTATTATTATTATGAGGTTTCAAATAATGTTTATGCAAATTTGAATATTGGCTTCCCAACTTCGAATATTGGCTTGCAATGTCGAATAATTATGCAGATTCGAATTAACCATGGAGTAATCACTTAAAAAAATAGATAGCATAGTCATTTGCCATTATTCGAAATTGGATAGTCATAATTTAAAATTGCATTTTTTAATTATAACAAAGTGTATTACAAATATATGAATATGCATATATATTATTCAGGGCCATTGTTATTACACAAAAGTAAAATATCGTTGTGGTTAATCAACATTATGATGTTGAATTTTTAATAACTTATAGAGTGTAAATCGACTATATTGTATCTTAATAATTTTTAAATTTCATTTCATGTAAGACCCAAATATTTATTGTACATAGAGTAAAAATATTTATTGTACATAGAGTAAAAATGATGCACATTAAATGTGTGAAGCGTGGAGTAAATTTAAAAGCTGACAGATTGTTTGGACCACCGTACGCGCCGCGCATGGCTAGGGGTGCGCGTCGCGCACAGTGCCAGGCGACAGTTTTCTGTCTTTTCTATTTAAGTTAAATGAGGGGCTTTTTGGTCTTTTCACTTGAGGACGGATCTGTGGACACATTGGCAGTTTTAAATCCACTTTCGGATCACTTTCACATCCACAAACACTCTCATCTATCTTAGAGAGAGAGAGAGAGAGAGAGAGAGAGTTCTACAGAGAGATTTGGGGTTTTGGAGAAGAAGAAGTTTGAATCGATCAAAAGCTCGAGTGTTAAAGTTTTTTATCTCGTTCATGACTACGTTTTGATGGTATTGGTAAGCTTTAACTTCGAATTTAATTGTTAAGATTCTTGTTCATGTTAGGGTTTGAGCTTGTTAGGGTTCTAAACCCCATTTCTCATGGGGGTTTTGTTGTATTGCTAGTGTGACGCCCTGTACAAAACCATCGTGTACGATTCGTCAACAACGGGATCTTTACACGGTTAAGTACTACATGCTGTTTGAAAACCAGTTTTGCATTCATAAAAAAAGATAGCATTTACAAAAGATAACGTGACACAAAGGTCGTTACAAAGTCATTATTTGATAATAACATAAACTACGAATGCAAAGGAAAAGTTTCATGATTGAGACATCTCTAAGTAATGCAACGGAAATTCTAGCACAGCAGGTCCTTAACAGCAAGTTTAACACCAAGACAGCAAGTCTAAACAGCGAAAGCAACAACGTCTAAGCACCTGAGAAATACATGCTTAAAAAAGTCAACACGAATGTTGGTGAGCTATAGTTTGTTTGTAATCAGTAATGCAATGTAGGCCACGAGATTTCAGTGTTTCAAACAGTATGAAAAGTATAGGTTTAACCGTGGGCACATGGTAACTAGACTTAACGTAAATATAAATATCACCCCCTAAAAGTACACCTGGCGAGTGCGTATGTCCTCGAAGTATTAAATACCCGTTAAATGCTAGCGCGACTAGCCCGAGTGGGGATGTCAAACCCTATGGATCCATATCTAATATTCGCACCTACCGGTTTAAAAACCAATAGTTAAACGTTACCGTGCTAAGGGGAATCTTTATGCCGTTATATAACCCACACATATGTAAAGTTTAATTACTCATGTCAAGTAAGTAAAACATAAAAAGTGCATGTATTCTCAGTCCCAAAAATAGTATAAGTAAAAGGGATGCTATAACTCACAGTGATAAAAGTGGTAAAGTCGATAATGAAAGTATGCAAGTAGTAAGTCGGTCCGAAAGGTCGTCGACCTAAGTCAAAGGTTACTAGGTCAGTAGGTTATCCTCATAAGTTCTAATAGTGTATAAAATAAGTTTAAGTGTCATCATCATCGTTCATCATCATAAAAGCTAAGTAAGTTTGACAAGAATAGAGATCGAAACAATAGGCTGAATTTGGTCAGCTGTTACGACCTCTACGTAAATCAAAAAGACGCGTAATCAGTGGCTATGGCTCCGTATATGAGTCCCCTAGTTTCTGACCAATTTCCAGAACTAAACTCGTCTTCGTTTGGCCGTGGCGACGGTTTAAGTTCGAGTAGGTCAGAAATTTCAGCACAACGTTAATAGGGTGTAATGACTTTCGGAAGGCCATAAATCCTAAACCGTAACTCGGATTAAGACAAGGTCTAAACGGAAAATAATCTAATCGAACCGAACTAACTGAAAATCAACTTTCCAGTAGCCCAGGTGATCTGATCAGGTCCCGAAAATAGTAAGCAATGTGCTCCGGTGGGGTTTTTAGTGCTTGACGCTCATCACGGTTCTCATCCTTGATGCATGTAGCTTCAAGTGTACAACTCGTTGATGGGTTAGCCTCACCTTGAACAAGATTCTACGATCAACACACAATATGTTAAGACCAAGTAAGAACACAACTCATTTAAGAGTCTTAGATGGATGATGAACCAAGGTTACATCATATCCTTAGGTTTAACACAATTACAAGTTACATTTACAACTAAAGCTACAAACTTTACTTCAATCAAACAAGTATGAACATAATCTAAATCAAATAAAGTGATGGAACAGTAAACTAGAGAGCTTGGATCCTTTTCATATAAGTTATAAGGTCACAAAGCTAGAAAGCTTGAACCTTTAGGGTTCTTGAAGACCTTGAAGTATAAAGCTTAGATCTTTAAGTTACATGAAGACCATAAACACAAGTTTTGATCTTTACAACAAAATAATGAGATCATAAGTTAGAAAACCAGAGCCAACAAAAGATATGAAGATTCAAGCTAGAAAGCTTGCATCTTGGTTGTTCTTGAAGATCTTGAAGCATAAATCTTGGATCTTTAAGATACATGAAGATTACAAACACAAGTTTGAATCTTTATGACAAAATAAAAAGATTAAAGCTTAAAAGATTTAGATCTACAAAGTAGGTGAAGACTCAAAGCTAGAAAGCTTGAATCTTCCATGTTCTTGAAGGATTCAAACCTAAGTTTGAATCTACAAGATGTAATCAAGATTAAAGCTAAAAAGCTAGACCCTTTGATGATGATGATGATGAATTCGTGTGTGAGAAGGGAAGAAAAAGAAGAAAAAAAATTAAATACTTACACTTTTTAGAGAGAGAAAGACTAGAGAAAGAATTAGAGAGTAAGTATGTGTGAAATGCAAATGAGAGCAAGTGTAAAATGGGTGGAATAAGGCTTGTATTTATAGGTGGTGAGGTGAGGGTGGGGGTGTCAAAACTGTGGGTTATGGGGGGAACAAGGGGGGACAACTTTTTGCTTTTTGGTTAATGGTTGTCTAAAGTTGGTGCTTATGTTAGGATCCCATGCAACATTAAGGATAATACTTGACATAAATGCTAGTATGTTCCCTCTAATAAATGGGCATTTGTCTTACATATTAATGAGTCACTAGTTATATATAATTAGGCTAATTAAATAGTCCATTAGCTAGTGTAGGGTGGGCTAAGGTCCAACAAGGTAGAAAGTCCAACAAGACTAACTAGTGTGCTCTAGTAAAGTACTAAGCGTAATTAAGCATCCAAAAACCCAAGTAATTGTTATTATAAAATAACAATTAATATTTCGTAGTAGAAATGTTCCGATTACGACAAAAGTTAAACGTGTACGCAGTACGCAGTTCGTTAAAAACGTCAAGTGACACTAACGGTCATAAAAGCTTTCGGGGTTCAAGTTAAGTAACCTACGTACTTAAAGGCACGTTTTAACATATAAATGAAAGTAATCAACATGTAGGGAGTTCCCAGAGTATAATATAGCTCAGTGCGCACAAATACGCAGTTTCGCGATAACACAAAGCACAAGAGCAAGTCGAAAAAGCCGGGTCATTACATTACCCACCTGTTAAAGAAAGTTTCGTCCCGAAATTTTGAGGAGTGACCAACAATGGTACCGTATTTGAATAAGAAGTAGCGTATCCAAGTTTCGCAGGACTCGTGAGCTCAGAAGTGAGTTATTTACCTTGAAAGGTACTTGGGCGTATAAAAGTAAGAATAGGTATATGCCATTAATTAAGTCTCTTGTCCTAAGAGATCAACAAATTGATTTCGTTTCTTGCTAACACGAATATGTCATTCGAATATATACCCACAAAAGGAAAGATGATGTTTTTAGCCCTACAGGCATCTTCAGTGAGCCGGATGCATGAAATACATCATGAATTTTTTTCTAAAATCATCTAAAATATTGAGCGCTTATGTCGCAATACAAAGCTGACGGGTAGAATGGAAAACATGGTGATCATAACCATGCGATTTGATGTCTGGATAGTGTTAGCCACGGATTTTTACTAATCCCTTAATTTTGGAAGGAGACCATAGGTATGAAGAACCCGATATTTAAGAACGTTTCACTTGACTAAATGAATTGAAATTTTAGCTGAAAGTGACTAATCGGACTTATATGCAATGCAAACCATAATTATTTATAGTGTCTTCAGGACGGTCTGAACGAACAATGAAGGATATCACCCAGTTTACCATACTGCAGGTGAACTTATCCTTAGATGGAATGAAAGCACAGTTCCATAATGTAACTTTATCCTTTCAGTTACATGTTGAAGTTAGGGTAAACATTAATCTAGAACAACATGTAGTTGTAACCAGTGAAGGAATGAATATGTAGAGTAACCACATCAGTGTCGTAGGTGTTTTAAGCAGTCTCCTCCAAGAGGATAACAAGATTCATATATTCTTAAAGTAGTTTACATTACATTTCCGAAAGAAAATCGCACGAAAGGTGTGGACTTTGAACGAGAGTGAACTCTTTGAGTGGGTTGTTCTGAATTTACCCTTATACTTTAAGGGGATGCGCGGATGAGAGGATATGTTAATCCTTGGTCAGAAAGAACGGTTTACTCTAAGTGAAAAGAATCTCAAAAATGATTCCTTGTACCTCAACCTACTGATTCATAGAGATGACGTTTACGAGGGTGTTGCGATTTAGCCGTGAAACATTGAGAGTAGAAACCCGCCTAGTGCTTTCCCTACGATAGGGTGACCACTGAGTGTACCTCAGAAAACTGATTTATCGGCCCGCGATTTTGCCAAGTCTAACCTTAAGGGGAACATTTCATGAGCACAAAGACTTCTTAACAATTTTTATAAAACTGCCATCCAAAGTAGCTCAAGAGTTTTTAACAAAGATCTTAATAGTAGGCTTCATCCCTAACGAAGGGCGAGAAGAAGTGTGATCCATACATGGTGTAGTCTAATACGAAAACCTTTAGTAAAAAGTTTTGAAAAACCTTTAAACGTTTGATGTGACAACATAAACGGAACGAAGTTCTTAGTAAATTTAGAAGTATGTACAACGTGTACTATTTTGCACAAAACCATTTGACTTAAGTTAAACAACTCATAAAAGGAGCGATTTTTAAAGAATTTGAAGGCATCACTTAGTATGTACCAACCAAAGGTAAACTTGTTAACTTAATTATATACATACATATATGATTTTATAAATCGCATAAGTGACAGAAAAATTTTATTATTTTCATTTGTCTATAATTCTTGTGAGGACCGCGCAATAACAACGTGTAAAAATTTTGATAAACATAGTTTTTCATATTTCAGAGGTTACGAGTAGAAAAAGATTGAGTGAAAGATCTTTGAATCATCGGGTGACACATTACTAGGTGTTGAAAACTAATGAATTAAATGTAGTTTTGATAATTGTCAGGACATAAGTTTTTGGCCGAAAAAGTTCACGCGCGAAGCAGTTGCTAAAAAGTGAGGTATGAAGGATAGAGCATGAGGATGAGAAGTTAATCGCTCTTTGACTTTGCAAAATGCCAGACAGGTTATTACTAATATTGAAGTCGGAATACTGATGGTGTTAATATCACTAAATGAGAATCCCTTGGAATAAGTCAGGACTTAGAGTTATGTAAGAAAGAGCATCGTTCCAATAGGCGTGGCAAATAAGATCCTTGAGGTAACGCAATAGCTTTGAATGGTTTAAGTGTTAGTGGATACCCGAAGGCTCTGCATGCGTGGTAGTAAGTTCCTTCATCACATATACACACACATGCATTTCTCAATTTCGACGGTTGTCGGTCTTCATGATGACTTGGATACGAATAAGCAATGAAAAATTTTATATAATAAGTAACAAAAATTTTTATAGAAATCGTTTTAGGTGACAATGTAAGAAAAGAAGCGAAGTTCTTAGTAAACTAGGGTTATGTACAACACGTACCATTCAAAGTAAGATATCTTTTGAATAAGATATTTGATTTGTAAAAGTGAGAGTAAAATTTCATATGTATTTGTCAAAATAAGTAATCATTTACTTTATTTTATATAACATATACGATTTTAAAAATTTGCACGAATGACAAATAAAATAAATTTACTTTTATAAAAGTTTGAGAGGATCGCACATTAAAATAGTGTGTGAAAAATTTTGGCAAACAAAATTTTCATATTTCGGAGGTTACAAGTTGGAAAAATATTGATGAGGCTTGAGTAAAAGATTTTGGAAATTTCGGGTGATATTTGAGGTAATGAAAACTATTGAATTTAAATGTGGTTGATGACTATTAGTAGGGCATATGTCCTTCGACCAAAAATGCTTAAGTGTGAAGTTGTTGCATATAAGTGAGATATGAAAGGGAGAGTATGAGGATGAGAATTAACCACCCATTGATTTTGGAAATTTCGAACTGGTATGACTAATATCAAAGTAAGAAGGATGATGGTGTGATTATCATCAAATAAGAAATCTCTCGGAATAAGTTAGGATTTAGAGTCGCGTAAGATTGAGTATCAAATAAGATTCTTGGGTAGTCCTTAATATAGAATTTAAATCGATGAAGTGACGGGATACAATTTTCTTTATGTATCATCGTGCAAGTTTGTCCTTTGTATTAGTTTCTTTTGTGGCTAGAAAGTGAGCAGATTTGGTGAGGTAGTCTACGATAACCCAGATAGCATCATAACCGCCTACCGTCCTTGGTAGCTTCATGACGAAATCCATTGTTATTCCTTCCCATTTCCATTGTGGGATTTTTGGGTTGTTGAAGTAACCCAGATGGCTTTTGGCTCACCATTCTCGCGAGGTATACGAACAATCTTCCTACTATAAATAACTTTCGCTTTCATCCTTGAAATCCAGTCTGTTCCAACTATTTCATCAAGCTTCCTAACTTGAAGAGTAATAGGTTCATCCTAAAGTTCATTCCAACCATTACATCAAGCTTCCTAACTCGATGAGCATTAGGTTATTCTTAAGGTTCGTTCTAACCAAATCTTATTATACCACCTTGAAAATTCTAACAATCTTCTCAAATAACATCTGCTTGTACGTAGGTAACTAATCCTTTTCACTACCACTTTAAAATTTCCAAGTTGAGTTGACATGAGGTCATCTACAATTGACCCACCTGTTAATTTTAAGGTACTACCTTGAATTATTCCCCTATCTCTGCCAGCTTACCATTAGCTTGTCCTATAGAACACTTAACTCTCATGGTTGTTAATGGCTTATTAGTCATAACACTAAGGTTCTTAGATATAAGGTTTCTATCGTTCTAGTATTAAACAGCTTCGAGATAATAAAACGTTGTGACGAATCGTACCCTAACTAAAATCAGGATCCATGTGAGTTTCCATAGCCGAGATAACGATTGCTCTACCGCAAGGAAGTCCAAAGTTTTTCCTATTTGAGAACTTTTTCCTAAAATGTCCTGGGTGTCTATATCTATAACGAATTTTTGGGTTATCAATTCTGCAATTGAGGCTCTTCTTGTACGGTATCTGGGCTAAGTGATTATTCTTTCCCTACCTCTAACAGACCATAATGCGTAAACTCAAGTGGTTCCTACCAAAATTTCCTTTGAATCGCTTCATCTCCCTTATATAGTGACATTGGGACTTCTGCATGGTTTACTTCAACATAATTACGCTGGCCTGGCGTCATTATATTGTACTAAATCGTACGTTCATTTCAATATCACTCCATATGGTTAATGTAACATGATCACTTTGAGTTCTACTCAATTTCATCTAACAGTGCTTTATCTATGCTATCTCTAAACAAAATCTACGAAATTAATCTCACGGTTTCTCGGTGTGGGTGCGTAGGTCTCGTAGGTCATGTATAAATGCCTAAATGTCCCGAAATTTCTTCAAAATGTTCGGGTTCAGGTAACGTCCTTAAGTTCCTTTCTAGAAATTCAATCTGGGTCTTGTGTCGAGTTGTGCGTGTAACAAGTAGTAATACGATATGTCTTGAGGCGACTCCCAAGTCTTTGGGTATGGCTGAGCATCAGTAGAATGCACTCTGACCTTGTGAAAGGAGATGTCCTCCCGACTTCTCCAATGCCTAAGAGTGTTGGGGATCTAGGTCCAGAAGTGTCGTTAGATCATCGAGTAGTGGTGAAGAATGAAAGAGATAAGTGACGATCATGAAAGCGTACGGGATACGAGTCAGCTTGCGGAAACTGAACATCTTTCTAATGTTCATACGTTATACGTGGCTAACTAGGGTGAGTTCGGGGTGCGGTTACTCCAACAAGTCCTCGCATATCTCCTCCTCCGAGGATCAACCTTAGTGGGCATGTAATCCGAGGGGTACTCCTCCTAGATTGCGAGAAGTAATGTTTCGATCTCCGGAACAGTGGAATGGTAGTAACAGGTGGATTACATTTCTGTCCTTAGGGTTAGGAAAGTGGGAAAAGGGTTCAGAAAAACATCTAAACTAGGAAAGATAAGTTCTCCAAGTCGGTACAGCGAATAGCAGGCATGTAGTAAGAACGTAATCGGGCATAATAACTACAGCAGCCTAGATCGTCTACAGCAGTACATAGCATGGCAATCTGAATAGTATTAAACAGAAGTAACATGCAATCGAAAGCAGATAGTAGCATGCGGTAGCGAGGATAAGCAATAACATACAGCGAGGTTTCATAGCAGTAAAAGGAAACAGTAGCATGCATCAAGTTCATACAATAGTAGAAGTAAGCAGTGGCATGCAGTAATAGAAAGCGGTAACATGCAGTAATATAACACAGTAGCATGCAGCAGGTTCTGCAGAAACAAGTAAACGAACAAGTTGTAGATTAGTCCTATTAGCGAATCCTACTCGACTCGGTCAAGACTCACTAATGCAACCTAATTCCCTACAACTAATGCTCTGATACCAAATGTGACGCTCCGTACAAAATCATCGTGTACGATTCGTCAACAACAGGATCTTTACACGGTCAAGTACTACATGCTGTTTGAAAACCAGTTTTGCATTCATAAAAGATAGCATTTACAAAAGATAACGTGACATAAAGGTCGTTACAAAGTCATTATTTGATAATAACATAAACTACGAATGTAAAGGAAAAGTTTCATGATTAAGACATCTCTAAGTAATGCAGCAGAAATTCTAGCACAGCAGGTCCTTAACAGCAAGTTTAACACCAAGACAGCAAGTCTAAACAGCGGAAGCAACAACGTCTAAGCACCTGAGAAATACATGCTTAAAAAAGTCAACACGAATGTTGGTGAGCTATAGTTTGTTTGTAATCAGTAATGTAATGTAGGCCACGAGATTTCAGTGTTTCAAACAGTATGAAAAGTATATGTTTAACCGTAGGCACATGGTAACTAGACTTAATGTAAATATAAATATCACCCCCTAAAAGTACACCTGACGAGTGCGTATGTCCTCGAAGTATTAAACACCCGGTAAATGCTAGCGCGACTAGCCCGAGTGGGGATGTCAAACTCTATGGATCCATATCTAATATTCGCGCCTACCGGTTCAAAAACCAATAGTTAAACGTTACCGTGCTAAGGGGAATCTTTATGCCGTTATATAACCCACACATATGTAAAGTCTAAGTACTAGTGTCAAGTAAGTAAAACATAAAAAGCGTATGTATTCTCAGTCCCAAAAATAGTATAAGTAAAAGGGATGCTATAACTCACAGTGATAAAAGCGGTAAAGTCGATAATGAAAGTATGCAAGTAGTAAGTCGGTCCGAAAGGTCGTCAACCTAAGTCAAAGGTTGCTAGGTCAGTAGGTTATCCTCATAAGTTCTAATAGTGCATAAAATAAGTTTAAGTGTCATCATCATTGTAACATCCCACCTTACCACGACCACAATATTGTCCGCTTTGCCCATAGGCGCACGGCTTTTTCTTGGTGACCACATGAGGATTTCCCAGGAGGTCACTCATCCTAGTACTACTCTCGCTCGAGCATGCTTAATTGCAGAGTTCTGATGGGATCTGCTGTGCTTGTAGCCCCAAAACGCGTTGTGTCTAATAAGGATGAGAGTTACCTTATAAGGGGCTCGAACTTTCTTACACAAATCGATGTGGGGCGGGGTATTACAAACTTCCCCACTTAGAATCCTGACGTCCTCGTCAGGCCAAAACAAATTGATACCCAGGATCTATACCTCAGGAGATGCACGAGCCGAGTGCCCGTCACACCCTGAGAGGCTAGTGCTCTGATACCATCTGTAACATCCCACCTTACCACGAACACAATATTGTCCGCTTTGCCCGTAGGTGCACGGTTTTTTCTTGGTGACCACACGAGGATTTCCCAGGAGGTCACTCATCCTAGTACTACTCTCGCTCGAGCACGCTTAACTGCAGAGTTCTGATGGGATCTGCTGTGCTTGTAGCCCCAAAACGCGTTGTGTCTGGTAAGGATGAGAGTTACCTTATAAGGGGCTCGAACTTTCTTACACAAATCGATGTGGGGCGGGGTATTACAATCATCATCGTTCATCATCATAAAAGCTAAGTAAGTTTGACAAGAATAGAGATTGAAACAATAGGCTGACTTCGGTCAGCTGTTACGACCTCTACGTAAATCGAAAAGACTCGTAATCAGTGGCTATGGCTCCGTATATGAGTCCCCTAGTTTCTGACCAATTTCCAGAACCAAACTCATCTTCGTTTGACCGTGGCGACGGTTTAAGTGCGAGTAGGTCAGAAATTTCAGCACAACGTTAATAGGGTGTAATGACTTTCGGAAGGCCATAAATCCTAAACCATAACTCGGATTAAGACGAGGTCTAAATGGAAAATAATCTAATCGAACCGAACTAACTAAAAATAAACTTTCCAGTAGACCAGGTGGTGTGATCAGATCCCGAAAATAGTAAGCAATGTGATCCGGTGGGGTTCTTAGTGCTTGGTGCTCATCACGGTTCTCATCCTTGATGCATGTAGCTTCAAGTGTACAACTCGTTGATGGGTTAGCATCACCTTGAACAAGATTCTACGATCAACACACAATATGTTAAGACCAAGTAAGAACACAACTCATTTAAGAGTCTTAGATGGATGATGAACCAAGGTTACATCATATCCTTAGTCTTAACACAATTACAAGTTACATTTACAACTAAAGCTACAAACTTTACTTCAATCAAACAAGTATGAACATAATCTAAATCAAATAAAGTGATGGAACCCTAAGCTAGAGAGCTTGGATCCTTTTCACACAAGTTATAAGGTCACAAAGCTAGAAAGCTTGAACCTTTAGTGTTCTTGAAGACCTTGAAGTATAAAGCTTAGATCTTTAAGTTACATGAAGACCATAAACACAAGTTTTGATCTTTACAACAAAACAATGAGATCATAAGTTAGAAAACTTAGATCCAACAAAAGATATGAAGATTCAAGCTAGAAAGTTTGCATCTGGGTTGTTCTTGAAGATCTTGAAGCATAAAGCTTGGATCTTTAAGATACATGAAGATTACAAACACAAGTTTGAATCTTTATGACAAAATAAAAAGATTAAATCTTAAAAGATTTAGATCTACAAAGTAGGTGAAGATTCAAAGCTAGAAAGCTTGAATCTTCCATGTTCTTGAAGGATTCAAACCCAAGTTTGAATCTACAAGATGTAATCAAGATCAAAGCTAAAAAGCTAGACCCTTTGATGATGATGATGATGATGAATTCGTGTGTGAGAAGGGAAGAAGAAGAAGAAGAAAAATTAAATACTTACACTTTTTAGAGAGAGAAAGACTAGAGAAAGAATTAGAGAGTAAGTGTGTGTGAAATGCAAATGAGAGCAAGTGTAAAATGGGTGGAATAAGGCTTGTATTTATAGGTGGTGAGGTGAGGGTGGAGGTGTCAAAACCATGGGTTATGAGGGGAACAAGGGGGGACAACTTTTTGCTTTTTGGTTAATGGTTGTCTAAAGTTAGTGCTTATGTTAGGATCCCATGCAACATTAAGGATTACCTGACATAAATGCTAGTATGTTCCCTCTAATAAATGGGCATTTGTCTTACGTATTAATGGGTCACTAGTTACATATAATTGGGCTAATTAAATAGTCCATTAGCTAGTGTAGGGTGGGCTAAGGTCCAACAAGGTAGAAAGTCCAACAAGACTAACAAGTGTGCTCTAGTAAATTACTAAGCGTAATTAAGTATCCAAAAACCCAAGTAATTGTTATTATAAAATAACAATTAATATTTCGAAGTAGAAATGTTCCGGTTACGACAAAAGTTAAACGTGTACGCAGTACGCAGTTCGTTAAAAACGTCAAGTGACATTAACGGTCATAAAAGCTTCTGGGGTTCAAGTTAAGTAACCTACGTACTTAAAGGCATGTTTTAACATATAAATGAAAGTAATCAATATGTAGGGAGTTCCCAGAGTATAATATAGCTCAGTACGCACAAATACGCAGTTTCGCGATAACACAAAGCACAAAAGTAAGTCGAAAAAGCCGGGTCGTTACAGCTAGTGTATGTGAACCCGATTATTGTGGGTTTAGGGTTTGATGATGAATTTGGAAGTATTCGTCATGGTTTGGGTGTTAATTCACTAGATTGTAAATGTATTAGTGTTTAGATGTTCATAAGAACATGTTTGTATGACAAATGGATGTGAAACGCTTTTGTTAAGTGTTAAATGGCGTTTTTGAATGAAGTAATCGTGGGTAGTGATTTTGAGTTAAATGGTGTCAAGTATAATTTTGATTAAATTTTACTTCTTTGAATGGTTCGGAATTACCACCCATAGTGGTAATTGGTGAAGTCCATTTTAGGTGACTAAATGGGCGGGTCGTTATGTTAGATGGAAACACTTGGTTAAGGGTGTTGGAGTCGAATTCTCTTGTAGAGAATGTATGTTAATTGTGTGTATATCTATATGGGTATTATAGGTAAAAGGTTTACTCGGTTGCGTTTGGAGGCGATTTACATACACGACTTGTGCGGGTATTTCGAGGTGAGTAGAATAATTATGCATGTACGTATATAATATATTTATTTGTGTAGTGATAATGCTAAAAACGAACATATATTTCATAGCATTATTCCTCAAGAAAGACAAGCTTTTAGTTGCAATTGTTCTATTTAAAAGTGATATTCGTTTAAATAATAAAAGGTGAAGACAAAAGACAGATTCGACGAATTGAAGACGCAAACGACCAAAAAGGTCAAAAGTACAAAATACAATCAAAGAGGTTCCAATTATTGATAAGAAACGTCTCGAAATTACAAGAGTACAAGATTCAAAACGCAAAGTACAAGATATTAAATTGTACGCAAGGACGTTCGAAAATCCGGAACCGGGACATGAGTCAACTCTCAACGCTCGACGCAACGGACTAAAAATTACAAGTCAACTATGCACATGAATATAATATAATATATAAATAATTCTTAAAAATTATATATACATATATATATTATATTAATATTTAAAACCGTCGGCAGACTAAGATCCAATTTGGAGTGAGCTGGAATTTCAAACTCCGCGACTCGCGGAGTTTGAAGGCAAAAAATGCCGCGAGTCGCGGAGTATCCCTGAACTCAATCCCTATAAAGCCAACCGAATTCTGATCATTTTTCACAACATATATCCATCCTCTCTATATCTATACGTAAATATTTATATTTATATTTTAATTTTAATTTTAATTTTAATTTTAATCCTAATAATAAGGGTATGTTAGCAAATATTGTAAAGGTGTAAGTCGAAATTCTGTCCGTGTAACGCTACGCTATTTTTAATCATTGTAAGTTATGTTCAACCTTTTTAATTTAATGTCTCGTAGCTAAGTTATTATTATGCTTATTTAATCCGAAGTAATCATGATGTTGGGCTAATTACTAAAATTGGGTAATTGGGCTTTGTACCATAATTGGGGTTTGGACAAAAGAACGACACTTGTGGAAATAAGACTATGGGCTATTAATGGGCTTTATATTTATTTAACTAAATGATAGTTTGTTAATGTTAATATAAAGATTTACAATTGGGCGTCCCTATAAATTACCATATACACTCAATCGGACACGATGGGCGGGGTATTTATATGTACGAATAACCGTTCATTTAACCGGACACGAGAATGGATTAATAGCCACTAGAATAATTAAAACAGGGGTGAAATTATGTACAAGGACACTTGGTATAATTGATAACAAAATATTAAAACCTTGGGTTACACTCAGTCGACATCCTGGTGTAATTATTAAACAAAGTATTAAAATCTTGTTACAGTTTAAGTCCCCAATTAGTTGGAATATTTAACTTCGGGTATAAAGATAATTTGATGAGGACACTCGAACTTTATATTTATGACTGATGGAGTGTTATGGACAAAAACCAGACGGACATATTAAATAATCCAGGACAAAGGACAATTAACCCATGGGCATAAAACTAAAATCAACACGTCAACCATCATGATTACGGAAGTTTAAATAAGCATAATTCTTTTATTTCATATTTAATTTCCTTTATTTTATATTTAATTGCACTTCTAATTATCGTATTTTTATTGTTATTGTATTTAATTGCACTTTTAATTATCGTACTTTTTAATTATCGCAAGTTTATTTTATCACACTTTTATTATTCGCAATTTCATTATCGTTATTTACGTTACGCTTTAATTTAAGTATTGTATTTATTTTTAATATTTTACATTTGGTTTTAACTGCGACTAAAGTTTTAAAATCGACAAACCGGTCATTAAACGGTAAAAACCCCCCTTTATAATAATAATATTACTTATATATATATTTGTATTTTTATAAAAGTAAACTAATATAGCGTTAAGCTTTGTTTAAAGATTTTCCCTGTGGAACGAACCGGACTTACTAAAAACTACACTACTGTACGATTAGGTACACTGCCTATAAGTGTTGTAGCAAGGTTTAAGTATATCCATTCTATAGATAAATAAATATCTTGTGTAAAATTGTATCGTATTTAATAAAATTTTCTCCTAAAATATAATAGCTATTTTATATACACTCCGCTAACACATCAAGTTATTTTTGGCGCCGCTGCCGGGGAATCGCTTAAAAGCCGGAAGCGCAACGCTAATATAAAAAAAAAAAAGATTTTTAGTTTACTTTTATTAAAATTCGTTTTTATAAAAATACGTTTTAAATATTCGAAAATATAAAAAGAAAAACAAAAATATAAGTATTTTTAAGATTTTATTAAATATTTAAGTTTTATAAAGTTTCTTTATTTTTATATAAGTTTTATTTAATTATTTTGTTTTTATTTAAAATATAAAAAAAAGGAAAAAGAAAAAAAAAACCAAAAATTTTTTTTTTAACATATATATAAATCTATTTTTAAGATATTTTTAAAAAACTATAAAGTAGTTCTATTTTTTATTTAAGTTTTTAAATATAAGTTTTTATTATATAAATATTTTGATATAAACAGAAAAAAAAAACACGTCGAATTAAAAACTGTACCTGAGTTGAATTTTGGAACCCCGCGACTCGCGGGGTTTGCTGCTTGAAATACCGCAACTCGCGGAGACACTCTGACACACGTGACAGAACCCTAATTTCACATTAATTACGGATTTTATTATTATTATTATTATTAAACCCTAATTAGTTTAATTATTATAATTAGTTTAAGTTTTTTAAATTAAATTGTATTTTAAATTTTAATTAGTTTTATTATATATAAAATTAATAGTTTTAATAAATAAATAATATAAAAATAATATTTTTATAAAAATTGTACTTTTTATAACTTTTTGTATATTTTTATATTTTGTCCCTTTTTAATCGTTTTAGCGTAATATTTGTATTTTTAGTTCATATTTAGTTTTAGACTTAGTTTTTGCCATAGTTATTTTTACTTCTAGATTTTTAGGCTTTGCCGTAGAATTCCTTAAGTGCTTTTTCTTTAGACTAAGATTTAGGTGCTTTAGAATTTTGCGACGCCTTTTTAAGTTTTAGTTTCTTTTTAAGTTATTTCCATTTGGGATTTAGTTTTTCCTGTAAGCTTTAATATTTTTAGACGACTTTTTCCTATGTATCAATTATCGTTCCAATTAGTAATCTCAATTTGCGATTATAATTTTAAGTTAGTTGTAGTAATAAGGTTAGGTTAGTCAAGTATTTTTAAGTTTTATAAGTTTCTTTTATTTTTCCGTCACCTTTTATTTTTCAACCATTTTTCTTTTTCAACCTTTTTCGACGAACTCTTTTTCTTTCTTATTTCTCGCTATTCTAGTTTTAGGACATAGATTTTTATTCTACTTCTTATCTAAATTTCTTAAAATTACGAAAATTTATTTTAAGTGGTTAAATTGATAGACATTAAAATTTTCTGGTTCGTAGTAATAGTTGGATTTGTACGTGGACCGGGTTATTGGAGCCAAACAGTCCTCAATTATATTGAGACCAAACGAATCCTGCCCCTCTGCTGCATCTTTTGGCTATTCGAAACGTGGGCAAAATCAGAAAAGTCTATTGATTGGATAACTTATTATAATTTTTCTTTCCTTTTAAAAACTAATAGGATATTCAGTGAATGCACCGAGCAAGACGTTCACCACCTTTTGTACGTTCACCACCTGTAACTAGATCAAGACATTTAGCAAATATTACCACCGTTGATTTTTCTTTAGAATCGTCATCCAGTCGACCAAGTACTCCAGTTCAAATTTCCGATAATCCATTTTTTGAACCCGACCTCACAATTGAGAATCCGGAGAATATTCAGGAACGATTCGTAGATCCTGAACCATTAAACTTTCCTCCGGAACCACCAATCATTCAAACAGAGATTGTTGAGGAAAGAACCATTAAATCAGAATCCTCTAGTGATTCCGATTCAACAAATTCAATTATGGAGAATCTGGAACCTTTAAGTATGGAAGACCGAATGAGAGCTAAACGCACTGGCCAAGGTCACGCAATTACTCATCCAGACATTAATGCGCCAGATTATGAAATCAAAGGACAAATTCTACACATGGTGACTAATCAATGCCAATTTAGTGGTGCGCCGAAGGAAGATCCAAATGAACATCTACGTACCTTTAATAGGATCTGCACACTATTTAAAATCCGAGAAGTGGAGGATGAACAGATATATCTCATGTTATTTCCCTGGACTTCAAAGGGAGAAGCCAAAGATTGGTTGGAATCGTTACCTGAAGGGGCGATTGATACATGGGACGTTTTAGTTGAAAATTTTCTTAAACAATTCTTTCCGGCATCTAAAGCCGTGAGACTTCAAGGAGAAATTGTTACGTTTACACAGAAGCCAAATGAAACTCTATATGAGGCGTGGACTAGATTTGGAAAGTTGTTAAGAGGATGTCCGCAACATGGTTTAGACACCTGTCAAATAGTACAAATATTCTACCAAGGATGCGACATCACTACAAGAAAAGACATAGATATAGCAGCTGGTGGTTCTATTATGAAGAAAACCAAAACTGATGCTTACAAAATTATTGATAACACTGCTTCCCACTCACATGAGTGGCACCAAGAAAAAGATATCGTTAGATCATCTAAAGCAGCTAGAGCCGATTCTAGCCATGACTTAGATTCTATTTCCGCAAAGATAGATGCTGTGGAGAGACGAATGGAAAAGATGACTAAAGATATTCACTCAATACGAATTAGTTGTGAGCAGTGTGGAGGACCACATTTGACAAAAGATTGTCTCATTATTGAATTAACAATAGAACAAAGAGAGAATATTTCATACATAAACCAAAGGCCTGGAAATAATTATCAGAATAATTATCAACCGCCAAGATCGATTTACAATCAAAACCAAAATTATAACAGAAAGATTCCATACAACAACCAACAAGGTCCTAGCAATCAACAAGTATCCAATAATACTTACAATCAGCAAAGACCTAATTTTCAAAACAAACCACCACAACAAACCGATGATAAAAAGCCGAATTTAGAAGATATGATGACGAAGCTAGTTGAAACTCAAACGCAGTTTTTCACATCTCAAAAACAAACCAATGAACAAAATGCTCAAGCATTTAGAAATCAACAAGCTTCTATTCAAAATCTGGAACAAGAAGTAAGTAACCTAGCAAGGTTAATAGGTGAAAGAAAACCGGGAAGTCTACCTAGTGATACAAATGCTAACCCCCGGAATGAAACAGCTAAAGCTATTACCACAAGAAGTGGTACAACACTTAAATCACCTGAAATACCTGTAACTTCTGATGAAGCTATTCCTACTCCACAAGAACCACAACCTGATCAAGATAAGGAAAAAGAACCGGTAGTTGAAAAGGTTAATGAAGATAACACAGTTAAGGATAAACCTTATGTTAAACCATACCAACCACCACTTCCTTACCCGAGTAAAATGAAGAAAGAGAAACTTGAAGCCGAGCAATCCAAATTCTTGGATATGTTTAAACAGATAAATGTAAATCTTCCTTTCATTGATGTGATTTCAGGAATGCCTAGATATGCTAAATTCTTGAAAGATCTAATCTCAAATAGAAAGAAAATGGAAGAACTCTCGGCTGTTACTATGAATGCTAATTGTTCAGCAGTGCTGTTGAATAAGATACCAGAAAAACTATCTGATCCAGGAAGTTTCACAATTCCATGTTTTCTGGGTAGTCTTAGTTCAATAGAAGCATTGGCAGACTTAGGTGCTAGTATAAATCTAATGCCGTATTCACTATACACTAAACTAGACCTTGGAGAATTGAAACCAACCAGAATAAGCATACAACTAGCCGATAGATCAATAAAATATCCTAGAGGGATAATGGAGAACATGCTAGTTAAAGTTTGTACTTTAGTATTTCCAGTAGATTTTGTTGTTCTGGACATGGAAGAAGATTCTCAAGTTCCTCTCATATTAGGAAGACCATTCTTAAACACGGCTAAAGCAATGATAGACGTGTTCGGTAAGAAATTGACTCTAAGTATAGAGGATGAGAGTGTTACCTTTTCAGTTGATAGAGCAATGCAACAACCACAATCTGCAGATGATACATGTTATTATATTCAAACTATAGATGCACATGCAGAATTATTAGAAGAATTTCCAGAATTACAAGGAACAGGAGAATGTTCTTTAGGAGAAGGTAATGAACCAATTGATGAAGCTGAAATGTTAGCTACACTTATAGCTAATGGATATGAACCAACAACAGAAGAAATTCAAATGCTAAAAGAAGAAGACAGATATCGATACAAATCATCGATAGAAGAACCACCGAAATTAGAGTTAAAGCCACTTCCAAACCATTTGGAATACGTTTATTTACATGGTGAATCTGAATTACCTGTAATAATATCGTCTTCTCTTACTGAAAATGAGAAATCACAACTCATTTCTGTGTTGAAAGCTCATAAACCAGCCATTGCATGGAAGATTCATGATATTAAAGGAATAAGTCCTTCGTATTGCACACATAAAATCCTTATGGAAGAAGGTCATAAAACGTATGTGCAACGCCAACGAAGACTAAATCCAAATATGCAAGATGTAGTTAAAAAAGAGATTATTAAACTGCTAGATGCAGGTTTGATATATCCAATTTCTGATAGTCCATGGGTAAGCCCAGTTCAATGCGTGCCTAAGAAGGGTGGCATGACTGTCATTACAAATGAGAAAAATGAGCTTATTCCTACTAGGACTGTAACAGGATGGCGTGTGTGTATTGATTATAGAAAATTAAATGACGCCACCAGAAAAGATCACTTTCCCTTACCTTTCATAGATCAAATGTTGGAAAGATTAGCCGGAAATAGTTACTATTGTTTCCTAGATGGATTTTCCGGATATTTTCAAATTCCAATAGCACCCGAAGACCAAGAGAAAATCACATTCACGTGCCCTTATGGTACTTTTGCTTACAAACGCATGCCATTTGGACTTTGCAACGCCCCTGCAACCTTTCAAAGGTGCATGATGGCGATTTTTCACGACATGATAGAAGAATGCATGGAAGTTTTCATGGATGACTTTTCAGTCTTCTGTGATACATTTGAATCATGTCTAGTTAATCTTGAACGAATGCTTATTAGATGCGAACAATCAAATCTAGTTCTTAATTGGGAGAAATGCCATTTCATGGTTAAAGAAGGCATCGTTCTTGGACATAAAATTTCAAAAGAAGGAATTGAAGTGGATAGAGCTAAAGTAGATGTAATTGCTAAACTTCCACATCCCACCAATGTTAGAGGAGTTAGGAGTTTTCTAGGGAATACCGGTTTTTACCGACGTTTCATAAAAGATTTTTCTAAAATTGCCACTCCTATGAATAAACTCCTAGAAAAAGATGCTCCATTCATCTTTTCAGATGAATGTATCAAATCTTTTAATATTCTTAAAGAGAAACTCACTAATGCGCCGATCATGATAACACCAAATTGGAATCTACCATTTGAACTAATGTGCGATGCAAGTGATTTTGCAATGGGAGCCGTTTTAGGACAAAGGATTGAAAAACGATTTCAACCTATATATTATGCTAGTAAGACGTTACAAGGAGCACAAACGAACTATACAACTACTGAAAAAGAACTCCTTGCTATTGTCTTTGCTTTTGACAAATTTCGATCATATCTCGTTCTAGCAAAAATGGTGGTCTATACCGACCATTCTGCTCTTAGATACCTATTTTCAAAACAAGATGCTAAACCAAGATTAATCCGTTGGATCTTACTCTTACAAGAGTTTGATATTGAAATCCGAGATAAAAGAGGAGCAGAAAATCTCGCCGCTGATCATCTTTCTCGTCTTGAAAATCCCGAATTAGAAGTTCTAAATGAATCGGCCATACAAGACAACTTTCCTGATGAATATCTATTGAAGATAGATTATAAAGAAATTCCATGGTTTGCAGACTATGCAAACTACTTAGTATGTGGATTCCTTGAAAAAGGATTATCGTACCAAAGACGAAAGAAATTCTTCAGTGATATAAAACACTATTTCTGGGAAGATCCACATCTGTTTAAAAGTTGTCCCGATGGAATAATACGCCGATGTGTGTTTGGAGATGAAGCTAGTAAAATATTAAACCATTGTCACACAGGACCAACAGGAGGGCATTATGGGCCTCAACTAACAGCAAGAAAAGTTTATGATGCTGGATTCTATTGGCCTACAATTTACAAAGACGCACACCTTCTTTGCAAATCCTGTGATGCTTGTCAAAGGGCCAGAAAAATAAGTCAACGTGATGAAATGCCACAAAATGTCATCCAAGTATGTGAAGTATTTGACATTTGGGGTATTGACTTTATGGGTCCATTTCCAAAATCTCATAATAATCTATATATACTCGTAGCCATTGATTATGTATCTAAATGGGCGGAAGCACAAGCTCTCCCAACTAACGATGCACGAGTTGTAGTCAACTTTTTAAAACGTCTTTTTGCAAGGTTTGGAACACCGAAAGCTTTAATAAGTGATCGGGGTACTCATTTCTGTAATAATCAACTTGAGAAAGTTCTTAAAAGATATGGAGTAACTCATAAAATCTCCACCGCATATCATCCACAAACAAGTGGACAAGTTGAAAATACCAACCGAGCTTTAAAACGTATTCTAGAGAAAACCGTAGGATCAAATCCGAAGGAATGGTCCATTAAATTGGAGGATGCACTCTGGGCTTTTAGAACAGCCTACAAAACTCCAATTGGAACCACACCTTTTAGACTTGTTTATGGAAAAGCATGTCATCTTCCAGTAGAAATTGAACACAAAGCATTTTGGGCTTTGAAGACATGTAATCTTGATTTTCATGAAGCCGGACGTCTACGATTAAGTCAAATAAACGATTTAGAAGAATTAAGACATGAAGCATACGAAAATTCGTTAATCTATAAAGAAAGAACGAAGAAATGGCATGATAAAAGAATCAGAAGTTCAAAAGAATTTAAGGAAGGAGACAAAGTTCTTCTTTTCAATTCACAATTCAAGCTATTTCCTGGAAAATTGAAATCAAGATGGTCTGGACCATTCATAGTTAAAAGAGTTTTTCCATACGGAAAGATAGAATTAATAAATTCAAATGGGATGGAATTTAAAGTTAATGGTCACAGAGTTAAACACTACATAGATAGTCCGATGGAAGTCGACAACGAAGTTAATCACAATTTCGACACCACAGCTAACTAAGTGTGGGGAGAATCAAGTCTTTAAAGGATAGTATGTATTTCTGTTAGAGTTAGATTGTCTGTTTTCGTGTAGTTCTCGAAAATGGAACCCGAATGGTCTTTCCCTAGCAGACCCTAAAGAACTAGTCTTCTCCCCCCATTCTGAATTTTTATTGTTTTTAGGTTTTTACAAAATGAAGACTGCCTGTGAACTAAACCATGGTCTAATGCTACACGCTTTGATCACTAAACGTAATAATGACACACTTCCGAGTGAAATAGTATCAGTAATCAGAGAAAGAATGGACGGAGTTAGAAAAGAATCCAGATGCGAAGATAATAAGTTACAATTTATTAAAGGAAAATCAAAATCCGCAGCGAAAAGAAGAGCACGACACCTAGAAAGATGTCACAAATGCGGAAAATGGTCACATGGAGGTAAATGTTCAAATAATCAAACCTATTCAAACACCGAATTTGTTACTTTATGCAGAGACGGACCGTTCATATGTTTAGAAGAAAAGACACTGAATGCTCGAGGTTACGCCTATGTAGCCATGGAAAACCAATTAAACCGACTATCTTATGAATGGGATCGATCATATAACTAAGAAATCTATTTCACAGGTATGTCTGTACAGTTTTTATTTTATTTTTTTTCTTATTTTTAACCTTTTGATAATAAACGCTAATTTGTTCGCTATAAAGTATTAAATTGGTATTGAATAAAATTAGGTTTGGCGACCGAAATTATCGATATCATACAAAAATTTATTACATCACTGCAAAATTTAACGTTTATTCTTAAGGTATAAATATCTTTAATCAATCAACCCAAAATATTTCAAAAATTCGTCATGAGTTAAATTAGGTCTTGGAACCGAAATTACTTTACCGAAAAGAGGGGCGCATATTTTTGATAATATTTGATTGATAAAAGTGGGATAAAAAGCCAAAAAGATTTTTAATTTTATTTTTACCATATTTTTAAAATTAATATATAAATCTTAAATTAATATTGTAAACTTTGTAAAAACAATATATTTAAAATTGTAAATAATTGAAAAAATTAATATAAGTTTGGTGTGAATTTTTAATGTTATGCATTTTAAATTGTAAGTTTGGTGTGATTTTATAATATAAATTTTTAAATTAAGTTTGGTGTGAATTTTTAATTTTTAAAATATGAATTTTTAATTTTATGCATTTCAAATTTTAAGTTTGGTGTGAATTTTTAATATTAATTTTGAATTTTATATTTAAATTGTGTGAATTTAAAAACAAAAATTTACTTTATCTCATTAAGTTAAAAATATGATTTTTAAAATTCGTCGTAAGTTGAAGACTAGGTCTTTGAACCGAAATTGCTTTACCCGAGGGAGGGACGAGAACTTTTATTATCATTATTTTTAATCTTATTGAATTAAAGTATGCCAAAAACATTAAAAAACCCAAAAATCTTAGCTTTTAAAACAATCGCTACAAAAAGACAAATTTTAAAATTTTGTCGAAGGACTAGGACATCGATCCGAAACGACCTCATCTTAAATAACAAGGGAAACAAAATTTTAAAATTAATTACTTAATTGTTTTAATTAGTATAAGTTAAAAAAAAAAATTCCCAAACTCCGCGACTCGCGGAGTTTGAAGGGTCCAAACACCGCGAGTCGCGGGAGGACCGAAAACCAGAAAAAAATATACTGATCGAACAGCTCAGTCCCAACCCACAAAAACAGAAAACACTGCGAAAACACTCCGAAAAAACTCGAAAAATACACCCCAAAATCACAATTTTTAACCGTTAATCATCAAATCTTTTACTAAAATCATGTTGAGAAGGATGCTATCAAGGAATTACTCAAGAAAAACGGTAAATTTCTACACCTAAACACCATTTAATCCGAAAATTAGTGTTCTTGAGCAATTTTTTCCCCAATTTGATTTTGATGCTTTTTAGTGTAATTAGGCATAAATTGTTTATGTATTATTCTTGTATAACCTAGATGATGCTATTTAACATGATTAGAAGCCTTAAACTTCAAATTTAGAGTAATCTAGGGTTTGTGTTCTTGAGCAAATTTGGGGCTTTTTGATATAAACAGGTTATGGCTGATTTTTGTCATGAATTGTTACTAAATTAAGTAGTGTAACATGTTTAGGTAGTTAAATGATCCAAACTTTGAGCCTAAACATGATTTTGAGAATTAAAGTGGACTTTTTCAAGTCTAAAATTCATGAACTTGATTTTTGAAAGATAATGCCATTTGAAACTTGTTTAATTGCTAGTAATGATTATTTTGACATGTTATTTGAGTTAAATGCTTATGAACTTGGCGAACATTTTCGTATATGCTTATTTGAAAAAGTGTAAATTTGATAAAAATGTGAAAATAAGCTTAAGTTTGATATAAATTGATCATGTCATTGTAATTATTTTGATTGATGATTTTGCTGACACTAATGCATATTTGGATGCACAAAAATTGTGTTTGATGTGTTTTGCAGACTGAAAGGGGTGAATCTTCATCCCAAGCTCGCAATGCTCCTGCTGAGAATGCGGAACAACAGGAGGTGGATAACTACTACAAGCAGGATATACCTCATCCAGTCATGACATTTTCTGATATGCACTTGGAAGATTTGCATCCGAACCTGAGATTTGACAGACTTTGAATAGATTATCCAAAGTATCAAAAGGGAGTTGCATACGCTTCATTCTAAAGTTGTTGAGGTACCTAGGGTCATAGAATGGGGACCCTTAGAAGCTGTAGAATTGGCCGGGCCAATTAGAGAATTACTTGTACAGAGGTATGGTAATTCTACTTTTAATGACTGGGTACGTTTATTCACCATGCGTAGACCTGTATATAAAGTATGGTGTGAAGAATTGTTGTGTAGTATAGAGTTGAATGATCGGGTAGCTAGTTTAACCGATCGATCTTTTATTAGATTTTTGTTAGGCGGTTCGATGCGCCACATGTCTTTACTAGACATGGCTCAGGCTTTACGTATATATACGCCTGAGGAGTTAGCATCTGCCGATTGTAGAGGGTTGATACTAAATGGTAGAAAGATATATGAAAATTTTGATACACACGGTGTATGGAGTCAAATGACAAGCCATCACCGATTCAAAGGGGGAAATTACTCTTATTTGGATATAGATAAAGCTGAATTAAGAGTGATTCATAGGTTTTTAACTAATTCGATTACACAAAGAGGTAAGAACAAGGAAAAGGTAAATGAACAGGATTTGTTTTACCATATGTGTATTCGAGACCCACAAAACGCTGTAAGTATACCTTATTGTGTGGGTTATTATTTATCAGCTATGGTTAGGGGGATGAGACCGCATAGCATAATAGGAGGTGGTATTTTTATTACTTTGATTGCTGAATATCTCGGTGTGGATATAAGTCGGGGGGATTATTAGTCGAAGAACCAGAACCCCGCGATACTATAGGTTTAAATGTATACCATGGTGCGAAAGTTTTGAAGAGGCGAAATAACGCCGCAGTACAATACCATGGTAGACATCCACAGGTTGAGAGAAACCAACAGCAAGGTAATGTAGGAGGGGGAAATGAGATGCAAGAAATGCAAAGGTTTATAGCTTCACAGGAATACGAAAATGCTAGACAGAGAGCATTTGAAGATTGGCAAGTTCATCAAAACCAAATCATAGCTCATTGCCAACATATAGGTAGAAACTATATTCCTACACCAAAACCCATATTTCCTCCCTGGTCTATAGAGATGCAACCACCGTATCCTACGTATAACCCTGCCGAAGCATTTTATAGCACCTATGGTTATGCTTGGAACCCCTATTGGTATCAATATCATCCCTAGTCTACTTAGTTTTATTTATTTTGTAATTTGTAATATTGATACGTTTAATACTTATGTTAATATTGCAATAGTTTTTATAATTTTCTAACTTTTATTCTTAGATTTTAATAATTTTTGAATGTGGGGTAATATACCAAACTTCAAAAATATGTATATATGTTTGCAGTTTATCTTATGTACACAACAGGGTAAAACAACGCATTTTCAAAGACTGGCATTAAGTTCAGCAAAAGCAACTAATTTTGACGACAAGATGCAAAATATATGTGAAATAACAACAAGACGGAATGAACAAATGATGTGCACCATTTATCATTCAGCAAACAGACGCCAATATGTTTGGAAACTTTGGTAAAATTTAATCATTTTCACACAAATCACCCTCAATAATTTAAATTGTTACTGATTTCTTGCAAATGAGGGCATTGCAAGATCTTAAGTGTGGGAAGGGGTTAAATTCTTTCGGATTTTAAAATTTTTACTTTATACACTTGGTTACCATTAAAAATACTAGTAAAGCAGTAGTTGTATTAGAATCTAGTGCTCTCTGATAATAAAGAACAGCCCTAGTCTTATATACTGGCTACCCAATTCTAGTAAAATTTTTCAAAATTTTCAATTAAATGAACTCAAAATCATGTTTATACATATTTATGAACGATAAAACTAGGTTTTAACACCGAAATTATTGTTACCTCAGAAAGGACATAAATTGAGAAACAAACCAAAATGTTAAAATTCATTTAAAATGGAATAGAGGACGATAAAAAGGAAAATAAAAGCCAAGTGTGGGAAAATTTACCAAGTTATCTTAAACATATGTCACATATATCTGTAACAAATAACTGAAAATACTTTTGCTTTGGACTAAACTAAACTGTTTTACCCAATGAAAGAAAAGAAAAGATGGATCTACACGATGAATCAATTCCATCATTAAAAGGAAGTAAAGTCTTCCGAAAAAGACACGCGCTTCTTGATTTAGGTCATGAAGTTGTCGTCCAGACCAGCTGTAGGTTGACGAAAAATCTAGAAAAGTCATCACTAAAATCAGCAGGAAATCCACGGACCTCAGCATTAAACAGGGTCGCCAAGTGGTCAGATTTATCCTAACCATGAGAATGATTTATCTCGTACAATGGGGGGCACTATGCAAATTAGCTGGATAAGACTAATGAATCAGATCCCCAGAAAGGATAATCTCCTTAAAAGATAAAAAAAAATCAGCTTTTAAGCCTGATATTACTCAATCCTAGAGATTGACCTTAAAGATTGAGAATTCAAACTCATGGAATTCAATGATATCTAAACTCGAGCTTGAACGAGAAAATATTTTGATCAAAATTATAAACCGATTTGTTTTCTGAAAACCCTATTTTCAATGCGTTCATTACCTTTGAACGTAAAATCCTAGGAATTCACCTGGAATTCATTAGGTCACCTGAACTAAATCGGGTGTCAACCGTAAGAACGGTGGTTGCATAGCATGGTCAAAGACAGAACCTTGTGCCAGACCGAAAAATTATAAGGGTAAGCTTTACTATTGCTCCTACCAAGGATAGTAATTGCGTTCGACACGTTATAAACCATAATTAAAAGCATGTCAGGGGACATTGCCTTAACAGTTGCTTGTTCAACGCTTTCCTTTACAACCGGACGGTAGTTTACCGAAAGGTAATATACGGGACAAGTAAACTGGACGTATTGCTTTCCAAATACAAGGTTAGCAAGTGGGTGACACAAAACCATAAGTTTTGAGCTAAAATTTTCAAATCTGAAACCCACCAAACCCACAAAAATATTTTGCAAACACCGGTGAAGGGTTATTCCGGAAAACTTATCTAGGGTAAAAACTAGATTTAATTTTCAAAAGATCAAATGTTTTCATAAAGATCCAATTTCCTTAATGGATCTAAATTTTTATAGTCATGTGGGACTGTAAACCATATCGTTACTACCATTGTTTATACCACCGTATAGAAATCACTGATGTACAAAGTGTGAAGAATAAAGAAGTGATTCTAGTATTTCAAGACGATATTGCTTGAGGACAAGCAACGCTCAAGTGTGGGAATATTTGATAATGCTAAAAACGAACATATATTTCATAGCATTATTCCTCAAGAAAGACAAGCTTTTAGTTGCAATTGTTCTATTTACAAGTGATATTCGTTTAAAAAATAAAATGTGAAGACAAAAGACAGATTCGACGAATTGAAGATGCAAACGACCAAAAAGCTCAAAAGTACAAAAGACAATCAAAGAGGTTCCAATTATTGATAAGAAACGTCTCGAAATTACAAGAGTACAAGATTCAAAACGCAAAGTACAAAATATAAAATTGTACGCAAGGACGTTCGAAAATCCGGAACCGGGACCAGAGTCAACTCTCAACGCTCGACACAACGGACTAAAAATTACAAGTCAACTATGCACATAAATATAATATAATATTTAAATAATTCTTATAATTATTTAATATATTATATTTATTTATAAAACCGTCGGTAAACAAAGAGCCAAGCTCGTGTGAGCTGTAAAAGCAAACTCCGCGACTCGCGGTGTTTGAAGGCAAAAAATGCCGCGAGTCGCGGAGCCCCAAAGTTTGAAACTCCCTATAAAAGCAACCGAATTCTGAGCATTTTTCATCATCTTTTTTTTCCTTCTTCTCTCAATATATACGTAATATATATTTATAATTTATATTTTAATTTTAATTTTAATTTTAAATCCTAATAATAAGGGTATGTTAGCGAATATTGTAAGGGTGTAAGTCAAAATTCTGTCCGTGTAACGCTACGCTATTTTTAATCATTGTAAGTTATGTTCAATCTTTTTACATTAATGTCTCGTAGCTAAGTTATTATTATGCTTATTTAATCCGAAGTAATCATGATGTTGGGCTAATTACTAAAATTGGGTAATTGGGCTTTGTACCATAATTGGGGTTTGGATAGAAGAACGACACTTGTGGAAATTAGACTATGGGCTATTAATGGGTTTTATATTAATTAAACAATACCTTGTTAATTTAATATACAAACTTATAATTTGACGTATTTATATATAACCACATACGCTTGACTGGGTACGGTGGGCGGGATATCTATAAATACCAATAATTATTCATTTTACCGGATACGGAACTGGATTAATAGTTAATAGACTTGTTGAAATAGGGGTGAATTACATTCAAGGGTAATTGGTGTAATTGTTAACAAAGTAGTAAAACCTTGGTTTACACGCAGTCGATAACCTGGTGTATTCATTAAACAAAGTATTAAAACCTTGTTACAATTCGAATCCCCAATTAGTTGGAATATTTGACTTCGGGAATAAGAATAATTTGACGAAGGCTTTCGCTCTTTATATTTATGACTGATGGACTATTATGGACAAATCCGTATGGACATATTAAATAATCCAGGACAAAGGACAATTAACCCATGGGCTTAAAATCAACACGTCAAACATCATGATTACGGAAGTTTAAATAAGCATAATTCTTTTATTTCATATTTAATTTCCTTTATTTTATATTTAATTGCACTTCTAATTATCGCATTTTTATTGTTATTGTATTTAATTGCACTTTTAATTATTGTACTTTTTAATTATCGCAAGTTTATTTTATCGCACTTTTATTATTCGCAATTTCATTATAGTTATTTACTTTACGCTTTAAATTAAGTCTTGTATTTATTATTTTACATTTGGTTTTAACTGCGACTAAAGTTTTAAAATCGACAAACCGGTCATTAAACGGTAAAAACCCCCCTTTATAATAATAATATTACTTATATATATATATTTGTATTTTTATAAAAGTAAACTAATATAGCGTTAAGCTTTGTTTAAAAAGATTCCCTGTGGAACGAACCGGACTTACTAAAAACTACACTACTGTACGATTAGGTACACTGCCGATAAGTGTTGTAGCAAGGTTTAAGTATATCCATTCTCTAAATAAATAAATATCTTGTGTAAAATTGTATCGTATTTACTAGTATTTCCTGTAAAAATTAAAAGCTATTTTATATACACCTCGCGAAACATCAACGTTATAGACCATAATTAAAAGCATGTCAGGGGACATTGCCTTAACAGTTACTTGTTCAACGCTTTCCTTTACAACCGGACGGTAGTTTACCGAAAGGTAATATACGGGACAAGTAAACTGGACGTATTGCTTTCCAAATACAAGGTTAGCAAGTGGGTGACACAAAACCGCAAGTTTTGAGCTAAAATTTTCAAATCTGAAACCCACCAAACCCACAAAAATATTTTGCAAACACCGGTAAAGGGTTATTCCGGAAAACTTATCTAGGGTAAAAACTAGATTTAATTTTCAAAAGATCAAATGTTTTCATAAAGATCCAATTTCCTTAATGGATCTAAATTTTTATAGTCATGTAGGACTGTAAACCATATCGTTACTACCATTGTTTATACCGCCGTATAGAAATCACTGATGTACAAAGTGTGAAGAATAAAGAAGTGATTCTAGTATTTCAAGACGATATTGCTTGAGGACAAGCAACGCTCAAGTGTGGGAATATTTGATAATGCTAAAAACGAACATATATTTCATAGCATTATTCCTCAAGAAAGACAAGCTTTTAGTTGCAATTGTTCTATTTAAAAGTGATATTCGTTTAAATAATAAAAGGTGAAGACAAAAGACAGATTCGACGAATTGAAGACGCAAACGACCAAAAAGCTCAAAAGTAAAAAATACAATCAAAGAGGTTCCAATTATTGATAAGAAACGTCTCGAAATTACAAGATTACAAGATTCAAAACGCAAAGTACAAGATATTAAATTGTACGCAAGGACGTTCGAAAATCCGGAACCGGGACATGAGTCAACTCTCAACGCTCGACGCAACGGACTAAAAATTACAAGTCAACTATGCACATGAATATAATATAATATATAAATAATTCTTAAAAATTATATATATATTATATTAATATTTAAAACCGTCGGCAGACTAAGATCCAATTTGGAGTGAGCTGGAATTTCAAACTCCGCGACTCGCGGAGTTTGAAGGCAAAAAATGCCGCGAGTCGCGGAGTATCCCTGAACTCAATTCCCTATAAAGCCAACCGAATTCTGATCATTTTTCACAACATATATCCATCCTCTCTATATCTATACGTAAATATTTATATTTATATTTTAATTTTAATTTTAATCCTAATAATAAGGGTATTTTTGGGGATATTTGTAAAGGTGTAAGTCGAAATTCTGTCCGTGTAACGCTACGCTATTTTTAATCATTGTAAGTTATGTTCAACCTTTTTAATTTAATGTCTCGTAGCTAAGTTATTATTATGCTTATTTAATCCGAAGTAATCATGATGTTGGGCTAATTACTAAAATTGGGTAATTGGGCTTTGTACCATAATTGGGGTTTGGACAAAAGAACGACACTTGTGGAAATTAGACTATGGGCTATTAATGGGCTTTATATTTATTTAACTAAATGATAGTTTGTTAATGTTAATATAAAGATTTACAATTGGGCGTCCCTATAAATTACCATATACACTCGATCGGACACGATGGGCGGGGTATTTATATGTACGAATAACCGTTCATTTAACCGGACACGGGAATAGATTAATAGCCACTAGAATAATTAAAACAGGGGTGAAATTATGTACAAGGACACTTGGTATAATTGATAACAAAATATTAAAACCTTGGGTTACACTCAGTCGACATCCTGGTGTAATTATTAAACAAAGTATTAAAATCTTGTTACAGTTTAAGTCCCCAATTAGTTGGAATATTTAACTTCGGGTATAAGGATAATTTGACGAGGACACTCGCACTTTATATTTATGACTGATGGACTGTTATGGACAAAACCAGACGGACATATTAAATAATCCAGGACAAAGGACAATTAACCCATGGGCATAAAACTAAAATCAACACGTCAACCATCATGATTACGGAAGTTTAAATAAGCATAATTCTTTTATTTCATATTTAATTTCCTTTATTTTATATTTAATTGCACTTCTAATTATCGCATTTTTATTGTTATTGTATTTAATTTCACTTTTAATTATCGTACTTTTTAATTATCGCAAGTTTATTTTATCGCACTTTTATTATTCGCAATTTCATTATCGTTATTTACGTTACGCTTTAATTTAAGTCTTGTATTTATTTTTAATATTTTACATTTGGTTTTAACTGCGACTAAAGTTTTAAAATCAACAAACCGGTCATTAAACGGTAAAAACCCCCCTTTATAATAATAATATTACTTATATATATATATATATTTGTATTTTTATAAAAGTAAACTAATATAGCGTTAAGCTTTGTTTAAAGATTTTCCCTGTGGAACGAACCGGACTTACTAAAAACTACACTACTGTACGATTAGGTACACTGCCTATAAGTGTTGTAGCAAGGTTTAAGTATATCCATTCTATAAATAAATAAATATCTTGTGTAAAATTGTATCGTATTTAATAAAATTTTCTGCTAAAATATAATTGCTATTTTATATACACTCCGCTAACACATCAAGTAGCGTGAGATGCGAAGTGTCGACGTGCTAAGACACCACGTTTCACGTGATGAGTGAAGTGTCGACGTGTTAAGACACCACTCGGGGTGAAGTTTCAACGTGTTAAGATGCCATCCCAAGTAATATGAAGAGTAAAGTGTCGACATGTTAAGACACCACTCGGAGTGAAGTATCGACGTAGTAAGATGCCACTCCAAGAAATGACGAGTGAAGTGTCGAAGTGTTAAGACACCACTCGGGGTGAAGTGTCGACATGTTAAGACACCACCCGGGGTGAAGTATTGACGTGTTAAGATGCCACCCGTGGGCTTAGTGTACGAAGTGTTAAGTACTCTAATGGTTGTTATGAACACCGATGGGAAATTCAAGTACCATTCCCTTGTACTATTGGTTAATCATATGGTTGTGTATGTGTTGTTGTATAGCATAATATATTATTTTGGAGTATATGCTATTGTTTATGCTAGTTGCTGTAATGGAGGTTATTAGCTTTATACTTAGAGTTCGTATGCTAATATTGTATTGCTAGCATGTTTGCGGTATGTAGGTAGGTGGTTGCAAGTAGGTATATTATATATGTATGTGTATACTTATTGCACTCACTAAGCGTTAGCTTACCCCTCTCGTTGTTTACCTTTTTCAGGTATTGTGTTATGAGGCTAGCTAGTTGTTAGACTAGTTGCGTAGGAGCGCTTGGGCTCGATGGGGTAGCTTTTGGATATACGGACGCAGATTGAGGATTTGGTAGTCCCCGGGATTATGCTCTTGGTATCGGGTTAGGTTATAGAGTCCTAACTCGTCTAAATGTAAATTGGGATTGAAACTTGTATTTTGTATGAAAGTCGTAAAACGGCTGATGTGGGCCCGGTGTTATAAAACTCGTTTTATTATTGGAACGTGTTAGTTTTATCTAATATTATATGTTGTGAAAAGCGTTTTTGTCTAAAAGTGTCGGGAAGTTGTAACAACCCAAACCAATAACCAATTAATTTCGCGAAACTAATTTTTTTTTTTTACAGAGGAGTGCGCTACGCGCACCACCATCGGCCGTTTTACGAGTTTTACAAAATGGGACCCACATCGGCCGTTTTACGAGTTTCATACAAAAGTTCGAGTTTCGACCACACTAGTTTAAATTCCAAACGACACTATGAGCATGGTGTTTGGGGTTAAACTACCCAAATCTCGGTCAAACTCCAAAAGCTATCACATCCCAAAAGCGTCCCCTAAACAACAAGCGGGATCTCTAATCCAATCGAAGGCCCTTACCCTTGTCAACGCCGGAGCCTATAAAAAGATAAACAACGAGAGGGTAAGCAAAGCTTAGTGAATGCAATAATTATACCCATATATATATAATATACCTACTTGCAATCACTTACACATTTACCGCATACACGCTAGCAATACAATTAGCATACCACCTCAAGTACAAAGCTAATAATCTCCAACAAACCGCTACTAGCGTAATCAATAACATATAATCGATATAATATAATATGCTACAAAACAATACACAACCATGGTTAACCATTCTCGCGTCATGGTGCTACCAGCTCTTTGGTTCACACTATACGCATTTGTCATGATGCTACCAGCTCTTTGGTTCACATCACAACTCGAGTTATACTCACGCTAGAGTGCTACTGGCTCTTTGGTTCACACTCTACCAACGCTAAGGTGCTACCGGCTCTTTGGTTCACACCCTAACAAATCGTGCTATAGCGCTACCGGCTCTTTGGTTCACACTATAACACACGTACTATGACGCTACCGGCTCTTTGGTTCACATCATAGCACGCTCGCACATACTATGGCACTACCGGCTCTTTGGTTCATACCATAGCATACAAATAAATACATTACATACATATGCATATAATCATTCCACTCACCTTTGACGATTTGGTGACGGTTTTATACTTCCGCAAGCTTCAAAGCAAAGTACCTAATATAATAAGTACTTCAATCAACCCACATAACTAGTTGGACTAAATACCAACAATTTCACTTATGTGCATTTAATGACTTAAATGTATTAAATGCCCCATTTTCACCAAAACCGCCCTTTAAGGGTCAAGACCATCATTAATCACTTAAAAGCTAGTGATTAAGGTCCAACAACACTAACCATTACACAATTAGGGTATTTCATACCCATATTTCCCAATTAGGTCAATCATTAGCCCTTTGACTAATTTAAAGTCAACACACCCATTTCGGGTTATCTACTAACCCATCTAACACCCATTTACTAATTAACTAGGTGTGCTAGTGATTAACTAACCAATTAGAACTCATAAACATCAATTAACATTTTGAAACCATAGGTTAGTTACCATTGAGTCTTTATGACTCCATCTTACCCAAGAACACCCAAAATCACCAAATATGGATTTTATGTTCTTCATTTACCCAAACCCTAACCCTTACACAAAATCAAAGTAAGGAAATTAAAGTTAGAACATACCACTACAACCACAACGGAGCTAGAGAGGAGATGAACAACTTTAATACCCGCACTTTGGTCAGAGAACAACTTCTTCCTCTTGGATTTAAGCTTTCTCACTCAAGAATCACACTCTCTCTCTAAAATTTAAGTGAAGAGGATAAGGTTGTTGATAATGGAGTTAATGATACTCCACCAACTGACCAACTAGCCTTTAACTCGTCCACAAGTGAAATTACCAAAAAGCCCATCAAAATATCTGAATAAAAGAGCTGGATCCGGCTACAGTGAACAGTGCGCGGTGCGCACCTAGCCCAGCTCAGCTTCTGACTTCTGTTTGATTACACAACTTCACCCACACGCTATGTACCATATATACCCTGCTGTACAATGAAGATTAGGGTCTTACAACTCTCCCCCACTTGAATCGAAACGCGTCCTCGCGATCCAAGTCGCATGACAAGAGGGAAGGTAAACCAACACGAATTCTTCAGACTCTCAAGTAAACTCGGAACCTTTACTACGACGCCATTGAACTTTATAAGTTCTCACTTCTTTATTTCTCAACCTTTTGACCTTCTCATCAAGTGTGGCAATCGGCTCCTCAATATATTCTAACTTATTGTTTAGCTCAACCTCGTCTAACGGCACCCATGATGAATCATCCGCAAGACACTTGCGGAGATGGGAAACATGAAATGTATTATGGATCCCCGCAAGCTCTTCGGGTAATTCCAAACGATACGCGACTTCACCAACAAGAGCTAAAATCTTAAATGGCCCAATAAACCGAGGAGCTAACTTTCTGATGTGGTAGCGTGGGGGTACGTGATAGTACTATTAATTTTACAAGAAATACTATTAAAAATTACACAAGTTTTAATTATTTATTTATAGAATGGATATACCTAAACCTTGCTACAACACTATAGGCAGTGTACCTAATCGTAGAGTAGTATAGTTTTTAGTAAGTCCGGTTCGTTCCACAGGGAGCGGGCTTATTGCACACTATATTTTTAAATAACTATATTTGTACAAAATATATATAATTATATATAATAATATATAAAAGGGGGTTTACCGTTTAATGACCGGTTTGTCAATTTATATTTTAAGAGAAGCGTATAGTAAATGACGATATTTAAATAACAATATAAAATAAATAACAATAATTAAAATGACAATAAATAAAAGTACGAGGAAAAATGAAATAAAATATATTATGCTTATTTAAACTTCCGTAACCATGATGTTTGACTTGTTGATTTTAATTTATTGTCCTGGGTTAATTGTCCTTTATCCTGGATGTATTTGAAACCTATCTGGTTTTTGTCCATAATAGTTCATTGGTCATAATTATAAACTGCTCGGCAAATTTAACCTTATACCCGAAGTCAAATATTCCAACTAACTGGGGATTCGAACTGTAACAAGGTCTTAATACTTTGCTTAATGAATACACCAGGTTATCGACTGTGTGTAAACCAAGGTTTTAATATTTTGTTAACAATTACACCAATTACCCTTGAATGTAATCCACCCCTGTTTTAATGAGTCCATTGACTATTAATCCATCCCCGTATCCGGTCAAATGAACAATAATTCGTACTTATAAATATCCCGCCCATCGTGTCCGATTAAGCGTATGTGGTTATATATAGATACTTCAAATCATAACCTTTATATTAAATTAACGAGGTATCATTAATTTAATATAAAGCCCATTAATAGCCCATAGTCTAATTTCCACAAGTGTCGTTCTTTTGTCCAAACCCCAATTATGGTACAAAACCCAATTACCCCGTCTTTAATATTTAGTCCAACATCATGATTACTTTGGCTCAAATAAGCATAATAATAACTTAAGTACGAGACATTAATTTAAAAAGGAGAACATAGCTTACATTGATTATTTATCGCGTAGTGTTACACGGACAGAGCTCCGACTTTAAAAACCCGTAAAATAACCTTTACATAACCCGAACTAATCTAATATAACACTAATCTATACTATATATATATATATATATATATATATATATATATATATATATATATATATATATATATATATATATATATATATATATATATATATTTATTTATTTATTATCTTACGGAGTATATTATTATTATTATTTTTACTCGGCAGAATTCACGACCTTTTATAGGGATTCTGAAATTTCTATGCTCCGCGAGTCACGGCACTTTGTGCCTGAGAACTCCTAGAGTCGCGGGGAAATGGAATACAGCTCACACCCTTTTGGATCTTCTTTGCCGACGTTTTATATATATAAATATAAAATATAAATAATTAATATAATTATTTATATATTATATTATATTCTTGTGCATAATAGACTTGTAATTTTTAGTCCGTTGCGTCGGGCGTTTATAGTTAACTCATGTCCTGGTTCCGGATTTTCGAACGTCCTTGCGTACAATTTAATATCTTGTACTTTGCGTTTTGTAACTTGTACTCTTATCTTTTTTAGACGTTCTTCATCAATAATTTGAACCACTTGGATTGTATCTTGTACATTTAAGCTTTTTGGTCATTTGCGTCTTCAAATCGTCGTTTTCGCCTTTTGTCTTCGCACTTATTTAATATAAACGATTACAACTTAAAATAGGACAATTACAACTAAATAATTTACATATTGGGAGGATATTGCTACTAAATATATGTTCATTTGGAGCACTATCAAATATCCCCACACTTGAACGTTGCTTGTCCTCAAGCAATACATAACCTAAAATTATAATACATCACACGAATCACTTCTTTATTCTTCATACTTTGTACATCAGTGATTTTGATATGGCGGTATAAATAATGATAGTAACGATAGAACCATGGTTAAAGGTGGGTGTGTCATCCACAGTTGCCTCGGGTTTAGGTCAACGACACTTGCAATCAAATAGCCGATTTACTTTCGGTTTCCAAGGCAAAGTGCATATTTGAAAGGCGGTTTACAGTCCCACATGACTATGAAAATGTAGATCCTTAAGGAAATTGGATCTTTATGAAAATATTTGATCTTTTGAAAATTCAATCTAGCTTTTACCATAGATAAGTTTTCCGGAATAACCCTTCACCGGTGTTGCAAAATATTTTTGTGGGTTTTGTGGGTTTCAGATTTGAAAATTTTAGCTCAAAACTTATGGTTTTGTGTCACCCACTTGCTAACCTTGTATTAGGAAAGCAACACGTCCAGTATACTTGCTCCGTATATTACCTTTCGATAAACTACCGTCCGGTTGTAAAGGAAAGCGTTGAACAAGCAACTGTTAAGGCAATGTCCCCTGACATGCTTTCAATTATGGTCTATAACGTGTCGGACGCAATTACTATCCTTTGTAGGAGCAATAGTAAAGCTCACCCTAGGAATTTTTCGGTCTGGCACAAGGTCCTGTCTTCGACCATGCTATGCAACCACCGTTCTTACGGTTGACACCCGATTTGGTTCAGGTGACCTAATGAATTCCAGGTGAATTCCTAGGATTTTACGTTCAATGGTAATGAACGCATTAAAAATGGGTTTTCAGAAAACAAATCGGTTTGTAATTTTGATCAAAATATTTTCTCGTTCAAGCTCGAGTTTAGATATCATTGAATTCCATGAGTTTGAATTCTCAATCTTTAAGGTCAATCTCTAGGATTGAGTAATATCAGTCTTAAAAGCTGATTTTTAATCTTTAAGGAGATTATCCTTTCTGGGGATCTGATTCATTAGTCTTATCCAGCTAATTTGCATGGTGCCCCCCCCATTGTACGAGATAAATCCTTCTCATGGTTAGGATAAATCTGACCACTTGGCGACCCTGTTTAATGCTGAGGTCCGTGGATTTCCTGCTGATTTTAGTGATGACTTTTCTAGATTTTTCGTCAACCTACAGCTGGTCTGGACGACAACTTCATGACCTAAATCAAGAAGCGCGTGTCTTTTTCGGAAGACTTTACTTCCTTTTAATGATGGAATTGATTCATCGTGTAGATCCATCTCTTCTTTTCTTTCATCGGGTAAAACAGTTTAGTTTAGTCCAAAGCAAAAGTATTTTCAGTTATTTGTTACAGATATATGTGACATATGTTTAAAATAACTTGGTAAATTTTCCCACACTTGGCTTTTATTTTCCTTTTTATCGTCCTCTATTCCATTTTAAATGAATTTTAACATTTTAGTTTGTTTCTTAATTTATGTCCTTTCCGAGGTAACAATAATTTCGGTGTTAAAACCTAGTTTTATCGTTCATAAATATGTATAAACATGATTTTGAATTCATTTAATTGAAAATTTTGAAAAATTTTACTAGAATTGGGTAGTCAGTATATAAGACTAGGGCTGTTCTTTTTTATCAGAGAGCACTAGATTCTAATACAACTACTGCTTTACTAGTATTTTTAATGCTAACCAAGTGTATAAAGTAAAAATTTTTAAAATCCGAAAGAATTTAACCCCTTCCCACACTTAAGATCTTGCAATGCCCTCATTTGCAAGAAATCAGTAACAATTTAAATTATTGAGGGTGATTTGTGTGAAAATGATTAAATTTTACCAAAGTTTCCAAATATATTGGCGTTTGTTTGCTGAATGATAAATGGTGCACATCATTTGTTCATTCCGTCTTGTTGTTATTTCACATATATTTTGCATCTTGTCGTCAAAATTAGTTGCTTTTGCTGAACTTAATGCCAGTCTTTGAAAATGCGTTGTTTTACCCTGTTGTGTACATAAGATAAACTGCAAACATATATACATATTTTTGAAGTTTGGTATATTACCCCACATTCAAAAATTATTAAAGTCTAAGAATAAAAGTTAGATAATTATAAAAATGATTACAATATTAACAAAAGTATTAAACGTATCAATAATTACAAATTACAAAATAATAAAAAAATAATAAGTAAACTAAGGATGATATTGGTACCAATAGGGGTTCCAGGCATAACCATAAGTGCTATAGAATGCTTCGGCAGGGTCATACGTAGGATATGGTGGCTGCATCTCTATCGACCAAGGAGGGAAGATGGGTTTCGGTGTAGGAATATAGTTTCTACCTATATGTTGGCAATGAGCTATGATCTGGTTCTGATGAACTTGCCAATCTTCAAATGCTCTCTGTCTAGCATTTTCGTATTCCTGAGAAGCTATAAACCTATGCATTTCTTGCATCTCATTCCCCCCTCCTACATTACCTTGCTGCTGGTTTCTCTCCACCTGTGGATGTCTACCATGGTATCGTACTGCGGCGTTATTTCGCCTCTTCAAAACTTTCGGACCATGGTATACATTTAAACCTATAGTATCGCGGGGTTCCGGCTCTTCTAGAAATAATCCCCCCCGACTTATATCCACACCGAGATATTCACCAATCAAAGTAATAAAAATACCACCTCCTATTATGCTATGTGGTCGCATCCCCCGAACCATAGCTGATAAATAATAACCCACACAATATGGTATACTTACAGCGCTTTGTGGGTCTCGAATACACATATGGTAAAACAAATCCTGTTCATTTACTTTTTCTTTGTTCTTACCCCTTTGTGTAATCGAATTAGCTAAAAACCTATGTATCACTCTTAATTCGGCTCTATCTATATCCAAATAAGAGTAATTTCCCCCTTTGAAACGGTGATGGCTTGTCATTTGACTCCACACACCGTGTGTATCAAAATTCTCATCTATCTTTCTACCGTTTAGTATCAATCCTCTACAATCGGCAGACGCTAACTCCTCAGGCGTATATATACGTAAAGCCTGAGCCATGTCCAGTAAAGACATGTGGCGCATCGAACCGCCTAACAAAAATCTAATAAAAGAATGATCGGTTAAACTAGCTACCCGATCATTCAACTCTATACTACATAACAATTCTTCACACCATACTTTATATACAGGTCTACGTATGGTGAATAAACATATCCAGTCATTAAAAGAAGAATTACCATACCTCTGTACAAGTAATTCCCTAATTGGCCCGGCCAATTCTACAGCTTCTAAGGGTCCCCATTCTATGACCCTTGGTACCTCAACAACCTTAGAATGAAGAGTATGCAAACCCCTTTGATATTTTGGATAATCTATCCAAAGTCTGTCAAATCTCAGGTTCGGGTGCAACTCTTCCAAGTGCATATCGGAAAAGGTCATGACTGGATGAGGTACATCCTGCTTGTAGTAGTTATCCACCTCCTGTTGTTCCAAATTCTCAGCAGGAGCATTGCGGGCTTGGGATGAAGATTCACCCCTTTCATTCTGCAAAACACATCAAACACAGTTTTTGTGCATCCAAATATGCATTAGTGTCAGCAAAATCATCAATCAAAATAATTACAATGACATTATCAATTTATATCAAACTTAAGCTTATTTTCACATTTTTATCAAATCTACACTTTTTCAAATAAGCATATACGAAAATGTTCGCCAAGTTCATAAGCATTCAACTCAAATAACATGTCAAAATAATCATTACTAGCAATTAAACAAGTCTCAAATGGCATTATCTTTCAAAAATCAAGTTCATGAATTTTAGACTTGAAAAAGTCCACTTTAATTCTCAAAATCATGTTTAGGCTCAAAGTTTGGATCATTTAACTACCTAAACATGTTACACTACTTAATTTAGCAACAATTCATGACAAAAATCGGCCATAACCTGTTTATATCAAAAAGCCCCAAATTTGCTCAAGAACACAAACCCTAGATTACTCAAAATTTGAAGTTTAAGGCTTCTAATCATGTTAAACAGCATCAATCTAGGTTATACAAGCATAATACATAAACAATTTTAGTCTAATTACACTAAAAAGCATCAAAATCAAATTGGGGAAAAAATTGCTCAAGAACATCAAATTTCGAATTAAATGGTGTTTAGGTGTAGAAATTTACCGTTTTTCTTGAGTAATTCTTAGATATCATCCTTCTCAACATGATTTTAGCAAAAAATTTGGTGATTAACGGTTAAAAATTGGGATTTTTGGGGGTGTTTTTCGGGTTTTTCGGGTCTATTTTCGCAGCAGTTTTTTGAGTTTTTGGGTTGGGGACTGAAACTGATCGTGCAGCTCTTTTTATTTTTTTTCTGTAATTCGGCCCCTCCGCGAGTCGCGGCGAAATGCACTTCAAACTCCGCGACTCGCGGAGGTTTTTTTTTTTTTTTTTTTTTTTTTTTTATAATCATTAACTTTTGAAAACAATTAAGAAATTAATTTTAAAATTTTGTTTCCCTTGTTATTTAGGACGAGGTCGTTTCGGATCGATGTCCTAGTCCGTCTCTCGACAAAATTTTAAAATTTGTCTTTTTGTAGCGATTGTTTTAAAAGCTAAGATTTTTGGGTTTTTTTAATGTTTTTGGCATACTTTAAATTAATAAGATTAAAAATAATGATAATAAAAGTTCTCGTCCCTCCCTTGGGTAAAGCAATTTCGGTTCAAAGACCTAGTCTTCAACTTACGACGAATTTTAAAAATCATATTCTTAACTTAATGAGATAAAGTAAATTTTTGTTTTTAAATTCACACAACTTAAATATAAAATTCAAAATTAATATTAAAAATTCACACCAAACTCAAAATTTAAAATGCATAAAATTAAAAATTTATATTTTAAAAATTCACACCAAACTTAATTTAAAAATTCATAAATTCATATCAAACTTATATTAATTTTTCAAATATTTTAAATATATTGTTTTTACAAAGTTTACAATATTAATTTAAGATTTAAATATTAATTTTAAAAACATGGTAAAAATAAATTTAAAAATCTTTTTGTCTTTTTATCCCACTTTAATCAATCAAATATTATCAAAAATATGCGCCCCTCTTTTCGGTAAAGTAATTTCGGTTCCAAGACCTAATTTAACTCATGACGAATTTTTGAAATATTTTGGGTTGATTGTTTAAAGATATTTATACCTTATAATAAACGTTAAATTTCGCAGTGATGTAATAAATTTTTGAATGATATCAATAATTTCGGTCGCCAAACCTAATTTTATTTAATACCAATTTAATACTTTTTAGCGAACAAATTAGCGTTTATTATCAAAAGGTTAAAAATAAAAATAAAAATAAAAACTGTACAGACATACCTGTGGAATAGATTTCTTAGTTATATGATCTATCCCATTCATAAGATAGTCGGTTTAATTGATTTTCCATGGCTACATAGGCGTAACCTCGAGCATTCAGTGTCTTTTCTTCTAAACATATGAACGGTCCGTCTCTGCATAAAGTAACAAATTCGGTATTTGAATAGGTTTGATTATTTGAACATTTACCTCCATGTGACCATTTTCCGCATTTGTGACATCGTTCTAGGTGTCGTGCTCTTCTTTTCGCTGCGGATTTTGATTTTCCTTTACCAAATTGTAACTTATTATCTTCGCATCTGGATTCTTTTCTAACTCCGTCCATTCTTTCTCTGATTACTGATACTATTTCACTCGGGAGTATATCATTATTTCTTTTAGTGATCAAAGCGTGTAGCATTAGACCATGGTTTAGTTCACAGGCAGTCTTCATTTTGTAAAAACCTAAAAAAAATAAAAATTCAGAATGGGGGGAGAAGACTAGTTCTTTAGGGTCTGCTAGGGAAAGACCATTCGGGTTCCATTTTCGAGAACTACACGAAAACAGACAATCTAACTCTAACAGAAATACATATTATCCTTTAAAGACTTGATTCTCCCCACACTTAGTTAGCTGTGGTGTCGAAATTGTGATTAACTTCGTTGTCGACTTCCATCGGACCATGTATGTAATGTTTAACTCTGTGACCATTAACTTTAAATTCTATCCCATTTGAATTTATTAATTCTATCGTTCCGTATGGGAAAACTCTTTTGACTATGAATGGTCCAGACCATCTTGATTTCAATTTTCCAGAAAATAGCTTGAATCGTGAATTGAAAAGAAGAACTCTGTCTCCTTCTTTAAATTCTTTTGAACTTCTGATTCTTTTATCATGCCATTTCTTCGTTCTTTCTTTATAGATTAACGAATTTTCGTATGCTTCATGTCTTAATTCTTCTAATTCATTTAGTTGACTTAATCGTAGACGTCCGGCTTCATGTAAATCAAGATTACATGTCTTCAAAGCCCAAAATGCTTTGTGTTCAATTTCTACTGGAAGATGACATGCTTTTCCATAAACAAGTCTAAAAGGTGTGGTTCCAATTGGAGTTTTGTAGGCTGTTCTAAAAGCCCAGAGTGCATCCTCCAATTTAATGGACCATTCCTTCGGATTTGATCCTACGGTTTTCTCTAGAATACGTTTTAAAGCTCGGTTGGTATTTTCAACTTGTCCACTTGTTTGTGGATGATATGCGGTGGAGATTTTATGAGTTACTCCATATCTTTTAAGAACTTTCTCAAGTTGATTATTACAGAAATGAGTACCCCGATCACTTATTAAAGCTTTCGGTTTTCCAAACCTTGCAAAAAGACGTTTTAAAAAGTTGACTACAACTCGTGCATCGTTAGTTGGGAGAGCTTGTGCTTCCGCCCATTTAGATACATAATCAATGGCTACGAGTATATATAGATTATTATGAGATTTTGGAAATGGACCCATAAAGTCAATACCCCAAATGTCAAATACTTCACATACTTGGATGACATTTTGTGGCATTTCATCACGTTGACTTATTTTTCCGGCCCTTTGACATGCATCACAAGATTTGCAAAGAAGGTGTGCGTCTTTGTAAATTGTAGGCCAATAGAATCCAGCTTCATAAACTTTTCTTGCTGTTAGTTGAGGCCCATAATGCCCTCCTGTTGGTCCTGTGTGACAATGGTTTAAAATTTTACTAGCTTCATCTCCAAATACACATCGGCGTATTATTCCATCGGGACAACTTTTAAACAGATGTGGATCTTCCCAGAAATAGTGTTTTATATCACTGAAGAATTTCTTTCGTCTTTGGTACGATAATCCTTTTTCAAGGAATCCACAAACTAAGTAGTTTGCATAGTCTGCAAACCATGGGATTTCTTTATTATCTATCTTTAATAGATATTCATCAGGAAAGTTGTCTTGTATGGCTGATTCATTCAGAACTTCTAATTCGGGATTTTCAAGACGAGAAAGATGATCAGCGGCGAGATTTTCTGCTCCTCTTTTATCTCGGATTTCAATATCAAACTCTTGTAAGAGTAAGATCCAACGGATTAATCTTGGTTTAGCATCTTGTTTTGAAAATAGGTATCTAAGAGCAGAATGGTCGGTATAGACCACCGTTTTTGCTAGAACGAGATATGATCGAAATTTGTCAAAAGCAAAGACAATAGCAAGGAGTTCTTTTTCAGTAGTTGTATAGTTCGTTTGTGCTCCTTGTAATGTCTTACTAGCATAATATATAGGTTGAAATCGTTTTTCAATCCTTTGTCCTAAAACGGCTCCCATTGCAAAATCACTTGCATCGCACATTAGTTCAAATGGTAGATTCCAATTTGGTGTTATCATGATCGGCGCATTAGTGAGTTTCTCTTTAAGAATATTAAAAGATTTGATACACTCATCTGAAAAGATGAATGGAGCATCCTTTTCTAGGAGTTTATTCATAGGAGTGGCAATTTTAGAAAAATCTTTTATGAAACGTCGGTAAAAACCGGCATGCCCTAGAAAACTCCTAACTCCTCTAACATTGGTGGGATGTGGAAGTTTAGCAATTACATCTACTTTAGCTCTATCCACTTCAATTCCTTCTTTTGAAATTTTATGTCCAAGAACGATGCCTTCTTTAACCATGAAATGGCATTTCTCCCAATTAAGTACTAGATTGGATTGTTCGCATCTAAGAAGCATTCGTTCCAGATTAACTAGACATGATTCAAATGTATCACCAAAGACTGAAAAGTCATCCATGAAAACTTCCATGCATTCTTCTATCATGTCGTGAAAAATTGCCATCATACACCTTTGAAAGGTTGCAGGGGCGTTGCAAAGTCCAAATGGCATGCGTTTGTAAGCAAAAGTACCATAAGGGCACGTAAATGTGGTTTTCTCTTGGTCTTCGGGTGCTATTGGAATTTGAAAATATCCGGAAAATCCATCTAGAAAACAATAGTAACTATTTCCGGCTAATCTTTCCAACATTTGATCTATGAAAGGTAAGGGAAAGTGATCTTTTCTGGTGGCGTCATTTAATTTTCTATAATCAATACATACACGCCATCCTGTTACAGTCCTAGTAGGAATAAGCTCATTTTTCTCATTTGTAATGACAGTCATACCACCCTTCTTAGGCACGCATTGAACTGGGCTTACCCATGGGCTATCAGAAATTGGATATATCAAACCTGCATCTAACAGTTTAATAATCTCTTTCTTAACTACATCTTGCATATTAGGATTTAGTCTTCGTTGGCGTTGCACATACGTTTTATGACCTTCTTCCATAAGGATTTTATGTGTGCAATACGAAGGACTTATTCCTTTAATATCATGAATCTTCCATGCAATGGCTGGTTTATGAGCTTTCAACACAGAAATGAGTTGTGATTTCTCATTTTCAGTAAGAGAAGACGATATTATTACAGGTAATTCAGATTCACCATGTAAATAAGCGTATTCCAAATGGTTTGGAAGTGGCTTTAACTCTAATTTCGGAGGTTCTTCTATCGATGATTTATATCGATATCTGTCTTCTTCTTTTAGCATTTGAATTTCTTCTGTTGTTGGTTCATATCCATTAGCTATAAGTGTAGCTAACATTTCAGCTTCATCAATTGGTTCATTACCTTCTCCTAAAGAACATTCTCCTGTTCCTTGTAATTCTGGAAATTCTTCTAATAATTCTGCATGTGCATCTATAGTTTGAATATAATAACATGTATCATCTGCAGATTCTGGTTGTTGCATTGCTCTATCAACTGAAAAGGTAACACTCTCATCCTCTATACTTAGGGTCAGTTTCTTACCGAACACGTCTATCATTGCTTTAGCCGTGTTTAAGAATGGTCTTCCTAATATGAGAGGAACTTGAGAATCTTCTTCCATGTCCAGAACAACAAAATCTACTGGAAATACTAAAGTACCAACTTTAACTAGCATGTTCTCCATTATCCCTCTAGGATATTTTATTGATCTATCGGCTAGTTGTATGCTTATTCTGGTTGGTTTCAATTCTCCAAGGTCTAGTTTAGCGTATAGTGAATACGGCATTAGATTTATACTAGCACCTAAGTCTGCCAATGCTTCTATTGAACTAAGACTACCCAGAAAACATGGAATTGTGAAACTTCCTGGATCAGATAGTTTTTCTGGTATCTTATTCAACAGCACTGCTGAACAATTAGCATTCATAGTAACAGCCGAGAGTTCTTCCATTTTCTTTCTATTTGAGATTAGATCTTTCAAGAATTTAGCATATCTTGGCATTCCGGAAATCACATCAATGAAAGGAAGATTTACATTTATCTGTTTAAACATATCCAAAAATTTAGATTGCTCGGCTTCAAGTTTTTCTTTCTTCATTTTACTCGGGTAAGGAAGTGGTGGTTGGTATGGTTTAACATAAGGTTTATCCTTAACTGTGTTATTTTCATTAACCTTTTCAACTACCGATTCTTTTTCCTTATCTTGATCAGGTTGTGGTTCTTGTAGAGTAGGAATAGTTTCATCAGAAGTTACAGGTATTTCAGGTGGTTTAAGTGTTGTACCACTTCTTGTGGTAATAGCTTTAGCTGTTTCATTCCGGGGGTTAGCGTTTGTATCACTAGGTAGACTTCCCGGTTTTCTTTAACCTATTAACCTTGCTAGGTTACTTACTTCTTGTTCCAGATTTTGAATAGAAGCTTGTTGATTTCTAAATGCTTGAGCATTTTGTTCATTGGTTTGTTTCTGAGATGTGAAAAACTGTGTTTGAGTTTCAACTAGCTTCGTCATCATATCTTCTAAATTCGGCTTTTTATCATCGGTTTGTTGTGGTGGTTTGTTTTGAAAATTCGGTCTTTGCTGGTTGTAAGTATTATTGGATACTTGTTGATTGCTAGGACTTTGTTGGTTGTTGTATGGAATATTTCGGTTATAATTCTGGTTTTGATTGTAAATTGGTCTTGGCGGTTGATAATTATTCTGATAATTATTTCCAGGCCTTTGGTTTATGTATGAAATATTCTCTCTTTGTTCCATTGTTAATTCAATACTGAGACAATCTTTTGTCAAATGTGGTCCTCCACACTGCTCACAACTAATTCGTATTGAGTGAATATCCTTAGTCATCTTTTCCATTCGTCTCTCTACAGCATCTATCTTTGCGGAAATGGAATCTAAGTCATGGCTAGAATCGGCTCTAGCTGCTTCAGATGATCTAATGATATCTTTTTCTTGGTGCCACTCATGTGAGTGGGAAGAAGTATTATCAATAATTTTGTAAGCATCAGTTTCGGTTTTCTTCATAATAGAACCACCAGCTGCTATATCTATGTCTTTTCTTGTAGTGATGTCGCATCCTTGGTAGAATATTTGTACTATTTGACAGGTGTCTAAACCATGTTGCGGACATCCTCTTAATAACTTTCCATATCTTGTCCACGCCTCATATAGAGTTTCATTTGGTTTCTGTTTGAACGTAACAATTTCTGCTTGAAGTCTTACGGCTTTGGATGCAGGAAAGAATTGTTTAAGAAATTTGTCAATTAAAACATCCCATGTATCAATCGCCCCTTCAGGTAACGATTCCAACCAATCTTTGGCTTCTCCCTTCAAAGTCCAGGGAAATAACATGAGATATATCTGTTCATCCTCCACTTCTCGGATTTTAAATAGTGTGCAGATCCTATTAAAGGTACGTAGATGTTCATTTGGATCTTCCTTCGGCGCACCACTAAATTGGCATTGATTAGTCACCATGTGTAGAATTTGTCCTTTGATTTCATAATCTGGCGCATTAATGTCTGGATGAGTAATTGCGTGACCTTGGCCAGTGCGTTTAGCTCTCATTCGGTCTTCCATACTTAAAGGTTCCAGATTCTCCATAATTGAATTTGTTGAATCGGTATCACTAGATGATTCTGATTTAATTGTTCATTCCTCAACAATCTCTGTTTGAATGATTGGTGGTTCCGGAGGAAAGTTTAGTGGTTCAGGATCTACGAACCGTTCCTGAATATTCTCCGGATTCTCAATTGTGAGGTCGGGTTCAAAAAATGGATTATCGGAAATTTGAACTGAAGTACTTGGTCGACTGGATGACGATTCTAAAGAAAAATCAACGGCGGTTATATTTGCTAAATGTCTTGATCTAGTTACAGGTGGTGAACGTACAAAAGGTGATGAACGTCTTGCTCGGTGCATTCACTGAATATCCTATTAGTTTTAAAAAGGAAAGAAAAATTATAATAAGTTATCCAATTAATAGACTTTTTTGATTTTGCCCACGTTTCGAATAGCCAAAAGATGCAGCAGAGGGGCAGGATTCGTTTGGTCTCAATATAATTGAGGACTGTTTGGCTCCAATAACCCGGTCCACGTACAAATCCAACTATTACTACGAACCAGAAAATTTTGATGTCTATTAATTTAACCACTTAAAATAAATTTTCGTAATTTTAAGAAATTTAGATAAGAAGTAGAAAAAATTCTAAGTCCTAAAAACTAGAATGGCGAGAAATAAGAGAGAAAAAGAGTTCGTCGCAAAAGGTCGAAAAAGAAAAAATGGTTGAAAAATAAAAGGTGACGGAAAAATAAAAGAAACTTATAAAAACTTAAAAATACTTAACTAACCTAACCTTATTACTACAACTAACTTAAAATTATAATCGCAAATTGAAATTACTAATTGGAATGACAATTGGTACATAGTAAAAGTCGTCTAAAAATATTAAAGCTTACAGGAAAAACTAAATTCCAAATGGAAATAACTTAAAAAGAAACTAAAACTTAAAATGGCGTCGCAAAATTCTAAAGCACCTAAATCTTAGTCTAAAGAAAAAGCACTTAAAGAATTCTACGGCAAAGCCTAAAAATCCAGGAGTAAAAATAACTATAGCAAAAACTAAGTTTAAAATTAAATATGAGCTAAAAATACAAAAGTTATGCTACAACGATTAAAAAGGGACAAAATATAAAAATATACAAAAAGTTGTAAAAAGTACAATTTTTATAAAAATATTATTTTTATATTATTTATTTAATAAAACTACTAATTTTATAATTTAATTAAACTTATTTAAACTAAAATATAAATTAAATAAAACTTAAATTAAAATAAAACTTAATTATAATATTAACTAGGGTTAATAATAATAATAATAATTAATAATCCGTAATAAATGCTGAATTAGGGCTTCTGTCCGTGTGTCAGGTACCCTCCGCGAGTCGCGGTATTTAATGCTTCAAACCCCGCGAGTTGCGGGGTTTCAAATTTCAGCTGACAGGTTTCAAATTCGACGCGTTTTTTCTTTCTTTATTTTTTTTTATTTTATTTTCTGTTTTCTGTTTTTTTTTATAAATAAAAGATATTTAATAAAACTTATATTTTTATAAACTAAACTAAAAATAAAGAAAATTATAAAACTTAAATATTTAACAAAATCTTAAAAATACTTATATTTTTGTTTTTCTTTTTATATTTTTCGAATATTTAAAACGTATTTTTACAAAACGAATTTTAATAAAAGTAAACAAAAAATCTTTTTTTTTTTTTTTATATTAGCGTTGCGCTTCCGGCTTTTAAGATAGTCCCCGGCAGCGGCGCCAAAAATACTTGTATTTTTATAGAATGGATATTTATTTATAGAATGGATATACCTAAACCTTGCTACAACACTATAGGCAGTGTACCTAATCGTAGAGTAGTATAGTTTTTAGTAAGTCCGGTTCGTTCCACAGGGAGCGGGCTTATTGCACACTATATTTTTAAACAACTATATTTGTACAAAATATATATAATTATATATAATAATATATAAAAGGGGGTTTACCGTTTAATGACCGGTTTGTCAATTTATATTTTAAGAGAAGCGTATAGTAAATGACGATATTTAAATAACAATATAAAATAAATAACAATAATTAAAATGACAATAAATAAAAGTACGAGGAAAAATGAAATAAAATATATTATGCTTATTTAAACTTCCGTAACCATGATGTTTGACGTGTTGATTTTAATTTATTGTCCTGGGTTAATTGTCCTTTATCCTGGATGTATTTGAAACCTATCTGGTTTTTGTCCATAATAGTTCATTGGTCATAATTATAAACTGCTCGGCAAATTTAACCTTATACCCGAAGTCAAATATTCCAACTAACTGGGGATTCGAACTGTAACAAGGTCTTAATACTTTGCTTAATGAATACACCAGGTTATCGACTGTGTGTAAACCAAGGTTTTAATATTTTGTTAACAATTACACCAATTACCCTTGAATGTAATCCACCCCTGTTTTAATGAGTCCATTGACTATTAATCCATCCCCGTATCCGGTCAAATGAACAATAATTCGTACTTATAAATATCCCGCCCATCGTGTCCGATTAAGCGTATGTGGTTATATATAGATACTTCAAATCATAACCTTTATATTAAATTAACGAGGTATCATTAATTTAATATAAAGCCCATTAATAGCCCATAGTCTAATTTCCACAAGTGTCGTTCTTTTGTCCAAACCCCAATTATGGTACAAAACCCAATTACCCCGTCTTTAATATTTAGTCCAACATCATGATTACTTTGGCTCAAATAAGCATAATAATAACTTAAGTACGAGACATTAATTTAAAAAGGAGAACATAGCTTACATTGATTATTTATCGCGTAGTGTTACACGGACAGAGCTCCGACTTTAAAAACCCGTAAAATAACCTTTACATAACCCGAACTAATCTAATATAACACTAATCTATACTATATATATATATATATATATATATATATATATATATATATATATATATATATATATATATATATATATATATATATATATATATATATATATATATATATATTTATTTATTTATTATCTTACGGAGTATATTATTATTATTATTTTTACTCGGCAGAATTCACGACCTTTTATAGGGATTCTGAAATTTCTGTGCTCCGCGAGTCGCGGCACTTTGTGCCTGAGAACTCCGCGAGTCGCGGGGAAATGGAATACAGCTCACACCCTTTTGGATCTTCTTTGCCGACGTTTTATATATATAAATATAAAATATAAATAATTAATATAATTATTTATATATTATATTATATTCTTGTGCATAATAGACTTGTAATTTTTAGTCCGTTGCGTCGGGCGTTGATTGTTGACTCATGTCCTGGTTCCGGATTTTCGAACGTCCTTGCGTACAATTTAATATCTTGTACTTTGCGTTTTGTAACTTGTACTCTTATCTTTTTTAGACGTTCTTCATCAATAATTTGAACCACTTGGATTGTATCTTGTACATTTAAGCTTTTTGGTCATTTGCGTCTTCAAATCGTCGTTTTCGCCTTTTGTCTTCGCACTTATTTAATATAAACGATTACAACTTAAAATAGGACAATTACAACTAAATAATTTACATATTGGGAGGATATTGCTACTAAATATATGTTCATTTGGAGCACTATCACTTTCCCCGTTTTCGAAACCGAATAACACCTTTCCATGGCGAAACGTTAAGCATTACCATGTCACCTTCTTGAAATTCGATCATTCATCTATGCTTGTCGGCATACGACTTTTGTCTATCTTGCGCCTTTTTCAAATGATCCCGAATCATGTCAATCTTACTATTCGTTTCTAAGACCAAATCGGTACTCCCGATTTCTTTTTGACCAACTTCACCCCAACAAATCGGAGTTCGACACCTCCGCCCATAAAGCATCTCGTAAGGTGGCATCCCGATGCTAGTATGATAACTATTATTGTACGAGAATTCCACCAAAGGTAAGTGCTCATCCCAACTACCACCGAAATCAATAATACACGCCCGCAACATATCCTCCAATATTTGATTCGTACGTTCGGTTTGACCGACCGTTTGAGGATGATACACTGTGCTCAATTTCAATTGTGTACCCATATCTTCATGAAACTTTTCCCAAAATTGAGATGTAAAACGAGTATCTCGATCCGAAATAATAGATATAGGAACTCCATGTCGAGAGACTACCTCCTTGATAAAAAATTTAGCCAAGGTTTTCGATGATATCGCTTCCTGAATGGGAAGAAACAAGGCACTCTTCGTCAATCGATCAACTATCACCCAAATCGAATCGAATTGGGTTCTCGCTGTTTTAGGTAACTTTGTGATGAAATCCATGGTAATGTGCTCCCATTTCCACTTCGAGATTTCTAACGATTGTAACTTACCATATGGCTTTTGGTGCTCGGCCTTAACTTGAAAACACGTGACGCATTGCTCAACATACTTTACAACATCACGTTTCATGCCTGGCCACCAATAATCTTTCCTTAAGTCAAGATACATTTTCGTAGCGCCCGGATGAATGGAATACTTTGACTTATGTGCTTCATCAAGTAGCACTTGTCGATAATCACCCATCTTAGGCACCCACACTCTTCCTTGAAAAGACAACAAACCACGCGAGCCCATAGTAATGAATTCCGATTGCCCCACAATTCGTTCCGCATGCTTGTTGTGAACGTAAGCCTCTATTTGAATCACACCAAGTTTTTCAAGAAAATCGTTAGTAATAATCATACGTAACAATCCCAATCGTAACGCCGGGTGATGACTCTTTCGACTTCACGCATCCGCGACCACATTCGCCTTGCCCGGATGATAAAGTATCTCACAATCATAGTCTTTTACCACATCCATCCACCTACGTTGCCGATAATTCAAATCTCTTTGATCGAAAAGATGTTTCAAACTCTTGTGATCCAAATAAATCGTACACTTGACACCATACAAGTAATGGCGCCAAATTTTCAACGCATGCACAACCTCCGCCAACTCAAGATCATGAGTCGGATATCTCGTTTCGTGTTCCTTTAATTGTCAAGAGGCATAAGCGATGACTTTACCCCGTTGCATTAGAACACAACCGAGCCCATTTAAAGAAGCATCACAATAGACCGCCATGTCTTCCACCCCTTCCGGCAAAACTAGCACCGGAGCTTGACACAACATCTTTTTTAACAATTGAAAAGCAATTTCTTGCTCGTTCTCCTAATTAAATCTCGCATTCTTTCTCGTTAACTTCGTCAATGGAGAAGCGATCTTAGAAAAGTCTTGGATAAACCGACGATAATAACCGGCCAATCTGAGAAAACTTCAGATTTCCGTAGGCGTAGTCAGTCGTCCCCAAATCTTTACCGTCTCTATCTTCCCCGGATCTACTTGAATACCATTTTCGTTCACAATGTGGCCAAGGAATTGAACTTCCCTTAGCCAAAATTCACATTTGGAGAATTTAGCATAAAACTTCTCCTTCCGCAACGTCTTTAACACACTCCGCAAATGATGTTCATGTTCCTTCATACTCTTCGAATAGACAAGTATGTCGTCGATGAACACAATTACCGACTTGTCCAACATAGGTTGGCACACTCGGTTCATAAGATCCATGAATGCCGCCGGTGCATTCGTAAGACCAAAAGGCATAACTACGAATTCAAAATGCCCATAACGCGTTTGAAAAGCCGTTTTCTCGGTGTCTTCCTCACGGACCCGCATTTGGTGATAGCCGGACCGTAGGTCGATTTTAGAGAAATACGTTGCACCTTGGAGTTGGTCGAACAAATCGTCAATCCTAGGCAATGGATAACGATTCTTGATCGTCACTTTGTTCAACTGTCGATAATCGATGCACATCCGCATACTACCATCCTTCTTCTTCACGAATAAAACCGGAGCGCCCCATGGCGCAGCACTCGGTCGGATAAAACCCTTTTCAAGTAGCTCTTGGGTTTGATTTAACAACTCTTGCATTTCCGTCAGCGCTAAACGATAAGGAGTTTTAGCAATGGGGGTAGCCCCCGGAACCAACTCAATGCGAAATTCAACTTGTCTTTTCGCCGGAACACCCGGTAACTCATCCGAAAAAACGTCTTCAAATTCAATCACTACCTGAATTTCACGAATGGGTGGTGGCTCGTCACGAGTATCGACAACATGGGAAAGAAAAGCCATGCCACCGCCAACAAGAAAACGACGTGCCCGTGCAAAAGTGCATATCGGTATAAGTTTTCTTCGTTTATCGCCATGAATAATTAACTCTCCCCCACTAGGGGTCTTCACTCGAATAGATTTTTCATGGCATGCAATATCGGCTCTATTATGATCGAGCCAATCCATACCAACAACGATATCAAAATCACCCAAAGTCATCGGGATGAGATCGATTTTAAAGTTTTCGACACCAAACACAACATTACAATTTTTACACACATCAACCACTAGCACCGTCTTGCCATCCACTATTTCAACTTCTACCGGACGACTTAACTTAGCTAACGGTTTATTAAGTTTGGGCACAAATTTTGGTGACACAAACGACAAGTTTGCACCACTATCATAGAGTATCCTTGCCGGATTGGAATTAACCATGAAAGTACCTGAGACAACTTCGCTAGATTGCTTGGCCTCCTCATTGGTCATCAAATAATTTCGACCCCTAGCCGTACCCGCCGCCTTCTCTAGTCGCTTAACATTATCGTTGCGCAATTCGGGACACTCTGGCCTCTTGTGCCCCTCTTTGTTACAATTAAAACAAACGATTTTGTTGGAAGATGAGTTCGTACAATCACGGGCCAAGTGCCCTTGTCGACCACAATTGTAGCACGTGGGCCCAAAACTCTTAGAAGCCCCCTTTTTTGCACTACCGAAACTCTCGGTCACACTCTTGTTCTTCTTGTTCGAGTGGCTAGTAGCTTCAAATTTTCGTTTGCCAAAGGTGAAGTCACTCTTTCTTGGAGCAAGCGACTCAAAACCCTTAGCGATATCAAATAGCTCATCAAAAGTCTTCGCCGAATTCCTACTAATCCTTTCTTGATAGTTATCATTCAAGGTTCGGTAGAAATCTTCTTTCAACATGTGATCGTTCCCGTCATACTCCGGGCAAAATTGGGTCTTTGATAAGAAAGTGGACTTGAGAGTGTTCAAATCCATTGACCCTTGCCTTAAAGTACGTAACTCATCCTTAAGCTTTGAAAGATCGGCCGAAGTTCGGTACTCCTTGAAAAATTCTTCTTTAAACTCGTCCCACGTCAAACTCATACTTTGTTCTTCGCCATAAAGTCGGATTTTCGTGTCCCACCACAACTTGGCATCACCCCTCATCATGCTACTACCAAACCTCGTCTTTTTATCGAGAGGGCACTCACTAGTACGGAAAGCCCCCTCCATATCTTACTATTCATTTCTAAGACCAAATCGGTACTCCCGATTTCTTTTTGACCAACTTCACCCCAACAAATCGGAGTTCGACACCTCCGCCTATAAAGCATCTCGTAAGGTGGCATCCCGATACTAGTATGATAACTATTATTGTACGAGAATTCCACCAAAGGTAAGTGCTCATCCCAACTACCACCAAAATCAATAATACACGCCCGCAACATATCCTCCAATGTTTGATTCGTACGTTCGGTTTGACCGTCCGTTTGAGGATGATACGCCGTGCTCAATTTCAATTGTGTACCCATATCTTCATGAAACTTTTCCCAAAACCGAGATGTAAAACGAGTATCTCGATCCGAAATAATAGATATAGGAACCCCATGTCGAGCGACTACCTCCTTGATAAACAATTTAGCCAAGGTTTCCGATGATATCGCTTCCCGAATGGGAAGAAACAAGGCACTCTTCGTCAATCGATAAACTATCACCCAAATCGAATCCAATTGGGTTCTCGCCGTTTTAGGTAACTTTGTGATGAAATCCATGGTAATGTGCTCCCATTTCCACTTCGAGATTTCTAACGGTTGTAACTTACCATACGGCTTTTGGTGCTCGGCCTTAACTTGCAAACACGTGACGCATTGCTCAACATACTTTACAACATCACGTTTCATACCCGTATTTCTCAATTAGGTCAATCATTAGCCCTTTGACTAATTTAAAGTCAACACACCCATTTCGGGTTATCTACTAACCCATCTAACACCCATTTACTAATTAACTAGGTGTGCTAGTGATTAACTAACCAATTAGAACTCATAAACATCAATTAACATTTTGAAACCCTAGGTTAGTTACCATTGAGTCTTTATGACTCCATCTTACCCAAGAACACCCAAAATCACCAAATATGGGTTTTATGTTCTTCATTTACCCAAACCCTAACCCTTACACAAAATCAAAGTAAGGAAATTAAAGTTAGAACATACCACTACAACCATAACGAAGCTAGAGAGGAGATGAACAACTTTAATACCCGCACTTTGGTCAGAGAACAACTTCTTCCTCTTGGATTTAAGCTTTCTCACTCAAGAATCACACTCTCTCTCTAAAATTTAAGTGAAGAGGATAAGGTTGTTGATAATGGAGTTAATGATACTCCACCAACTGACCAACTGGCCTTTAACTCGTCCACAAGTGAAATTACCAAAAAGCCCATCAAAATATCTGAATAAAAGAGCTGGATCCGGCTACAGTGAACAGTGCGCGGCGCGCACCATTAGGTGTGCGCTGAGCGCACCTAGCCCAGCTCAGCTTCTGACTTCTGTTTGATTACACAACTTCACCCACACGCTATGTACAATATATACCCTGCTGTACAATGAAGATTAGTGTCTTACAGAAGTGGAAGATCTTTAATTGAAAAATTGAAATTTCGGACAGAAGCTGACCAGGCCTTGTGCGCGCCGCGCACAGGCAGTGGAGCGCCGCGCACCCTTATGTCATATTTAAGAAGAAAAAAAATTTGCTGTTTATTCGGTTGGATAACCGGTTGAGTCATTACATTTCAAAATACATTTTACGCCATTACTTTGTATTATTGATTTAAAATATGTTAACAATGAGATATCTAGAGTAATACACGAGTTCTTATACGTAATCTATCTATGATATATTTAAGTTTGATTTACATGTAACAAATTTAGTTGTTTTATATAACTTATTGAACATAGTGTATGTTTTCTTAACAATTACTAGCTCAATTTTTGTTCATATATATATATATATATATATATATATATATATATATATATATATATATATATATATATATATATATATATATATATATATATATATATCATTACATACCTTGAAACATGAATATCTTGAAACATGAACGAGGAATGAAATGTAAAAAGTCGGATGAGATTTATGCGTGGTTTAACAGAGAGAATACTTTTAAAATAACTATATTATCGAATTCTAAAATACTTTAAATTATCAAGGGATGCCGCTTCACGAACTAAACGTTAACATATTTATATGACTACCGATAATGCTCTTAAACGTTGGACCGTAACGAATTTCGTGCAACGCACGGGCCGTACCACTAGTTCATTATAAAATACTTAAAAAAGTTTCTTCATTTAATAAGGAACTTAAATAACAACCAAAGAATTTTAAACAGAGTAGTTATAAACATAAATAAGTTGAAAACAACTTATTAAATACTGGGTAGCAAAAATATGAACAATTATACAGTTAATGAAACCACAAATATATACCAGAGGTCTTCCATGGCCAAAAGGCTGGCTACAATAAGAAATTTTGGATTGGCTGCAGTTCAACTTTTGTAACAGGGTCGAGTGGGTGAACTAAAATTAAATATATTATTGTTATTACTAAGTATTACTAATGAAAACATTGGTCATGATCTAGTAATTCCTTATTAGAAAACTTGGTGATCTAGTACACTTTCTTACTAGAACACTTGGTTCTATCAAGTATCACAGATGAAACGTCTTCGACCGCGGTACTCAATGGAACTTCTAAATTATCACACATTATCTCATATTTAGGTGGTGGCTCCGAACTCATCAAAAATATCACCTTCACACCAATCTTATAAACACCACTTTTATTCTCTGATGCATAAACCAACTTTTCATCGCCATTAATCAATTGCAATACGTGTTCGCCTCTCCATACCACCTTCACAATACTTTTCTCCTTTTTGGATATTTCTTTCCTGCCTAATCGCTGTCCTTGATACATCAAGTGAGCATAGATCTTATCAATATCGAACGTGCTAATAGGATTGCTAAAGGTTATGTTAGCTGCAACGTAGTAGTACAATGAATTGTTTGTTGGCGAGAGCATGAATCGAGTGAGAGTTACGTCATCTACGTCAACTTCTGGGATGGGATGATGATACGGTTTATTCAAGTCAACCGCTAACTCCTAGGATAAAGCCGATTCGAGATGGCGAGTCTCCAAAGAAAATAAGAGAGAAACAGACTTTTGAATTAAACCAATCTTTCATTCATATTAATTCACGAAACAAGTAAACATATTTATACTACTACGATTACAACTGAAATAATAAACTGCTACTTAATAACTAACCCACTATCATATAACTATAGAAGTTGGATACGTGCATGATATTGTGGCCACATGTGAGAGGTGTATGCCATATTCAACCATTCAAATATAATAAACATTAATTGAGCAACACTCTTTTTATTTGGACCGTTAGGAACTGGGCTACTAACATGGGCCATTTTGCTATCAATATCTCCATGCTCGTATCAATACCCATCGATTAAAAATCAACCGTGTCCTCTAAGTTGGAGAAATCTTCCACAGTGGTTTTTATGGCGGTCGTAAGAACTGGCATCCAATCTCAGCAAACAACTTGTTGTCGAACCACAAAATGCTCGGAATTTGCCAAGGAGGTTTCGCTAGCTTCGTAAACATTTCAAGAAACACGAGCTTGTTAGGATTCTTTTCGAACCTGGTAACGAAAAAGGCTCGAGTAGTGAAGGTAGGAGCAGGTTGTGGAGGTTCACGGTGAGTGATTTTGGGTATGGTGGTAAAAATGTTGGTGAAAGTAATGGTCGTGGTAGCAATGTGTGTGGGATGGTTTTTTTCAAAAAAATTGTGGTGGAAAGGGTGTGGTGTTGTGGGTAGGAAGAGGTGGGTTGTCGGCTGGTACTTCGAGGTGAGGGTTCGGTGGGTTCAGATGGTACGGTGAGGTGGTTTGTGGTGGTTCAACTAAGTTGGTGATGGTAGTATTTTCAGTGGCGATGTTGGCAGTGGTTGTGTGACTAGGAGAGGCGGTGAGCATGGTGTCGAGTTTGGCGTTAAATTCGAAGATAGTTTTGTTGAGTTTAATGAGGCACTCTATAAGAGCCGGAGTGTACTCGATGGGAGGAAAGTGGGAACACAAGGTGAGTTTGGACAATGAAAGCACCAATTGATACAAGCCTAGCCCACGCTAGGCATGCATCAACCTTACAAGGGGAAGTGTAGAACTCACTCCCAAAAGCTAGCTTGAAGGAGGAGGGAACACCCACCCTATAAGGCATCAACTAGTTTGTTCTCTAATCAATGTGAGATTGTATCAATACCCCACCCTTTAAAGATCCAACGTCCTCGTTGGTCACGGTTGACACCCTTTCTTTCGGTCCAAGCCACCACTCCGAGGCCTCGTTGGTCACGGCTATGTTGGTCACGGTTGGCACCCTCTCTCTTTTGGTCCAAGCCACCACTCCATAGGCCACCACTCCAAAGTGTCGAGATCTCGAAAGATGGGATCTCTCAATGAAAGCACTAATTGATACGGTTTATTCAAGTCAACCGCTAACTCCTAGGATAAATCCGATTCGAGATGGCGAGTCTAAAAAAAAATAAGAGAGAAACAGACTTTTGGATTAAACCAATCTTTCATTCATATTAATTCACGAAACAAGTAAACATATTTATACTACTACCATTACAACTGAAATAATAAACTGCTACTTAATAACTAACCCACTATCATATAACTATAGAAGTTGGATACGTGCATGATATTGTGGCCACATGTGAGAGGTGTATGCCATATTCAACCGTTGAAATATAATAAACATTAATTGAGCAACACTCTTTTTATTTGGACCGTTAGGAACTCGGCTACTAACATGGGCCATTTTGCTATCAATATTTCCATGCTCATATCAGATGACGTATGAAGCACAAAATGAGGACCAAATATAAAGTCACACATAAACAAAATCTAACGACAAACGCACAAACAGAGTCAGGTTCGAGATTTTGGTTGGGTTTAGAGAATTCACGTTCGGGATTTTGGCTGGATTTGGTGTTTTGCAGGACCGGATGACTGTAGACGATATTTTCTTCCGGTATGATTGACGGCACGGTTAGCGAGGTTGTTAACGGACTTGGTGAGATAATTTTTTTTTTTTTTTTTTTTTTTTTTGTTATTTTAGCAAAGCGATTATCAGTGACGGCATCATATATGGAAGTTGAAGTTAACTTATATACTCCGATAATAAGTACTCCGTATTACTGAAGTATGTCGATGTCGATAACCTACCTAGTTATTGGGCTAGCTAGGCCCACATACCCCTTATATTTGTTATGACAATTTGCCTAGCGCAACCACACCAGCAGAAGCGAGGATATAATTTGTTTGAGACAAACTTGCGAGAAATAATAGAAAGCAAATAAAGTAACTGATAACACGACGATTTAACGTGGTTCGGCAAAACCCTGCCTACGTCCACCCCAAGAGTCTCCTTTATTCTTATAATATAAAAGAACCCGGTACAAGAAAAAGTACGCTATGAGTTAAACCCAAACCCAAGCCCCTTAGATTTTAGTATAAAATCTAAGTTTCTCGTACACTCTTTTACACTCCTTACAAGAATAAAACTCTCAACCTAACAAATACACACTCTTCGTTGATATTATTGATCAACTGTGTTTTCCTTTGTGATCTTCTTTTGTGGATGTTTTTCCTACATTGTTTGCTCATCTATTTATACATGAACTTGTGCATGCATGCCTTTTGCTGGAGCAATTCACAACCACATGATGGTATGCCCATGTGAAAACTACTAGCAATCCTTTTTGACTTGTAAGCATGCTTTTTTGACTTGTAAGCATTCATACGCTAATTTCCACAATAGTTTGCCAACAACTATTGATGAATAGAACACCACATGTATTCCATGCAAACTTCATTTTAGTCAACAATAATAAATGTGAGCAACACTTTTGGACTACTGTCCAACAATCTCCACTTTGACGAACATTTATCTTCTTCGTCACCGAAATACTATCACCGAGTACTTTCACCATTAGCCTCCTTATCCCCGCTGCACACACCTTGAATCACCTCGGTCCTGAACCCTGATTCAAATAAAATGGCCAATAATCATGTGCAGCTAACCCTGTCAACTTACATAGTTGACTCCGGAGAGGAGTCTCGAATCACCTCTCCCTTAGTAGGATTTTTCTTCTCACCATCGTCTAACTTGATCAAACATGTCGTCACATGTTCCCGATCAATTTCCCGTGTGCACACTTTCCAAACCTTCGAGACACGAGTATATTTGGTACTCGCCACCAAACGATATAAACCATCATACTTCTCTCCCTTCATCAGGACCTTCCTGCCACGTGTGATTTTCATAACTCCACCTACGGCCGAATAGCCGTATCCTTGAGAATCCAACTGGCTTAAGGAAATTATATTCTTAAACATCTTTGGTGCATACGCTACACCACCAAAAGTGTAAGCAGCTCCGTGAAACAATTTTATTTTCACCATGCCAACACCCTCAACATCACATGTTGAACCATCACCCAAAGTCAGCACCCCCGCCTTCTTTAATATTAGCTTATTAAAATAAGCTTTCTTGGAACACACATGCATCGTACAACCAGAATCTAAAATCCATTCATCTTGAGCAGAAGTAGAACTTTTGGAGACTGTGAGAACATCTCCCAAATTAACCGATTCATTAACTGCTACCGCAGCCGATGAACCCCCATATTTATCTTCACCATTCTTCCAGAGTGGACAATCCTTCTTGTAGTGACCCCACTCTTGACATTTGAAGCACTGGATACCCTTCATGCCGTATCCTGATCTAGACCTACTCTTATCACTAGATCTCTTAGCGGAAAACCTTCCCCTTCCATGACCAACCATAGAAAACTCATGCTCCAAACGGTCATCGGATCTTATTCTCTTATCCTGAGATAAGAGTGCCGGTACTACCTCCTCCATCTTTACAGTAGCCTTTCCGTAAAGAACGGTAGTAACCAAAGTATCATACGAACTGGGAAGAGAGGTAAGAAGAATAAGTGCCTTATCTTCTTCCTGAATATTAACCTCAACTTTTACAAATTGATCCACCAGACCATTAAACACGTTCATGTGTTCAATGATATTCCCGCCATCCTCCATCTTCAAACGATAAAGATCACACTTCAAGTGTAGCTTTGTGGTCATATTCTTCCCGAGATATAACTTCTCGAGGGCCACCCACAACCCCGTCGCGGTTGTCTCGCCACTGACATTATTAATGATCTTATCACTGATGGAAAGGCGAATGGTACTGACACATCTTTCCTCGATGTCATTCCAATCGTCATCCGTCATCTTTTCTGGCTTTCCTTCCGTTTTACCTTTCAACGGCTTTGCTAAGCCCTGCTGAACCAAGACATCCTTCACCCTTGCTTGCCACAAGGTGAAATTCCAGGTTCCATCAAATGGCTCCACCTTAAACTGCATACTGCTATTTCCCGTCATCTCCAAACCAAAAAATATCCAATAAACCTGGATACGCTTTGATACCACTTGTTATGACAATTTGCCTAGCGCAACCACACCAGCGGAAGCGAGGATATAATTTGTTTGAGACAAACTTGCGAGAAATAATAGAAAGCAAATAAAGTAACTGATAACACGACGATTTAACGTGGTTCGGCAAAACTCTGCCTACGTCCACCCCAAGAGTCTCCTTTATTCTTATAATATAAAAGAACCCGGTACAAGAAAAAGTACACTATGAGCTAAACCCAAACCCAAGCCCCTTAGATTTTAGTATAAAATCTAATTTTCTCGTACACTTTTTTACACTCCTTACAAGAATAAAACTCTCAACCTCACAAATACACACTCTCCGTTGGTATTATTGATCAACTGTGTTTTCCTTTGTGATCTTCTTTTGTGGATGTTTTTCCTACATTGTTTGCTCATCTATTTATACATGAACTTGTGCATGCATGCCTTTGCCTGGAGCAATTCACAACCACATAATGGTATGCCCATTTGAAAACTACTAGTAATCCTTTTTGACTTGTAAGCATGCTTTTTTGACTTGTAAGCATTCATACGTTAATTTTCACAATAGTTTGCCAACAACTATTGATGAATAGAACACCACATGTATTCCATGCAAACTTCATTGTAGTCAACAATAATAAATGTGAGCAACACTTTTGGACTACTGTCCAACAATATTCCTGATCGACTTTTAGATAAAAAGCAATATAACCATTAACCAAAATAACCAATTAAGAATCTAAGATTTAATCACAACATAGGCCAGTGTTAGTATGGGAATGGTTGAAAAATCAGGAAGCAATCCTGTTGAGCTGCTTAAATCAGAGTATGACATTTGATTATTCAATCTGACAGAAACAAACCTTCTACCTTTTATATTTTTTACCAATTAAGATTTAAGCATACATGTTAAAATGGACACCTCTGAAATCTATCTAATAAAGATAAGGAAGTTCCTTCGTCAATCAGCAATAACGTAGGTCGTATTTTGTGACTCAAGTGACCCAACTATGTTGAGTTTACATTAGCCCAAACAATTTTATGTAGACTATTATAAAACTACGTGTGTTAGATTAAATTTCCGTTGGCCCATTACACCTTCAAATTGGACAATTGACCATAACGCTCATTTTTGCGAATGCACTATAACGATTCAGCCTAAAAAACAAAAAAGACAAAATGACATCGCAAGTCGCAAGGTGCCTTTACAGCCTTTTGAACGCCGAGTCGCAAGGTGCTCTTGCGGCTGGCCATATCCTGGCATGATCGAAAATTTTCGGATCGCATATTTAGGCACTGTTTTTTTTTAAATGTGTATTTTTGAAGATCTATATGTTTATATTAAAACTGAAGTCTCAATTTATATTCAAAATCAACTGCATATTGTGAGTTGCGATTTATGTACCAATGCGTGATTTTCGAGTTATGTAACGTAGTTCAAGTTGATTGAGGATTTGTATAGTTTTTGTCAATAATGGACATATTAGAATGGTTTATAGCAAGTTATGAGAGGTCAAAGTACATTTAAAATTTTAAAATCAACGAAAACGATAAAATTGAAGCTCTTTAATTCCGAATTTTTTACTTACATGTGGCAGGAGGAGCAACTAAGAGTAAGGTTAACTTCGGATTCATTGATCAATCTAATACTCTTAATGTTGATTACGATGTGGTTCTTTTCATGGAATCTGTTATTATTTCAAATGAATATTATAAGAATACTTTGTATGGATATTTTTTGGGTTCTCGAGTGGCCTTTAAAGAATTATGGGTTAAATGTATGGAAAAGTACGGGCTGGATAAGGTTATGATGAATGCTAATGGTTTCTTTTCTTTTTCTTTAAGTTCAACTCTGAATCTGAGCTTGTGGATGTGTTAGAAAACGGATCTTGGTGTTAACAATTGAACCCTCGTAGGTTATACTCTTTCATTGATCGTTATTTATAGGATACATAAACCCTAACACGATTGAAACTTTAGCGGACTCAAGCCCACAAGACTTGGGCCTAACCTAATTCAGTCTAGCACTCCCTCACAGTTCGAACGGCGAAATCGCGAAAGTTCGGACTGGAACAAAATAATAAATATTAAATAAAGAAATAGAATAAACTTTTTTTTTTCATTTGTTACACCGAATAGACTGATTTCGCTGATATTGCGGAAGCTCGGATTGGGAAAAAACACTACTTAAATAAAAGACAACTTTTATTTTTGTTTATCTTATTTGTTGCAACGAATAGATTGATAATCGGTGGTTAATTGCGTTGCTTGACTGCGTTTCTTTTTCCGTAACATTTTTATTTTTACGTCGTGGCTTGTTTGCTTTGCCTAAGGATTGAGCAGAACTTGGGCTAGAACTTTGTCGACGATAACAATCTTCATCAACGCTGCATATAAGATTTTTGACTACTATGTTTTCATTTCTTTCGGGGTTTGAAACCTAGTTAAGCTAGGCGGCTCAGCCACACGCCGATGAAAAACAAAATAAAAATAAAAGTTACATGTTTGGATGACAGCTAAACAAAATAAAAGAAAAAGGATGAAGTCGGCAAGAAAAATAGGTTGCTAAATAAAATAAAGTGACGGGTGTCGATCGGTAAAACACAACTAAGTTTAAAAGATAAATATGCGAATAAGGAAGTTGAAGGAATCTAAGGTTTTTGTGATACGTAAGACTTTAAATAAAAAGAAAATAGAATATTTTGTTGGGAGAACAAGATGAATGGCAGCGGTTTTGTGAATCCGTAGATTAGGTTGATAAACAAAATAAAGATAAAGTCAAAGAGTGTTGATCGGCCGGAGTTGTATTTGCATAGTTTTTTTTTTCCGATGGCAACTTCTTTTGCTAGGGTTTTTGGATTTTGGTATTATCATTCATGAGATAGAAGATGTAGGATCGAAAGGTTTGACAGGGCGGCTAGAGAATAGGTCTCGAGATCAGACCTAAGCTCTGATTACCATGTTAACAATTGAACCCTGTAGCTTGTACTCTTTCATTGATCGGTATTATAGGATACATAAACCCAAACACTATTGAAACCCTAGTGGACTCAAACCCACAAGACTTGAGTCTAACCTAATCCGTCTAGCACTTGGATGATTAGGAATTTTCGATTATTTTCAGTAGATGGAATTCGAATGTCTTGTTAACTAAAGAGGACCTTATTAGGTTTCCGGGGTGAAATTGTATGATCTTCCTCTTGCTTGGTTTAATGAGGAAGGTTTGAGTATTATTGCATTAAAACTTGGGATATCTATGATGCTTGATACTTATATTAGTACGATGTGTGGAGGCGTGTGGAAGCCCAATTTTACATGTGCCTTGATTGAGGTGTCTCTGAAGGAAAATCTTAAAGTTGCAACTCGTGTCAACCGCATGATTGATGTAAATTAACGTAAAATATGATTGGAAACCTCCTAGATGCTCTTACTGCTGTGTCTTTGAATACATAGATACTTAGTGCCCGAAGCAAATACTTACAAAGGTTGTTGAGAAATGTGCATGTAATCCCCAGCCGTAGATAGTTTGTCATTTTATACATTTAGTCATGTAATAACGTACTCTTATGCCTAATGATTATATATGCGTTTGTGTGTGCTTAATTTATTGAACAATCAATAAGTTAAGCTGCATACACAGTCGACCGAGTGTGTCCACACACTCGACCGACTGTGTGACTCAGTCGACCGACTGTCTAACACAGTCGACCGACTGTGTCTGGGTTGCAGTATATATACGGGTGTTAGCCTACATTGTTAGGTTACACATTCTATCAACCCTAATTGACTAGTATCCATTCCATTCGATCCCTAACACCAATTACCACCAAAATCACTCGTTTAGGCTTCGTTCTAATCTCGATTAAACCATAGGTTTGACAAAAACGAACCCAACACGACCCGTATCTCGGTTTTAGTTGTCTCTAGTGTATTCCGCCTCTAGTCACGATCATAAGCAACCTAAGATTCGTCCAAACAACGTCTACAAAGTGGTATAAGAGCTGGAGTCTGTGGTTTTGCTTATCAAAATCGTTTTTGGGTCAAACTTTTAGGTTTTTGGTGTTTTTGTTTGTTTTTATTGATTAATCTGTGTTTTTGCGTTATAGTACAAGTTTTTGGTGTCTAATCTTGTTTTCTATGTGTTTAGAAAAGTCCCCAACGTGTTGGTTTAGGTGATCTTGTCAAAAATCGATCGAAAAAATCGATTTTCCTCTAGAAAATCCTAAAAAACGACTAGCTACTGTCAAGAACACACTCGGTCGTGTGACTCTGAACATTCAACCATGTGAGTTCCTCAATCAACCGAGTGAGTCAGCCAGTTGACCGTGTGAGTTCCTGTTAAGACGTGTGATTTTTACCTAGTCAATCGGCTGTGTGAGTCCAGTCAACCGACCATGTGAGTAAGACATTCGATCGAGTGACCTAGACACTCGACTGTGGGAGTAGTAATACCAAAGTGATCAATTGTAACGAAGTGCTGCCAAATTTTTGTTAGACACTCGACCGTGTGACATAGACACTCGACCGTGTGACCTACACAATCGACCGTTTGACTTAGACAATCGACCGTGTGTCTTTTAATCAGAAATTTAATTTACACTTAATCACACTAAATTAATCAGAATGTCGGACACTAATGAACAAGTAGCTAATGAATACAGTGCTCTCGTGATAGCTCCTGGACTTCAAAAATTGATACTTTCCGAAAATGAGTTAGGAACTTCCAATAAGGTTTCAAACTTGAGACTCTGAAAGACTTTTTGGATTGGAAAACCTGGTTTATGATGTATCTGAATGGTATTGGCTCTAGGTTGTGGGAGTTTATAGAAACTGAGTATGTATGACCAGATGGAGCAGATGGTGAACCAAAAAAAACTGCACAGTTTAATCATGCTGAGCGCGAACAGTATAATTTGGAGTGTAAATGTTATGCACAGCTCACTCAGGCACTATCTAAGAAAATCTTTCAGCAGTTCAAGAACAGAAACAAGACTTCATACACACTTTGGCTTGCTCTTCAATCAGCCACAGAGGGTACTGCAACTTACCGTGCAACTAAGGGTAATGTTTTTAAAGATGAATGAAGAGTGTTTGCTGCTCTTCCTTCAGAGACTCTTGCACAGACTTTGTCTAGATACCGTCTTCTTGTCTCTGAAATGACTAATTATGGAATTGAGGTGTCGGATACTAAGGCTATCAGGGTTTTGAAAGATGGTCTTCCTGAAAGATGGGATGCTGAAATTGAACAGATTCAGAACATGTACATTGCATCAGGTCGTACGTTAACATTGATAGCCTTTACCTCAAAGCTTATGGAAAAGGATGTTCAAGTTGAAGCTAAGAGGAAAAGATTTGGTACTGTAGTTGCTTCTTCCACTGTTGGGTCATCCTCTGGAGTACATGCTCCATTACAAACAGCTTACATTTCAACCAACGCTTCACAGACCTCGGCACCGTAGTCAGTGTCTAGGTATTTTCAAGCTAATTCTCAAGCACAGAACTCAACTGCTAAATTGATTGAGTCTTCTCCTATACTACAGAATTAGACACTAGTGCTTAAGACAGAGAATATCAAGAAAAGGCCTCTAGAGTTGATTCAGGAGGATATGGCACTGGCAGCAATTGTTGACAACTCTTACAACGATATGATCAGTGGGCATATAGTTAATGGTCATCTTGAGAGCGAAGATTATGATCAAATTGACGAGGATGAGTTGGAGAGAATGGATATCTTATGGGCAATGGGTAGTATTGTGAGACGTGCAAGAAAGTACTTGAAGAGAACTGGTCAGAGAACGTTAAGTGTTAATTGAAATACTAAGTTTGGTTTTGATATGTCCAAGGTGAGATGCCATAATTATGATGAACTTGGTCACTTTAAGAGGACGTGTATAAGACCTCCTAAGCCTGGTTTTCATAACCCATTTCATACTACTTCAATTGAAGTGAATCTCAGGCATACTAGTTCAACTACAGAGAAGGATGCTGCTGCTAGTGGTTAATCTAAAGCCTTGACTACTACTTATGCTGATGAGGTGTGTGACTGGTCTATTTCAGTGGATACTGAGAAAGAAAATGTGGTTTTTGTTGGTAAGAGTGAAGCTGAGATAGAAGAAGAAAGGGTTGTGAGAAGGAATGCTGGTTGTGTTGGTAAAGATAATCCTAATTGCAAATGCTATGTTTGCAAATGTGATGCTAGGATGAAGAGAGTCGAGGAGATAATGAAGATGTGTCTTAAGAAGAGGATTAAGGATCGACTGTATGATAAGTTTCACAAGGCAAAGGACTTGTCTGATCTTGAGTTTACAACTGATTCTTTCGATGATGATGAATCTTTGGGAATGAGTTTTCATACGGGAACCTGGTTAGGAAAGAGCTAGAGCATTTGATTACAAGTGGTGTTACAGGTACTGATGAGAAGAGTGTTATAGTGAAAGGTTCTGATAGTACTGCTAAGTTTGAAGGCGTATGAGGTTATGATGCTGATTATTCGGACAGTACAAGCTCAGAGTCTGAATCAGAATCAGATGCAGATTCGCAGGATGGTAGAAATAATTATGCCTTCATGGCCAACACGTCCTAATGATGAAGATGTGATAGCTCATATGCTGTTTGATTCTCAAAACTCCACTGAAGATGTTATTACTATTCCACAACAGGTTCAAAATTCGGTTTCTAGCTTGCATCCAAGTCTACAGAGTGTTCGAGGAAATACTGATTCGAATGTGGAAGGGGTAGTCGATACTGATGAAGACAGTGAGTTAGAAGAAGATGAGGAAGTTAATTCGACACGGTTGATAGAAGAACATGTTAATCCTCTTTATAATCAACCACCAACTGTAACAGTGTCTGAACAGCCAACTGAAGCAGGGGGTGTACGTAGGTCTAACCGTGTCATCATGCCTCCAAAACGTCTAGATGATTATTTTGTGGATACAAGGGGTATTCCTTATATTGGTATTCCTCATACTAATACAAATAAAGCATCTACGTCTGAAGTTCCAACTACATCAGAAGTTCCTGTGGTAAGTGAAAGTCCAACGGCAGCTGAAAATGATGAAACAGAGAGTGCAAATGTGGTGACTGCTTTCTATTCTTCGTTAAATAAGAAGGGAAGATCGTTTGTGCATGCACACTCCTTCTATGTGTGTCAGATTGAACCAAAATATGCCTTTGAGGCATTGAAATATGATGAGTGGGTTAGTGCTATGCAGGAAGAGTTGTTACAGTTTAAGCATTTGAAAGTTTGGAGGCTAGTCAATCTACCACATGGTTGTGAACCCTATGGTCTTCGATGGTTTTGAAGAACAAGAAACATGAGCAGGGTATTGTAATTAGACATAAAGCTATATTGGTGGTGAAGTGATACCAACAAATCCCTGAGATTGACAACGATGAGGTGTTTGCTCCAGTAGCTAGACTGGAGGCAATTAGAATTTTCTTGACTTTTGCATCCTTCATGGGATTTAAAGTTTATCAGATGGATGTGAAATGCGCATTTTTGTATGGAGAGATTAATGAGTAAGTGTATGTTGAACAACCACCTGGTTTTGAAGATCCTCATTTTCCAGAAAACGTTTATCGACTAGAAAAGGCACTTTATGGTCTTCACCAAGCTCCTAGAGCGTGGTATGCCACGTTGTCCAACTATATGATTGAAAATGGTTTTCGGAGAGGTGTCATTGATCAGACACTTTTCATCAAAAAAAAAGGACAACATCTTATGCTTGTGCAGGTTTATGTTGATGACATCATCTTTGGATCAATGGATCAGGGAATGGTTGATGAGTTTGAAAAGGTATTGCAACGAAAGTTCAAGATGTGTTCCATGGGAACTATAAAGTTTTTCTTGGGTTTGAAGGTAGATCAGCAGAGTCGTCTTTGGGCATAGGCAACATAGGCAACCGCCTAGGGCCCAAAAATTAAAAGGGCCCACAATTTTTAATATGTATACAATTGTCGAATAAATATTTGATAATAAAAAATTTTATTACGGCTGTCTTGAAAATTTCTTTCGTATTAATAAATTTTAATATAATCTTTTTATCTATATTAAAAAAATTTAACGTGTATAAGGGTCCATTTTTATTTTCGCCTAGGGCCTCTAAATTGTAGAGACGGCCCTGTAGATCAGACGGATAAAGGCATCTTTGAAAGGACCCGTCCTAATCCATCTGGACGAAGTCCATATCGATTATAAACTATTCACAACAGTTGATTACATCGCGAGGTACTTGACCTCTATATGATACATTTTACAAACATTGCATTCGTTTTTGGAAAAGACAATCTTTCATTTCATCGAAAGTTAACGACATGCATACCATTTCATAATATATCTAACTATAATTGACTAAATACTAATCTTGATGAACTCAATGACTCGAATGCAACGTCTTTTGAAATATGTCATGAATGACTCCAAGTAATATCTTGAAAATGAGTAAATGCACAGCGGAAGATTTCTTTCGTACCTGAGAATAAACATGCTTTCAAGTGTCAACCAAAAGGTTGGTGAGTTCATTAGTTTATCATCAAATAATCATTTCATAATTTTAATAGACCACAAGATTTCATATTTCCATTTCTCATAAACATACGTCCCATGCATAGAGACAAAAATAATCATTCATATGGATTGAACACCTGGTAATCGACATTCACAATATACATATAAGAATATCCCCATCATTCCGGGATCCTCCTTCGGACATGATATAAATTTCGAAGTACTAAAGCATCCGATACTTTGGATGGGGCTTGTTGGGCCCGATAGATCTATCTTTAGAGTTCGCGTCAATTAGGATTTCTGTTCCCTAATTCTTAGATTACCAGACTTAATAAAAAGGGCATATTCGATTAGATAATCCAACCATATAATGTAATTTCGATTACTTGTGTCTATCTCGTAAAGCATTTATAAAAGCTGCGCATGTATTCTCAGTCCAAAAATATATATTGCAAAAACATTTAAAAAGGGATTAATGAAACTCACGCATATAAATATTGTAAAACAGTTAATAAAGCATTTGCATGTATTCTCAGCCCAAAAACGTAAAGAGTAAAAGGGAGCAAATGAAACTCATGCATATAAATATTGTAAAATAGTTAATAAAGTATTTGCATGTATTCTCAGCCTAAAAATGTAATGAGTAAAAGCAAATGAAACTCACCTAATGTATTTTGTAGTAAAAATACATATGACTATATTGAATAATGCAGGGTTGGCCTCGGATTCACGAACCTCATGTGTGTAGCTTCCATGGATAGTAAAAAAAATAATGTCACTGCCAAGCCTCGAACCCGTGACCTTTCGTTCAACACCCACACCCTTAACCATCTCCGTCTTTGCTTTTCTAATCTAAACTGTATACCATATATATTTAACTAGTTCTATCGGCCCAAGTAAAACGGCAGCCCAACAATCGCTTGGATCTCGGCCCAGACAAAACAACCACATACGACCCAACAGCAGCCTTTCTGAATCCGATTATAAAGTCCAAAAAAAAAAAAAAAAATTATAGAACGGCTCAAATGATTAACTGTCCACTTTGTGAATTGAGTTTAATCGAAAATAAAAAAAAAATATGGCCGTAGGAGTTGCAAAAAAAAAAAAAAAAATTGAGGCTGTCATTATCATTCTTCCATCTTTATCATCATTATGGCACATCACCAATATTATAATCTCCAATTTACAAAAACAAGTGGGGTAAGTTGTTTGGAATTTTGCAGCTTAAACAAAGAATGTATATATATGCTCTCCAGCTCGTCACCCATTAAAATAACAACCTTGGATTCGTTTTTTTTTTTTATACCGATTAGATTGTATACAATCTTGTTCCCCATGTGTGTGTCCCATGCGTGAATCATAATAAAGTAAATGAAAAAATACGTCCCTTTCTTCAAGCATTTGGTTGTATGAGACACAAGTGGCAAGGATTATTATGTAAACACTTTTCTTAAAAGCATACATCAATAATTATTCCTCATCTCCTCTTGACAGCCTTTTTATCATCTTCGCATAATAATACCTATATAAAAATGAACCGTAGCAAACTTTGTTGAAGAGTGAAAATAGAAACGTAATAGATTAGCAACAATATCGAACAAACTTAGTGTTCAGGTTTTGAGCTCGTGACTAAAACAAAAACAGAATCACTAAGCTGCAGCGTGAGGTGGTGGCAGAAATTGGTGATTTACATGGGGACGTTTTAGGCGGTTACGAAGAAGAAGGAAGAAGAATTGGAATTAAAGAAACATAAAGTGATGGTTATGGTGATAGTGGTTAATATGGTTCTCGAGTTAAAATTGTATAAAGAGAGAGAAAGAGAAAGGTGGCGGTTTAGGAAAGGGTGGTTTACAACGGCTGTGATGGTGGTTCCTGTGATGGGTTTCGATTAAAAGAAAAAAAATGGTGAAGGAGGGTGACGGTTTTGGTTGATCACGAAAAAGAGCACAACAGCGGTTTGTCGATATGTGATTGTTATATCACAGATGGTTGTAATAATTTTTAAAGGTGAAGTAATCGAAAGGATTTCTTATCAAAACGTGAATGATCGATTGATTTGTATAAATGAGTTGATTCGTTTTATTTTTCCATTTTACAGACAAAATAAAGAAAAAATATATAAAGTGATTGTGATGTACAACTAATTTTTGTTTATCTTGTGAATTGAATTTGGCTGGTATCACAATTTAGGGACAACAAACAATATTTAACACAGTTGATAGATACATATAACAATTTTGTACGATTCATGATCAGGAATAGTAACGAGGAAGAAAAATAATAAGAGTCGATGAGGAAGAAAACAGACTTGGTATGATTTGATGATTCCATATCCACTAATTTTTGTTTCCATCTGCTTGTTATAGATTTATAAGTATAATTTTGTTACTAATTAAGTACAGGTAATTATTTAATAAAAATACTAATAATAATATTTATAGAAATAATACTAATATTAATAATAATAGTAACAATAATAATAATAATATTAACAATAATACTACTATCAATATTTAGGAAATGATAATAATAATATTAAATAAAGATAATTATGAAACATATAATCAGCAATTATGTATTGCAATCATATATATCTTCAACTATTATATATGATATGGTTTTAAATATTAAATTTTGTTATTTAAGTAAACACATTAATTGTTTATTTTGAAACAAATAATTTGTGATATCCATTTAATTGTTGACAGAACTTATTTAAAATCATATATATATATATATATATATATATATATATATATATATATATATATATATATATATATATATATATATATATATATATATATATATATATATATATATATATATATATTAAAGGTTCGTGAATCGTGAGAATAGTCGAGGGTTAATTAAATATATAAAAGTAGTTCAAAAATTTTGAGACGCAACATAACAGACTTTGCTTATCGTGTCGAAACTATATAAAGATTAAGTTTAAATTTGGTCAGAAATTCCCGGGTTGTCACAGTACCTACCCGTTAAAGAAATTTCATCCCGAAATTTGAGTGAGCTGGTCATGGTTAACAATAAAAATGTTTTCATGACGAATATGAGTTGATAAATAGAGTTTTATCATTAATGAGTAATACGAATAAGACAATTCGATTACTCGAAGAGTACGAATGAAGCTATCACTAAAGAATGAAATGAGAAATAAAGATTCATCTTAACTTTTGACAGAGTCAGGGTTAAATTCCGGAATTCAAGGAATTTTAAGAAAATTTTCGAAATCTAAAAGATTTGATTCTTCGGCGAATAAGGGAATTAAGATCTCTATAATTAAATACGGTGATCTGTTTCGATTACTCTGTTTGATATTTCCATTATAAATTAAACTCTTCCGTTCCATTATTCTCACCATTCCTATACTTTCCTTCTTGTTTCATACATCCAAAAGATTCTGAAAATGCTTAGTCCAGTTCTGATCCTTGTCCTCATCCTTACTATCGCCACAATCATTCTCCTTTTCCAGCTTCCACCAGAGGAATCTGCTTTCTTCTACTTCGCCCTTGGGATTATAATATTTTTAATTCTCCCGTGTCTTTATGTTGCGATAAACATTGATATACACGGTTTGTAATTTATGTGTTGTTATCGGGATTTATATTCTCCCTTATATTTCAAAGCTCCATGCTTTTGTTTTCTCTTCCCGACTTCAAGTCAAGCGAATAATGGTCCAGAATTTGTAGATATAGGATTTCGAATGAACTTAATGTTCCAAATAAGAAAGAACGTAATAGCACGATTTGTTTTGTCAATTTACCAGAATCATTGAGAATAGAACTATCATGAATATATTTCCTTGATATGTTCAGAAGTTAAGCAGAATGAAAAAGTTATGTAACATGGCACATGATGACGTTATGATCTGTGTATCATCACATCCCATTAGAAACTTAGCATGACTTACTGTAATATAATCACGTTGATCAAGTGTCATTATATTATACTAACTCATGCATCAGTTCCCAACATTACTTCAATAATATTCATATTTTAATCTCGAAAGTTTACAGATTATAAAAACTAACAGTTTCTATATGATGTAACACTGATAGCACGAAGAGATTAATGATTTCAAATAAGAATAGTTATAAAAATATCTTCAGAAATATGGAGGATATTTATTATGAAAGATATGATGATATCTTGGAATATTTATGATCGAAGGATGATGAAGAATATCGTCCACAAGGGTTTAGAGTAAGGAGCAAGACATTTGCTAAAGGCTTCAGCAGGCATTGAATCATTTGAATTCTTTGAAGTCAAACTTATTCTTTATGATTTGTCCACGGTTTCCTTCATAGTTTTGCATAATCCGCTTTTCGGTACTAAATTTTCTATTGAATGTTTCCAATATCATGATACACAGAAAACACGAAGAGGTATATAATTTCGGACGAGAATATTTATGAAAATATCCTCAGAAATATCGAAGATATTGATGATGATATTTTGGAATTTCTAAGTTCGATGGTTGATGAAGAAAGATTTTTTTTCGCAAGATTTTAACATGACTATGGAGTAGGATATTCTCTAAAGATTTCATCGGATACAGAATCATCTGGATCCTTTGAATATAGGGTATGGTCCTTGTATTTGTCCTTGGTCTCCTTCATGGTTAGCTCAATCCATTTTTCAGTTCCAATTTTTCTGGGCTTTTTCAACATACTATTCTTTATCATTAAACTTCCGACGATTAAGGTCGTTTACGGTTGTCTACAGTTTCTATTGCTTCATTCAGCTTTTTCAACATTCAGAATATTGATTTGTAGACTGAGTGCTATTCAGAATTTCAGAATGAAAGACCATAATTCTAAAAGATAAATAATGTTATACATATAACTGTTGATGTAAATATGCTGTGAGTTTTCAAAGTACTGATTGTTGATTCCCGGTAATTGTTATGGCAGTTCTCGTTACAAGATGCGGATGAGTATATGATAGAGTTTCAATGAATAAATATAATGATTTGTCAGAGAGATTTAAGCCAAGGAGCGACGAGGTTGCTAGTACATCTACTGATAATATGGTGGGATATAAAAGGTTCCCCGGTAACAACAAAAGAGCACGCACATATATCAAGATTATAATAAGGTTAATCTGAATGAAAATCGAAGTTGACTTGTTGGAGCTGTGACAAAATTGACTAATTTTAGAAATGGATTGTAAAGTTATTTTCGGTAATAAAAGCGCTAAAGTAATTAGCACAGCTACGTGTTAAACGTTTACTCAGGTTCCGAGTATTTTCAGGTGCATAACTATATGCATCAATCTTTTCTCCAGTAAATGAAGTGTGGTTGGTTCATCCTCTCGATTGAGGTGTTTTCAAGAATCATGAAAGGTTTGAACACAGAATGTAATCGTGAAGATACAAATGATGTCTAAGATGAAATCAAGTGGCAACTTGAAGAATTGTTTAGTTTCATATGTTATAAACAATATTTTAATTCATTTTAATTGTCTAATGTTATTAGTCCACAGTCGATAGTCCACAGCTAACAGTCCAATAATTCATATATAGTTTAATATATAATATTCGAATTAATTAATACATGTCGTGACCCGTATACGTCTCAGACTCGATCACAACTCAAAGTATATATATTATTATAGAATCAACCTCAACCCTGCATAGAGAACTCGATCATTACTGCATATAAAGTGTCTATGGTGATTCCAAATAATATATATCGATGCGTCGATATGATATGTCAAAACCTTGTATACGTGTCCCGATAAATAAAGTATGTAAAGTAAATAACAGAAATTAAATGACGATAAATAAAATTGCGATAATTAAATTGTGATAAATAAACTGCGATAAATAAAATGTAATCAGTTAGCTAGGAATAGTTAGCTAGGATTTTGTTAGCATGGATTCTTAACAGAATTTCTCATAGTTAATTTGTTTGTTTCTAACAAATTTTATTTTGTCCAATATTTTCTTCATTATGCCACTTGTTGGATTCTGATAGGTCAAAATTCAAATATGAAATTGAAGAAAAATGGTTATTTTGCTGTAAACGGATACGTATATCTGTGGATGTAAATAGGATAGTAAATGACTTGAATCATATTCGAAAATGTACAGTATAACATGTTAATATGAAAGTTAAATATTTCCTCGGGTATTACCTACCCGTTAAAATATTTTCACCATTAACAGTTTTTACAAAAGAATTTTTAATTACAATCTTTATGAAAACAAATATACATATATATTTTCTTCAGATGTAATCATGGATTTAATGAGTTAATATGATATTAACACATCTGATTTACCGTTAGAACAAGAATACATAATTTCTAAAACATTAGAGATTACATAATCGCAATGAAGAACGAAGGTAATTGATGTAGAACGATACGTAGAACGATGATTATACTCGAGGTACAGAATGAGATGTTGAGGCATGGATTGTTGAAACTTGGGTTGTTGGTGGTACTGGTGCCGTTAGTGCTGAGGCTGGTGACGTTACTGGTGTTGGTGATATTGCGAGTGCTTGTAAATTGTGTACCGTGCTCTCTAAAGTTAATACTCGAGCTCAGAGTTCTCTAACTTCTTCTACTAACCCTGGTTGGTTATCAGTGTGAGGTAGAGGTCAGATATCTCCTTTATTTCGGTTAATGGTAGCCTCAAGACAAAAATTCTTGCAAAAAGGGTATAAACGGTGTTGCGAACGGGTTGGCCGGTGAGCGGGTCAAGTACTCCAAGGTTAGGTGGTAGATTCGGTTCATGATATGGAGTACCTTCTTCCCTTCTCCATAGGGTGAGTATGTCACGAACCCACCCCCATTTTCTCTAGTAATCACGGTAGTTGATTGGTTGATGTGCTCCTGTCACTCTATCTTCGGAGTCAGATGAACTTGGTTGGTTCGTAGAGGCCATCTTACGCGATCTCAGAAAAGATTTTTTTCTTTTGTATGAAGAGTTTAGTGACAGCAATTGATAGTTGGATGGTATTCTTAATGCATAATATGCATAGATATATAGTACCAGGTTCCCTTAAATTACGGAGAAATTTACGAAAGACATCAGGCAAGATCTACAGTAACAGATACGCTAAGATATGAATTGTCAGATACGCTAAGATATGAATTTTTGTCTATACAATATTTATGCAGTCAATGCAGTAAAACGTGTCTAGACTAAGAATAATGAGCATTTAATTTCCTAAGGATGATAAGCAGATGATTTTCGACAAAAATGATAAGCAAAACTTTTGACATGTAGACACGGTCGAAGTCCAGACTCACTAATGCATCCTAACGACTTATCAGTTATGCATACTAATGTAGACCTGGTTCGCTAAGACCACCGCTATGATACTAACTGAAAGGACCCATCCTAATCCATCCAGATGAAGTCTATATCGATTATAAATGATTCACAACAGTTGATTACATCGCGAGGTACTTGACCTCTATATGATACATTTTACAAACATTGCATTCATTTTTGGAAAAGACAATCTTTCATTTCATCGAAAGTTAACGACATGCATACCATTTCATAATATATCTAACTATAATTGACTAAATACTAATCTTGATGAACTCAATGACTCGAATGCAACGTCTTTTGAAATATGTCATGAATGACTCCAAGTAATATCTTGAAAATGAGTAAATGCACAGCGGAAGATTTCTTTCGTACCTGAGAATAAACATGCTTTCAAGTGTCAACTAAAAGGTTGGTGAGTTCATTAGTTTAACATCAAATAATCATTTCATAATTTTAATAGACCACAAGATTTCATATTTTCATTTCTCATAAACATACGTCCCATGCATAGAGACAAAAATAATCATTCATATGGATTGAACACCTGGTAATCGACATTCACAATAAACATATAAGAATATCCCCATCATTCCGGGATCCTCCTTTGGACATGATATAAATTTCGAAGTAGTAAAGCATCCGGTACTTTGGATGGGGCTTGTTGGGCCCGATAGATCTATCTTTAGAGTTCGCGTCAATTAGGGTTTTTGTTCCCTAATTCTTAGATTACCAGACTTAATAAAAAGGGCATATTCGATTAGATAATCCAACCATATAATGTAATTTCGATTACTTAGCATTTATAAAAGTTGCGCATGTATTCTCAGTCCAAAAATATATATTGCAAAAACATTTAAAAAGGGATTAATGAAACTCACGCATATAAATATTGTAAAACAGTTAATAAAGCATTTGCATATATTCTCAGCCCAAAAATGTAAAGAGTAAAAGGGAGCAAATGAAACTCACGCATATAAATATTATAAAACAGTTAATAAAGCATTTGCATGTATTCTCAGCCTAAAAATGTAATGAGTAAAAAGGGAGCAAATGAAACTCACCTAATGTATTTTGTAGTAAAAATACATATGACTATATTGAACAATGCAGGGTTGGCCTCGGATTCACGAACCTCATGTGTGTAGCTTCCATGGATAGTAAAAAAAATAATGTCACTGCCAAGCCTCGAACCCGTGACCTTTCGTTCAACACCCACACCCTTAACCATCTCTGTCTTTGCTTTTCTAATCTAAACTGTATACCATATATATTTAACTAGTTCTATCGGCCCAAGTAAAACGGCAGCCCAACAATCGCTTGGATCTCGGCCCAGACAAAACAACCACATACGACCCAACAGCAGCCTTTCTGAATCCGATTATAAAGTCCAAAAAAAAAAAAAAAAAAAAATTGAGGCTGTCATTATCATTCTTCCATCTTTATCATCATTATGGCACATCACCAATATTATAATCTCCAATTTACAAAAACAAGTGGGGTAAGTTGTTTGGAATTTTGCAGCTTAAACAAAGAATGTATATATATGCTCTCCAGCTCGTCACCCATTAAAATAACAACCTTGGATTCGTTTTTTTTATACCAATTAGATTGTATACAATCTTGTTCCCCATGTGTGTGTCCCATGCGTGAATCATAATAAAGTAAATGAAAAAATACGTCCCTTTCTTCAAGCATTTGGTTGTATGAGACACAAGTGGCAAGGATTATTATGTAAACACTTTTCTTAAAAGCATACATCAATAATTATTCCTCATCTCCTCTTGACAGCCTTTTTATCATCTTCGCATAATAATACCTATATAAAAATGAACCGTAGCAAACTTTGTTGAAGAGTGAAAACAGAAACGTAATAGATTAGCAACAATATCGAACACTGTTCAGGTTTTGAGCTCGTGACTAAAACAAAAATAGAATCACTAAGCTGCAGCGTGAGGTGGTGGCATAAATTGGTGATTTACATGGGGACGGTTTAGGCGGTTACGAAGAAGAAGGAAGAAGAATTGGAATTAAAGAAACATAAAGTGATGGTTATGGTGATAGTGGTTAATATGGTTCTCGAGTTAAAATTGTATAAAGAGAGAGAAAGAGAAAGGTGGCGGTTTAGGAAAGGGTGGTTTACAACGGCTGTGATGGTGGTTCCTGTGATGGGTTTCGATTAAAAGAAAAAAATGGTGAAGGAGGGTGACGGTTTTGGTTGATCACGAAAAAGAGCACAACAGCGGTTTGTCGATATGTGATTGTTATATCACAGATGGTTGTAATAATTTTTAAAGGTGAAGTAATCGAAAGGATTTCTTATCAAAACGTGAATGATCGATTGATTTGTATAAATGAGTTGATTCGTTTTATTTTTCCATTTAACAGACAAAAGAAAGAAAAAAAATATAAAGTGATTGTGATGTACAACTAATTTTTGTTTATCTTGTGAATTGAATTTGGCTGGTATCACAATTTAGGGACAACAAACAATATTTAACACAGTTGATAGATACATATAACAATTTTGTACGATTCATGATCAGGAATAGTAACGAGGAAGAAAAATAATAAGAGTCGATGAGGAAGAAAACAGACTTGGTATGATTTGATGATTCCATATCCACTAATTTTTGTTTCCATCTACTTGTTATAGATTTATAAGTATAATTTTGTTACTAATTAAGTACAGGTAATTATTTAATAAAAATACTAATAATAATATTTATAGAAATAATACTAATATTAATAATAATAGTAACAATAATAATAATAATATTAACAATAATACTACTATCAATATTTAGGAAATGATAATAATAATATTAAATAAAGATAATTATGAAACATATAATCAGCAATTATGTATTGCAATCATATATATTTTCAACTATTATATATGATATGGTTTTAAATATTAAATTTTGTTATTTAGGTAAACACATTAATTGTTTATTTTGAAACAAATAATTTGTGATATCCATTTAATTGTTGACAGAACTTATTTAAAATCATATATATATATATATATATATATATATATATATATATATATATATATATATATATATATATATATATATATATATATATATATATATATATATATTTTAAAGGTTCGTGAATCGTGAGAACAGTCGAGGGTTAATTAAATATATAAAAGTAGTTCAAAAATTTTGAGACGCAACATAACGGACTTTGCTTATCGTGTCGAAACTATATAAAGATTAAGTTTAAATTTGGTCAGAAATTCCCGGGTCGTCACAATCTTCTTGCATCAAACCAAGTATGTTGCTGATATCTTGAAGCGCTTTCAAGTGGAAACAGAAAGACCAGCTAAGACTCTGTTGTCAGTGAATCATGGGATGTCACCTGATTGTGAGGATGCTAAAGTGGATCCTACATTATATAGGGCGATCATAGGGTCTCTATTGTATCTGACAGCTTCTCGACCAGACATTATGTTTGAGGTTTGCCTGTGTCAGGCGAATCCTAATGTTCATCACATGTTTTGTGGTTAAGAAGATTTTGAGGTATTGGAATGATACACCAAGTTTGAGGTTATGGTATCCATGTGAGGATGGTTTTGATCTCACAGCTTATAGTGATTCTGACTATGGCGTCTGCAAGAAAGACTTTAAGTCAACTTCTGGGGGTTGTCAATTCCTTGGTAGCAAACTAGTTACTTGGTAGTGTAAGAAGCAGACAGCAGTGGCTCAGTCCACTTGTGAAGCTAAATATATTACCGCGGCAAGCTGCACATCCCAGGTTATCTGGATCCAACAGCAACTACGTGACTACGGTTTGCATATTTCTAACACTCCTATTTATGTTGATAATACTGCTGCTATAGCTGTCACTAAAAATCCCGTTAATCATTCTAAAACGAAACATATAGGGATTAAATACCATTTCATTAGAGATTTCTATGAGAAGAAGTTAATAGACATAGTGCAGATAGACACTACAACCCAACGGGCTGATCTCTTCACAAAAGCTTTCGATAAACCTCGCGTTGACTATTTGTTAAAAGAAATAGGTATTAAACTGTTAAAAGACGTGGTTCCTGAAACAGAGGTTCCTAACACAGAGGAACCTGACAAAGAGACTGAGTAGTGAAGGCTTTTGAACTGCTTATATAATATGTGTAGATTTGCATGGTAGTTTTAGTTCATTTGCATGTTTATTTCCATTTGCATGATAGATAGTTGTTTTCTGATAATGCTGCATGCTCGTTTATGTTTTTAGTTAGTTATTATCCTTTTGTACAGAGAAAATAGAAAAGCCATAAAAATCATATAACCAGAAAATCAAATAAAAAATTGAAAAACAGAAAATCCATAAAAATTGGAAAATCTTGAAAATGAGTTGCTTATTCTATCTGTGGGGAAGTGATTAGAATACTGAACTGACATGTAACTGGTGGAAAATAAGGATGATTGATAGTGTATTGCTAGACTTTACTGACCTAATTCTAGAAAGAGATAATCACACTAACAACACGTAAATATCATGATAAGGGAATCATGGAAAGGTTTACAACGGTTGAGGGTAGTCACCTACTTATCACTGAATACGTAATGAGAAATGATTATTCAGAAACTCAACAGACGGTTGAGGTCTCCCCTACTACGATTTATACTCGGTAGCAAAGGATAATTTTGTAAGTCCCCAAGGTGAGCATACTTTGTCTAGGATGCATACTTGTTTCTATTTACCTTTAATGCTTGGACCGAAAGTCTACATCATACATGCCGGGTATCCAAAGGGGGGGTGTTATCTCTATGAACGGGTTGAGAAGTGCAATCTTGTATCACAGACATAGAATGATTTGAATACGCAACATCATCGAGTTACAGATTTCAACATCAGAAGATTGGTTTTCCGTGCAGATACAACAAAAGTCAAAGACAGTGCTGCGTCATCATGTAAAGTTGTACTTTTTATTTTTATGCTTTGTAATATAGCATTGAGAAAATTACAATATAAAAAAAAATTGTTTATGTTTATTTATGTTTATTCATGTTGTAAATAAAGATGATGCACCACATTACCGCACAAAGATTCATTGTTCAAGAATTTAACAATTTTGAAGGATTCATAAGTTATCTAAGTCTGAGACAATAGATGTTCTAATCAGAGAACTAGTTGAAAGATTTAGTTATCTACATCCGAGGGGGAGAAGATCTTCAGATCATCAGATATAGAGAACTTAAATCATTCTGTCCACAACGCTAATCAGTTGGACTTTACATCTTTTGTCTGTGATATGGGGTTGTACCTATTGGCCTAGATAGCAGGGGGAATCTTCTGGAGGATATCTTAACATATCATTCCATCACTCAAATATATCACTACCATACATCCATTATACATCATACGATTTCCGTTCAAGTATGGGGTTTATAGCGGCCGGTATGCGTCTTTTCAAAGTATGCAATAAATTTGAGACAAACAATGCTATCTGAAACGAAAAGTGCAAGTTTAAGGTAGAAGCTTATGGCTGAAAGGTTTGCTGCAAACATTGTGAGATGGTTCTGTTCAATCAAATCGAAAGTACATTGATGTGATAAGCGGAGAGCATCAATAAATTTATGCTCAATTGTTCTACCTGAAAAATCGTGCGATCTCAAGTGAGGACTGACTCTATGATCAAATTCTAACATTGAAAAATGTTAAAGTAATTAATTTAACGTGATCATCGAAGTCTAGGGTGAAAGTTGGTAACTGTTTATTTTGAAAGTTGTCCTGTATATGCTTTACTGAACATGAAATTGAATGAATTCTGAATTAACATGTCAAAATAGTTCAGTTTTGGTCCCTGAATCAAAAGATTGAATCAATATAGTAAATCAACTAACAAAAACATGTGTTATGTTATACTTGGTGTTGTTCATGATAAATGATAATATTCGTTCTTATAGTGATAACGTTTAATTCCTGATTATTTTAATGATTAATGAATTAGATGTTGAAAGTTGCATGTGAGAATTGCAGACACTTAATGTTAAAGCTTTACTGAATATGACTGATAAACTATTGTTTATCGTGACACACTGGATCTTGTACTGTATCTTGCTTTTTAGATTTGCATGTGCTTATGTATGATAAATCCAAAAAATATTTGCATCATAAGTTAGCTGCATTTGCATTTAATCATAGTTGTTAAGCCTGACAACTCAGTTCTCAAAATGTCCACTGTGTAAGGAACCTCGTGGATATAAACTTGAAAGTTAGTTGTTTGAAGCTTAATGGAACAAAGCGTGATTAAAATTTTACTGTAGAGATCAGTCCCAGGGGAGTGGACGTGAAAGGGTTTGTGAAAATTGAAATCGAAAATTTTAAGTTTTTAAAACCTAAAGACAGTCGGCCGAGTGAGTATACACACGACCGTGTGAGTACCACACACGACCAACTAAGTTTGAATTAGAATGAGATGTGTTTGAAACACACTCGACCGAGTGAGTCACACTCACGGCCGAGTGAGTGACACACTCGACCGAGTGTGTCTGAGGGTATATAAACCCTTGTTCGTCAGACGGTTCAGTCCACTTGTATGATTTTGGGCGAATTTTTCCAAAGAATATCAAAGTTAAGGAAGAAGGTTTTAATCTCGAGTTTTAGATACGTCTTTTCTTTGTGATCACATCTCCATTAACGAGGTAATCCAACTCATTTTCATGTGTTAGAAATCATTGATTTAGCGTTTGAATGTGAAACCTTAAATCGAATGTATTTTAGACTTTATCTGTTGAAATAGATGGTATATTTGTGTTAATCGGCCTTCTTAGTAACCAGTGTGACCAGTTTTTGAACCCAAAACAATAGATTTGAGCGATTTGTGAATTTAGATTAACACAGATCTTGATGAACACATTCGACCGGTTGTATACACGAACGGCCGTGTGTCTCTACACACAAGACCGAGTGTGTTCAAACCCTAATTTTTTATAATTTGCTGTTTTTGGTTATTTTATTAATCTTCAGTTGAATTCATGATATATTATTCTGAATGTTTGGTATAGTTTTGTACTAAGTATGTCGGGTGGTATGTTTGTTGAAACTTGGACATTCAATATTGACCGTAGGAGAGTTTTCACCAAACACCGGCCTATTCAAGTGGAATCGAAAGTTGTTGCCACTCAGACCACTTATGAACAATGGAAAGGTCTAGATTGTTTGACCTTCATTGAAATAGGAGATTATTACTATCCCAAGCTTATTAGAGAGTTCTATACCAGTGTAGCTTTAGAAGAGGGTAAGAAGAAGTACGTTCATGCAAACTTCTTCGGGCAATCTTTTAAGTGGATCCTAGATGAGTTTTTAGATCATATACAAGTACCATATTGGGAAGACAAAATCTATAGTCCTAGAAAAGATCTTAGGAAAATTCCTAGTAAATTCTGTGCTGAAGGGGTGGCTACTCATATCTGTAAGCCGGGGTATGCACTGGGTAATGGTAGAATTGAGGTTAGAGACAGTGATGTTCGAAACGATTTGATACCTCATCTGAGGATTATCAAAAGGAATGTGACTTTTAGAGGTGTCAATGATGATGTGCTTTCTGGTACTGAAGCAATTCTTTTATACCGTCTCATGGAACGAATTAAAGTGAATTTTGGTCAGATTCTCATTAATATAATGAAGGTTGTTATGAATACGGAGGAAAGACCATTTCCTTAAGCCGTTCTTTTGAATCATTTGTTTGATGAGGTAGATTTATTTGAGGACAAGAACTACAACATGAAACCCGTACCAGAAGATGTCATTGTGGGATAAATCAAGTGTTTGTGCTTTGATATTATGTTCATTTATGTTCAATGTGTAATTCGATAAGGCTAGCCTGTTAGCCTTGAAACTCTGGTGTGTAATAACTTAATAGTGACCTCTGATCTATATAATTGTATGCTAATCAGTTCTTGTGATTATCTTACTTAATAATTTACTGATTCATATGATTAACTTGATACCCCATGATACATGGTGGTAATTGCTTAATAGTTGTTTTGTTCCGAGTTTCTTACAGAATGTCTCAAGAACACCAACATTCTTCGGAGAAAACTGCTCCAGTGGACGTGGTGCTACTAATGTTTTAGCTTGTGTTGACGAGACTGGAACTGAGGCTGTTAGAGGAAAGTTTAGTCCTATCATTGAATTTCTGAAGCGATCTAGGATCTACAATGCTATTACGATTGAGAGCACATAGTCTACTCTCATCAAAGAGCATTCTGGGAGGCAACTAAAGTTGTTATTGAGGATAACAAGAAAGTAATCATCAGTTCTGTTAATGGTACAATAGTTCGAATCTCTGCACAGACTATCAGAGAGGATATTGGTTTTCCTGATGATGATACAATGCCAACTTCGTTGCCGGCATTGAAAGTGCGAAGATGTCTGAAACGATGTGGTTATGCAGGTTGTAACGACCCTGTATTTTCCAACGTTTATTTATTAATATTTTTTTATTATTAATACGTGTGATTTAACGAATGTATGTTATTACATTTACATGTTGCCATGATTGCCCGTACTTGATTTTAATTGCCCGAAACGTCTTTGTGACACGCGAAAATTACACGAATAATATTTTCAAGTTTTATTTACATTCATGATTAAGTTTTATTATTCATTTTAATTAACTAAAGTTGTTAGTTAATTACTTGGGCTTTATTTGGATTTATTTGTTAATTACATACAACTTGGGCTTTTTTTAATTGAACATGGGCTTATAAAGCCCACCCTACTTCTTAGTTGGACTATTTAGCCCAACACTACATGTAAGTATCATCATTTGAACCTAACTAGTTGGTTTTGTACAATTGGAATCTAGTTAACATATAATCCCCATGAAACCCCATCTAATAACCAACTTTGTAAGCTTTACATGCATGTAACCAAGGAATTTTTCCCTTCCCCCTTGTGAGCTGCAGAACCGTAGGCCTCCCTTGGCCATAAGGGAGTCAACTTCTTTTTCTTTTACCATTTTTGTTTCACTAGTATCACTTGTATTTTCTCATATTCAAACACACACACAAACTTGCAATTACTTTCCTCTCAACTTTTCTCTCAAGTGTGAGTTACTTTCAAGTTCTTTCTCTCTTCTTTTTCTTGCTAGAACTGTAGGCCAAACACCCCTTAATCATCATCATTCTTTGTTTGTTTCAATCTTTTGTTACTTGTGTTGATTACTAGTAATTGTTTGTTACTTACTTACTTAGTTTCAAGAATCAAACTTACTAGTTTCATTCTTCTTTTATCTTGTAATTACAAGAACACTCAAGAACATAAACTTACTAGTTTATGATTCTACTTTACTTGTTTCAAAGGATTTAAGGTTCATGTGTTGTAAATCATACTTGTAATTCATGTTAGTAAACTTTAAAGTTTACTTTCTTAAAGATCAAACTTTGGTTTGAATCTTTAAAGTATGAACAAACCATGAACTAATTACTTGTTTACCTAGCTTATTTACTTCATTTACTTGCACTTTAATTTCATGTTGTTGGTTAAATGGTCAAGTACTACAAGTTAGTCTTGATCTCATACTTTCTTGAACTAGAGTTAACTTTAAAAGTTCAAGAACATGTTAGTAAGTTTTCTTTAATTATAACTATGTACACTTATGTTAGATCTAGGCTTTTGAGTCTTGCATCTTCAAGATCAAACTAAGAACTATGTTCTACAACTTAAGATCTTGATTTCATAAGTTCACTTTCAAGTTTGTAACTTATTATTAGTTTTAAAGTTCATGTAAGTGTTAGATCCAAGACCTTGATGTAACTTTGGTTCATCAAACTTCATACAACTCTTAAGTGAGTTGTGCTACATGTCTTGGACTTGCACAAGTGTTATGATGGTGAAACCTTGGTTAAGATGATGCAAACACATCAAGAGTTGTACACTTGAAGCTATATGCATAAAGGATGAGAACCATGATGAACATCAAACACCAAGACCACCGGAACCCACTATTTTTCTGTTTACTGTCTTCTGCCTACTGTTTTCTGGGTTCTGTAACAGACGAGTACACCTGGGCTACTGTAACCTTTTTTTCAGATATATCTTTTCGAGTAGATAATTTTTCATATAGGATTCGTCTTAATCCGAGTTACGGTTTAGGATTTATGGCCCTCCGATCGTCACTATGTCCTTTTAACGTTGTGCAGAAATTTCTGACCTACTCGCACTTAGACCGTTGCCACGGTCAAACGAAGACGAGTTTGATTCTGTAAATTTTACCACAACTAAATCACTCATAGACGGAGCCATGGCTACTGGTCTCACCTTAATTCAGTAAGGGTAGAGGCCGTGGTGACTGACTGAAGTCAGCCTTTGTTTTAAACTACTTTCATAAACGAAACTTACTTTACGCCTTTTGTTTGATGATGAATGATGATGAACTTTAAGACCTTATTTACATAGTTTTAAACCTTTTCGGACGATTTACTAACTTAGTACTATTTGACGTAGGTTGAGGACCCGTTTGGACAACCTTCATTACTTGCTTACTTTCCGAGTCATACTTTACCGCTACTTTATCATTGTGAGTTATAGCATTCCCTTTTTACTTTAACTTATTTTGGGAACTGAGAATACATGCGGATTTTATGTTTTACATACTACACACGAGTACTTAAACTTATATATGTGTGGGTTATACAACGGCATAAACATTCCCTTTAGCTCGGTAACGTTTAATCATTGGTTTTTGAACCGTGAACGCGAATCTTAGATATGGATTCATAGGGTTTGACATCCCCACTCGGGCTAGTCGCGCTAGTATTTAACGAGTGTTTAATACTTCATAAATATACGCACTTGCCAAGTGTACTTTCAGGGGGTATAAACATTAAGTTAGTTACCAAGTGCCCACGGTTAACATATACTTTATCATACTGTTTTGAAACGCTCTTTGTAGCACTGAAATCTCGTGGCCTACCTTACATACTGTTATACTTAAACTATAGCTCACCAACCTTTGTGTTGACATTTTTAAGCATGTTTTTCTCAGGTGCTTAAGGTTATTTGCTTCCGCTGTCGTGCTAGTCTTGCCGTAGACACCCGCTGCTCTAGTGTTGTCACCGCATGAACTGTTTATCTTGCATTCAGACTTTAATACATTTGAAACTATTTTTTGTAACGACCTAAGGGTCACATACATTTATTCATGCTTGCTATTCGTAGAAGCATACTGTTGGTGTAAAACACCTGACGTCGGTTATGACGTCATCTTTTTATCGTGAATGCAACTTCTTTTATTACAGCATGTAGTACTTAACCTTGTAATGATCCTGTTGTTGATGATTAGTACACGATGGTTTTGTACGAGGCATCACATTTGGTATCAGATCATTGGTTGTAGGGAATTAGGTTGCATTAGTGAGTCTAAGACCGACCCGATTAGGATTCACTAATAGGACTAATCTACAACTTGCTAGTTTACTTGTTTCCGCTGAACTCACTGCATGCTGCTGCTTACTTTTATTGCTATATGCCGTATGCTATTACATGATTTCACTACTGCATGATATTACTTGCTTTCGATTGCATGCTACTTCTGTACGATTCGTTATTATTGCCATACTACTTATTGTTATACATGATTTAAACTGTTGGCCTAATACGTGCTTGCTTTATGACTTACTGACATGGAAAATTTATTTTTCCTTGTTCAGATGTCGGATGTTCCACCTGCTATCGTTTTGGGCAGTTTAGACTCTTCAGCTACCCCACCTACCACCATTGCCGATCCACCGATCCCGATACGCAAGAGTGACCCCGGCGCTTCATCTTCCGGGACTAGCAGCCAGGCACCTGCCCCAGTGGCTACTATTGATGGACACGTGGACCCTACGGAGATTCCAGCTCCGTCTACTCCCTGAACCTCGGAGCCACAGCCCCGCATCGGTGGTGTTGTGATTCCCGCAGAGTTCGGGGAAGGGCCATTCCGTAACCATATGCGCATGCCGTGCCGACGCGCTCCTAATGGACGTTTAGTGCCGATTCCGCCAGGCAGACACAGAGAGATGTTGGCCGCCTTCGGACTGCCAGTTTAACCACCCGTGCCACCACCACATGATTCGGATGACTCATTATCCGCCGATTCTTCATCAGATGATTCTTCATCAGACTCCAGTGACGATGAGGACCCTGCTGATATACCTATTCAGCCACCCTCCACCCCGCCGAAGAAGCGGTATCGCTTCGACAGTACCATCATTCCGGGGATCAACGGAGGACGAGCCTTCACTGACGCGTTTGGTCGACATCGTAGGGTTACTGCTCGTAAGCGACTTGTGCCGTACCCTGCCGACCCACAAGTGCGTAAGACACCCCGTTACGTACTGACTATTTCTGGAGCCGGAACGTCTGGACCCCGTTTCATGCGGTCTGCACCACCGGCATCACCCGCACCACCCGCACCACCAGCACCACCTGCCCCACCATCTCCCACTATCGAGGAATTGACAAGGGAGGTGGGAATCCTCCGAGCTCGGGTTACTGAGCTCGAGGAGCAGTTGGCTCAGGTTTTAGGCATCCTACACCCACCTTCACCGTAGGACCTTTTGTATTAGGTTTCATGATGTGATCTAGTTGTAGTTTCATATTTCACTTATGTATTGTACGAATCTATCATGATGTATGAAACTTATTATTAATGAATGGAAACTTTGTGATGTTACTTTTTGCACAAGTGTTCTATTTACGTTACTGTATGGTGTTTTGCGGTACTTGTATCAACTTGCGTTACTTAATTTACATGTGTTGTGCTGTTTACATGTTGGTTGTTATATACTATATTATTATATATTGAATGCTGAATTTTGACTTGAGTCAAAATGTTGGTATAGAACACCATGGCTAACGGTCGATCCACACCTACTGCTGCTCAAATTGAAGAGATGATCCAAGAACGTGTAGCCGCAGCCATTGCAGAAATGCAACCCCAAGCTCCACCGCCACCGCCACCACCACCGGTTATTCAACCCATTCGAAATGGGTGTACTTACAAGGAATTCCAGAGCTGTAAACCACATAACTTCAGCGGCACTGAGGGACCGGTTGGTCTCACCAGATGGTTCGAGAAACTTGAATCAGTATTCCGAGTTAGCAACTGTTCGGAGGACAACAAAACCAAATTTGCTTCTTGCACGCTATCTGACGGCGTGCTTACGTGGTGGAACAGAATGGCACAGGCACAAGGCATTGATGAGGCGTATGCTACGCCATGGGAAGAATTTAAATGTGCCATGATTGAGGAGTATTGTTCGAGAACCAAAATACAAAAGATGGAAATGGAATTCATGCAGTTAAAGGCCATTGGGAACGACCTTGATGGTTACAACAGGAGATTTTTGGAGTTAGCCCTGATGTGTCCGACAATGGTTACACCTGAGTTCAAACGAATGGAAAGGTACTTCTGGGGACTCCCTAAATCCATCAAGGGAAACGTCACCTCGTCCAAACCACCGAATATTCCCGAAGCGATGTGCATGGCGCATACTTTGATGAATCAAATAATCATCGATGAACCGGAGAAAACTAAGTCTGAAGCGGGTACTAGCGAGAAGCGCAAATGGGATAACCACAACAACAACAACAACAGGGGAAGAAACTATGAACAGAACCCGGCGAAACGACATGAGGGTTTCAGGGGAAACAACAACGGTGAAAACCCCAACCCCAACAACAACACCAACTCCAACCCGAACTACAAGGGAACTTACCACAATGCAAGAGGTGTTACAAACACCACACTGGGTATTGCAATGTTGTCTGCGAGAAGTGCCAACGATCTGGGCATGTTGGAAAAGACTGCAAGGTTACCACTTTGAATGGGAAGCTGAACCCCACAGGGCCAAGAAGTGTTACGAATGCGAGCAGACAGGCCATTTCAGAAATGCGTGTCCAAATAAGCGAAAAGATGGCGAACCACCCCGCGCTAGAGCTTTCAATGTTAATGCAAGGGACGCATGCGAAAACCCCGACTTGGTGACAGGTATATTCAAAATCAACAATCTTTTAGCTTCTGTCTTGTTTGATACTGGTGCGGATAGAAGTTATGTATGTAGACATTTTTGCGATAAGATTAATTGGTCATTAGTCCCGTTAAAAGAGAGTATGCTTGTCGAGGTCGCCAATGAAAAACTTGAGAAAGTTGACCATATTAGTCAAGGAGCTATTATCAATATAGCTGGTGCAGATTTCGAAATTGATTTCATACCTATCAAACTAGGAAGTTTTGACGTGATCGTCGGTATGGATTGGTTGAGCAAGATAAGGGCTGATATTATCTGCGGAGATAAAGCACTTCGTATACCACAAGGAGACGGCGAGCCACTGGTTATCTACGGAGAGAGATGTACCTCGAAGTTGAACCTCATTAGTTGCGTGAAAGTGCAAAAGATTATGAAGAAGGGACGTTTTGCTGTCCTAGCACATGTGAAAGTGGTAGAAACCGAGGTGAAGAGCGTGAACGACGTTCGAATTGTGAACAAATTTTCCGATGTCTTCCCTGAAGAATTGCCTGGATTACCACCGCCGAGAGCCGTAGAGTTTCAGATCGACTTAGTGCCAGGAGCAGCACCTGTAGTTCGCGCACCTTATAGACTCGCACCTTCCGAGATGCAAGAATTACAAAGCCAACTACAAGAACTACTTGACCGTGGATTTATCCAACCAAGTTTCTCGCCTTGGGGCGCACCTGTGTTGTTTGTGAAGAAGAACGATGGATCCTTCCGTATGTGTATCAACTGAAAGGACCCGTTCATATACATTATAAACGATTCTCAATAGTTGATTACATCGCGAGGTATTTGACCTCTATATGATACATTTTTCGGACATTGCATTCGTTTTTAAAAGATAAACTTTTTTTACATTGAAAATTGACAGACATGCATACCATTTGATAATATCCAACTATAAATGACCTAATCTGTCATTTACTTAATAATAATCTCTATTGAACTCAACGACTTGAAATGCAACGTCTTTTGAAATATGCCATGAATGACTCCAAGTAATATCTTTCAAATGAGCAAATGCACAGCGGAAGATTTCTTTAACACCTGAGAATAAACATGCTTTAAAGTGTCGACCAAAAGGTTGGTGAGTTCATTAGTTTAACATAAACATTCATTTCCATTATTTTAATAGACCACAAGAATTTCATTTCCAGTTCTCATAAATATACGTCCCATGCATAGAGACAAAAATAATCATTCATATGGATTGAACACCTGGTAATCGACATTCACAATATACATATAAGAATATCCCCATCATTCTGGGATCCTCCTTCGGACATGATATAAATTTCGAAGTACTAAAGCATCCGGTACTTTAGATGGGGATTGTTGGGCCCAATAGATCTATCTTTAGAGTTCGCGTCAATTAGGGTGTCTGTTCCCTAATTCTTAGATTACCAGACTAAATAAAAAGGGGCATATTCGATTTCGATAATTCAACCATATAATGTAGTTTTGATTACTTGTGTCTATTTCATAAAACAGTTATAAAAACAGCGCATGTATTCTCAGTCCCAAAAATATATATATTGCAATAGCATTTAAAAAGGGAGTAATGAAACTCACCATATTGTATTTCGTAGTAAAAATACATATAACTTCATTGAACAAGTGCAAGGTTGGCCTCGGATTCACGAACCTAAATTAATTATATTTATATATATGTTGGTCAAAATTTGTCTAACAATTTAAGTCAGGTCATAGTGTACCACAATCCTAATGCTCGAGACTAATATGCAATAGTCAATAAAAGTCAATTTAACCCAAAATGATTTCCAAAATCCATACATGATTAACATATAACTTGAATATCGTCGTTTTATATTTTTAAATATTTTTAAAAGATTTTAATAGAGTATACTTTTATATATCTTAAGTAATAAATTTTATAAAGTTCATTTAATATAATATGATAGATAGTATTAACGTAATTATATTACACATAGTAAAATATTTTTGTATTACATATTTATTTGATAAAATAACATTGATAATAATAATAAGCAAAACTTGTATTATTTTGAAATAATAATTTTTATTATTCTATTAATAAAAATATCAATATTTATATTTACTAAAAGTGATATTATGAATAAACGATAATTCTAATTATGATAACGTTAATATTTACGATACTTTTTAATATTATCATTAAAATAATAATTCTATTTAAAATGATAATAATAATGATATTTTATAATAACAATCACATTTCTATTAAAATGATAATTTTTGTTAAAATAATAGTTTTAATACTAACGATACTTTTACTTATTATTTCCTAATCGTTTCGTTTAATAGTTTTTAATCGTCTTTTATATCGTTTCATAATAATGATAATAATAGTAATCAAAATAATTAGGTGTTACAAATATTAGTTTTTAATTATAATACTAGTGATAATATTTATTATGAGGCTAATACAATTAACTATTTTTAATGATAATAATAATAATAATTCTAACTATAACATTAATATAATAACGATAGTAATAATAATAAAAATAATAATTTTTAATGATAATACTTTTATAGATAATGATAATAATAATAATAATAATAGTAATAATAATAATTAGATAAAACTAGAACGACGATAATAACGACGATAATAATAATCATTTTTAATAATAATACAAAAATTCAATTGACTATAACTTCTAATCCGTTCATCGAAACTATTCGATATCTAAAGGAAAAGTTCTTAATTTTTCGCTAGCTTTCCAAGGACATGCATATCTTATACCTTATCTCAACTGCAGGTGTAACTAATTCAAGATTCAACATAACCTATCTAAGGGCAATATCAAAAATACAAGCATGCATAATCCTAAATACTCGAGCACTAGTCAGGGATACACTATTATTATGTAAAAATTAATTTACGAGTACTCACGTATCAATATTGAGATTCAATATTGCAGGAAAGGTACGTAGACGCAACGGAGATGACCCACACTAAATTTGACCTCATGAGCATACCCATGAACCATACCCATCACCTCCATAGCTACAACCCATAATTTCCTTAGCCCTATCCCGCTCCCAAAACGTGTTTGAAAATAACTCGCGCGTACCCTTGTCGTAGTATTTTATGTAATATACTACTAATAATATTTTTAATACTACTAGTAATAATATTAAGATTAATAATAATAATAATTTTAATAATAATAATAATAATAATAATAATAATAATAAATTACATAAATATTACGGAGTATAAGAGATCAGAGGAAGAGACTTGAGAGATATATAATGAAATTGGAACCAGTGGAATCGAGCGACTTTTATACATGTTACCACCACCTAACCCCCATGCGATTGTATGGGGTTTGTGAGGGTGAACCATGCACTGGCATGGCTAAAGGAAAAGGTTTAAGTTCGTACCATTTTTTTTCATGCCGACACTAAAATCATACGTAACATAAATTTATATATTATTTAATATATAATATATTTAATCTTTAGAATTAATTAAATATTATATTATATTTACGCTCATGGTAAAAATATAATTTTTACAAAAATGACACGGTCGTGGTCTCACGACTCATGTACCACTTTCGATTTTTCGAGCGCACTTTCGTACGTTTAGAAAACTAGCCTTTTACGTTACGCGACGTGTACCTTTAGTAATAGTTTGATTTATTCATCAATAAATTACTTTGTAAAAATGTATCTTATAAAATTTAAGCGTCGTGGTCATTTGCTTCTATAAATCAGTGACTCGTTGTTTACCAAAATATTTTATTTTAAATTAAGACGTTTTATGACGAGATTAATATATATATATATATATATATATATATATATATATATATATATATATATATATATATATATATATATATATATATATATATATATATATATATATATATATATATATATATATATATTCATTTTTAGAAATATAAATTTTGTATCCAAAATCTTTCATCTAACTATATAACATTTAGTTTTTCAAAACTATTTATTTTTCAAAGTTTATTTTCATTTCAATTAGGAAAATAGTTTAGCGCGTAACGTTTTTCTTTTTAAGAATTTAAATGGATACAAGTACTAATCGTTTTTTAATATCAATTGCGTCACAAGGCGGGTGTTACTACCATATACTTAATTTGAAAATATATATATTTAATGAACACATTTTAAATACACGTTACAACCAATATTTCAACTTACGTTTATTTATTTAAAGGCAGTTTAGATAGACAAGTCCTGTTATATGAAAAAGTGTTTTCGTACAGTTGAAAACTACATCAATTGATTACTATGGAATTCCATCGACAAACATATGGAGCCAAATACTATATTGTAAAGTATTTATACTTAATATTTCGTTAACGTTATCAAGTTATAATATATACACATATACATATATAATCATATTCGTTCGTATAATGGTTCGTGAATCTTTGAAATTTGGTCGAGGTTAAATGAATGTATGAACACAGTTTAAAATTCTTTAGATTCAACTTACAACTTTGCTTATCGTGTCGAAATCATATAAAGATTAAGTTTAAATTTGGTCAAAATTTCCCGGGTCATCACAGTACATACCCGTTAAAGAAATTTCGTCCCGAAATTTGAGTAAAGTGGTCATGGTTAACAAATAAAATGTTTTCATGACGAAAATTGAGTTGATAGATAGAGTTTTATCATCATTGAGTAATATAGATAAAACAATTCGATTACTCGAAGCGTACGAATGAATTTATCACCAAAGAGTGAAATGAGTAAATGCAGGTTCGTCTTAATCGGTGACGTAGTGACGGTTGATTTTAGAAAATAAGATGCATCTTAACTTTTGACGCTGTCTTGGTTGAATTCCGGAATTCAAGGGATTTAGAGAAAATATTCGAAATCTAAAAGATTTGATTCTTCGGCGAATAAGGAGATTAATATCTCTATAATTAAATACGGTGATCTGCCTCGATTACTCTGTCTGATGTTTCCACTATAAATTAAGCTCTTCCGTTCCATTCTTCTCACCATTTCTATACTTTCTTTCTTAGTTCATACATCCAAATGATTTTAGAAGAAAAATGCTTAATCCAATTCTGATCCTTGTCCTCATCCTTACTATCATAACAATCATTTTCCTTTTCCAACTTCCACCAGAGAAATCTGCTTTCTTCTACTTCACCCTTGGGGTTATAATGTTTTTAATTCTCCCGTGTCTTTATGTTGCGGTTAACATTGATACATACGGTTTGTAATTTATGTGTTATTATCGGGCTTTATATTTCCCCTTATATTTCAATGTCCCCAATTCTGTTTCCTATAATCATTGTCATTCACAGTTAATACTCCCTCCTATTTGCTGCGATTTATACTCCAATTTCTATTTCAGAGCTTTGTCCCTTCGTTTCTTCTTCTTGCGATTTGGCGCCTCTTGTAATGATCCAGAATTCGCAGATATAAGTTTCAGAATGAACATTGTTAATGTTCTAAGAAAGAAACGGTAATAACACAATATAACTTGTCAAATTACCAGAATTCAAGGAAAAAAATGGGACTATCAAGAATATATTTTCTTGATATGTTCGGAAGTTAATCAGAATGAAAGAGTTATGTAACATGACACATGTTGACGTTATAATCTGTGAATTATCATGTCCCATTTAGAAACTCAGCATGACTTACTGTAATATAATCACGTTGATCAAGTGTCATTATATTATACTAACTCATGCATCAATTCCCAACATTACTTCAATAACATTCATATTTTAAGCTCGAAAGTTTACAGAATATAGAAACTAATAGTTTCTATATGATGTAACACTGATAACACGAAAAGATTGATGATTTCAGATAAAAATAATTATAAAAATATCTTCAGAAATATGGAGGATATTTATAATGAAAGATACGATGATATCTCGGAATATCTAAGGTCAGAGGATGATAGAAACTATTGTTTGAAAGGGTTTAGAGTAAGGAGCAAGATATTCACTAAAGACTTTAACAGACATTGAATCATTTGGATTCTTTGAAGTCAAACTTATTCTTTGTGATTTGTCCACGGCTTTCTTCATAATTTCGCATAATCTGCTTTTCGGTACTAAATTTTCTATTGAATGTTCCAATATAATGGTACACAGGAAGCACAAAGAGGTATATAATTTCGGACGAGAATATTTATGAAAATATTCTCGGAAATATCGAAGATATTGATGATGATATTTTGGAATTTCTAAGTTCGATGGTTGATGGAGAAAGATTTTCCGCAAGATTTTAACATGACTTCGGAGCAAGATATTCTCTAAAGATTTCATCGGATCTAGAATTACCTGGATTCTTTGAATATAGGGTTTGGTCCTTGTATTTGTCCTTGGTCTCCTTCGTGGTTAGTTCAATTCGCTTTCCAGTTCCAATTTTTCTGAGCTTTTCTAACGTACTATTCTCTATCATCAAACTTCTAACGATTAAGGTCGTTTACGGTTATCTACAATTTTCTGCTGCTTCATTCAGCTTTTTCAACATTCAGAGTATTGATTTGTAGACTGAGTGCTTTTCAAGATTTCAGATGAAAGATCATAATTCTAAGAGATGAATTATACATATAACTGTGAATGTAGATATGCTGTGAGTTTTCAAAGTATTGATTGCTGATTCTCGGTAATTGGTATGTCAGTTCTCATTACAAGATGCGGATGAGTACATGATGAGACATCAATAGATAAATATAGTGATTTGTCGGAGAGATTTAAACCAAAGAGCGACGAGATTGCTGGTACATCTGCTGTTAATATGGTGGAATATAAAAGGTTCCCCGGTAACAATAAAAGAGCACACATATAAATCAAGGTTATAATAAGGTTGTTTCGAACAAAAAGTCAAAGTTGACTTGCTGGAACTGTGACAAAATTTGCTAATTTGGAAATGGATTGCAAAGTTATTTTGGGTAATAATAACACTAAGAAATTAGCATAGCTACGTTTTAAACTTTTACTCAGTTGCCGAGAGTTTCTCAGGTGAATAGCTATGTGCATCAATCTTCTCTTCCGTAGATTATTTGTGGTTGGTTCATCCTCTAGATTGAGGTGTTTTTAAGAAACATGAAAGGTTTGAATACAGATTGTAATTGTCAAGATACAATGAGGTTTAAGATGAAATCAAGTGGCAAACTTGAAGAATTATTTAGTTTCATATGTTATAATCAATATTTTAATTCATTTTAATTGTCAAATGATATTAGTCCACAGTCGATAGTCCACAGTTGATAGTCCAATAATTCATATATAGTTTAATATATAACATTCGAATTAATTAATACGTGTCGTGACCCGTATACGTCTCAGACTCGATCACAACTCAAAGTATATATATTATTATAGAATCAACCTCAACCCTGTATAGAGAACTCGATCATTACTGCATATAGAGTGTCTATGGTTATTCCAAATAATATATATATATATATATATATATATATATATATATATATATATATATATATATATATATATATATATATATATATATATATATATATATATATATATATATATGCGTCGATATGATATGTCAAAACCTTGTATACGTGTCCCGATATTTAAAGTGCGAAAAAAAAACAGAAATTAAATGACGATAAATAAAGTTGCGAGAATGTAAATTGCGATAATTAAATTGCGATAAATAAAATGTAATCAGTTAGCTAGGAACAATTAGCTAGGAACAGTTAGTGTGGATTCTTAACAAAATTCCTCATAGTTAATTTGTTTGTTTCTAACAAATTTTATTTTGTCATATGTTTTCTTCATTATGCCACTTGTTGGATTCTGATAAATCAAAATCCAAATATGAAATTGGATGAATATGGTTATTCTGTGGTGAACGAATTTGTATATCGGTGGATGTAAGTAGGATAGTAAATGACTGTTGAATCAGTTTCGTCGAATGTACAGTGTAACTTATTAAAGTGAAATTTAAATATTCCTCGGGTATTACCTACCCGTTAAAATATTTTCACCATTAACAGTTTGTACGAAAGAATTTTTAATTACAATCTTTATGAAAATATACATGTAAATATATTTTCTTCAGATGCAATCATGGATTTAATGAGTTAATATAATATTAAACTCATTTGATTTACGTTAGAACAAGAATATATAATCTCTAAAACATTAGAGATTACATATTCGCCATGTTGAACGAAGATAAATGATGCAGAACGTCATGTAGAACGATGATTCTGCTCGGGGTACCGATTATGATGTTGAGACGTGTGTTGTTGTGGTTTGTGTTGTTGCTGGTGGTATAGCTGATGCCATTCATGTTGTTGAAGCTGGTACATTTTGCACCATATTTTCCAAGGCTACAACTCGGGCGCGAAACTCATTTACTTTATTACTCCGGGATGATTGTCGGTATGAACGAGCGAATGAATAAGGTTTTAAATCTGACTTTTGATATAGTCGTGGCGAGATACTCTGGAAATGAGAGAGAAAATGGTGTTACGAACAGGTTCACCGGTAAGTGCTTCAGGTTCTTCACCAAGAGTGCAGGTTGGTGAGTGGAAAGGATCGCCTTCTTCTCGTCTCCATTGATTTAGTCGACTACGAAACCATCAGATGAATAGGGGATGGCTGATTGGTTGATTCATTCCGGTGACACTGCTTTCAGAGCTCGAGTGAATATCCATGTCGTAATAGCTGTCGGAATAACTATCGAAATAGCTATCGAAATTTGAGGAACTCGAACTGGTTGAGGGATTCATCTAGTACAATCAGATGAAAGATTTTCGATAAGAAATAGATTATAGGATGAAGATTAGTACTCTGCCATACATAATTTACATATGCATATATAATACTAAAATCCCATAAGTTACAGAGGAATCTATGGAATCTGTCAGGCAAAGGTAACAATAACAGATACGCTAAGATATAAATTTTGTCTATACACTATTCATGCAATCATTGCAATATGATATGTCTAGACTAAGAATAATGTGCAGGTAATTTTCTAAGGATGATAAGCAGATGATTTCCGACAAAAATGATAAGCAAAACTTTTGACATGCAGACACGGTCGAAGTCCAGACTCACAAATGCATCCTAACGACTATCAGTTAGACATACTAATGCAATACCTGGTTCGCTAAGACCACCGCTCTGATACCAACTGAAAGGACCCGTTCATATACATTATAAACGATTCTCAATAGTTGATTACATCGCGAGGTATTTGACCTCTATATGATACATTTTTCGGACATTTCATTCGTTTTTAAAAGATAAACTTTCTTTACATCGAAAATTGATAGACATGCATACCATTTGATAATATCCAACTATAAATGACCTAATCTGTCATTTACTTAATAATAATCTCTATTGAACTCAACGACTTGAAATGCAACGTCTTTTGAAATATGCCATGAATGACTCCAAGTAATATCTTTAAAATGAGCAAATGCACAGCGGAAGATTTCTTTAACACCTGAGAATAAACATGCTTTAAAGTGTCAACCAAAAGGTTGGTGAGTTCATTAGTTTAACATAAACATTCATTTCCATTATTTTAATAGACCACAAGAATTTCATTTCCAGTTCTCATAAATATACGTCCCATACATAGAGACAAAAATAATCATTCATATGGATTGAACACCTGGTAATCGACATTCACAATATACATATAAGAATATCCCCATCATTCCGGGATCCTCCTTCGGACATGATATAAATTTCGAAGTACTAAAGCATCCGGTACTTTGGATGGGGTTTGTTGGGCCCGATAGATCTATCTTTAGAGTTCACGTCAATTAGGGTGTCTGTTCCCTAATTCTTAGATTACCAGACTAAATAAAAAGGGGCATATTCGATTTCGATAATTCAACCATATAATGTAGTTTTGATTACTTGTGTCTATTTCGTAAAACAGTTATAAAAATAGCGCATGTATTCTCAGTCCCAAAAATATATATATTGTAAAAGCATTTAAAAAGGGAGTAATGAAACTCACCATACTGTATTTCGTAGTTAAAATACATGTAACTTCATTGAACAAGTGCAAGGTTGGCCTCGGATTCACGAACCTAAATTAATTATATTTATATATATGTTGGTCAAAATTTATCTAACAATTTAAGTCAGGTCATAGTGTACCACAATCCTAATGCTCGAGACTAATATGCAATAGTCAATAAAAGTCAATTTGACCCAAAATGATTTCCAAAATCCATACATGATTAACATATAACTTGAATATCGTCGTTTTATATTTTTAAATATTTTTAAAAGATTTTAATAGAGTAAATAATATAATTCATTTATTATTAAAATTTATATAATAAAAATATACTTTTATATATCTTAAGTAATAAATTTTATAAAGTTCATTTAATATAATATGATAGATAGTATTAACGTAATTATATTACACGTAGTAAAATATTTTTGTATTACATATTTATTTGATAAAATAACATTGATAATAATAATAAGCAAAACTTGTATTATTTTAAAATAATAATTTTTATTATTCTATTAATAAAAATATCAATATTTATATTTACTAAAAGTGATATTATGAATAAACGATAATTCTAATTATGATAACGTTAATATTTACGATACTTTTTAATATTATATTTAAAATAATAATTCTATTTAAAATGATAATAATAATGATATTTTATAATAACAATGACATTTCTATTAAAATGATAATTTTTGTTAAAATGATAGTTTTAATACTAACGATACTTTTACTTATTATTTCCTAATCGTTTCGTTTAATAGTTTTTAATCGTCTTTTATATCGTTTCATAATAATGATAATAATAGTAATCAAAATAATTAGGTGTTACAAATATTAGTTTTTAATTATAATACTAGTGATAATATTTATTATGAGGCTAATACAATTAACTATTTTTTAATGATAATAATAATAATAATTCTAACTATAACATTAATATAATAACGATAGTAATAATAATAAAAATAATAATTTTTAATGATAATACTTTTTTATAGATAATGATAATAATAATAATAATAATAATAATAATAATAATAATAATAATAATAATAATAATAATAATAATAATAATAATAATAATAATAATAATAATAATAATAATAGTAATAATAATAATTAGATAAAACTAGAACGACGATAATAATAATCATTTTTAATAATAATACAAAAATTCAATTGACTATAACTTCTAATCCGTTCATCGAAACTATTCGATATCTAAAGGAAAAGTTCTTAATTTTTCGCTAGCTTTCCAAGGACATGCATATCTTATACCTTATCTCAACTGCAGGTGTAACTAATTCAAGATTCAACATAACCTATCTAAGGGCAATATCAAAAATACAAGCATGCATAATCCTAAATACTCGAGCACTAGTTAGGGATACACTATTATTATGTAAAAATTAATTTACGAGTACTCACGTATCAATATTGATATTCAATATTGCAGGAAAGGTACGAAGATGCAACGGAGATGACCCACACTAAATTTGACCTCATGAGCATAGCCATGAACCATACCCATCACCTCCATAGCTACAACCCATAATTTCCTTAGCCCTATCCCGCTCCCAAAACGTGTTTGAAAATAACTCGCGCGTACCCTTGTCGTAGTATTTTATGTAATATACTACTAATAATATTTTTAATACTACTAGTAATAATATTAAGATTAATAATAATAATAATTTTAATAATAATAATAATAATAATAAATTACATAAATATTACGGAGTATAAGAGATCAGAGGAAGAGACTTGAGAGATATATAATGAAATTGGAACCAGTGGAATCGAGCGACTTTTATACATGTTACCACCACCTAACCCCCATGCGATTGCATGGGGTTTGTGAGGGTGAACCATGCACTCGCATGGCTAAAGGAAAAGGTTTAAGTTCGTACCATTTTTTTTCATGCCGACACTAAAATCATACGTAATATAAATTTATATATTATTTAATATATAATATATTTAATCTTTAGAATTAATTAAATATTATATTATATTTACGCTCATGGTAAAAATATAATTTTTACAAAAATGACACGGTCGTGGTCTCACGACTCATGTACCACTTTCGGTTTTTCGAGCGCACTTTCGTACGTTTAGAAAACTAGCCTTTACGTTCCGCGACGTGTACCTTTAGTAATAGTTTGATTTATTCATCAATAAATTACTTTGTAAAAATGTATCTTATAAAATTTAAGCGTCGTGGTCATTTGCTTCTATAAATCAGTGACTCGTTGTTTACCAAAATATTTTATTTTAAATTAAGACATTTTATGACGAGATTAATATATATATATATATATATATATATATATATATATATATATATATATATATATATATATATATATATATATATATATATATATATATTCATTTTTAGAAATATAAATTTTGTATCCAAAATCTTTCATCTAACTATATAACATTTTGTTTTTCAAAACTATTTATTTTTCAAAGTTTATTTTCATTTCAATTAGGAAAATAGTTTAGCGCGTAACGTTTTTCTTTTTAAGAATTTAAATGGATACAAGTACTAATCGTTTTTAAATATCAATTGCGTCACAATGCGGGTGTTACTACCGTATACTTAATTTGAAAACATATATATTTAATGAACACGTTTTAAATACACGTTACAACCAATATTTCAACTTACGTTTATTTATTTAAAGGCAGTTTAGATAGACAAGTCCTGTTATATGAAAAAGTGTTTTCGTACAGTTGAAAACTACATCAATTGATTACTATGAAATTCCATCGACAAACATATGGAGCCAAATACTATATTGTAAAGTATTTATACTTAATATTTCGTTAACGTTATCAAGTTATAATATATACACATATACATATATAATCATATTCGTTCGTATAATGGTTCGTGAATCTTTGAAATTTGGTCGAGGTTAAATGAATGTATGAACACAGTTTAAAATTCTTTAGATTCAACTTACAACTTTGCTTATCGTGTCGAAATCATATAAAGATTAAGTTTAAATTTGGTCGAAATTTCCCGGGTCATCACATCGACTACCGTGAACTCAGCAAATTGACTATCAAGAATCGGTATCCTCTTCCACGAATTGATGATCTTTTTAACCAACTACAAGGATCGAGTGTCTACTCAAAGATCGATTTGTGATCCGGTTATCACCAGTTGAGGGTGAAGAAAAGTGACGTGATCAAAACTGCATTTAGAACCCGTTATGGTCATTATGAGTTTCTCATGATGCCATTCGGTTTGACAAATGCACCTGCCGTGTTCATGGATCTCATGAATCGAGTCTGCAAGCCGTACTTGGATAAGTTTGTTATCGTCTTCATAGATGATATCCTCATCTACTCTAAGAGCGAAGAAGAGCATGAGCAACACCTCCGACTAGTACTTGAACTCTTGAGACAAGAGCAACTTTACGCCAAATTCTCCAAGTGTGAATTTTGGTTGAAGGAAGTACAATTTCTGGGTCATGTTGTGAGTGACCAGGGTATCAAAGTTGATCCCGCCAAGATTGAAGCCATCAGCAAGTGGGAAACCCCCACTACTTCGACTCATATTCGCCAATTCCTAGGTCTCGCCGGTTACTACCGAAGGTTCATTGAAGGATTTTCTCTGATTGCTCATCCTTTGACCGCACTGACTCACAAGGGCAAGAAGTTCATTTGGGAACCCGCACACGAATCAGCATTCCAAACTTTGAAGAAGAAGTTGACCACCGCACCTATCCTATCACTTCCTGAGGGCAGTGACGACTTTGTTGTTTATTGTGATGCATGGAAGAGTGGTTTTGGTTGTGTACTGATGCAACGATCAAAGGTTATCGCCTATGCCTCCTGACAATTGAAGATTCACGAGCGGAACTACAGTACTCACGATCTTGAACTTGGAGTAGTTGTCTTTGCGCTCAAATTGTGGAGACACTATTTGTATAGAACAAAGAGTACTATCTTCACCGATCACAAGAGTCTCCAGCACATCTTTGATCAGAAGCAACTGAATATGAGACAACGTCGATGGATCGAGACTCTCAACAACTACGATTGTGAACTCCGTTATCATCCTGGCAAGGCCAATGTTGTAGCTGATGCTTTAAGCCGAAAGGAGAGGACGGCACCTCTTCGTGTTAGGGCTCTGAACATCACCATCCATTCGAACCTCAAGAGTCAGATCCGAGTAGCCCAAGATGAGGCCCTCAAGAAGGAGATCTTATCTCATGAACATTTGAACATACTTGTCTCTCGATTCGAGGTTAGGGAGTCCGGACTCCGATGTTATGCCGGAAGAATTTGGGTACCTTATTATGGAGATCTACGGAACCTTATACTTGATGAAACACACAAATCGAGATATTCGATTCATCCTGGGGTGGGCAAAATGTACCACGACCTTAAAGAACAGTATTGGTGGCCGAATCTTAAGAAGGACGTTGCAACTTATGTTGGGAAGTGTTTGACTTGCTCGAAGGTTAAAGCCGAGCATCAGAGACCTTCTGGGTTACTTCATCAACTGGAAATCCCACAATGGAAGTGGGAAAGGATCACAATGGATTTCATTACTAAGCTGCCGAAGACGGTGGGCGGATACGATACTATTTGGGTTATTGTTGACCGCCTTACCAAGTCTGCACACTTCCTAGCGATGAAGGAGACGGATACAATGGAGAGACTTGCTCAATTATACATCAAGGAGGTTGTATCTCATCATGGTGTACCTTTATCGATCATCTCCGATCGCGATCCCCGTTTTGCTTCTAGATTTTGGCGTTCTTTAAAAGAAGCCATGGGAACTCGTCTTGACATGAGTACTGCTTATCACCATCAGACTGACGGGCAAAGTGAATGAACGATTCAGACCTTGGAAGACATGTTGCGTGCATGTGTCATCGATTTCAGAAAGGCCTGGGAAAGACATTTGCCACTCGCCGAATTTTAGTACAACAACAGTTATCACTCAAGCATTAATGCTGCACCTTTCGAAGCATTGTATGGCCGTAAGTGCCAATCTCCTATTTGTTGGGCCGAAGTAGGTGAAAAGCAAATCACCGGACCCGAGGTAGTCCACGAAACCACGGAGAAGATTGCTCAGATTCAAGCTAGACTTAAGACTGCCCGCGATCGTCAAAAGAGTTATGCTGATCTTAAATGTAAAGACTTTGACTTCAACGTTGGTGATCGTGTAATGTTGAAGGTTGCACCTTGGAAAGGTGTGATTCGCTTTGGAAAACGTGGAAAGTTAAACTCACGATACATTGGTCCTTTCGAAATTTTGGAACGTGTTGGACCCGTTGCTTACCGTTTGGATCTACCAGCACAATTGAGCTCAGTTCATCCTACCTTCCACGTATCAAACTTGAAGAAGTGTCTTGCTGCACCTGAACTTATCATACCACTTGAGGAACTTACGATTGATGACAAACTTCACTTTGTGGAAGAACCTGTTGAAATTATGGATCGTGAGATCAAAACTTTGAAACGCAACAAGATTCCGATTGTACGAGTACGATGGAATGCCAAATGAGGACCTGAGTTTACTTGGGAGTGAGAGGATCAAATGATGCGGAAGTATCCTCACCTTTTCCCGACTCCTCCATCTACCCCAGCTTAAATTTCGGGACGAAATTTTCTTTAACAGGTGGGTAATGTAACGACCCTGGATTTTCCAACGTTTATTTATTAATAATGTTTATTATTAATACGTGTGATTTAACGAATGTATGTTATTACATTTACATGTTGCCATGATTGCCCGTACTTAACTTTAATTGCCCGAAACGTCTTTGTGACACGCGAAACTTACACGAATAAAATTTTCAAGTATTATTTACATTCACGATTAAGTTTTATTAATAATTTTAATTAACTAAAGTTGTTAGTTAATTACTTGGGCTTTATTTGGATTTATTTGTTAATTACATACAACTTGGGCTTTTTTTAATTGAACATGGGCTTATAAAGCCCACCCTACTTCTTAGTTGGACTATTTAGCCCAACACTACATGTAAGTATCATCATTTGAACCTAACTAGTTGGTTTTGTACAATTAGAATCTAGTTAACATATAATCCCCATGAAACCCCATCTAATAACCAACTTTGTAAGCTTTACATGCATGTTACTAAGGAATTTTTCCCTTCCCCCCTTGTGAGGTGCAGAACCGTAGGCCTCCCTTGGCCATAAGGGAGTCAACTTCTTTTTCTTTTACCATTTTGATTCACTAGTATCACTTGTATTTTCTCATATTCAAACACACACACAAACTTGCAATTACTTTCCTCTCAACTTTTCTCTCAAGTGTGAGTTACTTTGAAGTTCTTTCTCTCTTCTTTTTCTTGCTAGAACCGTAGGCCAAACACCCCTTAATCATCATCATTCTTTGTTTGTTTCAATCTTTTGTTACTTGTGTTGATTACTAGTAATTGTTTGTTACTTACTTACTTAGTTTCAAGAATCAAACTTACTAGTTTCATTCTTCTTTTATCTTGTAATTACAAGAACACTCAAGAACATAAACTTACTAGTTTATGATTCTACTTTACTTGTTTCAAAGGATTTAAGGTTCATGTGTTGTAAATCATACTTGTAATTCATGTTAGTAAACTTTAAAGTTTACTTTCTTAAAGATCAAACTTTGGTTTGAATCTTTAAAGTATGAACAAACCATGAACTAATTACTTGTTTACCTAGCTTATTTACTTCATTTACTTGCACTTTAATTTCATGTTGTTGGTTAAATGGTCAAGTACTACAAGTTAGTCTTGATCTCATACTTTCTTGAACTAGAGTTAACTTTAAAAGTTCAAGAACATGTTAGTAAGTTTTCTTTAATTATAACTATGTACACTTATGTTAGATCTAGGCTTTTGAGTCTTGCATCTTCAAGATCAAACTAAGAACTATGTTCTACAACTTAAGATCTTGATTTCATAAGTTCACTTTCAAGTTTGTAACTTATTATTAGTTTTAAAGTTCATGTAAGTGTTAGATCCAAGACCTTGATGTAACTATGGTTCATCAAACTTCATACAACTCTTAAGTGAGTTGTGCTACATGTCTTGGACTTGCACAAGTGTTATGATGGTGAAACCTTGGTTAAGATGATTCAAACACATCAAGAGTTGTACACTTGAAGCTATATGCATCAAGGATGAGAACCATGATGAACATCAAACACCAAGACCACCGAAACCCACTATTTTTTTGTTTACTGTCTTCTGCCTACTGTTTTCTGGTTTCTTTAACAGAGTAGTACACCTGGGCTACTGTAACCTTGATTTTCAGATAGATCTTTTCGAGTTGATAATTTTTCATATAGGACTCGTCTTAATCCGAGTTACGGTTTAGGATTTATGGCCCTCCGATCGTCACTATGTCCTTTTAACGTTGTGCAGAAATTTCTGACCTACTCGCACTTAGACCGTCGCCACGGTCAAACGAAGACGAGTTTGCTTCTGTAAATTTTACCACAACTAAAGGACTCATAGACGGAGCCATGTCCACTGGTCTCACCTGAATTCAGTAAGGGTAGAGGCTGTGGTGACTGACTGAAATCAGCCTTTGTTTTAAACTACTTTCATAAACGAAACTTACTTTACGCCTTTTGTTTGATGATGAATTATGATGAACTTTAAGACCTTATTTACATACTTTTAAAAATTTTCGGACGATTTACTGACTTAGTACTATTTGACTTAGGTTGAGGACCCGTTTGGACAACCTTCATTACTTGCTTACTTTCCGAGTCATACTTTACCGCTACTTTATCATTGTGAGTTATAACATTCCCTTTTTACTTTAACTTATTTTGGGAACTGAGAATACATGCGGATTTTATGTTTTACATACTAGACACGAGTACTTAAACTTATATATGTGTGGGTTATACAACGGCATAAACATTCCCTTCAGCTCGGTAACGTTTAATCATTGGTTTTTGAACCGTGAACGCGAATCTTAGATATGGATCCATAGGGTTTGACATCCCCACTTGGGCTAGTCGCGCTAGCATTTAACGAGTGTTTAATACTTCGTAAACATACGCACTTGCCAAGTGTACTTTCAGGGGGTATAAACGTTAAGTTAATTACCAAGTGTCCACGGTTAACATATACTTTATCATACTGTTTTGAAACGCTCTTTGTAGCACTGAAATCTCGTGGCCTACCTTACATACTGTTATACTTAAACTATAGCTCACCAACCTTTGTGTTGACATTTTTAAGCATGTTTTTCTCAGGTGCTTAAGGTTATTTGCTTCCGCTGTCGTGCTAGTCTTGCCGTAGACACCCGCTGCTCTAGTGTTGTCACCGCATGAACTGTTTATCTTGCATTCAGACTTTAATACATTTGAAACTATGCTTTGTAATGACCTAAGGGTCACATACATTTATTCATGCTTGCTATTCGTAGAAGCATACTGTTGGTGTAAAACAATTGACGTCGGTTATGACGTCATCTTTTTATCGTGAATGCAACTTCTTTTATTACAGCATGTAGTACTTAACCTTGTAATGATCCTGTTGTTGATGATTCATACACGATGGTTTTGTACGGGGCATCACACAGGTGATATTACTAAGGCAGTGAACCGTACGAAGTTCAGTAGACAGTACAGATATGTCACATATGTGCTTTTGAGATGTTTAAGCCCGATGAAGGGAGGTTTTGATGAAATGACCGAGACATACAGCTCTATGTTTATGGACTTAGTTTTGCATGCTGACTTCAACTTCTCGCAAGTTGTTTTTGATGGTATGGTGATGAATGTGAAAAAGAAGATTCATCTCGTGTTTCCAAGGTTCTTGCAATTCATGTTGGAGAAGCAGGTTCAAGGTTTGGTGAAAATTCCACAGGATGTGCTTAAGCTGAATCATTTAAATGATGAATCTTTTAATCGTTTTATGCAAAATAGAATTGGTTCGGTTGTGATTCCTGAAAAGAGGCTGATTGGTCATCTGGCTAATGAAAATTATGTGTGTCCTAAAGGACTGATTTGTCGTCATGAAAACAGTAATTCTGGTGATGATGTAACATCCCGTTTTCCTCGGATATGACTTAAGGTGCGTAATTAACCTCGTGTACATTTATTATTGAATCTATGATCGTTTATTTTAGTTTAATGTGTGAAAATATTGGAAAATGGTTTGATCAGGCCTTCTGTCGCGTCTGAGTGAGTTTCATCGCGTCCTGGTGCGTCGCGATACGCGACAAAGTAGGCTGGAACGCGACAGCTCCAGAACCCCCAATTCTGTCGAGGTTATAGCGTTCTGTTGTGGTTTGTCGCGTTTGGGCATCGCGTTACACGACAGGTTGTCGCGAAACGCGACAGATGTCGCTGTTTGACAAATTTGACCCAATTTAAATGGCATCTTTGAGGGTGTTTAAGTCTTTTCACTTGTGGACGGTTTTAGATCTAGAAAACTGATAAATGAGTTATCCTAACTCATTTAACACACCTTCACCTACACCACATTCAATTTTAGAGAGAGAGAGAGTTAGGGTTTAGTGAGAGAAAGCTCACTTGGAAAAGAAGGAGACCAAATCTCACCCGAATCCAAGTTTTAAAGTTGTTCCCTACGTCTCTAGCTACGTTGTGATTGTATTGGTAAGTCTTAACTCTATGTTTTAGGTTTTAATTTGTTTAAGCTAGGGTTTAGTTCATGTGGGGTATGTATGACCCATTTGAGGGTAAAATGGGTGAATTTGGGTTATGTTATTGTTATGAAACCCTAATGGCCACAATCTAGGGTTTTGGCCTTGTGATTTGAGGTTGTAAGTGTCAATTGGTGTTGTTAGTCACTAATGCACTTTAAGATTTATGAAAGAAGTGTTAATGGATAAGTTTGACTTGATTGTGAGTCTAAGTAATATAAAATGGGTCAAAATGCACTAGTTGACCTAATTAGATAAAATGGGTATGGATTACCCTAAGTTTTGTGCTAATTGAAGTTAATAGACTTTAATTCACTAGTCTTAGTGATTAAAGTCGAGTCTTGGCCATGTATGGGCGGTTGTGTGTAGTTGGGTCATTAAATGCTCAGGTGGGAGTATTGTGGTTAATCCCACTAGTTGTGGAATTGAATGTGCACTTAATGATTTAGGTATATTGTGTTGAAGCTCGGAAGTACTAGATCATCATCCTTATGACAAGGTGAGTGGAATAATTATATATGCATGTATATGATTTATTTGCTTGTGGGGTATGGGTTAAAGTTCGATGTTGACGATACCATACCTTAGAGTATATTATGTTGTGGATGAGGGTTTAAAGTTCGTTGTTGACGATACCTCATACGTATGGAATTAAAGTTCGATGTTGACGATGCCATACGACTATTGTAGTGAGTTGATGAGGGTTTAAAGTTCGATGTTGACGATACCTCATATGTGGGTTTAAAGTTCGGTGTTGACAATACCACAATAATGTAGACGAATGGGGTTTAAGTTTGATGTTGACGATACCATTCGTTGGGCTAGCCTTGAGATCTCGAGCACTTTGGATGTTGTGAACATCATTGTTATACTTGTATTTTAGCATGATGTGTCGTTGTGTTATATGCTATCGTTATACTAGTCTTGTTATCGTGGTGCTTAGCGTTATACATGTGAAAGGTATGCTAATTATGTAACTAGTATGTATGCGGATTTGGTAAGTGTTTGCAAGTAAGTAGGTTATATATATGTATGTATAATTGTTGCACTCACTAAGCCTTGCTTACCTTCTCGTTGTTTACCATTTTTATAGGTTCCGGCTTGGACAAGGGTAAGGGCATGCGTTTGGACTAGTGGTCTCCCGCTTATGTTGTCGGGGGTGCTTTTGGTGTTAGCTTTTGAAGTTGGCCTAACGTTTTGGGTAGTTTAGCCCCAAACTATGCTCGAGTGTCGTTTGGATTATAAACTATCATTGTAGTAGGTCAAACTTGTATCACATTCGTTAATGGCTTTCGTGCCTTTTTGTAAACACTAAACTTGTTGTATGTTTTAACGAAACATGTGGAATGGGTTACATATTTAATTGGCGCGTAAATGTGTATTATATTTAATTGGAGCATGGTCTAAGGGATTTAGGCGACTTGAGATAGGTGCCTAGACTTGGACTTTATTGTGTGAGCGCTTTATGCGGGACTTGTAGGACTTTGGGTCTAATCGGGAATTGTTAGTGCTTTGGTTTATGTGAGCTAACCTTGTGCTAATTGTTCTATGTTGTGTTTAGCAATCATCATGCAAGACGGACGTTGTACTAGCGAGTTAATGCGACGTGCTCGGGTAACAACGATTAGCTACCGTTGTTACGGGTGCAAATCGTGTCAAACAAGTAATGTACGACGATTGTCGAGCGAGATGGAGTAGTGTGGTGTACATGTATATACTTACATGTTAAGTCTTTTCGTTCTTTGTTTAATCCTTTCCGTTTTATAGAATGAAGACGAGAAACAGACACGATAATGATAACGGTGGTACGAGTGAGGATGTTGAACTCACGGCCAAGGTTGAGGCCATCTTTAAAAAGTTAAAGAAGGATTTTATTGACGATGTCCGGAAGGTCTTCCAAGAGTCGGTCGATGGACAAGTGACCGAAATGATCAACGATCGAATGAAAACCGCAATAGAGGAGGCTTTAGAGGCTAGAAACATTTATCCTCGAGGCGAAGGGGGTGAAGGTAATGGTGGGGGTGGAAGGCGGGACTTCCACTGCAAAAATTTCAAGGATACTCAACCTTCGATGTTTAATGGGGTGAGGGATCCATTGAAAAGCACTTGTTGGATTTTCGATATCGAGGGAGCTTTCCGTACCGCGGAATGTCCTCCCGAGAAGAAGACGAGATATGGGTCTAGCATGTTACGTGAAGAAGGCAAATTGTGATGTTGTTTTTGGTGCCGAAAACTTTAAAATTGATCTCATCCCTATGACTTTGGGCGATTTTGATATCGTTGTTGGTATGGATTGGCTCGATCGAAATAGAGCCGATATTGCATGCCAGGAAGAGTTTATACGTGTGAAGACCCCAAGTGGGGAAGAGTTGATTATTCATGGCGATAGACGAAGAAGACTTGTGCTGATATGTTCTTTTGCACGGGCACGTCGTTTTCTTGTTAGTGGTGGCTTGACTTTTCTTGCCCATGTTGTTGATACTCGTGACGAGCCACCACCTATTCGTGAAATTCCGGTGGTTAGTGATTTCGAAGATGTTTTTCCGGATGAGTTACAGGGTGTTCCGGCGGAAAGACAAGTTGAATTTCGCATTGAGTTGGTTCCGGGAGCTACTCCCATTGCTAAAACTCCTTATCGTTTAGCACCAACGGAAATGCAAGAGTTGTTAAATCAAACCCAAGAGTTGCTTGAGAAGGGTTTTATTCGACCGAGTGCTTCGCCGTGGGGCGCTCCAGTTTTATTCGTGAAAAAGAAGGATGGTAGTATGCGGATGTGCATCGATTACCGGGAGTTGAATAAGGTGACGATCAAGAATCGTTAACCATTGCCTCGGATTGACGATTTGTTTGACCAACTCCAAGGTGCGACGTATTTCTCTAAGATCGGCCTACGGTCCGGCTATCACCAAATGCGGGTCCGTGAGGAAGATATTGAGAAAACGGCTTTTCGAACGCGTTATGGGCATTTTGAGTTTGTAGTTATGCCTTTTGGTCTTACGAATGCACCGGCGGCATTCATGGATCTTATGAACCGAGTGTGCCAACCTATGTTAGACAAGTCGGTGATTGTGTTCATTGACGACATACTAGTCTACTCGAAAAGTATGAACGAGCATGAACGTCATTTGCGTGAAGTATTGAAGACGTTACGGAAGGAGAAGTTGTACGCTAAGTTCTCTAAATGTGAATTTTGGCTAAGGGAGGTTCAATTCCTTGGTCACATTGTGAACAAAGACGGTATTCAAGTAGATCCGGGGAACATAGAGATGGTGAAGAGTTGGAGACAACCGACTACGCCTACGGAGGTCCGAAGTTTTCACGGATTGGCCGGTTATTATCGTCGGTTTATCCAAGACTTTTCTAAGATCGCTTCTTCATTGACGAAATTGACGAGGAAGAACGTGAGGTTTGTTTGGGAGAACGAACAAGAAATTGCTTTTCATTTGTTAAAGGAGAAGTTATGTCAAGCTCCGGTGTTAGTTTTGCCGGAAGGGGTGGAGGACATGACGGTTTATTGTGATGCTTCGTTAAATGGACTCGGGTGTGTTCTAATGCAAAGAGGTAAAGTCATCGCTTATGCCTCTCGACAGTTAAAGGAACACGAGACGAGATATCCGACTCATGATCTTGAGTTGGCGGCGGTTGTGCATGCGTTGAAAATTTGGTGCCATTACTTATATTGTGTCAAGTGTACGATCTATTCGGATCATAAGAGTTTGAAACACCTCTTTAATCAACGAGATTTGAATTATCGTCAACGTAGGTGGATGGATGTGGTGAAAGATTATGATTGTGAAATACTTTATCATCCGGGCAAGGCGAATGTGGTCGCGGATGCGTTAAGTCGAAAGAGTCATCACCCAGCGTTACGATTGGGATTGTTACGTATGATTATTACTAACGATTTTCTTGAAAAACTCGGAGCGATTCAAATAGAGGCTTACGTTCACAACAAGCATGCGGAACGAATTGTGGGACAATCGAAGTTCATTACTATGGGCTCGCGGGGTTTGTTGTCTTTTCAAGGAAGAGTGTGGGTGCCTAAGATGGGAGATTATCGACAAGTGCTACTCGATGAAGCACATAAGTCAAAGTATTCCATTCATCCGGGCGCGACGAAAATGTACCTTGATTTAAGGAAAGATTATTGGTGGCCGGGCATGAAACGTGATGTTGTGAAGTATGTTGAGCAATGCGTCACGTGTTTGCAAGTTAAAGCCGAGCACCAAAAGCCGTATGGTAAGTTACGACCGTTAGAAATCCCGAAATGGAAATGGGAGCACATTACCATGGATTTCATCACAAAATTACCTAAAACGGCGAGAACCCAGTTTGATTCGATTTGGGTTATAGTTGATCGACTGACGAAAAGTGCTTTGTTTCTTCCCATTAAGGAAGCGATATCGTCGGAGACCTTGGCTAAGTTGTTTATCAAGGAAGTCATCTCTCGACACGGTGTTCCTATATCGATTGTTTCGGATCGAGATACCCGTTTTACATCTCGGTTTTGGGAAAAGTTTCATGAAGATATGGGTACGCAATTGAAATTGAGCACGGCGTATCATCCTCAAACGGACGGTCAAACCGAACGTACGAATCAAACTTTGGAAGATATGTTACGAGCGTGTATTATCGATTTTGGTGGTAGTTGGGACGAGCACTTACCTTTGGTGAAATTCTCGTACAATAATAGTTATCATACTAGTATTGGGATGCCACCTTATGAGATGCTTTATGGGCGTAGATGTCGAACCCCGATTTGTTGGGGTGAAGTGGGACAAAAGGAAATCGGGAGTACCGATTTGGTGTTAGAGACGAATAGCAAGATTGATGTGATTCGAGAGCATTTGAAAAAGGCTCAAGATAGGCAAAAGTCGTATGCCGACAAACGTAGACGAACGATCGAATTTCAAGAAGGTGACATGGTGATGCTTAAGGTTTCGCCATCGAAAGGTATTATTCGATTCCGAAAACGAGGAAAGTTAGCTCCTCGGTTTATTGGACCATTTAAGGTTTTAGCTCGTGTTGGAGAAGTCGCGTATCGTTTGGAATTACCCGAAGAGCTTGCGGGGATCCATAATACATTTCATGTTTCCCAAATCCGTAAGTGTCTTGCGGATGATTCATCTTGGGTGCCATTAGACGAGATTGAGCTAAATAATAAGTTATAGTACATCGAGGAACCGATTGCCATACTTGATGAGAAGGTCAAAAGGTTGAGAAATAAAGAAGTGAGAAATTTTAAAGTTCAATGGCATCATAATAAAGGTTCCGAATTTACTTGGGAGCCCGAAGAATTCGTGTTGGTTTACCTACCCTCTTGTCATGCGGCTTGGATCGCGAGGACGCGCTCCGATTCAAGTGGGAGAGAGTTGTAACATCCCGTTTTCCTCGGATATGACTTAAGGTGCGTAATTAACCTCGTGTACGTTTATTATTGAATCTATGATTGTTTATTTTAGTTTAATGTGTGAAAATATTGGAAAATGGTTTGATCAGGCCTTCTGTCGCGTCTGAGTGAGTTTCATCGCGTCCTGGTGCGTCGCGATACGCGACAAAGTAGGTAGGAATGCGACAGCTCCAGAACCCCCAGTTCTATCGAGGTTATCGCGTTCAGTTGTGGTTTGTCGCGTTTGGGCGTCGCGTTACGCGACAGGTTGTCGCGAAACGCGACAGATGTCGCTGTTTGACAAATTTGACCCAATTTAAATGGCATCTTTGAGGGTGTTTAAGTCTTTTCACTTGTGGACGGTTTTAGATCTAGAAAACTAATAAATGAGTTATCCTAACTCATTTAACACACCTTCACCTACACCACATTCAATTTTAGAGAGAGAGAGTTAGGGTTTAGTGAGAGAAAGCTCACTTGGAAAAGAAGGAGACCAAATCTCACCCGAATCCAAGTTTTAAAGTTGTTCCCTACGTCTCTAGCTACGTTGTGATTGTATTGGTAAGTCTTAACTCTATGTTTTGAGTTTTAATTTGTTTAAGCTAGGGTTTGGTTCATGTGGGGTATGTATGACCCATTTGAGGGTAAAATGGGTGAATTTGGGTTATGTTATTGTTATGAAACCCTAATGGCCACAATCTAGGGTTTTGGCCTTGTGATTTGAGGTTGTAAGTGTCAATTGGTGTTGTTAGTCACTAATGCACTTTAAGATTTATGAAAGAAGTGTTAATGTGTAAGTTTGACTTGATTGTGAGTCTAAGTAATATAAAATGGGTCAAAATGCACTAGTTGACCTAATTAGATAAAATGGGTATGGATTACCCTAAGTTTTGTGCTAATTGAAGTTAATAGATTTTAATTCACTAGTCTTAGTGATTAAAGTCGAGTCTTGGCCATGTATGGGCGGTTGTGTGCAGTTGGGTCATTAAATGCTCAAGTGGGAGTATTGTGGTTAATCCCACTAGTTGTGGAATTGAATGTGCACTTAATGATTTAGGTACATTGTGTTGAAGCTCGGAAGTACTAGATCATCATCCTTGTGACAAGGTGAGTGGAATAATTATATATGCATGTATATGATTTATTTGCTTGTGGGGTATGGGTTAAAGTTCGATGTTGACGATACCATACCTTAGAGTATATTATGTTGTGGATGAGGGTTTAAAGTTCGTTGTTGACGATACCTCATACGTATGGAATTAAAGTTCGATGTTGACGATGCCATACGACTATTGTAGTGAGTTGATGAGGGTTTAAAGTTCGATGTTGACGATACCTCATATGTGGGTTTAAAGTTCGGTGTTGACGATACCACAATAATGTAGACGAATGGGGTTTAAGTTCGATGTTGACGATACCATTCGTTGGGCTAGCCTTGAGATCTCGAGCACTTTGGATGTTGTGAACATCATTGTTATACTTGTATTTTAGCATGATGTGTCGTTGTGTTATATGCTATCGTTATACTAGTCTTGTTATCGTGGTGCTTAGCGTTATACATGTGAAAGGTATGCTAATTATGTAACTAGTATGTATGCGGATTTGGTAAGTGTTTGCAAGTAAGTAGGTTATATATATGTATGTATAATTGTTGCACTCACTAAGCCTTGCTTACCCTCTCGTTGTTTACCATTTTTATAGGTTCCGGCTTGGACAAGGGTAAGGGCATGCGTTTGGACTAGTGGTCTCCCGCTTATGTTGTCGGGGGTGCTTTTGGTGTTAGCTTTTGAAGTTGGCCTAACGTTTTGGGTAGTTTAGCCCCAAACCATGCTCGAGTGTCGTTTGGATTATAAACTATCATTGTAGTAGGTCAAACTTGTATCAAATTCGTTAATGGCTTACGTGCCTTTTTGTAAACACTAAACTTGTTGTATGTTTTAACGAAACATGTGGAATGGGTTACATATTTAATTGGCGCGTAAATGTGTATTTTATTAAAAAAAAAAAATTTATCGTACGGAGTACGGGTTGGGTTGTTTCAGATGAAACTGACATCACAATTGCTGGTGAGGAAGAGGTTAATCAGCCACCGCCTAGACGAGCTGGACCTCGTTTGCGTGATGATGATGATGTTGCAGCTCTTGATGATTCTCAAACTGAGTTGGTAAAGAGGAAGCTGGCTGAAACATCTAAACTTTCTACTAAGCTGAGGCAGAAGCGTTTGAGGTATACTGTTAAAGATGGGAGTTCGTCTTCAACAACGAAGTCAAACCGAAGGTCACTCCATTAACTCAACCTGCTGCTGATGCTGGTGGTTCAACTCAAATTCCATCTACTCAACAACCTCAATCCCAACCACTACCTGAAGTTCAAACCTCTCAGCAGCCTAAAGTTGTTGTTGCTGGTGATTCGTCTGGGATGATTAATCGACGACTTATTCAATTGTCTGCTGATTTGGTTAAATTTTAAAAGGTTGCTGAGGAGGATAAACAAAAGCGAGACAATGAGATGTCTGCGATGAGAGAGCTTGTTGATAAACAGCAGGTGAAAATTAATGAACTTGAAAAGACTGTGGAGGATCAGGCTGGACAGATTGTGTCTTTACAGACTGAGACTCGTCATTTAGGCTTCGTTCTAATCTGGATTAAACCCTAGGTTTGAACAAAACGAACCCAACGCGACCCGTATCTCGATTTTAGTCGTCTCCAGTGTATTCTGCCTCTAGTCATGATCATAAGCAACCTAAGATTCGTCCAAACAACGTCTATAAGAAGTCAACGGATGATGGATTTATGAAGGTTACTTGAAGAAAAATATGTTTGTGGTAGGTAGACAGAAAAATAAGGGGTCATAGGTGGTAATTCCATTGGCAAAGGAAAATCTAAGCTCATGTATCGACCTAAGCAGGCTACCCAACTTAATGTGTAGCAGCAAACCAAGGGTGCTGGAATCTCCAAGTTTTCGGTTCCTAATGAGCAGCAGCAAAAGAAGGGTGATGGAACCTCTCATGTGACGACTCTTGTTCCTAAGTGGTGTTGTTTGGTGGCAGTAGAAGAAAATATTGCGATTGCGAGGTTCCTTCGTGAGAATATTTTTGTAAATCGTGGTATGTCTTGAATATGAATGTTCTGAGAGGCCAATTTGAAGATGTTAATTTGAGGTCGAGAAATAAATTTGAGCTCGGAGGTATCATTTACGTGCTTCGTAGTTTTTTTCGATTTTGTGATACGTCTCTTGTTAGTTTGTAGAGTGTTTGTTTTGGTTATTTTTTCGGTATAATCATGTTGAGGCTCGATATAGATAAGTTTGTATGTGTGCCGCTTTCTAGGTACAAGCCTTTTCAGGTTCTTTCTTGTATCTTTTGAAGACATTTTCTTTTCGAAAACGTTTTTCGTGTTTATATAAGTTATCGTTATTTTTTCTAAAAACAAATACACAATATCTTTGAATAACTGAATTCACATTCATCGTGGGTAGTTAAATAGTAAGTAGTCAATAGAAAAAATAACTATGAATGACCTTCAATCTTAAATAACCAGCCTTAATTTTTATGATAAAAAAGTTATTCATAAAAATAAAAAATAAAAATAAAAAAATAATAAAAAAAAATCATTGAAAAAACAGTATATAACCTAGTACAATTTTAGAGTACCATACTTCATTTTCATAGTTGTACCATACTTTCAAATGTGTGTGTAATTTCATCCGGTAAAATTGCTTGAAGTAAAAAACTAACCTTAACCCTACAGTTATAATAAAATCCATCTTTTAACTCCTATTTCATTTCAAACTTTTTTTTAAAACTAAAATAACGATAATATTAAACATAGTCTATTCATTAATAGATGAAAAGGCGAACAAAGATATAATCGAAACAAAAGCACTGCAATGCTCCGAATCACTAAACGATTTCTATCACTAACCAAATAGAAAAAGCTAACTAAACCCGAGCTCTGAGCAAGCGAATCCCTAAAATGAATACGAATATTTCATCTTTAATCCATGAACTTGTACCTTTTTACATACAAAAGCTAACTAAACTTCGTGCGCTTAAGGCTAAGGGGTTAACCTTAAGGTTTTTGGATGGAAGCACTTTTTTGGGGGGAAGCAATTTTTTTTCGTTTTTTTTGAAAAAAAATTTCAGGCATCAAGTTTAGGTGAAAATATGAACATTTAAAAAGTACACTTTGTGATGAATGTTATTATTTTGGCAGTAAAACGCTCGAAGAAAAAAAAAGAAAACATTCAATGCATTGAATGTTTTGATTATGAGTTTATTTGCATCGTTTTGTTTTCATCTTGTGTGAAGTATTTTTTCAAAATTTAGCCCGATTTAGAGTTTAGGGTTTAGGGTTTTGGGTTTAGTCCCTAAACCCAAAACCCTAAACCCTAAACTCTAAACCGATCGTGTTAAAATATTCAATCTAAACCCTAATTTATAAACCCTAAACCCTAATTTCTAAACCCTAAACCCTAATAGCTAAACCCTAATTTTTAACCCTCTAATTTCTAAACCTTAATTTCTAAACCCTAATTTCTAACCCCTTAAAAAAAAACTCAGAATCAAAACATTCAATGCATTGAATGTTTTCATATTTTTTTCGAGCGTTTTACCGTCAAAATAATAACATTAATCACAAAGTGTCTTTTTTAAATGTTCATATTTTTATGTGATCTTGATGCCTGAAAAATATTCGAAAAAAACAAAAAAAATTACTTCCCCCCAAAAAAGTGCTTCACTCTTGATTAAATATATATACTACCTCCGTCCCAATTAGATAGTCCTGTTTTTCCATTTTGAGATGTCCCAAATCAATAGTCTACTTCCATAAATAGAAAGGAAAGAGGATATTTGATTGGTGGATCTGGAGAGAGAAAATATTTTATTGGTGGATAAATGAAGTTAGTGAAATTTCCTAAAACTGTGTGCCCTTTTGTCTGTGGACTATTAAATTGGAACGAAGGGAGTATATATATATATATATATATATATATATATATATATATATATATATATAGTGGTAAGATCAAGAGGGAAGTAACCATTCGGGGGGAAGCGGGGGAAAGCAAAAACTTTTTTTTTCGTTTTTTGAAAAAACTTTGTTCACGAACATTATAGATGAGATGAAAATATGAACATTTAGTAGAGACACTTTGCGATAAATGTTTTTATTTTGGCGGAAAAACGCTCGATGAAGTAATATATAACAATTATCGTGTTTTTCGAGCGTATTTTGAGGTTTTAGCTATTGGGGTTTAGATATTAGAGTTTATAGGGTTTAGATATTAGGGTTTAAAAATTTAGGGTTTAGGGTTTAGATTTAGGGTTTAGATTTAGAATTTAGATTGAGTTTTTAACACGAACGGTTTAGAATTTAGGGTTTAGGGTTTAGGGTTTAGGGTTTGGTGTTTTGGGTTTATGGAATAAACCCAAAACATCAAACCCTAAACCCTAAACCCTAAACCCTAAACTCTAAATCGAGCTAAATTTTACTTCACAAAACATGAAAAAAAACGTTCATATTCTTCACGAACAATATTATCTTGAATGTTATTTTTGTCGATCGTTTTCCCCCCTAAATAATAACATTCATCACGAAGTGTCTCTTCTAAATGTTCATATTTTCGTGTGATATTGATGTTGGAAAAAAAAAATTCAAAAAAAACGAAAAAAAAAATAAATTTGCTTCCCCCCACTTCCCCCCGATTGGTTACTTCCCCATTGTTTCTGCCCATATATATATATATATATATATATATATATATATATATATATATATATATATATATATATATATATATATATATATATATATATATATATATACACGTATAAATCAAGAGAATACCTTTGACACGTATATATATATATATATACACGTATAAATCAAGAGAATACCTTTGACACGTCAGTCCATAATTTCCCTAATAATCCATAGTCTGATGTGTAATAGGCTAAGTTAATCAAGATTAATAATATTAAATCCTAGAAAATGCCATTTTTGACGCCCTACACCGTTGCGACAAGAGAGGGCTTTCCTAGCAGTAGGGGTGTTCATCGGTTCGGTTTTCGGTTTTTTCGGGTTATTCGGTTCGGTGTATTAGGTTTTGAAGTTTTTTAGAGCAAAACCGAAAACCGAATTCAAAGTTGAAACTAAACCGAAACCGAAAACCGAATACGAATTCGGATTCGTTCGGTTTCGGTTAAAACCGAAAATTGTAAAGAAATAAAAACTCTAACCAAAATCATCAATTATACCAACCTTTTACTAGCAATCACAAAATCCTCCATGGAAAACTAAATACCAAAGAGAAGTATAGCAATTATGTCACTTAAGATGTACAATTATAAATACACGAAAAGGTAAAGAACAGTATTTGTTATGGAAGGTTGGCAATAATATAGTGCGTACAGTTAGAGAAAAGAAATCTGGTTTGATGATATAACCACAAGCCAATGCAAGTCACTGTAAAGTGAAAATTTAAAAGTAAATACTAATAAAGTTGAAGAAAATATTCAAAAAATAATGAATCTAAAGATAAGAGGGAAAAGATTCATACCGCCCCTTCAAAACCCTATACAGATTACAACCATACTTTTCTGTTCATCTCAACTATCAATTTTTACAGAGAACTAGATGTTTTAAATTAGGGTTTGCGAATTAAATGTGTGTGAATTGAGTTTTGGATTTAGTGAAATATGTATATGTATACTACTCCCTCCGTCCCACCATAAGTGTCCACTTACTTTTTGCATACAGTTTTAGGAAATTCCACTAACTCCATTCTCCACCAATAAGAAATCTTCTCTCTCCAGAATAACTCATTTTGATTGGTTGAAATTCCAAGTGGACACTTGATATGGGACATCCCAAAATGGAAATGTGGACACTTAAGATGGGACGGAGGGAGTAATATTTAATACAATACGATACGATATACGTATACATTGACATGTACATATACATTAACATATACAAGGTAATTATAAATGGAGTAGTATAGTTCTAGGAGACTGTGTATGAGAATGAGCGGGATTCAAAAATCTTTTGCTAAAATGTTACCGCCCATTCGCCCAATAATAAAAAAGAGTACGGAGTATATTACAGTAATATAATATTTATATATCTATAATATATTAAAAATTAATTATATAATAATATGAATTTGGTTTTAAATTCGGTTTTCGATTTAATCGAATTCAAAATTTTCAAAACCGAAAACCGAACCGAAAACCGAATTACAAATTCGGTTTCGGTTTTGATCGATCCGAAAACCATTTTTAAGCTTCGGTTTGGTTTTTTCCGGTTTGGTTTTGATTTGGTTTTCAGGTTAAACGGTTTCGAACCAAATATTGACCACCCCTACCTAGCAGCCTACTTTGCCAAGAGGTGACAGGAGCGCAACGACATAGGCCAAACCTACTTAAAAAACCTAAAGGCTTGGCCCGGATATAATTGATCCCTCGATCAAGTCCTAACTAGAAATCTTTTAAGAAAAGACGAGAAATTGGATTTGAGGTGAAAGCCTTCCCCACTGTTACGGAATTATTCTGCTCTAATCTCCAAAATTGAAGCACTTCATACGTCTTGAGGACTTAGTATTGATTCATGCAAAGATTCTCCACCAAAGCTGGAATAAGGGATTGTCCACTTTACCGCCCCGAAGAGCAGTGCTCTGTTGTTTTGCACGCCTACAGAGAGAGAGAGACTAAAAAAATACCGACGCTCAATCGAAAGAAAGAGATGCTACATCGACGGATCTGAAAACCACCACGATCAAATCATAAAAGGGGTCTGTAGAATTTTCTCTAGGGTTCCAATTTCATAATTCATATCTTTACAAGATCTGTGATTACGGTTATTATTTACGATGTTGCTAAACCGATTATAAATCTACTATCTGTTTGAATTGTAATCCTTAATCCGATTCACAGATTTATACATCTTCGTTGTCTCTCATTCAATCCGTTAACTTTTTTTTTTTTTACAATTTCTAATCGTATAATTCTAGGGTTTGATTAAAATCTTAATCGAAACGAAATATAATCAACAAATTCTGTTTCATCAATGATTGATGACGTTATCATCTCTGTTAATTGCAGAGGAAATATTGAATCATCAGTGAAGATTGATTTAACAAAACCCCTTTGGGTTATTTTGAGTTAATTTATTATTAGCGTTGATTTTTCTTGGCGTATCTACCGTTCAATTTCTATCATTCTTACTTCAGGTTTTTTAATCGGCAATGAGTTTACTTCAGGGTTTTCAAGATGGAGATAAGTTTTGACCTGATTTAAGAGATATACAATTTTCTATTGATGATGATGTTGGATTTTTAGGTGATAAGTTTTACTTTTATTGCAGTATTATTTTTATTTTTTATTTTATATTTCAGATTTATTATGCTCCAACTATCAATTGTGATTTTGTAAGGTGTTAAATGCACACTAGGTGTTTGATTAAATGTTGATGAGGGCTTCAACATCTCTATCTCTATTTAAGATTTATTATTCAAATTTGATTGGCTATTCATAGTTTGTAACATTAAATGATGATATAATGAATAACATGTTGTTTGTTAAATTTCACATTAGATGATGTGTTGATGCTTTAACATAGTGTATATATATATATATATATATATATATATATATATATATATATATATATATATATATATATATATATATATATATATATATATATATATATTAGAGGGATCAAATGAGAACCATTTTTAGAATGAGAACTCTGAGAACTAGGTATTCGAGCAAAAAAAATAACGCGGCCGAACAAAAAATAGGCATAGTCGAGCAATTTTTATTTTTGGTTTTTAGATGCATTGTTTGCTTGTTCTACATTTTATGTAGAGCATGATGTAGAACAGCATGTAGAACATGCTGTTCTACACTTGTTCTATATCAATTTTCATCAAATTAAGTTAGGGTTTATATTTAGGATTTTAGGGTTTAGAGTTTAGATTTTAGGGTTTAGGGTTTAGAATGAGTTTTTTACACGAATAGTTTAGGACTTAGGGTTTAGGGTTTAGGGTTGAGGGTTTACGCAATAATCAATCTACCTGGAACTACAGATTATCAGTTTCATTTCACTTCATTTCCACATAAATCATATCATTTCAAGCATCATTAAGGTAATTTTTCACCATTTTTTTAAATAATGAGTTGTAGTGATAATGAAACCTTTGTTATTCATATATGTTGTGTTGATTCTTTTCAATTTATTAATAACTTACCTATGTATTTGCCTCTAGATTGTTTTAGAACACGATTAAAACTCCCAGTTGCTCCACAAAACCAATTACTCGAAGAATATTGTTAAAAAATGTTCTTAGAAAAATTAATTTGCCACCTAATGCACCTGTTTCAATGAGATATGTTGTCGATAATCTTATTTTTGATATTACTGATGATTATGAAGACTTTCGTGATTTTCTACAACATGCAATATCAAATGCTCCTATTGATATTTATATTGTCGACAAAGTTACAATGCATCAACTCCCAGAAACTTACAGTCATTGCAAATCCTACCAACACACAATGTCCATCAAAACCTACCAACACACGATGTCAAACAAAACCTACCAACACACGAGTCCCAAACAAACCTTCAGACACCCAATTTGAAAGAAGCACGACCTGAAATACCACCTCCAAACACAGAAGAGTTTGATTTGTTCAACTATGGAGTTGAGAATGAATGTAAGATTAAAAATAACAGATCACCCTTTTGAATCAGTTGTCGCGTCTAGTGATTCGGAGGAAGAAAATGACAGAGAAGATCAAGATGAAGATGAAGAAGATGAAGAAGAAAAAAGATGTATTCTGGAATATGCCACTTTTATTGAGTGAGCATGACTGAAAGGACCCGTCCTAATCCACCTGGACGAAGTCATCAACATTTGGTCCCATTGCGATGATCGGCTCCAAGTAATGTCCTTATATTGAGCAAATGCACAGCGGAAGACTTAATTCGTACCTGAGAATAAACATGCTTTAAAGTGTCAACCAAAAGGTTGGTGAGTTCATAGGTTTATCATAACAGTCATTTCAATATGTTAATAGACCACAAGATTTCTTAATCATAAACATAATACACTCGCAAGTGTATGTAAAGCATTCTAAGTGGTTGAGCACTTGGTAACCATACTTAACATTTAATCAACGTCGCATATTCCCTTTATTATGAAATCTCACTACATCGTACCAAGTGTAGCCACCAAAACGAAGTACTGTGCAACCGTTGAATACTGGTCGTCCAGTCCGGTTGGGGTTGTCAGGCCCGATAGATCTATCAACAGGATTCGCTTTTACAATACCCATGTAAATAGTAGTTACCAAGCTACAGGGAAATATGCCAGTGGTACAACTCAACGTAGAATATATTTTTAAGTACTTGTGTCTATTTTGTAAACATGTATAAAAGCAGCGCATGTATTCTCAGCCCAAAAATATATATTGCAAAAGCAATTAAAAAGGGAGCAAATGAAACTCACTTTTTCCTTGAAGGTATTTAATTCGACTCGGTCTCCGATAGATATCACGAACCTAACCATATATATAATATATCAACATATTTTCTTTTTAAGTAATCGTTACATATATATATATATATATATATATATATACTTTTAATACTTTTAATATTTTCTTAGTCCGTAGTTAGCAGTCCGATGTTAGTGGTCCACAATTAGTTGCTTAAATAAAATAAATAAAGACCCCATTGTATTCTTATTGATCAAAATTAATCTCGACCCATGGTACCATGTTGTCAAATGACGTGTTGCGTACATAAAGTACCGTGTTGTCAAATGACGTGTTGCGTACAATCATGAGGTCTTATGATTAATCTTCTCATGTTGTTTACGGGTGGTCCTGAAATATATAAAATCAAATCATAAGTAATTATATATAAAATATCATATTAATTAGAAAAGATATGATTAATTTACTTTTTCTCCAAATATTTTCGTAGCTAAACTAGCTTCGGATACCCAATCTTGTTTTAGTCGTAGTTTCTTCATTACAACTCCGTTTTTGTTGGTTCAACTTGCCACTTCCTTGGATCGAGTCAAATTTTAAGAATATGAACTGAAAATACCTTAGTTTGTATTCGAAATCACAGGTTATAGGTCAAACTTTGGTAAAACTTATGAAAGTGATCATTTTCCATCATAAAAACAACATTTAATGATCATTTTTCTAAAAATACTTACACTTTGAGTTAAACCATGAAATTTTTATGTGTTAACATACTCATAAGAAATATCATTTTTCCCGAACATGAACTTCCAATTCAAAGTTCAAGATGGTTTTTAATTATCCAACCCAAAACAGCCCCCGGTTGCACTCCGACGGCGTAGATTCAGTTTTAAGGTGTTCTTTGTAAAACCAAGTTATATCTTGTTAAGTTAGCATATCATTATGATATATTACAGGTCTTGAATTGTTTTAAAAGTTAAGTTAGAAGGATCTATTTAGTTTGCGAACAAGTTTGAAATCATTCAAACTATGTTCTTGTTGTTAAAATTTTATACCACAAAATAAGATAGCTATATGAATATGAATTGAATAAGATTATGAACAAGGTTACTACCTCAAGTTACTTGGACAAAGTTACTACAAAATATAAGAAATAATCTTGGAATCAAAGAGTGGTGGAGTTAGATCAAAAGGTTGGAAGTAAACTTCTTCAAATGGGTGGTTATTTCGATATGTTCTTGAAAGAGTTTTCTTATGGTGTTTAAGGCTTGTAATTGAAGCTAAATGATGGGGAAAATGCTTGGAGATGATCAAGTATGAAGTTAGGAGTATTTTGAGAGAGAAATGAGGGTGTAGGTATGAGAAAATGGAGTGAAGAAATGGTGTTCATTCATAAAAACGTTTTTAGTTTATAAAGAAAGAAAAGGATTCCTAATTTTGTTTTCTTACTAATAATTCATACTACTTGACAAATTCTAGTTACCTCATATCTAGGGCAGTAATAATGTTGATTAAGATGTTGATTTGATGTGTATATACCAATAGTAAATACGTATAGAACCTGGGTATGATACAGGTACATATACCCTAGATATACGTATAGAAATCTTGAGGAAACGGAACGAGCATTCAAATATAGCTATCTTTTGTGAATATACTTATATTGTTTTATGTATTTAAGTCCTTAAAAAGTGATTAAATACATTATATATACGATACATGTATAAGCATTATAGATTATAAGTATATATATCAAAGAATGTTACGTATAGTTATCGTTTTGAAAACTTAAGTTAGTAGTTTCAAAATATACTTATAACTCATTGTCATTAGTACACAATGAGATGTTAAACCATCCTTAGATCATGTTAAATATATATAAATACATATATATACACAAACGTATAATTATCGTATGTTATATAGTTCATGATATCATCGGTCATATTGGACGGTCAAACGTTGTGTAAAACTCTTTTCAAAAACACAAGTCTCAACAATTTGGATTGCTTATAATGTTGGTATGGTTTAATTTATGTAAATATTAATCTCATAAGTATAAAACGATTGGAAAAATCCGGGTCGTTACAATGACCAAGAGACTGAATCTACGAGCCAAATACCAACCAGTTATAGGGTATCCGATTTGATTAAAGTTCGACAAACTTTTTTGAACAAGGATGATTTTGTAAACCATCTATACACAAAATGTCTTGAAGAAAACTTTCAAATTAAGCCTGTAAAGTCGGACAAATCTCGATTCACCGCTAAATGCATGTTGCAAAATTGTGAGTGGAAATGCAGTGCATACTTAATACGCCACACTGACAACTTCATCGTAAAGAAATTGCATGACGTACACACATGCTACCCAAATTATGGGAAATAATAAACATGCAACCAAAAAGGTGTTAGGAAGTATTCTGATGGAATCGTTCAAAGTTGCGAATCGAGACTATAAATCAAAAGATATACGTGATGATGTTGGCAACCGTTTTTGGATGAGCATTTCTTACAATCAATCATGGAGAGCCAGTGTCATGCAATAGAGATGCACCGTAGCAGTATGGATGACTCGTTCCGAATGCTTCACATTTATCTTCATAACATTAAGATTCATTACTCAGGAAGCATGACAAATGTGGTGACTGACAATGAAAATAGATTCGTGATGTGTTACATGTATTTTGGTTCAGTTGTAACTATCATTCATCCTAAAATTGTTTTTTCTTAAAATAATAGCAATCTCATTTGATTTGTTTGCGTGCAAATTCGATCATTTGTCCAAAGTGTTCGCCCGATTATCATCGTTGATGGTGCACATTTGAAAGCTGGATACTTGGGTACAAATTTAGTTGCTGTTGCAATGGATGCCAATAACGAAATTTTGCCATTGGCTTATGGAATTGGTGAAGGCAAGACAAACGAGGTTTGGTCATGGTTTTTTGGCAATCTAAGAGATCATTTAGAGAGTTATGGTATGAGTAATCGTATGTCAGAGATTACCTTTATTTCTGATCGTGCTCCTTCAATAGCACATGGTATTTCAAATGTGTTTCCTGAAGCCTTTCAGTCTTTCTGCACACGTCATCTATTCATGAACATATAAACGATGTCCAACAAATTCAAATATTTTGAATGACACTATTGGAAAATGGTTAAGGCTTACCGTTTATCAGATTTTCAAGATCATGTTAGTGTATTTCAAAGAAGATTAAAAGCGTCTCACAAGTATCTACATGACGTTGGTTTCTACAAATGGTCCAGAAATCAAGCTGATCATGTTAGGTATGCTTACCTTACTTGCAACAGTGTAGAGTCTATTAACGCTCTATCCAAACATGCTCGCAAACTACCAGTTTGCATGTTATTGGAATTTTTTCGCGCTTCAATACAGGATTGGTTTTTCAAACATCACAATAAAGCAGTTAGTCTTACTTCAACGATTACTCCATATGTTGAACGAAAATTAGCCAAGAGGACGAACAAATCAAGAAGATGGCAAGCATTTTCATCGACAAACAATCTAATAGAGGTGCGTGATGGAAGAAAAAACGACCTCGTTAATCTAGAAGATAGAACTTGTACATGTGGGCAATGGCAATTATCAGGCATACCTTGCAGACATGTAATTGCAGCAGCACGAATCTTCAGAGTGGAAGATGTTACATGTTATGTATCACATTGGTTCATGTCTCAAACTTATATAAATACATATTCTGAACACATCCTTTCTTTGCCCCATCGATCTGAATGGTCGGATCCAGGGCCCAAGATCTTGAAAATCATAAACCCCCCCAATTCAAAAGAAAAGAGCACCTGGACGCCCAAAAGGTACCGATTGGATTCCATCTCAAGGTGAAGAAACTGAAAAGAAAGTAAGAACATGTACTCGTTGCAAGCAAGCATGTCATAACCGAACAACATGCAGCGCTTCTTATGACCGAACCGGTGAATCTACTTCTTAGAGGGTAAAAAAAACAACCTCAAAATCAAAGTCAAAGTCGAAAGAGAAAGTCGAACCTTCTCAAGCTTATCAGTCTCAATTTTATCAAACATACGATTTAGGCCTGAATTAGTTAGTTCATGTTTTAGTTTATCCAAGCTTATCAGTCTCAGTTTGTAGTTTATGTTTTATGTTTAGGCCTGAATTAATGTTTTCTAGTTAATTAATGTTGTGTTTATGGTTATGGTTTGTATTTGTGGTCTTTAATATTGTACACCCGAGGCGCAAGGACGCAAAACCAAAGTTTGCGTCTGATAACTTAAACAGACGAAAGATGCAAACATAGACCTTGCGCTAGCATGCAAATGGGGGCGCAAGGATGCAAACAAAACCTTGCGTCTGACATTTAAACAGACGCAAACCAAACCTTGCGCCCGCATGTAAGTGGAAACGCAGGAACGCAAAAACAGCCTTGCGCTCATCCCAGAGTATTTACATTCAAAATTTCATGTTATACCTACATTCTAGTTAAAAATCATATCTTACAATACAAGTTAACTACTTAACAACCTTTGGTGGTGGTGGTGGGTTCTGTGTGTCAAAGCGTGCAGGGAAGAATGTTCTTGCCATTCGAATTCTATACTCCATAGCAGCCTTTTTAGGGTCTCCAATGTTATCAATCTAATCCCACCCAAAAACTATCCTCTCCATATGTATGCAGACCCAAACACCACAATCACCATGGCCACCACTTTGCATTAGCACATACGGTGCATCCTCAATCATCAACTCTACATCTTCTTTGTTCTCATAATACTCAACAATTTGGGAGTCCTGCTTCTTGTTAAAGTAATCTATAGCCTTCAAATAGATCGGCAAGTTGTTTGACAAGTTTTTGAAGACATCATCGAGTTGACCTTTATCCAAACAACCCTTTAAACTATCGTAGATCAATACTTTCTGTTCATCTAAGTTCAAAGAGAGTAGTATAAAATGTTCAGGATCTAAAAAATGTCCTGGGATCAAAATTTGCAACAAAAGAAACATAAAATTAGCAAAAAAGATAACTACGCAAGGACGCAAGGTTAAACTTGTGAGTGGCGCAAGGACGCAAGGTTAAACTTGCGTCATTAGTGAAGACCCAAGGTTAATCTTGTGATAGATGCAAGGACGTAAGGAACACTTTGCGTGTTCAGTTTAGGCGCAAAGTCGATCTTGTATGGTACACAAGGGCGCATGGTGACCCTTGCGTCAAACGCAAAGACGCAAGAAATGTCTTGCGCCTATATCAGTTTACTCAAAATGGATAATTGTTGTAAAAAAAACACTAACCTTATCACATTCAGCCCAGGATGGATAAAGGTCATCACTACCATCCCCAAGAACAATCAAATACATATAATCTGGAGGATTGGATTTAATGATCCCCTCTGCTCCAGGATTGGATGTACCCCCCCTCCTCCTCCTTTTGAGTGTCATCATCATAAAAGGACTTGAATCTCTCTAGTTAATTGAGGAAACTCACTGACATAATCGTCCATCGAGAACTACATGTATAACCTACAATCGGAAACTGTGGACTCGAGGACATCTGGCTAGCTCGAGGGAGAAACCTCTGCCGAAATCTCAACAGGAAGGTAGCCCATCCATCAATATACTATAATCAGAGTGTTGATCATGATGTTAAAAGCAAAAAAAAAAAAAAAAAAAAAAAAAAAAATTAATTAACACAATTATAAGTTTTTAATAATTAACAAACTTACTATGTTTTCCAAATAACCATAAAATGCCATTCCCAATAAACGTTTCCAAAACTCAGCATCAAGGTAGAGCAACGTTTCTATTTGGAAAATGAACATGCAACGCGTATCTTGATTATTTAGGATCAGTGATTTCAAATCTTTTGCTGGCCCCGCATGCTTCCTTTGATCTCTCCATGCATTAGGTGGTGGTGGTTGCAAAGTTCCTTGATCGTTTACTAATTTATCAACCATGGACCAAATTTCTTCCTCACTAACCCAATCCTTTTCCTTCCCTTTTCTCTTCTTTTCCTTTTTCTACATAATAAAAAAAATAAAATAAAAAATAAAGACGCAAGAACTGTCTTGTGTCTGTGTAATGCATACGCAAACACGCAAGGAAGGTCTTGCGTCATATAGTGATGCAGACGCAAAGACACAAGAAACGTCTTGCGTATTTCAGTAATCAGGCGCAAGGTCGCAAAACTAATATTGCGCCACAAGTACTTCAATTTTAAATTATGATAACTACTAACCTCAGTCTGGTCTGGTTGTTTTTCTGCTTCATTAACCAATGGCAAATCAACATGTTGCTCTTTTTCCTCAGACTCCACAGCCACATTCTCATCTTGTTTATCAACACCTTTTTCAGTAGGCTTTTCAGTATCCAATGGAACCACATTCTCAGCTTGTTTATTCTCTTGATGAGAAACCTTCAGCCTTTTTACTCTCGAGGCTACTTCGTCAGACAACTGTATAATGTCATAAGTGAGCAAACATATGCAAGGACGCAAGATATAGCTTACGTCAAGACAAGACGCAACATGCAAGGACATTTAAACACCACACGCAAGGACGCAAATAAAACCTTGCGCCTGGTGGATGTAAACTATAACGACTCTCATTTTTCCATTCTATATTTATCATTTTTCCATTCTATACTTTTCCTTATTAAATGCCCAATAAAACAATTAAACTTAATAATTAAATTTTAATCGATAAAAGTTAAGCATTAAGAATTATAAAATACGATAATTCACTTTGTACAAGTTAATAAAAATAATAAGTTAATAACTTTTGCGAGTAAATAAATAACTATAAAGACTTGTGTATTTAAAATAAATAAACTTGGATAATTAAGGGTTATTAAGCTAAATTAAATTACAAGGTTTAAAGTGAAAAATGTAAACCCTAATCACCCAAAACCCTAGCCGATTTTTAGAGGGTAAAATTACCCTCATACCTTCCAAAATTTCGGCACCCATCACCACCATAACCTCCTCATCAAGTCTAACTTATTCCCTAAGTAATTCCTTATAAAACCCTAATTCTAGAATAATCCTAACACTCCTATAAATAGGGACCTAGGCTAAACCATTCCATGTACCAAATCACAAACAAATCCCTCACTCAAAAATCTCTCTCTCCCTCTCTAGATTTTGGCCAAAATCGAAATCCAACACCATCCATCGAAATTCTTGAGGGTTTCCAAGAAATCTTCAAGCGTTCTTCGCGTTCTTCGTGTTCTTCAAGAATCTTCAAGGTGTTCTTCAAGATATTCAAGGCTTTGTTCTTCTATCTTCATCAAGTTCTTCTTTTCTTTGTTAATCTTCTTAGATCTTCAAAGGTACAACATAAACCCTAAACTATTTTCATAAACTTTGATCTTTGATAATTCGTATGCATATTATAAACATGTTATACATAAGTAATTACATAAACACCTAGATCTAGACATGTAAAAAAATTATAAATATATACATATGTATGTATAATGTCGATTAGAAAAAAAAAAGGGGAAAGAAACTTTGATCTTTAAAAACCCTAGATACAATTAGAAGATTTGTTAGTGGTTAATTAAGGAAACAAAATAACTATATATACATATACATATATATCGACACATATACATATATATACATGTAAAAATAAACCTTTATATACATATATACATATACACGACATTATATACATATATACACTAAAACCCTAAACCCTAATTTGAATTATACTACTTTAACCAAAACCCTAGTTTTATTAAAAACCTAATTAATTATTAAACCCTAATTCATTAAACCTAACCCTAATTAATTAATACCACTTTAATTATTAAACCCTAATCATTACCTAATCATTACTACATTAAATAAAACCCTAATTTACTAAACCCCAATTTATGAAACCCTAGGACATTAATTACTAAAACCTAGTTAATTAATTACTACTCTAATTAACTAACTCTAATTAATGAAACTCTAATACTACTTATACTATTAATTAACGTGTATACACTATTACTATTACTAGCACCTATAACCTACTACTTATATTATAACACTTAAGAAATTTTTGAGATATGTATTAGAGATGTATAGATCTTCGAACTTTCTTGACGAATGGTTTCTATTAGACTCTAGGCAGAGGGTTTGGATTTCTGATTTAAAGGGTCATATGTCTCAAGCCTCTAGATCTGAAAAGGCCATTCGAAGGGAAAGGGGTGATTGGAAGCTTATCTAATACGATAAGTATCCTAAAATGGAAAACACTCTTTAAGTAGAAACTTTCTAAGTATAGAAACTTACTAAAATAGGGAACCTACTAAAAATAGGAAACTTTCTAAAAATGGAAACTTTCTAAAAATAGAAACTTACTAGGAATAGAAACTTAGTGAAACAAACAATACATAAACACGTACTTAAACTCAAATATGGGCAAAAACACTTAACTACTCTTAAATGTCATAGGTTGACTTTTCTGCTCACTCGTTCAACTCTCTATTCCGAGGAATAACTCTCTCTCTCTCTCTCTCTCTCTCTCTCTCTCTCTCTCTCTTTCTCTTTACTAAGGTGAATTCATAGCGCCTCTTTACTGCTAGCAAACTTACTTACTTTACTTGGGGTGAGACACATGCTGTTTTTATTTTTTTTACACTTTAGACACAAGTACCAAACTGTTAAACTATGCTATACCCGGCTATGTCCAACTAAGTCCCTACAGTGATATTTTTAATTGCTGCTGCATGCTTAATTATTGGGGGTAGGCCTATCGGGAGTAACGTCCCCGATACATTTGACTAAGTCTTTGTATTACTTGATAATGAAATTAAAACCGACAAGGACAGACACAACTTTTCATGGGGCAAACTTAAACGTTTAGTCTAAATATCACGCTTTGGCATAACTTTAGATCCTGCGGGAGATCAACTTTACAAGCTAAATCTTGTGGTCTAAAACAACGGTCAAACTTTTTGTTAAACCTATGAACTTCACTCAACCTTTTTGATTGACACTTTAGCATGTTTTGTCTCAGGTGCTGTCTGATTCAAGCTTACTTATCTACTGCTTATGTGATGCTACTTGGACATAGGATCAAGAGATTATCGCATATTTTACTATTGCATTTAAACATTTACTTATTTCCTTTGTAACGACATTTCATTTTTCGCTGCGTACTCATTAAAGTTAATTTTCTCATTTAGTATTGTTCTCGTTATTATAATATGTTGGTATATTTTGGTATTAAGTCACATTTCGCCCAGGCCCTTACTGGGGGTGTGATAGATTGGTATCAGAGCATAACCAGGCTGTTATAGAGAACCAGGATTGTATTTTTATGTGTCCCTTATTTGCTAGCTAGGGTGCCTTAGCAATCTAGGAAACAATAACCTTTCCTGCCTTAGACTTTAAAGCACTTAGGATTACCCTATAATCTTAACATTTATGCTTTCCTAAACTTGACTAAAAAATTCTAATCAAAGTCTCTTTCCTAATGATAGGATGTCAAGCTCAAGCGTTAACAAGCCTAATAAGGCAACTCACAACCCTACTATCGAAGTAGGTGTTGGATACTCTGAAACATCAAGACCTGTTCGAATTCCTTCCTACAGTCCTGCTTTACCAAATTATAGTCCAGATACACTACCTGCTCATCCTGAACTTCACCCAACTCAAGGATCTGAAAGCGAAGGAGAAAGCCCTGCTGATTCTACTAACTCTGGTTCTTTTCACTCATTGGTACATAAACCGATGAGTACTCCTGAATGGGATGCTCTTTAAAACCTCCCTAACTACGACAGTGACTTCTCAAATTACGAACCTGAAGAAGAGCCTATTGAAGAATCGTCTGAAAACTCAATTCTAAAGAGAAAGCAACCCGAACCCGCTACCAGTCCATTATTCTGTAATAATGAGAAGCACGTAAGGGTGAAGACTGATATCACCAACCTTCAGAATAGCTGTGAGAAGAATAGGGAGTTTAGTAGACGTCATGTTGCTCGAATAGAAGTGCGTTTAAATAACCTAGAAAAAGAAAACAAAATCTTGAAGGAAATTATCCAAGAATCTCTCGACTCTCAAACAGAAAGGCTAGAGAAACTTGTGAAGGATAACATGGAAAAAGTGATGAAGCAGTTTGAGGACGAGAAGAAGAAATATGAAGATTATTTCAATCTTAATATTCTTTAGTTGTCTTTCCTATTTTTCCATCTATGTAAAGGCTATGCCTTAAAACTATTTCTAATTCCGAATCGTGTATTAAGGCTTATTTAATGCCTCGTTCCTTAATAAAATAAAGTGATTTATTTATATCATGTGATATTAATACTTTATCTTATTCCTACTTGTAATTGCTCAACCCTATAATTTGTTAACTTATCCGACTTATGTTCACTTATGTAGCGACATCATGGTTCGTCCAGCTGCACCTACTGTTAACAATATCGTCTTGACTACTGAGCAATTCCAACAACTACTCTATCGCACAAGGCAACAATCAAGCTAACAATGTTAATCCTCAACCGAAACCTTATTCCTACAAGGATTTTTCAAACTGTCATCCTCCTGCATTTAAGGGAACTGAGGAAGCTGTCGAACTAGTCCGTTGGTTTGAGAAGATGGAATCCATTTTCTGTATTTGGAACTGTGGTGATGACGATCGAGTAAAGTATGCCACTAGCTCATTGGGTGGTAATGCTTTAACTTGGTGGACTGCTCATGCCAAGTCCGTAGGAATTGATAATGCTAATGCAATTCCATGGGACGAACTCAAAAGCATGATGGTCAACAAATTTTGCTCGAGGGGTCAAGTTCAGAAATTTGAAGCGGAGTTCTGGGAACTCAAGGTCAAAGGTACTGATGTTGAGAACTACACCAATCGTTATTTGGAACTTTCTACTCTATGTCCTGAGATGTTTCCTACCGAAGCTAGAAGAATTGAGCGGTATATAGAAGGTCTTCTCGAGGATGTTCAAGGGAATGTTATAGATGCTGAGAAGGTTACTCTGGATACTGTGATTCTTATGGCACAAAATCTGATGTTGGCCAAGAGAAGAAGATCGTCGGCCAATAAGCAGGTTGAAACCAAGGGTAATGATGGTAAGAGGAAGTTTGAGCCATCTCAAGGTTTGACTCAGAATGATAGTAAGAAGCCTGCGGATTGTACAATGTCGAATTATAAGGGTACTTATCCCTTCTGTATTCGTTGTGAGAGGCATCACCCGGGGAAGTGTACTGCGGTTTGTGCTTTGTGTAAGAAAGTGGGACACGTTGCTAAGATGTGTAAGACTCCTCCAAAGGATAAGGCTATTGTTCCAGCCAAAGCTCCTCCAACCTGCTATACTTGTGGAGAAAAGGGACACATTAGTCCTAATTGTCCTAAGAAGAAGGATAACCCCGCTACTGGAGCTAATGCTACTGCTGCGAAGGGTCGTGCGTTTGTTATCACTGCTGCTGAAGCTCGAGATGAGTATGAGGTCATCACAGGTACGTATCTTGTCAATAATTGTTATGCAACTATTTTATTCGATACTGGTGCCGACCGAAGTTATGTGTCTAGGGATTTTTGTACCCTATTTACTGAAAAGCCTCAACCCTTAGAAACTAAACGATTAGTAGAAGTAGCCAATGGAAAGATCATGCAAGTCGATAAAATCTATAAAAACTGTAACTTAATCTTAGCCGATAAGGAATTTAAGATAGACCTTTTGCCGGTCGAACTCGGAAGTTTTGACGTAGTAGTTGGTATGGATTGGTTACGTCCATTACATGCTGCTATCATGTGTTACGATAAAATTGTTCATGTTCCATTGGGAAATGGAGAGACTCTCATCATCCAAGGAGAAAAGATGGTTCCAATATCAACATCATCTCCTGTATTAAAACTCGCAAATACCTTATGAAAGGTTATCCAGCTATTTTAGCTCACGTTAAGATGATTGAATCGAAAGAGAAGTGTATTGAAGATGTACCAGTGGTTAAAGACTTTCCCGATGTGTTTCCCGAAGATCTTCCTGGTCTTCCACCTCCTCGACAAGTTGAATTTCAAATTGATTTAACTCCTGGTGCTGCTCCTATTGCTAAAGCGCTGTATCGTTTAGCACCCTCCGAGATGAAGGAATTATCCAACCAGCTCCAAGAACTATTGGATAAAAGTTTCATTCGTCCTAGCTCGTCCCCATGGGGAGCTCATATTCTGTTTGTTAAGAATAAAGATGGTACGTTAAGGATGTGTATAGATTATCGCGAACTTAACAAGCTTACTATCAAGAACCGTTATCCGTTGCCGCGTATTGATGATCTATTCGACCAACTTCAAGGGTCAAGCATCTATTCAAAAATTGATTTTAGATCTGGTTATCACCAACTCCAAGTCAAGGGATCCGATATTCCTAAGACTGCTTTTCGTACTCGCTATGGATACTATAAGTTTTGTGTTATGCCTTTTGGTTTGACCAATGCTCCTACTGTATTCATGGATCTTATGAATCGTGTCTGCAAGCCTTACCTCAATAAATTCGTTATTGTGTTCATTGACGATATATTTATCTATTCCAAGAGTGAGAAAGAACATGAGCAACATTTGCGTATGATTCTTGAACTCTTAAGAAAGGAACAACTCTATGCTAAATTTTGTAAGTGCAAGTTTTGGCTCAAAACCGTACAATTTCTTGGACATGTTGTTGATAGAGACGGAATACATGTCGATCCAGCTAAGATTGCTGCTATTCGGAAACTGGGAGATACCAAAGACTGTGAAGCATATTCGCCAATTTTTGGGACTTGCTGGTTACTATCAAAGGTTCATAAAAGATTTTTCTCTCATTGCTAAACCTTTTACAAAGCTAACTCAAAAAGGGAAGAAATTTGAGTGGTCCGAAGAACAGGAATCTGCTTTCAAGATTCTGAAGGAGAAATTGACCACATCACCGATTCTATCTTTACCTGAAGGTACTGACGACTTTGTTGTTTACTGCGATGCTTCGAAGCAAGGCTTTGGTTGTGTTTTAATGCAACGAGAAAAGGTTATTGCCTACGCATCTAGGCAGTTGAAGAAACATGAAGAGAACTATACCACACATGACCTTGAGTTAGGTGCCGTGGTATTTGCATTAAAGATATGGAGACATTATTTGTATGGTACCCATTTTACGGTGTACACTGATCATAAAAGTCTTCGACACATCTTTGATCAAAAACAGTTGAACATGAGGCAAATTCAATGGCTCGAGTTATTGAACGATTATCACTGTGAGCTAAAATATCATCCTGGCAAGGCGAATGTAGTTGCCAATGCCCTTAGTCGTAAAGACGATGTTAAACGTGTTCATGCTCTAAACCTGAAAATCAAATCAAATCTTATATCACGAATCTGTGAAGCTCAATTGGAAGCCATTAAACCGACACTTATCGAAGGTGAAGGGCCCATTTGTTTCGAGAACCAACTTCAAGTGAAAGCTAATGGTACACGGTATTTTGGCAACAGAATTTGGGTTCCTCGTTTCAGTAATCTCCGTAAACTAGTCTTGGATGAAGCTCATAAGACTAGATACTCTATTCATCCCGGTTCCAGTAAAATGTATCACGATGTGAAGCAATTCTACTGGTGGCCTAACATGAAAGCTGACATTGCTACTTATGTTAGTAAGTGTCTTACTTGTTTGGAGGTCAAGGCCGAACATCAAAAGCCTTCTGGTCTGTTGACACAACCCGATATTCCGCAGTGAAAGTGGGAATGTATCACTATGGACTTTGTTACTAAGTTACCTAAGATTGCGAACGGTAACGATACTATTTGGGTCGTAGTTGATCGTCTTACTAAATCTGCACATTTCATACCGATCAAGGAAACCGACAAGATGGAGAGATTAGCACAACTTTATATTAAATAAATCGTCTCACGTCATGGTGTTCCTATCTCGATTATTTCTGATCGCGACAGTCGATTTGTTTCTAGATTCTGGAAAACTTTACAATCTGCTGTTGGAACTCAACTCGACATGAGTACATCTTATCATCCCCAAACTGATGGTCAAAGTGAACGAACTATTCAAACCAGGGAAGATATGCTACGTGCTTGTGCAATCGATTTCGGCAAAGGTTGGGATAGACACCTACCTTTGATTGAATTTTCCTACAATAACAGTTATCACTCTAGCATTAAAGCTGCACCTTTTGAAGCTTTTTATGGACGGAAGTGTAGATCCCCTCTGTGTTGGGATGAACTTGAGGACAAACATTTAACTGGTCCTGAAATTATCCACGAAACTACCGAAAAGATAGTTCAGATTAAGCAACGTTTAGAAACTGCCCGTAGCCGACAGAAGAGCTATGCCGATAAGAAACGAAAAGACATCGAATACCAAGTTGGAGATAAAGTCATGTTAAAAGTATCCCCTTGGAAAGGTGTTGTTCGCTTCGGTAAGCGAAGTAAACTTAGTCCACGATATGTAGGACCTTTCACAATCACTGAAAGGGTCGATCCTGTAGCATATCGATTAGAACTACCAACCGAACTCAGTCAAGTACATGATGTGTTTCATGTCTCAAATCTTAAACGGTGTCTTGCTGATGTACACTCGTTATTCCTCTGGATGATGTTCGCATTAATGAGCAAATGCATTTCGTTGAAGAACCTATAGAAATCATGGAATGAGAAGTCAAACAAATGGGTAAAAGCAACATACCTATCGTTAAAGTCCGGTGGAATTAGCGTAGAGGCCCCGAATATACCTGGGAACGCAAAGACCACATGAAACGGAAATATCCCCATCTCTTCTCAACTACTGATGCAAACGAGGAATCTACCCAAAAACTTCGGGACGAAGTTTTCAATAACGGGGAGGTACTATAACGACTCTCATTTTTCCATTCTATATTTCTCATTTTTCCATTCTATACTTTTCCTTATTAAATGCCCAATAAAACAATTAAACTTAATAATTAAACTTTAATCGATAAAAGTTAAGCGTTAAGAATTATAAAATACGATAATTCACTTTGTACAAGTTAATAAAAATAATAAGTTAATAACTTTTGTGAGTAAATAAATAACTATAAAGACTTGTGTATTTAAAATAAATAAACTTGGATAATTAAGGGTTATTAAGCTAAATTAAATTGCAAGGTTTAAAGTGAAAAATGTAAACCCTAATCACCCAAAACCCTAGCCGATTTTTAGAGGGTAAAATTACCCTCATACTTTCCAAAATTTCGGCACCCATCACCACCATAACCTCCTCATCAAGTCTAACTTGTTCCCTAAGTAATTCCTTATAAAACCCTAATTCTAGAATAATCCTAACACTCCTATAAATAGGGACCTAGGCTAAACCATTCCATGTACCAAATCACAAACAAATCCCACACTCAAAAATCTCTCTCTCCCTCTCTAGATTTTGGCCAAAATCGAAATCCAACACCATCCATCGAAATTCTTGAGGGTTTCCAAGAAATCTTCAAGTGTTCTTCGCGTTCTTCGTGTTCTTCAAGAATCTTCAAGGTGTTCTTCAAGATATTCAAGGCTTTGATCTTCTATCTTCATCAAGTTCTTCTTTTCTTTGTTAATCTTCTTAGATCTTCAAAGGTACAACATAAACCCTAAACTATTTTCATAAACTTTGATCTTTGATAATTCGTATGCATATTATAAACATGTTATACATAAGTAATTACATAAACACCTAGATCTATACATGTAAAAAAATTATAAATATATACATATGTATGTATAATGTCGATTAGAAAAAAAAAAGGGGAAAGAAACTTTGATCTTTAAAAACCCTAGATACAATTAGAAGATTTGTTAGTGGTTAATTAAGGAAACAAAATAACTATATATACATATACATATATATCGACACATATACATATATATACATGTAAAAATAAACCTTTATATACATATATACATATACACGACATTATATACATATATACACTAAAACCCTAAACCCTAATTTGAATTATACTACTTTAACCAAAACCCTAGTTTTATTAAAAACCTAATTAATTATTAAACCCTAATTCATTAAACCTAACCCTAATTAATTAATACCACTTTAATTATTAAACCCTAATCATTACCTAATCATTACTACATTAAATAAAACCCTAATTTACTAAACCCCAATTTATGAAACCCTAGGACATTAATTACTAAAACCTAGTTAATTAATTACTACTCTAATTAACTAACTCTAATTAATGAAACTCTAATACTACTTATACTATTAATTAACGTGTATACACTATTACTATTACTAGCACCTATAACCTACTACTTATATTATAACACTTAAGAAATTTTTGAGATATGTATTAGAGATGTATAGATCTTCGAACTTTCTTGACGAATGGTTTCTATTAGACTCTAGGCAGAGGGTTTGGATTTCCGATTTAAAGGGTCATATGGCTCAAGCCTCTAGATCTGAAAAGGCCATTCGAAGGGAAAGGGGTGATTGGAAGCTTATCTAATACGATAAGTATCCTAAAATGGAAAACACTCTTTAAGTAGAAACTTTCTAAGTATAGAAACTTACTAAAATAGGGAACCTACTAAAAATAGGAAACTTTCTAAAAATGGAAACTTTCTAAAAATAGAAACTTACTAGGAATAGAAACTTAGTGAAACAAACAATACATAAACACGTACTTAAACTCAAATATGGGCAAAAACACTTAACTACTCTTAAATGTCATAGGTTGACTTTTCTGCTCACTCGTTCAACTCTCTATTCCGAGGAATAACTCTCTCTCTATTTACTAAGGTGAATTCATAGCCCCTCTTTACTGCTAGCAAACTTACTTACTTTACTTAGGGTGAGACACATGTTGTTTTTATTTTTTTTACACTTTAGACACAAGTACTAAACTGTTAAACTATGTTATACCCGGCTATGTCCGGCTAAGTCCCTACAGTGATATTTTTAATTGCTGCTGCATGCTTAATTATTGGGGGTAGGCCTATCGGGAGTAACGTCCCTGATAAATTTGACTAAGTCTTTGTATTACTTGATAATGAAATTAAAACCGGCAAGGACAGACACAACTTGTCATGGGGCAAACTTAAACGTTTAGTCTAAATATCACGTTTTGGCATAACTTTAGATCCTGCGGGAGATCAACTTTACAAACTAAATCTTGTGGTCTAAAACAACGGTCAAACTTTTTGTTAAACCTATGAACTTCACTCAACCTTTTTGGTTGACACTTTAGCATGTTTTGTCTCAGGTGCTGTCTGATTCAAGCTTACTTATCTACTGCTTATGTGATGCTACTTGGACATAGGATCAAGAGATTATCGCATATTTTACTATTGCATTTAAACATTTACTTATTTTTTTTGTAACGACATTTCATTTTCCGCTGCGTACTCATTAAAGTTAATTTTCTCATTTAGTATTGTTCTCGTTATTATAATATGTTGGTATATTTTGATATTAAGTCACATTTCGCCCAGGCCCTTACTGGGGTGTGATATAAACAGACGTACCTTATGGTTTTTTATAGCACGGTGTTGTGAAAGGGGAGTTTAAAACACGAGTGGACCTTCTTTCTCTTTTCCTGCCTCTAACAACCTTCTTTCTCTTTTTTATAGCAAATTTGCAGTATCATTGTCAGAGAAAGATCGAGGATCCACACATGCATCCTCCCTATCATACTATAATTATCAACACGCAAAAAATAAGTTAATAATCAACATGCAAATATGCAAAGATGCAAAAATGTCCTTGCGTCGTTGTGTTGCGTCTGGGTAACACTAACGCTGTAGTGACCCATCCTAATCCATCTGGACGAAGTCTTGAACTGTTGGTCCCATTGCGAGGTTCTGACCTCCATATGCCATGAACGGCTCCATGTAATATGAGCAAATGCACAGCGGAATATTTCTTTCATACCTGAGAATAAACATGCTTTAAAGTGTCAACCAAAAGGTTGGTGAGTTCATAAGTTTATCATAAAATAATAAAATTCATCATTTTGATAGACCACAAGATTTAAATGCTGCATGGTACAAATGGGCCCGAATCCTACACCCACCTTTAATGTACATGCAATATCTTTTAAATACAGTACACTTTTCTCGTGTACACAATCCATTTTTCATAAATCTTAGTAACCGTACACATATCTCGTGCACAAAAACTAATACACATAACCTGTGTATAAAAATCATTCTCTTGATACATAACATTCACATCAATTGGTGGCAATTATCATGTCCACATAATTCAACGGTGGTAATTATCATGTCCACATAATTCAACGGTGGCAATTATCATGTCCACATAATTCAATGGTGGCAATTATCATGTCCACATAATTCAATGGTGGCAATTATCATGTCCACATAATTCAATGGTGGCAATTATCATGTCCACATAATTCATTCGAGGAATGTTTTGCTTGTGTCTATCTCGTCAAACATTTATAAAAGCATTTCATATATTCACAGTTCAAAAATATATTTCAAAAGCATTTAATAAAGCAGTTGTAAAAATAGCACGTGTATTCTCAGTCTCAAAAATGTAATAATAATAATAATGATTCTAGTAATAATAAGAATGATAATAATGATAATAATGTAATAATGATTCTAGTAATAATAAGAATGATAATTGGTATTATATCAAAAATTAATAATTTGAACAATACTATTAATAATAATAATAATAATAATAATAATAATGATTCTAGTAATAATAAGAATGATAATAATAATAATAATATTGATAATGATGACAATAATTATAATGATAATAATTTTAATAATAATACTAATACTATCTTTTAATAATAATAATAATAGTTATATGTTAATATTGAAAATAATGATTTTAATAACCTTAATGATAATAATGATAATAATAATAATAATAATAATAATAATAATAATAATAATAATAATAATATTAATAATAATAATAATAATAATAATAATAATAATAATAATAATAATAATAATAATAATAATAATAATAATAATAATAATAATAATAATAATAAGTAAACTACCTCAAAGAAGTATTCCCTAAAAAATTTGCCCAAGTCCGGGTTTGAACCCGCGACGTCCCGCTAACCCGATAACATCCTTAATCAATCTTCCATTTATGTTTACCCGTTTTTTATTTCACAACCAATATATGTATAACACGAACTTCTTGTTCTATTTTCTTCTACCCTCATCATAATCATAATTATAAATTATAATCATGATCATAGATCATAATCATCGTCGAACCTATTATCAATAAACGCCATCAATATGATTATTTTCTTGAATCCTCACATCATAACTATATTTTTCTCATCGCCTTTATTAACTCTCTTCCTCATCGTTTATCACTCGCTTTATTACCCATGCAACATCACTTAACAGTCATCATTTATATATTCTTCATAACTTACCATCATATTATCGTTACCTTTGGTTTATGATTTCATGTATCATCACCAATGTTATTATTTATGTATCATTCATCTCATAATCATTGATTACCTACCTCCAAATCTCTCTTATAATCATCATCATTCAAAATCATTGCATCATTCACGGTTGTAATAGACAACAGAAATAGGAAATGTACTACCGTTGATTGAAGTTGGGTGGTTCTCGAGTGGACAGCAGGGACCATAGCGACTAGCGGCCCAATTCACTTCGGCCCACAGAAAAATAAAAGCTTCACGGCCTAATTACAATCAAAAGCCCAACGAAAAAAATAAAGAACACTGCCCATCATTAAAAATAAAGGCCTGCTATCATGTACCGAATTACTTCCAATATGGTTGGTGGGATTAATTGATTAATGGCTGTCGGTTTACATGTTATAATACAATTACGCATGAAATCATAGAATAACAGTCCAAATCTCTTTTTCATTTGAATCCATCCCATGTCTATACCGAAAAGTAAAGAAAAGGTACCCACTAATTTGTATTGTTTATTGAGAGTGGGGTTTTGTTTTGTTAATGGATGTCGGCCATCATAAAAAAATATATACACCAACGCAATTTGATTATATGTCTCGTACTATATGGATTTTTGTGGAAAGGAAAAGCAAGTGATGTGGGGCTTTCGGTTTATAAAGCTAACAGGAAATCGATTTGGTAGCAGCCACGAAACAAAAAGGAATAAAGTTTTCCCTTACAGCTCATTCTAGTTTGATTAACCAAAAAAAAAATACCAAACAGTCATATTAGATGACCCCTTGGTCGGCCACCATCTTCAGTCAAGGGACACGATATTCGTGATAAATAGGATCCAAGAAAGAAAATAAATCTCATCGCTTCACATTATTGTTTCTTTTATACTTATATCATTCCTCTCTCGCCACTATCATCATAGTTTAACGTATATCCTTATATTATGGCTGTTCAAACAGAAATACATGAGTTGCAGTTGAGTCTGTGTGGTTCTTGGTTGTAACAACAGGAAAAGAGAATGGTATTGGTGATCGTTTGCAACGATTTAAGAGAGAAAAAATAATAATAATGGTGTCAGGTGGCGATTATGCTTGTTGATCGTGGTTCATGAAGAAAGTCAATAAGAAAGGAGAGAGAGAGTAAAGTGATGTCGTGATCGTGGTGGTTCGATGGTTGTTGTGGTGTCGTGAAGGGGGGTTTGATTTGCTAACGATAATAAGTAACAAGTTGATGGTTAACAAGGGTGATGGTGGTCTTTAGTGGTGGAGGTTGGTAACCGTGGAAGGTGGTGATGGGAGAAGGTGTATTGTCGATTATAATCGAAGAAGAGAGGTGATCAAATAAGGATTCGGTGGTGTGTAAGTATATATCTTTTATCTATCACCTATCGATATAACTATATATATATATATATATATATATATATATATATATATATATATATATATATATATATATATATATATATATATATATTAAAGAAAGGGGTGATAATTGAGTTGGTTTGATTTGAAAACATGAAAGTAACGAGGTGGGGTGGTGATTAGGGTCTCGGTGATGGTTCAATGGGATGGAGAATTCGAATGAGTTCATCCATTATGTAAGAATCATCCTTATGTAGAGAATGGGTGTCGACAGATGGAATCAATCCAAGAAGCAACAAACAAAAATACACCAAGCTGATAGTAGAGTGTAACAGATTCATACAATTGTTATTATCAATTTGATTTGATCAAGTTGTTTGTATTGAGAAGTTGATTTGAACGGGTAACAAGTTGGAGACAGGAAGTACAGACGTTTTCAGTCAGAAGAAATAAAAAGATAATTAACAGATAGCTACGTTCAACTGATTTTGTTTAGCTTGTGAATTGGAGTCAGATTGGTACAAATTAGTAGACGAGAATCTTCAATCAAGAAGAAGAAAACAAACAAAAAAAATTAAGTTAGAAAGGGATTGGAAACAAATTGGGATAATTCATCTACTGCGAATATTCCTGATTTGTTTGTATTCAAGATAATTGAATTCTTAATTTGTATGAATTGTCAATCAAATATAATATGAAAGCAACGTGCAACTGATTCAAAAATCTCCAATTCGTATATACATAGTTTTACAGAAATGATACTATTAATTAATAATTATAATTATATTAATAATAAATAATAATATTAATAATAACACTATTAATAATAATATTAATAAAAGTAATATTAATAATATACTGATATCAATAATAACGATTTTAATAATGATATTAACAATAAAAATGATATTAATAATATTATTAATGATACTAATAATATTAGTTACAAAAATATTAATATTATTAATTATAATAATAATGTCAATATTAGTAATATAACAAATTATACATATCAGGTTTTATATATATCTTTATATCTTACATTAGAATTTATAATGGTTGATAATACAAATATTTATATTAATATTAACATTAATACTAATAATGAATGTAATGATCATAACATTAATATAACATTTATATTTTAACTTGTAATTACATATAATATATTAATCTTACATTTCGTTAATTATGTAATACTTGTTTTATACAATAACATATTTGAATATTTATCATTTACATATTTTATATATATTATAATATAATAATTATTAATAGTAATCATATATATATATATATATATATATATATATATATATATATATATATATATATATACAAATTCTTTTTACTTATTTATTTTGTATGATATTTTGCATACATAATTCTAATGTTTACATTATATTTTATAATTATTATCTATTTTTGCATTTGTATATATATAATTATACATATTTATTTACAAACAACTGTTCGTGAATCATCGGGAATAGTCGAAGGGTATTTGCATATATGAAACAGTTCAAAATTTTTTGAGACTTAACCTAACAAACTCTTCTTATCGTGTCGAAATCATATAAAGATTAAGTTTAAATTTGGTCGGAAATTTCTGGGTCGTCACAGTACCTACCCGTTAAAGAAATTTCGTCCCGAAATTTGAGTAAGGTCGTCATGATTAATAATAAAAATGTTTTCATGACAAATATGAATTGATAAATAAAGTTTTATCATTAATGAGTAATGTAGATAAAATTCGGTTATTTGAAGCGTATGGATGAAGCTGTCACAAAAGAATGAAATGAGGTAATAAAGTTTCGTCTTAACTTTTGACGTAGTCATAGTTGACTTCCGGAATTTAAGGAATTTTAAAGAAATCTTCTGATCAGAAGGAAAATGTAATAGCATGATTAATTAGCAGACTGTTGGAATCACGGTAATGATAGAACTATCAAGAAAATAAATGAAAGAGTTATGTAACATGGCACATGATGAGACTAAGATCTGTGAACCATCATCACGTTCCATTAGAAACTCAGCATGACTTACTGTAATATAATCACGTTGGCCAAGCGCATTATATTATACTAACTCATGCTTCAATTTCCAACATTTCTCCATAATTCATTCATAATTTAAAACTTGAATAAAGAAACTAAAACAGTTTTCTTTATGATGTAATACGGATAGCACGAAGAGATAACTAATTTTGGATAAGAAGAGTTATGAAAATATCCTCAGAAATATCGAAGATATTTATGATGATATTTTCAGAATTTCTAAGATCGAAGGTTGATGGAGAAAGATTTTCCACAAGATTTAACATGGGTACAGAGCAAGATATTCTCTAAAGATTTCATCGGATCCAAAATTACATGGATTCTTTGAATATAGGGTTTGGTCCTTGTATTTGTCCTTGGTCTCCTTCATGGTTAACTCAATCCGTTTTTCAGTACTAAATTCTCTATTGAGTGTTTCCAACACTCCATTCGTTATCATCAACTTTTGGTCATTTAGACCATCTACAACCTTTACTGCTTCATCAGCATTTAGTGTCACCATATTCGAATCATTGGTTATCAATCCGAGGTGTTTTCAAGAGTTTCGAAGGATTTGAGTGAAGATTGTAATTGTCAAGATACAAAAGATTGTTTAAAATTAAATCAAGTGGAAAACTTGGAGAAATGTTTAGTTTCATATATTATAATCAATATTTTAATACGTTGTAATTGTCCAATGTTAGTAATCCAATGTTTGTAGTCCAACAGTCCGATATATAATCTTAAAATTTTAAATATTAAAGATTAGAAGAGGATGAAGGAATTTTACGTAATTAATTAATTAGTTACTAATAAATTTTATTTTGGCCATTATTTTCTTCATTATGCCACTTGTCAAATCTTGACTTGGATTCTGATCGGTCAAAATCTGAATATGAAATTGAATTTGAATGATATTAGTTGTTCTTTTGATGAATGGATATGAATATGTGTGGTTGTGTGTAGGATAGTAAATGTCTTTTGAATCAGATTTGAAGGATGTACAGTGTAACATGTTAATGTGAAATCTAAATATTCCTCGGGTATTACCCACCCGTTAAAATATTTTCACCATTAACAGTTTGTTCAAAAGAATTTTTAGTTACAATCTTTATGAAAATATATATACATATATATTTTCTTCAGATGTAATCATGGATTTAATGAGTTAATATGATATTAATCTCATTTGATTTAGAACTAGAATACATAATCTCTAAAATATTAGAGGTTACATAGTTCCCATGTAGAACGAAGATAATGTAGTGACCCGAACTTTTCCATGTTTATATATATTAATTGAGATTGATATTTACATGATTAAATGTTTCCAACATGTTAACCAATCAAACTTGTTAAGACTTGATTAATTGAAATATGTTTCATATAGATAATTGACCACCCAAGTTGACCGGCGATTCACGAACGTTAAAACTTGTAAAAATGACATGACGATATATATATGGATATACATATGGTTAACATGAGATTATGATAAGTAAGTATCTCCATAAGTATATTAACAATGAGTTATATACATATAAACAAGACTACTAACTTAAGGTTTTCGAAACGAGACATATATGTAACGATTATCGTTGTAACGACATTTAAATGTATATATATCATATTACGATATATTAATATATCATAATATCATGATAACATAATAATTTAACATCTCATTAGATATAATAAACAATGGATTAACAACATTAATTGAGATCGTTAACTTAAAGGTTTCAAAACAACACTTACATGCAACGACTAACGATGACTTAACGACTCAGTTAAAATGTATATACATGTAGTGTATTTAGATGTATTAAAATACTTTTGGAAGACTTCAAGACATATATCAAAACACTCATACTTAACGAAAATGGTTACAGTTACTTTCCCATTCTTTTCTTTCATCAAGAATTCTAGTCGTATTCTTACCCGTATTATACACAGCTTCAAAACATACTTACTATGGGTATATACCAATAGGAACTAGCATGGGATTCCACTCTTGATTATGTCATGTATGACTAATCAATTTTAACTTCTACCATGAGCTAGTCAACTAACTAGAACTCCTTTTAACCCCACTCACCACTCACCAATTACCACTCATCATTCACTCCATTTCACTTCCAATTCTCTTTCTAATTCTCTCTCAACACATACACACTATTATGAACGTATTTTCCCAGTAGTTAATCATCATCTTCATCAAAAATCACTTCAAGAATCAAGCTATAATCATCATAGGAAGAACACTTCAAGAACACTTCAAAAATCCCTTCAAGTTTACTAATTTACTTCCAAGCTTTCTAATCCATTCCAAGTAATCATCTAAGATCAAGAAACCTTTGTTATATATAGTAGGTTATCTTTCTTATTCAAGGTAATATTCATATTGAAACTTTGATTCAATTTCTATAATTATAAACTATCTTAATTCGAGTAAAAATCTTACTTGAACTTGTTTTTGTGTCATGATCCTACTTCAAGAACTTTCAAGCCATCCAAGATCCTTTGAAGCTAGATCATTTCTTGTCACTTCCAGTAGGTTTACCTACTAAACTTGAGGTAGTAATGATGTTCATAACATCATTCGATTCATATATATAAAACTATCTTATTCGAAGGTTTAAACTCGTAATCACTAGAACATAGTTTAGTTAATTCTAAACTTGTTCGCAAACAAAAGTTAATCCTTCTAACTTGACTTTTAAAATTAACTACACACATGTTCTATATCTATATGATATGCTAACTTAATTATTTAAAACCTGGAAACACGAAAAACACCGTAAAACCGGATTTACGCCGTCGTAGTAACACCGCGGGCTGTTTTGGGTTAGTTAATTAAAAACTATGATAAACTTTGATTTAAAAGTTGTTATTCTGAGAAAATGATTTTTATTATGAACATGAAACTATATCCAAAAATTATGGTTAAACTCAAAGTGGAAGTATGTTTTCTAAAATGGTCATCTAGACGTCGTTCTTTCGACTGAAATGACTACCTTTACAAAAACGACTTGTAACTTATTTTTCTGACTATAAACCTATACTTTTTCTGTTTAGATTCATAAAATAGAGTTCAATATGAAACCATAGCAATTTGATTCACTCAAAACGGATTTAAAATGAAGAAGTTATGGGTAAAACAAGATTGGATAATTTTTCTCATTTTAGCTACGTGAAAATTGGTAACAAATCTATTCCAACCATAACTTAATCAACTTGTATTGTATATTATGTAATCTTGAGATACCATAGACACGTATACAATGTTTCGACCTATCATGTCGACACATCTATATATATTTCGAAACAACCATAGACACTCTATATGTGAATGTTGGAGTTAGCTATACAGGGTTGAGGTTGATTCCAAAATATATATAGTTTGAGTTGTGATCAATACTGAGATACGTATACACTGGATCATGGATTGATTCAAGATAATATTTATCGATTTATTTCTGTACATCTAACTGTGGACAACTAGTTGTAGGTTACTAACGAGGACAGCTGACTTAATAAACTTACAACATCAAAATATATTAAAAGTGTTGTAAATATATTTTGAACATACTTTAATATATATGTATATATTGTTATAGGTTCGTGAATCAACAGTGGCCAAGTCTTACTTCTCGACGAAGTAAAAATCTGTGAAAGTGAGTTTCATTTGCTCCCTTTTTAAATGCTTTTGCAATATATATTTTTGGGACTGAGAATACATGCGCTGCTTTTATAAATGCTTTACGAAATAGACAAAAGTGATCGAAACTACATTCTATGGTTGGATTATTAAACCGAATATGCCCCTTTTTAGTCTGGTAATCTAAGAATTAGGGAACAGACACCCTAATTGACGCGAATCCTAAAGATAGATCTATTGGACCTAACAAACCCCATCCAAAGTACCGGATGCTTTAGTACTTCGAAATTTATATCATATCCGAAGGGTGTCCCGGAATGATGGGGATATTCTTATATATGCATCTTGTTAATGTCGGTTACCAGGTGTTCACCATATGAATGATTTTTATCTCTATGTATGGGATGTGTATTGAAATATGAAATCTTGTGGTCTATTATTATGATTTGATATATATAGGTTAAACCTATAACTCACCAACATTTTTGTTGACGTTTTAAGCATGTTTATTCTCATGTGATTATTAAGAGCTTCCGCTGTCGCATACTTAAATAAGGACGAGATTTGGAGTCCATGCTTGTATGATATTGTGTAAAAACTGCATTCAAGAAACTTATTTTGTTGTAACATATTTGTATTGTAAACCATTATGTAATGGTCGTGTGTAAACAGAATATTTTAGATTATCATTATTTGATAATCTACGTAAAGCTTTTTAAACCTTTATTGATGAAATAAAGGTTATGGGTTGTTTTAAAATGAATGCAGTCTTTGAAAAACGTCTCATATAGAGGTCAAAACCTCGCAACGAAATCAATTAATATGGAACGTTTTTAATCAATAAGAACGGGACATTTCAGTTGGTATCAGAGCGTTGGTCTTAGAGAACCAGAATTTTGCATTAGTGTGTCTTATCGAGTTTGTTAGGATGCATTAGTGAGTCTGGAATTCGACCGTGTTTACTTGAAAAATGATTGCTTAACAAATTTTGTTGGAAACTATATATTTTTAACATGTGAATATTATGTGATATATTAATCTCTTAACGCGTTTGATATTATGTAATAGATGTCTACCTCTAGAACAAGTCCCATTGACTCACCTAATAATAATGAAGAGTCAAATGTAAATTGGAATGATTCGTGGACTGATTCACAAGTTCCCGAAGAGGAACCGGAAGAAGAGTCGGAACCAGAAGAAGAATCGGAACCGAAAGAAGAATCAGAACCGGATGAAGAAATAGAACCGGTGGGGGAAATAATAAAACGGTTAAGTAAAAGAAAATCCTCAACCAACCGACCAAGGTTAATTATGGTCAATGGGGTTTCCGCTAAGGAAGCAAAATATTGGGAGGATTACCAATTCTCCGATGAATCGGATTCTGACGAGAATTCCGATGATGTTATAGAAATTACCCCAACTGAATTTAAAAAGGCAAAAGAAAATAATAAAGGAAAGGGCATAAAAATAGAGAAATCTAATTCCAACCCCGATGAACTTTATATGTATCGTCAACCCCCGAAGTCCTTAAGTTGTAACAATGACCCGGGAACCTCTAAACCACCAGGTTTTTCTAAACCAATGTGGAAAACGATGGCTCATATTAGGGTAACATCATATATCCCTAGAAACTTGGCAAAATGAACCAAAACCGAAGAAGAAGAAACAAGCGAGTCGGAATAAGATAGTTGTATTCGTGTGGTTTAATATATGTAATATAGTGTGCTTATGCTTTATGATATATGTAAAAATTGCTTGTATTAATAAGTATTTTTTTTATGAATCTAACTCTTGTCTATTTTACAGTATAAAAACACAAAATGGATAGACAACCCAATATTTTAAGAGACCTACCCGGAGACATGATTAATGAAATCTTGTCTAGAGTCGGTCAGAATTCTTCGGCACAACTATTTAAGGCGAGATCAGTTTGTAAGACATTCAAAGAACGTTCCAAGAATGCCTTAGTTTATAAAAGGCTTTCGTTCGAAATATGGGGGATATCACATTGGGAAATCCATAAGTTACGATGTGTTTACTTTGACGCATATATTGCGGGGAACCCAAATGCTATTTTACGCAATGGGTTAAGAAATTATTTTGACTCAATATATCCGAATATTGGACTTCGTGATTTCGAAAAAGCGGCTAACATGCAACATAAAGAAGCATGTTATGCTTACGGATTAGTAATGTTCGCTTCTCACCAAAGTGAGAACAAGAACATCGGGCTACAACTATTAAACAAAACGTTCCCACAAGTGACGGAGTCGGTAATTAGGGTAAGAAATGAGGTTTTTAGATTGTTACGGGACTGTTGGACATTACGTAACCCTCGTCCCTTTGACGACATTACAACACGCTGTCTTATCAACGGCCATAACGGTTATGTTCCACAAGACCAAGGATGGGAAGTAATCCTAGTAAAACCAGAATGCATGACTTGTTTCTGGAAGTATGAATTACGTGTCTTTATTGCCTTTGCTGAACGACTTGTGTACTAGCTAGAATTATCTTCACAACCATCTTGTATCAAATTTATTGTGTGCTATATTTTATGCTATATGTAAAATAAGCGGTATTGTAAGTTTGTAAAATATTGTGTAAAAGTTTGAACGCGAAATATTATTATAATCACTTTTTCATATAGAATTGTAGTAGTTGAATTGTATATTAGGTACTAAGTATGAACTTAACGGGTAGGTACTACCCGAATTTAAACTTATAAAACGCTAATATGAAGAAAAAGCTTTTATAAATGAGTTCATATTATGCTACGAAATACTATTAACTACTCTTAATATTCTGTATGATTAACTTGTTCCATTTGACTATTTTGAAGGAAATGGCACCGACTACTCGACACACCGTGAATATGAATGAAGAGGAATTCCGTACTTTTCTAGCTTCAAACATAGCTGCAGTACAGGTTGCGCTACATACCAATAATAACCTTGGATCTAGCAGTACAGAAAATCGTGTAGGATGCACCTACAAAGAATTCACTGCCTGCAAACCTTTGGAATTTGATGGAACCGAAGGACCGATCGGATTGAAACGGTGGACCGAGAACGTCGAATCGGTGTTTGCCATAAGTAAGTGTACTGAAGAGGATAAAGTAAAGTATGCTACGCATACCTTCACAGGTTCTGCGTTAACATGGTGGAATACCTATCTAGAGCAAGTGGGACAAGACGATGCGTACGCACTACCGTGGTCAGCATTCAAGCACTTGATGAACGAGAAGTACCATTCCAGAACCGAGGTCAATAAGCTCAAGACAGAACTTAGAGGGTTACGAACCCAAGGATTTGATATTACCACGTACGAAAGACGATTCACAGAATTGTGCCTATTGTGTCCGGGAGCATTCGAAGATGAGGAAGAGAAGATCGACGCGTTTGTGAAAGGATTATCGGAAAGAATCCAAGAAGATATAAGTTCACATGAGCCCGCCTCCATACAACAGGCATGTAGAATGGCTCACAAACTAGTGAACCAGATTGAAGAAAGAATTAAAGAGCAGACTGCTGAAGAGGCCAATGTGAAGCAAGTCAAAAGAAAGTGGGAGGAAAACGGTGAGAAGAATCACCAATACAACAACAACAGCAATTACAACAATAATCGCAACAATTATCCCAACAATCGCAACATCAATCGCAACTACAACAAACGGCCCAACAACAACAACAACAACAACAACAACAACAACAACAACAACAGCAGCAACTACAACAATCATCCCAACAACAATAATAACCGCAACAACAACAACAATCAGAAGCAGCTATGCCAAAGGTATGAAAAGTATCACTCGGGGTTCTGCACCAAATTTTGCAACAAGTGTAAAAAAAATGGTCATAGCGCGGCGAAGTGTGAGGTCTACGGACCAGGGGTTAATAGAACGAAAGGAACAAATGGTGTCGGAACGAGTAATGGCGGAGCAAGTAGTGTCGGAGCAAGTTATGCCAATGTAGTTTGTTATAAATGTGGAAAACCGGGCCACATTATTAGAAATTGCCCGAACCAGGAGAACACGAATGGACAAGGCCGCGGAAGAGTTTTCAATATTAATGCGGCAGAGGCACAGGAAGATCCGGAGCTTGTTACGGGTACGTTTCTTATTGACAATAAATCTGCTTACGTTTTATTTGATTCGGGTGCGGATAGAAGCTATATGAGTAGAGATTTTTGTGCTAAATTAAGTTGTCCATTGACGCCTTTGGATAGTAAATTTTTACTCGAATTAGCAAATGGTAAATTAATTTCAGCAGATAATATATGTCGGAATCGAGAAATTAAACTGGTTAGCGAAACATTTAAGATTGACTTGATACCAGTAGAGTTAGGGAGTTTTGATGTGATAATCGGTATGGACTGGTTGAAAGAAGTGAAAACAGAGATCGTTTGTTACAAAAATGCAATTCGCATTATACGAGAAAAAGGAAAACCCTTAATGGTGTACGGAGAAAAGGGCTACACGAAGCTACATCTTATTAGTAATTTGAAGGCACAAAAACTAATAAGAAAAGGTTGCTATGCTGTTCTAGCACACGTCGAGAAAGTACAAACTGAAGAAAAGAGCATCAATGATGTTCCCGTCGTAAAAGAATTTCCCGATGTATTTCCGAAAGAATTACCGGGATTACCCCCACATCGATCCGTTGAATTTCAAATAGATCTTGTACCAGGAGCTGCATCAATAGCTCGTGCTCCTTACAGACTCGCACCCAGCGAGATGAAAGAACTGCAAAGCCAATTACAAGAACTTTTAGAGCGTGGTTTCATTCGACCAAGCACATCACCGTGGGGAGCTCCTGTTTTGTTTGTCAAGAAGAAAGATGGTATATTCAGGTTGTGTATCGACTACCGAGAGTTGAACAAACTTACCATCAAGAACCGCTACCCACTACCGAGAATCGACGACTTATTTGATCAACTACAAGGCTCGTCTGTTTATTCAAAGATTGACTTACGTTCCGGGTATCATCAAATGCGGGTGAAAGAAGATGATATTCCAAAGACTGCTTTCAGAACACGTTACGGTCATTACGAGTTTATGGTCATGCCATTTGGTTTAACTAATGCACCAGCTGTGTTCATGGACCTTATGAACCGAGTGTGTGGACCATACCTTGACAAGTTTGTCATTGTTTTCATTGATGACATACTTATTTACTCAAAGAATGACCAAGAACACGGTGAACATTTGAGAAAGGTGTTAGAAGTATTGAGGAAGGAAGAATTGTATGCTAAGTTTTCAAAGTGTGCATTTTGGTTGGAAGAAGTTCAATTTCTCGGTCACATAGTGAACAAAGAAGGTATTAAGGTGGATCCGGCAAAGATAGAAACTGTTGAAAAGTGGGAAACCCCGAAAACTCTGAAACACATACGCCAGTTTTTAGGACTAGCTGGTTACTACAGAAGGTTCATCCAAGACTTTTCCAGAATAGCAAAACTCTTGACTGCATTAACGCATAAAGGGAAGAAATTTGAATGGAATGATGAACAAGAGAAAGCGTTTCAGTTATTGAAGAAAAAGCTAACTACGGCACCTATATTGTCATTTCCTGAAGGGAATGATGATTTTGTGATTTATTGTGACGCATCAAAGCAAGGTCTCGGTTGTGTATTAATGCAACGAACGAAGGTGATTGCTTATGCGTCTAGACAATTGAAGATTCACGAACAAAATTATACGACGCATGATTTGGAATTAGGCGCGGTTGTTTTTGCATTAAAGACTTCGAGGCACTACTTATATGGGGTCAAAAGTATTATATATACCGACCACAAAAGTCTTCAACACATATTTAATCAGAAACAACTGAATATGAGGCAGCGTAGGTGGATTGAATTATTGAATGATTACGACTTTGAGATTCGTTAACACTCGGGGAAGGCAAATGTGGTAGCCGATGCCTTGAGCAGGAAGGACAGAGAACCCATTCGAGTAAAATCTATGAATATAATGATTCATAATAACCTTACTACTCAAATAAAGGAGGCGCAACAAGGAGTTTTAAAAGAGGGAAATTTAAAGGATGAAATACCCAAAGGATCGGAGAAGCATCTTAATATTCGGGAAGACGGAACCCGGTATAGGGCTGAAAGGATTTGGGTACCAAAATTTGGAGATATGAGAGAAATGGTACTTAGAGAAGCTCATAAAACCAGATACTCAATACATCCTGGAACGGGAAAGATGTACAAGGATCTCAAAAAACATTTTTGGTGGCCGGGTATGAAAGCCGATGCTACTAAATACGTAGGAGAATGTTTGACGTGTTCTAAGGTCAAAGCTGAGCATCAGAAACCATCAGGTCTACTTCAACAACCCGAAATCCCAGAATGGAAATGAGAAAACATTACCATGGATTTCATCACTAAATTGCCAAGGACTGCAAGTGGTTTTGATACTATTTGGGTAATAGTTGATCGTCTCACCAAATCAGCACACTTCCTGACAATAAGAGAAGATGACAAGATGGAGAAGTTAGCACGACTGTATTTGAAGGAAGTCATCTCCAGACATGGAATACCAATCTCTATTATCTCTGTTAGGGATGGCAGATTTATTTCAAGATTCTGGCAGACATTACAGCAAGCATTAGGAACTCGTCTAGACTGATGGGCAGAGCGAAAAGACGATACAAACGCTTGAAGACATGCTACGAGCATGTGTTATTGATTTCGGAAATAGTTGGGATCGACATCTACCGTTAGCAGAATTTTCCTACAACAACAGCTATCATTCAAGCATTGAGATGGCGCCGTTTGAACACTTTATGGTAGAAAGTGCAGGTCTCCGATTTGTTGGAGTGAAGTGGGGGATAGATAGATTACGGGTCCGGAGATTATACAAGAAACTACCGAGAAGATCATCCAAATTCAACAACGGTTGAAAACCGCCCAAAGTCGACAAAAGAGCTACGCTGACATTAAAAGAAAAGATATAGAATTTGAAATTGGAGAGATGGTCATGCTTAAAGTTGCACCTTGGAAAGGCATTGTTCGATTTGGTAAACGAGGGAAATTAAATCCAAGGTATATTGGACCATTCAAGATTATTGATCGTGTCGGACCAGTAGCTTACCGACTTGAGTTACCTCAACAACTCGCGGCTGTACATAACATTTTCCACGTCTCGAATTTGAAGAAATGTTTTGCTAAAGAAGATCTCACTATTCCGTTAGATGAAATCCAAATCAACGAAAAACTCCAATTCATCGAAGAACCCGTCGAAATAATGGATCGTGAGGTTAAAAGACTTAAGCAAAACAAGATACCAATTGTTAAGGTTCAATGGAATGCTCGTAGAGGACCCTAGTTCACCTGGGAGCGTGAAGATCAGATGAAGAAGAAATACCCGCATCTATTTCCAGAAGATTCGTCAACACCTTCAACAGCTTAAAATTTCGGGACAAAATTTATTTAACGGGTAGGTACTGTAGTGACCCGAACTTTTCCATGTTTATATATATTAATTGAGATTGATATTTACATGATTAAATGTTTCCAACATGTTAAGAAATCAAACTTGTTAAGACTTGATTAATTGAAATATGTTTCATATAGACAATTGACCACCCAAGTTGACCGGCGATTCACGAACGTTAAAACTTGTAAAAACGACATGACGATATATATATATATATGGTTATACATATGGTTAACATGAGATTATGATAAGTAAGTATATCCATAATTATATTAACAATGAGTTATATACATATAAACAAGACTACTAACTTAAGGATTTCGAAACGAGACATATATGTAACGATTATCGTTGTAATGACATTTAAATGTATATATATCATATTAAGATATATTAATATATCATAATATCATGATAACATAATAATTTAACATCTCATTAGATATAATAAACAATGGGTTAACAACATTAATTGAGATCATTAACTTAAAGGTTTCAAAACAACACTTACATGTAACGACTAACGATGACTTAACGACTCAGTTAAAATGTATATACATGTAGTGTATTTAGATGTATTAAAATACTTTTGGAAGACTTCAAGACATATATCAAAACACTCATACTTAACGAAAATGGTTACAGTTACTTTCCCATTCTTTTCTTTCATCAAGAATTCTAGTCGTATTCTTACCCGTATTATACACAGCTTCAAAACATACTTACTATGGGTATATACCAATAGGAACTAGCATGGGATTCCACTCTTGATTATGTCATGTATGACTAATCAATTTTAACTTCTACCATGAGCTAGTCAACTAACTAGAACTCCTTTTAACCCCACTCACCACTCACCAATTACCACTCATCATTCACTCCATTTCACTTCCAATTCTCTTTCTAATTCTCTCTCAACACACACACACTATTATGAATGTATTTTTCCAGTAGTTAATAATCATCTTCATCAAAAATCACTTCAAGAATCAAGCTATAATCATCATAGGAAGAACACTTCAAGAACACTTCAAAAATCCCTTCAAGTTTACTAATTTACTTCCAAGCTTTCTAATCCATTCCAAGTAATCATCTAAGATCAAGAAACCTTTGTTATATACAGTAGGTTATCTTTCTTATTCAAGGTAATATTCATATTCAAACTTTGATTCAATTTCTATAACTATAAACTATCTTAATTCGAGTAAAAATCTTACTTGAACTTGTTTTTGTGTCATGATCCTACTTCAAGAACTTTCAAGCCATCCAAGATCCTTTGAAGCTAGATCATTTCTTGTCACTTCCAGTAGGTTTACCTACTAAACTTGAGGTAGTAATGATGTTCATAACATCATTCGATTCGTATATATAAAACTATCTTTTTCAAAGGTTTAAACTCGTAATCACTAGAACATAGTTTAGTTAATTCTAAACTTGTTCGCAAACAAAAGTTAATCCTTCTAACTTGACTTTTAAAATTAACTACACACATGTTCTATATCTATATGATATGCTAACTTAATGATTTAAAACCTGGAAACACGAAAAACACCGTAAAACCGGATTTACGCCGTCGTATTAACACCGCGGGCTGTTTTGGGTTAGTTAATTAAAAACTATGATAAACTTTGATTTAAAAGTTGTTATTCTGAGAAAATGATTTTTATTATGAACATGAAACTATATCCAAAAATTATGGTTAAACTCAAAGTGGAAGTATGTTTTCTAAAATGGTCATCTAGACGTCGTTCTTTCGACTGAAATGACTACCTTTACAAAAACGACTTGTAACTTATTTTTACGACTATAAACCTATACTTTTTATGTTTAGATTCATAAAATAGAGTTCAATATGAAACCATGGCAATTTGATTCACTCAAAACGGATTTAAAATGAAGAAGTTATTGGTAAAACAAGATTGGATAATTTTTCTCATTTTAGCTACGTGAAAATTGGTAACAAATCTATTCCAACCATAACTTAATCAACTTGTATTGTATATTATGTAATCTTGAGATACCATAGACACGTATACAATGTTTCAACCTATTATGTCGACACATCTATATATATTTCGGAACAACCATAGACACTCTATATGTGAATGTTGGAGTTAGCTATACAGGGTTGAGGTTGATTCCAAAATATATATAGTTTGAGTTGTGATCAATACTGAGATACGTATACACTGGGTCGTGGATTGATTCAAGATAATATTTATCGATTTAGTTCTGTACATCTAACTGTGGACAACTAGTTGTAGGTTACTAACGAGGACAGCTGACTTAATAAACTTAAAACATCAAAATATATTAAAAGTGTTGTAAATATATTTTGAACATACTTTAATATATATGTATATATTGTTATAGGTTCGTGAATCAACAGTGGTCAAGTCTTACTTCTCGACGAAGTAAAAATCTGTGAAAGTGAGTTTCATTTGCTCCCTTTTTAAATGCTTTTGCAATATATATTTTTGAGACTGAGAATACATGCGCTGCTTTTATAAATGCTTTACGAAATAGACACAAGTGATCGAAACTACATTCTATGGTTGGATTATTAAACCGAATATGCCCCTTTTTAGTCTGGTAATCTAAGAATTAGGGAACAGACACCCTAATTGACGCGAATCCTAAAGATAGATCTATTGGGCCTAACAAACCCCATCCAAAGTACCGGATGCTTTAGTACTTCGAAATTTATATCATATCCGAAGGGTGTCCCGGAATGATGGGGATATTCTTATATATGCATCTTGTTAATGTCGGTTACCAGGTGTTCACCATATGAATGATTTTTATCTCTATGTATGGGATGTGTATTGAAATATGAAATCTTGTGGTCTATTATTATGATTTGATATATATAGGTTAAACCTATAACTCACCAACATTTTTGTTGACGTTTTAAGCATGTTTATTCTCAGGTGATTATTAAGAGCTTCCGCTGTTGCATACTTAAATAAGGATGAGATTTGGAGTCCATGCTTGTATGATATTGTGTAAAAACTGCATTCAAGAAACTTATTTTGTTGTAACATATTTGTATTGTAAACCATTATGTAATGGTCGTGTGTAAACAGGATATTTTAGATTATCATTATTTGATAATCTACGTAAAGCTTTTTAAACCTTTATTGATATGGTTTGTTTTAAAATGAATGCAGTCTTTGAAAAACGTCTCATATAGAGGTCAAAACCTCGCAACGAAATCAATTAATATGGAACATTTTTAATCAATAAGAACGGGACATTTCAGATAAACGGTGTAGAATGTCATGTAACAAGATTGTACTTGAGGTACAGATTGTGAGGTTGAGGCTTGTGATGCGGATGTTGAGGCTTGTGTTGTTGGTGCTGATGCTGGTGGTGCTGTTGATGTCGGTGATGTTGCTGAAGCTGGTAATTTTTGCACCATAATTTCCAAAGCCACTACTCGAGCGCGAAGCTCGCTGACTTCTTCTATTACTCTGGAATGATTGGCGGTTGGAACGAGTGGATGGATAAGGTTTAGAATTGTAGATATTACGTAATCGTTATGAGATATCCTGGAAATGAGGGTTAATATGGTGTTTCGGACAGGTTTTCCGGTAAGTGCTTCAGGATCTTCACCAAGAGGTGAATTTGGTTGGTGAAAAGGATCGCCTTCTTCTCGTCTCTATTGATTAAGTCAACTAAGAACCCATCCCCAATTTATCCAGAATTGGTGACGACTGATTTGTTGATCCATTCCGGTTATACTGCTTTCGGAGCTCAAGTGTGTTTCCATATCGGAATAGCTGTCGGAATTCGAGGAACTTGAACTAGTGACGAGTTCCATTTCGTACGATTGAATAAAGGATTTTTGATATGAAATGAGTTTTGGCTATCGAATGGTATTCTAATTACATAGAATATCTATATATATAGAATAAAGGATTTCGTAGATTACAGAGGGATTTACAGAATATGTCAGGCAAAGTTTTACAGTAACAGATACGCTAAGATATGAATTAGCAGATACGCTAAAATATGAGTTTTGTCTATACACTAATCATGCAGTCAATACAGTAAGATGTGTCTAGACTAAGAATAATGAGCAGGTGATTTTCTAAGGATGATAAGCAGGTAATTTTCGACACGAAACGATAAGCAAAACTTTTAACATGCAGAAACGGACGAAGTTCAGACTCACTAATGCATCTAAACAACTATCAGTAACACACACTAATGCATGACCTGGTTCGCTAAGACCACCACTCTGATACCACCTGTAGTGACCCGTCCTAATCCATCTGGATGAAGTCTTCAACAGTTGGTCCCATTGCGAGGTTCTGACCTCTATATGCCATGAACGACTCCATGTAATATGAGCAAATGAACAGCGGAAGATTTCTTTCATACATGAGAATAAACATGCTTTAAAGTGTCAACCAAAAGGTTGGTGAGTTCATAAGTTTATCATAAAACAATAAAATTCATCATTTTGATAGACCACAAGATTTAAATGCTGCATGGTACAAATGGGCCCAAATCCTATACCCACCTGTAATGTACATGCAATATCTTTTAAATACAGTACACCTTTCTCGTGTACACAATCCATTTTTCATAAATCTTAGTAACCGTACACATATCTCGTTCACAAAAACTAATACACATAACCTGTGTATAAAAATCATTCTCTCGATACATAATATTCACATCAATTGGTGGCAATTATCATATCCACATAATTCAATGGTGGCAATTATCATGTACACATAATTCAACAGTGGCAATTATCATGTACACATAATTCAACGGTGGCAATTATCATGTCCACATAATTCAACGTTGGCAATTATCATGTCCATATAATTCAATGGTGGCAATTATCATGTCCACATAATTCAATGGTGGCAATTATCATGTCCACATAATTCATTCGAGGAATGTTTTTCTTGTGTCTATCTCGTCAAACATTTATAAAAGCATTTCATGTATTCGCAGTTCAAAAATATATTTCAAAAGCATTTAATAAAGCAGTTGTAAAAACAGCGCATGTATTCTCAGTCCCAAAAATGGAAAGAGTAAAAGGGAGTAAATGAACTCACAATACAATATTTTGTAGTAAAAATATGCATACGACTGCACTGAACAATTGTAGGGTTGGCCTCGGATTGACGAACCTATATCAAGTTTATATATTAACACATATAATCACATAATTCCTTCTATATAATATTTATGTATATTAATTGTTGTAGTTATAAAAATATATATACTTTATTTATATTTTATATCTTCAGTTATATTTTATATATGGTTATTTCGTAAAATAATCATTATTCATACATATAGTTAAATTAGAATATATATATATATATATATATATATATATATATATATATATATATATATATATATATATATATATATATATATATATATATATATATATATATATATATATATATATATATATATATCTATTGGTAATTGGTATTATATCAAAAATCAATAATTTGTTATAAAAACAATACTAATAATAATAATAATAATAATAATAATAATAATAATGATTCTAATAATAATAAGAATGATAATAATAATAATATTGATAATGATGACACTAATTATAATGATAATAATTTTAATAATAATACTAATACTATCTTTTAATAATAATAATAATAATAGTTATATGTTAATATTGAAAATAATGATTTTAGTAACCTTAATGATAATAATGATAATATAATAATAGTAATAATAATGATAATAATAATAATAATAATAATAGTAATAATAATAATAATAATAATAATAATAATAATAATAATAATAATAATAGTAATAATAATAATAGTAATAATAATAATATTAATAATAACAATAATAATAATAATAATAATAATAATAATAATAATAATAATAATAATAATAATAATAATAATAATAATAATAATAATAATAATAATAATAATAATAATAATAATAATAATAATAATAAGTAATAAGTAAACGACCTCAAAGAAGTATTCCCTAAAAAATTTGCCCAAGTCCGGGTTTGAACCCGCGACGTCCCGCTAACCCGATAACATCCTTAATCAATCTTCCATTTATGTTTACCTGTTTTATTTCACAACCAATATATGTATAACCCGAACTTCTTGTTCTATTTTCTTCTATCCTCATCATAATCATAATTATAAATTATAATCATGATCATAGATCATAATCATCGTCGAACCTATTATCAATAAACGCCATCAATATGATTATTTTCTTGAATCATCACCTTTTTTAACTCTCTTCCTCATCGTTTATCACTCGTTTTATTACCCATGCAACATCACTTAACCATCATCATTTATATATTCTTCATAACTCACCATCATATTATCGTTACCTTTGGTTTATGATTTCATGTATCATCACCAATGTTATTATTTATGTATCATTCATCTCATAATCATTGATTACCTACCTCCTAATCTCTCTTATAATCATCATCATTCAAAATCATTGCATCATTCACGGTTGTAATAGACAACTGAAACAGGAAATGTACTACCGTTGATTGAAGTTGGGTGGTTCTCGAGTGGACAGCAGGGACCATAGCGACTAGCGGCCCAATTCACTTCGGCCCACAGAAAAATAAAAGCTTCACGGACCAATTACAATTAAAAGCCCAACGAAAAAAATAAAGAACACTGCCCATCATTAAAAATAAAGGCATGCTATCATGTACCGAATTACTTCCAATATGGTTGGTGGGATTAATTGATTAATGGCTATCGGTTTACATGTTATAATACAATTACGCATGTAATCATAGAATAACAGTCCAAATCTCTTTTTCATTTGAATCCATCCCATGTCTATACCGAAAAATAAAGAAAAGGTACCTACTAATTTGTATTGTTTATTGAGAGTGGGGTTTTGTTTTGTTAATGGATTTCGGCATCATAAAAAAATATATACGCCAACGCAATTTGATTATATGTCTCGTACTATATGGATTTTTGTGGAAAGGAAATGCAAGTGATGTGGGGCTTTCAGTTTATAAAGCTAACGAGAAATCGATTTGGTAGCAGTCACGAAACAAAAAGGAATAAAGTTTTCCCTTACAGCTCATTCTAGTTTGATTAACCAAAAAAAAAAAAAAAAATACGAAACAGTCATATTAGATGACCCCTTGGTCGGCCACCATCTTCAGTCAAGGGACACGATATTTGTGATAAATAGAATCCAAGAAAGAAAATAAATCTCATCGCTTCACATTAATGTTTCATTTATACCTATATCATTCCTCTCTCGCCACTATCATCATAGTTTAACGTATATCCTTATATTATGGCTGTTCAAACAGAAATACACGAGTTACAGTTGAGTTTTTGTGGTTCTTGGTTGTAACAACGGGAAAAGAGAATGGTATTAGTGATCGTTTGCAACGATTGAATAGAGAAAAAAAAAATAATGGTGTCAGGTGGCGATTATGCTTGTTGATCGTGGTTCATGAAGAAAGTCAATAAGAAAGGAGAGAGAGAGAGAGAGGAGAGAGAGAGTAAAGTGATGTCGTGATCGTGGTGGTTCGATGGTTGTTGTGGTGTCGTGAAGGGGGGTTTGATTTGCTAACGATAATAAGTAACAAGTTGATGGTTAACAAGGGTGATGGTGGTCTTTAGTGGTGGCGGTTGGTAACCGTGGAAGGTGGTGATGGGAGAAGGTGTATTGTCGATTATAATCGAAGAAGAGAGGTGATCAAATAAGGATTCGGTGGTGTGTAAGTATATATCTTTTATCTATCACCTATCGATATATATATATATATATATATATATATATATATATATATATATATATATATATATATATATATATATATATACAAATTCTTTTTACTTATTTATGTTGTATGATATTTTACATACATAATTCTAATGTTTACATTATATTTTATAATTATTATCTATTTTTGCATTTGTATATATATAATTATACATATTTATTTACAAACAACTGTTCGTGAATCATCGGGAATAGTCGAAGGGTATTTGCATATATGAAACAATTCAAAATTTTTTGAGACTTAACCAAACAAACTTTGCTTATCGTGTCGAAATCATATAAATATTAAGTTTAAATTTGGTCGGAAATTTTCGGGTCGTCACAGTACCTACCCGTTAAAGAAATTTCGTCCCAAAATTTGAGTAAGGTCGTCATGATTAACCATAAAAATGTTTTCATGACGAATATGAATTGATAAATAAAGTTTTATCATTAATGAGTAATGTAGATAAAATGATTCGGTTACTTGAAGCGTATGGATGAAGCTGTCACAAAAGAATGAAATGAGGTAATAAAGTTTCGTCTTAACTTTTGACGTAGTCAGAGTTGACTTCCAGAATTTAAGGAATTTTAAAGAAATCTTCTGATCAGAAGGAAAATGTAATAGCATGATTAATTAGCAGACTGTTGGAATCACGGTAATGATAGAACTATCAAGAAAATAAATGAAAGAGTTATGTAACATGGCACATGATGAGACTAAGATCTGTGAACCATCATCATGTTCCATTAGAAACTCAGCATGACTTACTGTAATATAATCACGTTGGCCAAGCGCATTATATTATACTAACTCATGCTTCAATTTCCAACACTTCTCCAGAATTCATTCATAATTTAAAACTTGAATAAAGAAACTAAAACAGTTTTCTTTATGATGTAATACGGATAACACGAAGAGATAACTAATTTCGGATAAGATGAGTTACGAAAATATCCTCAGAAATATCGAAGATATTTATGATGATATTTTTAGAATTTCTAAGATCGAAGGTTGATGGAGAAAGATTTTCCATAAGATTTAACATGGGTACAGAGCAAGATATTCTCTAAAGATTTCATCAGATCTAGAATTACATGGATTCTTTGAATATAGGGTTTGGTCCTTGTATTTGTCCTTGGTCTCCTTCATGGTTAACTCAATCCGTTTTTCAGTACTAAATTCTCTATTGTGTGTTTCCAACACTCCATTCGTTATCATCAACTTTTGGCCATTTTGACCATCTACAACCTTTGCTGCTTCATCAGCATTTAGTGTCACCATATTTGAATCATTGGTTATCAATCCGAGGTGTTTTCAAGAGTTTCGAAGGATTTGAGTGAAGATTGTAATTGTCAAGATACAAAAGATTGTTTAAAATTAAATCAAGTGGCAAACTTGGAGAAATGTTTAGTTTAATATGTTATAATCAATATTTTAATACATTGTAATTGTCCAATGTTAGTAATCCAATGTTTGTAGTCCAACAGTCCGATATATAATCTTAAAATTTTAAATATTTAAGATTAGAAGATGATGAAGGAATTTTACGTAATTAATTAATTAGTTACTAATAAATTTTATTTTGACCATTATTTTCTTCATTATGCCACTTGTCAAATCTTGACTTGGATTCTGATCGGTCAAAATTCGAATATGAAATTGAATTTGAATGATATTAGTTGCTCTTTTGATGAACGGATATGTATATGTGTGGTTGTGTGTAGGATAGTAAATGTCTGTTGAATCAGATTTGAAGGATGTACAGTGTAACATGTTAATGTGAAATTTAAATATTCCTCGGGTATTACCTACCCGTTAAAATATTTTCACCATTAACAGTTTGTTCAAAAGAATTTTTAATTACAATCTTTATGAAAATATATATACATATATATTTTTTTCAGATGTAATCATGGATTTAATGAGTTAATATAATATTAATCTCATTTGATTTATCGTTAGAACTAGAATACATAATCTCTAAAACATTAGAGGTTACATAGTTCCCATGTAGAACGAAGTTAAATGGTGTAGAATGTCATGTAGAACAAGATTGTACTTGAGGTACAGATTGTGAGGTTGAGGCTTGTGATGCGGATGTTGAGGCTTGTGTTGTTGGTGCTGATGCTGGTGGTGCTGTTGATGTGGGTGATGTTGCTGAAGCTGGTAATTTTTGCACCATAATTTCCATTAAACGTTTTTCATGATCATCAATCTTCTTTTTACAATCGGTCAACTCCTTTTCTTGATCATCTACCCGCTTAGTCAACAAATTTACCAAACGCAATAATTCTTGCAAATTGGCATTCGGTGTTGGATGAGTGTCTGAGGTATGCTCTGACACCTCCTGGGTGCCATCCACCTGCTCATCAACTTGATTATCATCTTGCGTATTTTCCTCCTCTTCAACAACCTCTCTTTGAAAGTAAGAGAAACTTTGGATCCACCACTGACAAGCTCTCTCTATCTCAGATGGCTGCAGTGAACGAAAAGGTCTCTTTTTCTTGGGACAATCATCCTGAAATGAAGAGAAATATTAGTAAATATAAAAAAGACGCAAGCACGCAAAGGTCACCTTGCGTCCTAACGCAAGAACGCAAGGAAAATCTTGCATGTAACGCAAGAACGCAAGGGAAATCTTTCGTCACACGCAAGGACACAAGGATGATCTTTGTGCCTGGCACAAGTATACAAACTTGCGACAACACACGCAAGGACGCAAGGACAACCTTGCGATTTACGCAAGGACGCAAGGTTGACCTTGCGTCCGGTGCAAGGACACAAGGTTGATCTTGCGCCTTCTTGCGATACACTATAACCTGATCTGTTCAAACATAAACTGATGTATATACTTAGGTACTATATAATAATAAAGAAAATTGATAGTTAACAAACCATTATATGTAAAAGTTTTAGGTAATCAGACACTGTAAAGGTTTCAGCAGATGAACGCTTCCAAAATAAAGCTCTTGGTACTCCATTCTTGTCAGTTTTAGTAGCAAAACTCTTAATGGTACGACGGTATGCCTCGAGGATCCAAATATTAAATGCCCACATAAAACCAGCCAAAGTGTACGCCTTTTCACTCTAACTCTCTAATTGGCTTTCACGAACCTCAAAACCTTCACTAACCGCTGAGTAAGTAGCATCCCAAATACGAGACCCCCATGGGTACGCGTTCACCTTATTGAAATCTTCAACCAACCATAGAAACTGTTTATTAACTACATGTATCCCCTGCTTCCCTATAAATGCTCTCTCTACGACCAAAATTATAGCTAGTCGAACGATATCATCATCACTAACCTTTACATCACCTTGTTTTTTGATAAGGATGTTTTGTATATCATTAACCAAAATCTTGCTGGCATCGGCATGCTTTGGAAAACAACGCTGTCTAATGGGTGCGGTCTTAGATTCATAATTGCGAGGGATGTAATGTTCCATGTCTGTCCGGCTACCAAATAAAAATTCGGTGACTAAACAAAATTCACGTCGACCAAATCTAATCATAAAATTAGGAGAAAAAGTATACCATATATCTTGTTGCTCTTTTGGGTACTTAGTAGCATCTAATTTTGCTGGACGCTCACTTTTCCGTTGGAGCATGGCATGTACTAGTCCAGGATCATTACCCGTGTATGAAAGATCTAACCAGAGACCAAAGCATGTACTTCTAAATAATTTTTCTTGTTGTTTAGTCAATATTTTCTTGACCTGAGGTATCACGGTCAACATATTCCTCATGGTCAATTTACCTTCCACATAGCCCTGTAAAAGTCAGAAGAACATTAGCAGAAAAATCACATAGACGCAAGACGCAAGACAAAGCTTGCGTGCCAATAATGAGCGATGCAAGGACGCAAGGTTAACCTTGCGTGCATCATGCAATCAAAAAGCAATGACGCAAGGAACACCTTGCGTAACCTAGATCAAAGATGCAAGGACGCAAAAAAAAACGCTTGCGTGCACATGTAAGGTTAACCTTATGCAATACGCAAGGACGTAAATATAACCTTGCGTACGATGTGAGTCATACGTAAATACGCAAGGTTAACCTTGCGTCTGAATATCAACCAAGTTTTACAACTTAAAACTAGCAAAAAATTCTTGGTATCGTACGTAATCTCAATAATATACAAACAAAATCACAAAATACAAACACATTTCGTTGACACATTTTATCGAATAGTTGGCGTGCAAAAACTTTGTTTTAGCACAAAGAACGAAGAAAACTAACATAGATTGAATAATATAATATAGATCTAAGAAAACTAACCTGTTCTTGAGACATAATGAACGATGATGGTGATTCAATGATGTTGGTGGCGTAGTAGCTCACTTGTACTTTCGAAGATTGAAGATGGAAGGATTAAGGATGCGGCTTAGCGACTATGAAGATGGAAGGATGAAGATGATCTAGTCGGGATGAAGATGTGAGGATGATGATGAAGATTTTGCGAGTGATTTGCGAGAATGTAAGGAAGCTTGATGACGATTTTGCGAGTGACGAACGAATGGGTACCAGAGAGCAGCTTGCGTATGAGTGTGGTTATGAGGTGAACAGTGAACGCAAAGTGATTATTTAACTAGCTTTTTTAGGTAAGACGCAAGGTCGCAAGGTCACAAAGACGCAAGGTCACAAGGACACAAGGCATCTTGTGCCTTGCGAGGGCAAATTGTCAAACTTTTTTTTTAAGGGCAGTAAGTTAACAAGCTTAAAAAAATGGGCATTTTGGTGATATTCCCTTAACAGTTACACAAACGATCTAAACGATCCAAACTTAAGAACAAAAACCAAATTCATCCCTAAAACTTAAGCTAACTAGATCCAAACGCAAACGCAAAAAAGGCGAACAAAATGTACAAACGATCCAAATGCAAAAAGGCTCAGAAGCAAAACACCATCCCTAAAACTTAAGCTAACTAAGCCCGAGCCTTAAGTAAATGAAACACTAAAACGTACACAATACATAATCAAAAAGCCACGACCAATACAAAAACCAAATGAAACAAATAACTACAAACATAGAAGCGCACCAAGTCTGCTCAAAAAAATACCCAACAACCGCCTTACCTCTACCTTTACCTTTCCGAGTCTTTATAACCGGCTTAACAACCACACCATCATTCTTCAAACGATTAAATTTCTTGCCTCCCTGATTTTCAATCTCATATGATGAAACCTTAACCGAAGCATTACCAATTCTAACACCCGAAACGGGAGTTGGAAGCGAGCCTTCCTTCTCAAGACTTAAAAAAAAAACCGAGGTTCTGATCCGGAACAATTAACCCGAGACCTTTGTTGTCGGATACTCCAAGAACTTCTTCATCCCTACGGGTGAACTCGTTACCAACATTATTCGACATGTCTAATTCCTCTTCATCTCTAAGCACGTACGAATCCTTAGCCTTCTTCGTTGTTGGTGCATAAAGGCCCAAGTTCGGATCAATCAAGACGGGCTTGACGAATGACTGAAGCCCAAATGAGTATAAATAGAGATTAAGGTTTCTCATTTGTTGCTAATCACCTAATATCTACTTTCAAGTTCCCTGGTCATTTTCTCTCATCACAGCAGATCCAAAAACCCACCCAAGTCGAATAACGACTCTAGGTATCGATCTAATCCGATTTACACAATCCGGTTCGACTAAATCGATTCCTAAAAGTCAACGATTTGCTAGAACATCGATCTGAAGATCCCAATAGCTCCAACAAAGTGGTATCAGTGCGTACGATTGTAGGATCGAATCGTTTACAACGATTTTCGTTTTTGAGTTGTTAAAAAAATTGAATTTTTGGATATTTTTCATGTTTTTTATACTAAATTGAAAAATTCGATTTTTGGGTGTTAAAGTTCGAATTGATCAGTGATATATGTTCTTTATCATCATACAAACCTTATCCAATTTACATATTTCATTTTCGATTCGTATTCATCAAGAAATCTAAGATTTTGTGTTTAAAAAAGTCTATTTTTTCTTCAATTCGTTTTCATAGATTTAGAGTGTTATTTGAAAAAGTAAAAATGTAGAAGTGTTAGGATTTGATTAACGAACGTTTCTGCATTTTTTTGTAGTCCAATTCGAAGTTTGAACCACTTCCACCATAGCTCCGCCGTTCGACCGCCACAAACCGCCACCACCGCCGCTGGAAACTGCAAAAATCACTAAGAACACCTTCATTTTTTACCCTCGACTGATTGTCTCACTCCCTCGACCGATTGTGTCACTCCCTCGACCATTTGTCACCCTCAATCAACCGATTGTCTCACTCACACGACCGATTGTTTGAGATACCAATTTTTGAAATTATAACGAAGTGTTGCCCGATTATGTACCATCGACCATCTATTTGAAGACCATCGACCGTCTGTCTCGTCCCACGACCGATTGTGTTTCAAGAAAAATAAAAATAAAAATTGCAGGTCCTCTGATGCGTTCTATTTTTGAAGAAGAAGACTGCTGCATCGATTAGTCTAAAACCATTAAGGTGGAGATTTATTTCAGAAAATTAATTTCATCAGATGGCTTGAGGTGTTTGTTGAGATCATTATTGTAAACGGCGCCCGTTGCTTCCGTTGCGATGCCCGTTGTGGCATTTTGGTGACTAAACCGTTTCAACCCCGTCCCGTTTTCTTATAAGCCGGTCAACGGTCAAAAGTCAAGTCAAATGCAGGAAAAATTGGGTCAACGCCGATCAAAAGTCAGAAATTCTGTTAAAATCGGTCATAAGTCGGTCAAATCAATCAAAATTGACTTAGTTTAGTATTCTATTTTGTATTATATTAACGCTAATAGCAATTATAGGTACAAACTTGTTAACGAAGGTTTTTTAGCTCTAAAATAGTGTAAATATATATTTATATATATAAAAGTCAACATTAGTCACCATCCGTTTCGACCCCGTCTCGGCCCCGTTTTTTCTGTTGCGACGTTTTGAGGTCGCTACCGTTTCGGCCCCGTCTCGCGTCTTTTTCGAGCTTGGTTGAGATACAAATGGTCAGGAGATCGAATCTTGGCTTCCGCATTCTTTTTGGATTTAATTTTCAATAGCTTAATTGTAGCAGATCCAGCCCAACATTAACACGCAGGCCCAGTTGAGCATTAATCCCATTTCCAGTTAAATAAAAATCAAGGCCAATATATGTCTTAAAGCTCATCAAGTCCATGTCATTTAGCTTTATTAATTTACATTTTTAATGTACGGATTTAAAGAAATTTGCGTACGTTCAAATTTTTCGAGTATTCTGATTTTGTTGGGTTTTCACGGAAAAACTTGATACACTTGCCCAATTGACTCCGATAGTCAATTCTTGACCATTTTTGTCGCTATTTCACGAGTTTTTATCAGATTTCAAGATATTCAAATGTTTTACTCGTGTGACGAAATGAAGGAAAAGAAGGGTAGGGCTTTGAAACAAGAATGGAAAAGTTTTAAGGCACTAAGCACTGAGAATTTAGAGGACACAATTGCGAGGTATTTTCATCTAATATCCGATACGGAGAATTATGGAGTTGAGTTTACACAAGCTAAGGCTGTAAAAGTTCTCAAGGAAGGACCACCTCCAAAATGGGAGTTATACATTGAGCAGATTGAATCAAGAGCATGGGCTTGCAACATTAAACTTACTCTTAATTCGTTCATATCCAAGTTGAGGGAGAAAGGTTTTGGAACAAAAACAAGTTAATAGAAGAGATATAGTTCACGTCCATAAGAACGATGAGTCTACATCCGTGTCTAAGAATGAGGTTGAGATTGTTAGCAATCATGGTGATGCTGCTGCTGAGATTGAAAATCCAGCTAGGGAAGAAGAGCCAGTTGTGAATGCTGCTACTGATAGTATTGAGAAACTGGAGATAGTGTCAGACAGTTATGGGTCGGAGTCTAAAATTGAGGTATCTAACTCGACTACCAAATGTGCATTCATGGCCAACATGTCGAGTAATGATAAGGTATGCAATGAATCTACTTCTGTTTGTTCTAAATGTTGTGAATTTGAACAGGAAATTTCTAGACTTGAATATGTCATTTCTAAGCTTAGTGAAATTCCTGTAACTTGTGCAAATTGTCCAAAACTTAAGCTTGAACTTAAGAACTTAAGTTTAGGCAATCAAACAAATAAGAAGAATTATCAGTATGCAGTGTATTTCTGAATAAGCAAAAGGAGTACGTAGATGTTATTCATACTTTAGAAAATCAGGTAGGTCATTTGAAAGCAACTGTCATAGATGATCAGAAGGCCATAACCATGTACTTGAATCAAATCGAGAGCCTTAAGAAAGAAAAAGATTCTTTTAAGTTAAAATATGAGTCAGAAAAGGATAGAATTGATAATTGGCAAAGATCAGCGTATGTGATGCAGGCCTTTAATCCTCATAAGAATGATAAACAGAAAGTTCTAGGTTACAATCAGTGTGCACCTCTACTTAGGAATGAATACATCTATAAGCCTCGTGAGAAGTGTAGAAATGAGATCCTTGAATAACAACCCATTGAGTCTAAGGAGAAACCTATTGAGTCTAAGAATGAACACGTTGAGAGTGAGAAGGTAGAGGTTAAGAAACCTGTAGAAGTTGTCTATGAGATAGAGTCCGATACTGATATCGACACTAAGAATGACAGCAAACCATTCCGACATGTGACTAAACCCATCACCATTTTGAAAAATCTTGAGAATGCTTGTAGGGTTAGTGGTAGTAAGAAACCAAAATCAAGAACAGTTGAGAAGTCTAGGAATCCTAAGGAAAAGCTTATGTTTCAAACACCTGATAAGTATGAGAAAGGACTGAACTTAGAGAAGGAGTATGTTCTTACTCCACCACCTGAAGAACTTATTAAGAGTGAGGGTTATTAGACTACCGGTGTGTCTAAGTTTGTTGAGGAAGTTCTTACTAGTGATGAGACAGTTGAGGAGATTGTGTCAAAACCTGTTAATAGACCGGAGTCAAAACCAAGAAGATCTACTAAATCCATGTCCTCTAATTCTAAATCAAAATCAAAGGTTAAGTCTGATCGCAATTCAGTGGCCAAGCTTGTTACTGAGGAAGGAGACCTAGAATACAAGACTAATCTCAAATCATTCATAGTGTGCCGCTCTCGCGTGGCTTGGATTGTTGATCCAGGGGTTCACATTGAACTGCCGAGCATGTCATAACCCGGAATTTTTCCATGATTATATATTATATGAGATTAATATTTACATGAATAAATGTTTCCAACATGTTAAGCAATCAAACTTGTCAAGACTTGATTAACTGAAGCGGTTTTTATGTAAACGTTTGACCACCCAGTTTGTCCGATGATTCACGAACGTTATAACTTGTATATGACATGATAATATATATATATATATATATATATATATATATATATATATATATATATATATATATATATGGACTTATGTATATGTTTAACATGATGAAATGATACTTAAGTATCTCATTATGTATATTAACAACAAACTATATACATAAAACAAGACTACTAACTTAAGGAATTCAAAACGATATCTGTATGTAACGATTATCGTTGTAATAACGTCTTAATATTTATATATCATATTAAGATATATTAACACACTATGTTATCATGATAACATAACAATTTAACATCTCATTAGATATAATAACAATGGGATTAATTACATTTAACGAGATCGTTAACTTAAGGTTTCAAAACAACGCATGCATGTGACGAATAACGTTGATTTAACGACTTAATTAATATGTATATATATGTAGTGTATTAAGATGTATTAATACACATTTGAAGGACTTCAAGACATATATCAAAACACTCATACTTAACAAAAATGTTTAAAATTACATTTCCATTCATTTTCATCAACAATTCTACTCGTATTCATTCAGTATTCGTACTCGTATGATACCCAGATTCTAAATGTATATACTATTGGTATATATATATATATATATATACTATTGGTATATACACTACAATGATCAGCTCTTAGCAGCCTTAATAAGTCACCTTAAACATGTGGTAACCATCATTTAACATCTAGCATGAAATATCTAGCAAAAATATAAACTAATGGAACCATATATGCAAGTTGATATTCACGTTTTCATCATTCATCACCAACACTTTCATTTTTCAACTTTCATGCATCAAACACATCTCTCTCAAGTTCTCTCATATTGTTCTAAGTGTTCTTCATCATTTTCATCAAAATCTACATCAATCTAGCTCATAAATCTATACATAAATCAACAAACAAAACAACTACTCAAGAACACTTCAAGAACACTTTCAAGTTTGATAGATTACTTCCAAGCTTTCTAATCCATTCCAAGTAATCATCTAAGATCAAGAAACTTTTGTTATTTACAGTAGGTTATCTTTCTAATTCAAGGTAATATTCATATCCAAACTTTGATTCGATTTCTATAATCATAACTATTTTAATACAAGTAGTAATCTTACTTGAACTTGTTTTCGTGTCATGATTCTACTTTAAGAACTTCCAAGCCATCAAAGATCCTTTGAAGCTCAAGTTATTTTTTCATCATTTCCAGTAGATTCATCTACTATACTTGAGGTATTCATATATATATATATATATATATATATATATATATATATATATATATATATATATATATATATATATATATATATATATATATATATATATATATATTATTCGAAGAATATAACTTGTAATCACTAGAATATAGTTTAGTTAATTCTAAACTTGTTCGCAAACAAAGTTAATCCTTCTAACTCAACTTATAAAAACAACTTAACACATGTGTTATATCTATATGATATGCTAACTTAATGATTTAAAACTTGGAAACACGAAGAACACCGTAAAACCGGACATACGCCGTCGTAGTAAAACCGGGGGCTGTTTTGGGTTGGATAATTAAAAACTATGAAAATATTTGATTTGAAAGTTGTTCTTCTGGGAAAATGATATTTCATATGAACATGAAACTATATCCAAAAATCTTGGTTTAACTCAAAGTAGAAGTATGTTTTTCAAAATGGTCATCAAGACGTCGTTCTTTCGACTAAAATGACTATCTCTTTCAAAAATGACTTGTAACCTGTAACTCTGACTATAAACCATCACTTTTTCTGTTTAGTTTCATAATTTTAGTTCAATACGAAACTATAACAATTTGATTCACTCAAAACGGATTTATAACGAAGAAATTATGGGTAAAACAAAATTGGATAGAATTACTAGTTTTAGCTACGAAAATTTTTATAACAAATCTATACTAACTATATCTTAGCTAACTTTCTTTTATTATACATATCTTGATAGACCATAGACGCATATACAATATTTTGACATATCATATTGACATCATCTATATATATATTGTTTTGAATAACCCATAAGACACTATATGCGATAATACTCGAGTTGGCATATAATGAGTCGAGGTTGATTCTAAAATAATATATATACCATGGATTGTGATCGATTCTGAGACATGTATACAATGGGTCGTGGATTGATTCGAGATAATATGTATAATATGGGTGTTGAAAATATTAAGACAATATACTATATCGATTTATTTATGTACTACTAACTGTGGACTACTAATTGTGGACTACTAACGTTGGACTACTAACTTAACAACTAAAATCGTCAACACGTAATAAAAATGTTGTGAATATATTTCGATTATACTTTGATATGTATGTATATAATAAAAATCTTGGCCAAGTCTTTTTCCGACAAAGTAAAAATCTATGAAAGTGAGTTATAGTCCCATTTTTACGATCTAATATTTTTGGAATGAGAATACATGCAGTTTTTTAAATGTTTTTCAAAATAGACACAAGTAATTAAAACTACATTCTATGTTGAATTACTATACCAGATATCACCCTTTTTGAACTTGGTAACCTAAGAATTAGTGTTTATTATAATTGCCACTAATTGACGTGAATCCTAAAGATGGATCTATGGGTTTTGACACGCCCTAGTCAGATAATTTGAACTGTTTTAGTACTTCGATTTTTCTCTACAGACGAGTTGTTCTGTGTTGGGGATATTTTAGATGCATTCTGTTAATGTCGGTTACCAGGTGTTCAATCATATGAATGATTTTTATGGCTATTTATGAAAAATAAAATCTTGTGGTCTATTATTAATTTGATATATAGGTTAAACCTATAACTCACCAACATTTTTGTTGATGTTTTAAACATGTTTATTCTCAGGTGATTATTAAGAGCTTCCGTTGTCGCATACTAATTAAAGACAAGATTTGGAGTCTGCATGCTTGTATAATATTGTTTAAAAACTGGATTAGAGAATTTATTTTGTTGTAACGTATTATTATTGTAAACCATTATGTAATGGTCATGTGTAAGCGTTATATTTTAGATTATCATTACCTGATAATCTAAGTTATGCCTTTTAAACATTTGTCGATAAAATAAAGGTTATGGTTTGTTTAAAAACGAATGCAGTCTTTGAAAAACATCTCATATAGAGGTCAAAACCTCGCAACGAAACCAATTAATATGAAATGTTTATAATCGATATGAACGGGGCATTTCAGAGCATCCTTGTGCCTGTTATATAAGATATACCCATTAAGACAAGTAGCTAGAAATATATTTAGAGATATGTACTCTAAGTTATGCTATTACAGATGAAAAGCATGGGGTTTATAGCATTTGTGTATGCACATCTCAGAATATTCAAAATACTATGAGATCTACCTGAGCAATATAAATTGAAGGTATACGTTGAGGTAGAAGCCCAAGGCTGACAAGAATATTCAAAATACTATGAGAGTACCTCCTGATCAATTAGATCAAAAGTATGTGCTATTGATAACGGACAGCATCTGGACTTTAGTGCTCAATTGACTATCTGATACATTGTGCGATCTAAAATGAGGACTGATTCTATGATCTAATCTAGCATTGGAATATTTTAAAGTAATTAATCAACGTGATCATCAAAATGTCTATGAGGAAAGAATATGAAAGCTTAATGTGACTTGATATCTATAATCAGAGTTTTAATCTGTAGGTACTTAATCTTAAGAATTGAACGATGATGAATTGCCAATATAGTTTAGTATTGATTCCATGTTAAGATCAACGTTTCACAAAAATATGTGATTTGTTTATGTTAAAATGCATGTTAGTATTTTAGTGTAATTACATCTCATTTCTTACATCCATTCATACTATGAAAAATACAAAAATATTTTAGTGTCTTTTAGCATAAATCTTAGAAAATCTAAAAATATTTTATTTCTTATTTTTTTTTAGTTACTCATGTGAATTCAAATTGACGTATCAGGCTGAAGCTAAGTTTGTGTGAAAGGAGAGAAAAATGTTTTTGATGATTGAAATTCAAAATTTTGTTTGTCTATTTGAAAATTCAAAAGTTTTGAATGTTTATAACAATGTGATTTGAATGTTGAATGTTTAAAAAATTGTTGAGTTAAAATGGTTAAACCAGTGTGTGTTTGAAATGAATGTTTGATATGAGCAACATTTAGTCAAAGTCAATATACGTACGAGCGATGTTAACTGCAAGAAGAAGTTAAAGTTGGAGCTTCAGGAGTTTTGATGAAGTGAAGGAATGGCGTAAGTGAAAGAAAGGGATAAAGCTGCTTAATTAACCGTTTTGATGTTTAATGTTTTAAAGAAACGAGAGATTGATTATGTCTAACGTGCTCATGATTATACATGTCATTGTGCTTTGTGATGTTTACATGTGCAGGTTATGAAGCTTTAGAAAGAAACAGAAGTTACTGTGGGATAATAAAAAATGTCTGATTATTTATGGGCCAAACAAAGTCAAATCTTAAATTTCGCTGCTTCTAAGAAGATTTAAAGAGATTGAAGAACCTGAAGTCATAACAGTCATAAGTTAGGGTTAATCTGATGACTTGTGAACTTTGAAGATTGCTGAGTATAAGTCTCAGAGTATCAAACGAGATTGTACTTAAAGGTTCAACAAATGGTATTTCATGATAGTTGTATCGACTTGCGATTATCATTGGAATATAACAAGGATAAAGATGAAGAGAGAAAGTATGTGCCATATTAGAGGAGTTTATTTGTGCATAAGGGATATCTCATGAAAGTGAATAAAACGCCACATCCAAGGGGGAGTATGTTAATACTCAACGGAGTGTGGTGGTGTTTATGTCCGAATTAAGATTGGATAGTATTTCTGAGTGATTGACATTAGGATTGCAAAGTAAGGTTAGCACTTCGGTAGCTTGAATAAACCCATGAAGATGTTCTAGTTTGTGTCGTCTGCTGTAGAACTCAATTCCTTCAGTAGGAACACCCAGAATTTCACCAAACGTGCTGAGAGGATATCCCACCACTTTTTGTTAAGATGAAATCTTATCATCTTAGTTTCTCTGTTGAAGCTAAAGTTGGCATAGAACTCTCTTATCAACTCGGGATATATAGGCCTATTGATTAGAACGAACGAACCTAGATCCCTCTGAAACAGCTTGTCAATTACTTCAGGGAATGCTTCAAGACTTATGATTCTTCCTTCTGCTATTGCTCTAGTTTTGAGCCATTTTTTGTTATATGTTGTGCGTTGTCTTGCATCAGTTGGAGGATTATATCTATTCTCTCCTCCTCTAGATTAACCATCTCGGGTCCTTGCCATTTTCTACACAATGATACTTCAAATTAATTCAAGGTGTATAATTCAATTGTAGGCAACACGTTTTGCAAACTTTAATCATCATCAATACTTAGATGTGTTGATGTTAATGTTCTTCACATTTTCACTCTTCATTAGTGTTAATGAGTTTGCAACTAGATTAAGATTTTCACAAAGTTCATATGTGTTCTAGACTTTTGAAATCATCATCAACACATGTTTTGACATTCAACATTATTACACTCAATTAGCAACAATGTCATTCATATCATATGAACAATGCTTCTATGAAAATCTAACCTAGATGTATAATGAACCCTAGAATCATTCAATGTTAAATTAATGCATAGATATACGATAATCATTACTACAATTGTTTCTAAATTGTTCTTTAAGAACAATTTCAATTGTTTGCATCAATTTGGGTTTTGATTCATTCTAGTTAGGGTTTCTTCTTAACCCTAATTCATCATATAAACACAATTGAATGTTAGGAAAGCAAGGATTAATCATACCGAAAGTAGGAATTGAATTTGAAGGAATGCGCATTTTTCTTCGTGCGGTCGATCACTTCAGCCGTGTGTAGGTGTGTGTGTTTTGAAGTGGGTTGAAAAGAAATAAGAGTGAGGGTTTAGTTCAATTTAAAACTGAATCAGACCACGCACGGTCGAAGCACGGTCGACCGTGGTGTTAGCCGTGAAGAAAATTTTCCACGAACAGGAAAGGTGTCTGCGGTCGAGTACACGGTCAGCCGTGGTGATACCGTGGATCCTTCTGATCACTCGTTTCTTCACTTTTTCTTTCTTCGAACGCGTTTTGACGATTCTTAGGTTCTATAGAATACTTGAGGACAAGTTTTCTTTTCCTAACATTGAATGATTACATCCTCCCGATGTTTTAATCATCAATGACACGTAATATACTATATATATATATATATATATATATATATATATATATATATATATATATATATATATATATATATATATATATATATATATATATATATATATATATATATATATATATATATATATGTTCAATCACATAGTATACACAAAATGCATCAACCTAGTATTTAGCATGCAATACAGGTTTTCACATAAACACACAATCCAAAGGCAAGTAAGTTTCCTTCACTTAATCTTTTAAAATCATTTTTCAAAAACAATTTGCATTTGTAAGAAAAACCTTTCTTTTATACAAGGTCTTTTGAGAAGATTATTCTCATTAGCATTTTGATCATTGATTTTGATTGATTTTAAGATTATCCAATCCTTGACTTATCCCTACCATGGAATTGCTAGCTTGGTCCATCTTTCCCATGTTTTCAATTTTCCTAATAATAGATAATGGACTTTGATTACAAGATTTGTGTTTGCTAGAGTTGTGACATACATTCATTTCATGTTTACCTCTTGAAGAATCACAATTAGTTATCCTTTCAATTTTTCTTTTCAAAGTGTTATTTTCATCAATTAGAACTTTGTTAAGTTGTGTAACTTTGTGTAATTCTTTCTACAAAAGTTTTACTTTGTCACGACTACTATCATACACAAATTTAATAGTCTTGTAATCATCTAACAATTCTTCATAATTAGAAGGATAGAGTACATGTACCTCATTGCAATCCATGCTTGAGACATCATCTTCTTTGAATGGAGATTCAACCTCTTCTTCACTTTGACCATCTTGATCCATGTCATTCTAAGAGCTCATGAGGCAAAAGTCTTCATTTTCATTCAACCCTTTTGTTCGAAAAACACCAACCCTTTCCGAACCCTTCTCTATTCCTTTACCCTTTAAACTCTTAGAGTTTAAATCTTCTTGAGAACATAGTGAGTCCCAACATTCTTTTACACTTTCACATGAGATTATCCTTAATCTTTCTTCACTAGGAAGAATTCCATGGAGTAGTGAAATTGCATCAAATTGTTTTAAAACATCATTGTTTTGAAATGTTGACTTCACTAGTCTTGAACTAGCTTGTGGTACAAAGTCTCTTACTTTGATTATTCTCCACAAGTATTAATCCTTAGATTTGAGATAAGACTCAAATCTTAATTTCCACACATCAATATTCATCTTATCAAAGATTGGTGCTTCTTTCACCAATTCTTCCAAATATCCCATCGTTTGAGTTGATCCGAGAATCGTTGACTCAAGTTTTTGCACAAAACGAAGTTTGACGCTTTCACGATCGTTTGTAGCGCAATGATTTGAGCAACCGCTCTGATACCAATTGTAAGTAACTAGGGGGGTGAATAGTTACTTAATACTTTTTTAACATTTTTTTCGATTGATCACCAAATTCGATTTTACTTTGATCAACCAACTCAACTCAAACTTGATGTGTGTAGTGTATATGTTCAAAACGATAAATGAAGTAATGTAAAGAACATAGACACAAGGATTTATAGTGGTTCGGGTGGATGTTAACTAATCCACCTTAATCCACTCCCTGATCACACTAATCGGGATTTGTTACTTCACTAAGCACTTTTCTCCAAATCCGGTGGAGATCCGATTTACAAGTCTTCAATCTTCTTTAGTAGACAACAAACCTAATCTTTCTATCCCTTTGAAAGATCAACTCTAACCTAGATCAACTTGTCTTCACCTTGGACAAGTACTAATCTCCAAATGAGATTAATCAACTTCCTAAGTCCCTTTAAGAAATTAGATCACTAAGCTAGCCTATGCTTCCACTAATTGAAGTTACAAGACTCATACACTCTACAATGATGACCCTAACACAATACTAGGACATATATTACATTAAGTAAACTCACAAGATAAATGATTTTAATTAGTAAGTTTACAATAACCCAATTCTATATCTATAAGATCATAGAATCTTCTCTTGCTTGATCACATTTGAGTAATAATTGATGCACTTGTGATCATTGGAGATAAGCCTTTTTAATGTGCAAGTGGGTCAGCTTCAAATGCTCTTAAATGTTTGCCTTTTATAGTGGGATTCAAAAAATAGCCGTTGACACACAGTTGTCTGCACAGTCGACCGTGGTGCGACCATGCGTGCTCCAGTCCAAAATTGGTATCCGTTGTATAGCCGTTTGACTCAGATTTAAACACCACATTTTGGCACCTTTACTCCTTCTAGCACCTGCAAAAGAAATCAAACATCCTATACAAGTACTATATGCATTAAGTGTGTGAGATTTGGTCTCATTGCATGAAAGTGACTAATCATTCCAAAAGTGGAAAACCCAACATTCTTGGAGAAGTGTCTTGATTGATAATTAGGGAAATTTCAGATTGGTCAAGACTTAGTTAGTCACTTTAATGCTCTTGGTTCAATTCTAAAGGCTAGTCACTATATCATTAACTCCCTAGTTCCAATTAATCACAAGTCATGTTTCATTTGAGTTTAGTTAGGGATTAATTGAATAATGTCTCTATAAGATAATCATGAAGTGTGTAGAGACATTAAGGTTAAGTTATTCTTGATCAAGCAATCATACTTAGTTACTTAGACTAGACCAAATAGACAATTGACTATAGTTTCATTGTGAACCATTTTACACTTAATCTATTGGAGTAGGTTAGTTACTTGAATCCTAACTAATGAGCACATGGCAAACATATTAATTAAGTTGACAAGTTTATGAGTATTAAGCATATTACCAAGTAGCAAGTAATACTCACATAGCAAGAGATAGTTATTCTAAGATCAATCATGTAGATACTTGTACAACTTATAATTCAAGTACTTAAAAATTATAATGTGCAATATAACACATTACATGATTAATGTGTAAGCACACATTAATGTCCAACACATGTACAAGGAAAGAGCAATCTCTAGTTGAGACTTGGTGACCATCCTGAATGTATCTAAGTGTGTTTTAGGATTACAAGTCATTTCTAGTTTAACCTTGAGATCATTGTTCTTCATTTAGCCTTAATTAATCACTAAGTCATTTCTAATAGCAATCATTGTTCTAGTGACATTGGCTTAAGTGTGTTGGCACTTGATGATCGTACTAAATATATCTAGATAAGAATTAAGATCACAAGTTGTTGATTAACACTTATGTGTTATGCCTAATCTTGGTTAATTTGTTATTAAGATGTCATTAGGCGTAATTAATCATAATTAGTATTTTTATGACCAAAACTCAATTGAGTATGGAGAGGGCATCTATTCTAAGCATGTTTAGAAAGGTTTCATGAATTATAGATGTCGGGAACTAGTCAAACTTTATTTGGTCAAAATTGGAGACAGAAGAAATTGCGGTCGCACTGCGGTTGACCGTGGTGGCGACCGTGTAACATGTTTTCAGAAAACTACGTTGCAATTCAGTTTGGGGTTTCACGGTTGACTATGCGGTCGACCGTACCTCGACCGTGTGTTTACCTGAACTTTTAATTTCATTCTTAATCCTATGTTTGACTTGGTCGTTTGCAAGATAAAGTATGGATTAGTGACCTTGCGTGTTTTATGTTAAGATGTCAGTCATCACTTATGCGTATATGTGTGTCATCATCAAAACATATTCTTTGGTTAATCATACTTAAGTTTATCGTTTAGTGTATTAACCCACATTCAATCAACAAAAACTAATTAAAACAAAGAAAGAAAATACGAATTCAATAGATAAAGGGGTATTCACTTAGATTCAATTCCCTAAGATCTGGATTGCTTTTATTAAGAACAATAATTAAATCCCTAAGTATAACTCTCGTTAACCAAGTTCATTAATCAATTAGTAAGATAAGCTGGCGTTCCTAACTTAAATACAAATTCTATCATGAAATTGTCGGTTTTTCACGTTGGTCTCTCACACGCTTCTGAAGAACACAATCAATCAGTTGTAATTACTCGCGATTATGATTCAGTTGAAGGGTAAATCGGTGTCCCTCTTTAGGCTTCTCAATTACCTACTCAATTGATGGGATTAATTATTAATCTAATTACACCGGCCTCCCGTATGTAATTCAACTTATCTATTTATTTCTCAATAACCTCGATAAATTAATTAATCTAGTAACTCTCGTTACATCAACCAACAAACTAGTAATCAATGGGATCAATTAATGGGAATAATTAAGAATCATGGATCAAGAGTAATAAATTTAAATACACAAAAGATTAGCAATCCATCACTTAGATTCAATGATCTAAGTAAATACATAAAAATTTAGCTACACATGGTAATTGAAATAACACACAAAACAATTAATAACAAAATTTTAATCATTGTGATTAACAAATAATTAAAATAAAGAGTTACCAATTGTTGTAGGTTGAACAAAGCCACAAGATAGCAATAAAACTCCAAAAGTTGTGAGATATAAATCTCACAGTTTCGATGGCTCCAAAATAAGAGCAACAAAAGAAAATAAAATAAGACCTAATATTACGTAAACCTAAAACTCCTCCCCCTTATTCAGTACTGAGATAAATATATATAGATAAAAAAAACATGTGATAAAACTCGGCCTTCCCTTTTTTTCTTATTTTGTCGTGAACCATAAGCCAAGAGGTGAAGTCCTCTTTATTTTTTCGTGACCTCCAATTAAATTCCAAAGTTTTAGCTGACTACATGCGGCCCATTTTTTTTTTTTTTTTTTTTTTTGCAAAAAAAACCGTAACTTTTATATAACCACGAAGCTTCATCAAAAAAAGAAGCCTCTGAACAAGATAACAAACAAAGGAATCGGGGCCAATCAAACTACAAACCTCAACAAAAACACAAACTAACCAAATAACAAAAGGAGACAAAAACCAAACGAATCAACGAACGAAACAAATTAACCATCAAATTTGGATCTACGAACGACCACCCCTTTACTTTTCCTTGACCGCGGCATTGTTTTCTCATTAATCTTTGGAAATGTCTTCGACCCGATCAACTTTCCTTGACATGCGGCTCATTTGAGCATGCCACATTTGGTGACAATTAATGCCACATTTGGTGACATGGGGAATCTCACTTTTGGCTCATACGTGATCACAGGTGTCCAAACGTGATAAATTGCATCGAACATATTTCTTCTTATATTAGTTATAGACCCTTGGAATCACGGGGTTGTTAAAAGAAAATTGATGAATAATATCTTATAATTGATAAACGTTATTAAATTGACATTTCTATAAATAGAATGTTATAAGTCTATCACCAAGATACAAAAAAACATACAGGGAGTGGGCCAAGTTACGAACTCCTGATCACCTACATGAATGAATTACATACAAAATGAAAAAAAAAATCCACTCTAAAGTCACTTGTTCTGAAGACCCCCATCTCCATTACCCACTTACTTCAACTGAAACAGCCTTATTTGCTTCCAATGCAACTGAAATCCACTCTTATTGTATTGTACACTACCTACAAATCAATAAATAGATATTGATGTTGCATTTCGTTGCTGAATTGAGATAACTACACAATAATTAGCACTTACATTTTGAGTCCAATAAGGTCACCATCCGAAACACCACCACCACAATAACAACAATCAACAATTAACAACCATCTTAGTTTATAGGTAGTAAAAAAGGACATAAAATTAATGTTTGTCTGATCTCTGTTTTGGGTAAAAGAACTTATTTTAGAACAAAAAACTATCCAAGTTCTAAAAGCTATAATTCAATGTAATTATCTAAGATAACCAACTTCATAATCTCTTTAAAAAAGCAATCTTTATCAAAAATTACTGGCAAGTCAGTTCCAACATCACCATTTTTCAGTCTTAAAGGGTTGGAACATGCACACACGGGCGCGCGCGCTCGCGCGCGCGCACACACACACACACACACACACACACATATATGAAGGTATTTCGTATGCCCGAAAGACATATTAAATTAACGTGGCCACTATGTTATGATCCAAGTCGGGTCATACTCAATAACAAGCTAACCAACACTTTATATGTATTTATTTTAACGGTTGGATTGTTAAATAAATACGCGACACTTGAACTTTAGAAAATCGGTTTTCTAAATTATAATCACTTGAGATAAATTATTTGGATAATTTATATATGATGTGGATTTAATTATTTATAGGTTTAAATAATTATGTTGTGTTATATTTTATAAAATTGATTTATAAAATAAGTGACTTAACAAATGCATACTTTATATAATAAGTTTTATATAAATTACAAGTATTTTATAACAAGTTTTATAAAATATAAACATTATTATATAATTGAAAGTGTGCAGAATTTTGAAGTCTCCTAGGAGACACCGATGCCTTGTTTTGTCACTTTTAAGATAGCACAACTACTAAGGCACATGCTTAAGTAGTTTACCAAAGCTTGACTTAAGTAAGACTTGGAAAAATACACTTATACACATCAAAATAAAACTGCAAAACTGCTTGCTGCTGCTGTCCTTTTGCCGTGACCAAAAGAGGGAAGAAAAGGCTTCTTCAATTGATTTTGCAAGTTCTAATTAAGTGTCAAATAAATCCTAACTAAAAGCTAGTGTGTTGGTGCAAAGTTTGGGGTATATCTACTTGAGGTTTCATACTTTTGGAGCTCCATTCATCATCATCTTCATCATCATCATCTATCAACTAGCTAGGAGAAGGTATATACTCTCTTCTTGCTTCTAGTATGTAAGTATGTTTCACAACTTGATCCTAATTGGGATTTAACTTCAATTGGTTAAAGTATAACAAGTTCTAAAATGGTAATACTTCATGCTTCCGCTTAATTTGATCTTTAAATGTTTCAAGTATGTTTATGAACTTGTTAAATCCCAACAATATATATATATATATATATATATATATATATATATATATATATATATATATATATATATATATATATATATATATATATATATATATATATATATATATATAAGTGTGACAATTCCAACCCTTTTAAGGGTTAAACAGACTGACTTGTGTTATACTTTGAACAAATATATCTCGAGTAATACACTCATATAAATACTCATATAAAACACTAAACTCCAACACTAATGATATTATACAAAGACCGAGTAATGCTGCCCCAACACAAAATGATATTAACAACATGTATCTTGTAAAATGTTATACATCCTAATTATCTACTAACTGGACAACAGTCAGATGGAAATTTATGACTCAAACTCATCTACTCTTTTACTTCAAACATGAATTATCCCTGTTGTTTTCCAATTAGAAAACACATCTTAAAACCTACTTTTTCTCAAACTTTACCAAATGTACAAAAACCTCACATACACATACACAAAAGTCGAAGAAAATCCTCAAGGCATCTATGGGCAAAACTCACACCAATATTATTCGTTAAACTGACCCCAATTCAAATCCAACTCTTTAATTGTACAAAACCCTAAATTAAACAAAATTAATGAATTAGTAAATGGGTCAAAAGGAATTTCAGTACCTTGCTTTCATATGAGCATAATTTCTTGATGAACTACTTTGAAGCTTTTTTCATTCCCATTGAAATATGAGTTCAGTAGATGCAAGTTCATTTTCTGAATCCCATATGTCACATTCATGGGAGAAAAATTGAAGCATCAATTTTGTTTATAAAGGACATGCTTAGAAAAGTTCCTTCCAAGTATGACCACAACAATTCAATATTAGCTTCAACTTCCACTATTGCTTCTACCATCCCTACATCGCTTTGCAATTTGGTCAAATCAATATTTTGGCAAATGAGAAAAATTCTCTAGTTACAACTAAAAGGACCAACCAACAAATACATTTATAAAAGTGAAGACGAATTTACCTCATACGTAGCTAAAGCCTTTCAGAAAATCAATATTCTTCACCGCAAGATACATTCATAAAAGGCCATTGTACCTAAAAGGCTCTTTACCCTCTCATAGCGTTTACCATGCTGCAAGGATACAATATAATAAGTATTTAAGGCATTCTTTCACCTAAGAGGCAAACTCATACATGATGTAACAATCACCATAATAATAATAACATCCTTTAATAGGCATATGGGTTTCTTATTTGACAAATCTGCATATAATCCATCTCCAGTAATCTTATTTAATCAAAATAAAAAGACTATATAACATTATTGTGTAGTATATAACAAAGTCAAATCCAACATTATAATTTCAGATTAAAAAATATTGTGCGCTAGCACAATTAGAAAGACCTGAAATTTGATCATTCGTATAAAAAAAACCAATGAACTTACCTTGAACAATATCAACCGGAGAATGGTCTTCCTTGTCATGAGATTAAAGCAAAATAAAAAATAAAACTTTGAATCTTAACATCTTCAACCAAAATGTATGTCAGACTATTCCTTATAAATCTATATGAATCTCAGACTATTCCTAATATTTCTCTAGTATATATAATGATGATTTTAAACATAAAACGAAATAAAAAAACTAAGATTATACCTTTCAAAGAATCAGACTGTAACATTTACATTACGAATGATGAAAGAGGTAAATCATCATCTTCATCTTTGAAACATCTATTGCCTTCAATAAATAAAATAAAAGATAAGCAACAAAAGCAAAAATTAAGTGTGAAGCAAGCAAAGGTAAGAACAAACGTAACAGATCCAAACAAAAATACAAAGAAAATTCACAAAATCACTCAATATCAAAATCTTACTAACAAAAGTCAAGATTAGGGTTCTTACCAAATCTTTGAGGGATGAAGATGGTGATGAAATGCAAAAAATTCACCTCCACGACGTTAGGTTAAGCCCTAATTGCGATTTCTCAAAACCTTAGCTTCCAATTCCTCCAAAATAAATATATATGATCTTTAATAAATTGTATATATATATATATATATATATATATATATATATATATATATATATATATATATATATATATATATATATATATATATATATATATTAAATATTTAAATATATTATTATATAAAATAAGTATTACATAATTAATGAAATGTAAGGTTAATATATTATATGTAATTACAAATTAATGTATAAATGTTATAGTAGTATTATGATCATTATTCTCATTATTATTATTAAAATAAATATTAGTATTAATTAATATTATTACGAGATAAATATGAAATTTGATATATATAAAATTGTTATATTACTATTAATATTATTACTATCATTAATCATTAATAATAATAATATTAGTATGATTAGTATTATTATTAGTATTAAGAATAATATTATTATTACTATTTTTTTATCATTATTATTAACAAATATTACTATAATTATTATTAAAATAATTATTATTATTGTTTTAATTATTTCTAATATTATTAAATGTATTATTATTAACATATTTATATTTATTATTAATATTAAATATAAATTATATATATAAAAAAATATATACATAAACGCGTGTAATATCTGAATTATACATATCACTATCTATCTGATTTGAACAAAATCAGATTCTTTTAACTCTTCTATTTTTTTTCCTAGTTACCCGTGACTTTATGTAAATTTCTCTTTTCATATTATAGATCGATTGTTGTATTGTTTTGGAGGTAAATTATTCTGTTCCTATCATCAATCACCACCAAGGACCACTCTCTATTTTCCACTCTCTTTCTCTTCTTTTTCTTTTCTGTTTCCACTCATGTTTTCTGATATAATGAGGAAACAAAAACCACCTATTTTAACTCTCGATAATCTACTGCAACCAAAGAAAACCCACCCACAACTCCTATTGTTTTCTGTTTATCTCGCTGTAAAACAAACCCACAAACGCATTCAACAACACCTTATTAAAACTACCTCACCTTTTTAATAATCGCTGCTGTCTTGTGTTTTGCCGTTCCGAACCATGAACAAACCACACATCTATGCACTGCTGCAGCTACTTTCGGTTTGAAATGCAAATTCAGGTAACAATTGACATTATATTTATAATGGCACGCTACATTTTCTTTCCTTTCTAGCCGACAACTTACCAAATAAGATAATACCCACTCACAACTTTTCACTAGTGGGTTACATAATTGAATTGTATATTCAATAAAGAGTTATCTTGTGTGTAGCGACCCCGACAAATCGTCAAGTGACGGCGTCGGCTACGTGGGTCCCATTACCTGATTATAAGTCTTTAAGATAACGTTTGACCAAAATATGTCGCCTTCATTTCAAAATAAGATTGTTTCAAAGTTTACAAGAATTGTTCAACCAAAAGTTAAGTTACAACGTTATAAGTACGATTGAAATCTAGGCGACACGGTTTAAAGTAAAGTCAAAAGACGCTCCATGAAATGCATGTATACACGACATCGGATGCAAGTATCAAATAGTAAGCGGAAGCATGTTTCACATATCGTGCATGACCTGAGAAAAACATAGAAATCTGTCAACGAAAACGTTGGTGAAATCATAGGTTTAAGTAAGTAAGTACAAGTGAACCACAAGATTTGCATCAATGAAATAATAGTAATACATTCCAAAAGTTTGTTTCACGAGCACCCAATTATCAAAGCTTTACATTCCTTCCATTGTATACCCCATCACTTAGTGCTAGAACAAACACTGATTCTCGAAAATATATTTCATCCGTAGACGGTAGCGAACCGTCAAGGATGAGGGCTGTCAAACCCATATGGCCATATAACATAAGTTCTCGCTTACACCCGGCAAGTGTAACTAATGATAATCGAATTGAGGATTTTGTTCTAAACTCGTATGTAGAATGTTTGTTTTCCCGTTCTTGTGTTCACTTAGTTCAAAAGAATCGTTTATGTTTTCTCATCCCAATATAAGTTCAAAAAGAGTAAAAGTGGGACTATGATCTCACCTCGAGTGCACGAGTATAAATGTACTTCACAAAGTATACGTGTGCATGAAAGTTGCTTAGCCTTGACCTAAACAAGTAAGTTATATCAATTAACCGGTTACGACACAAGGTCGGGTGAAATGTGTTCAATTAGTCCTATGGCTCGTTACGACTCGATTAAATATAGCATGTGAATCACGTTGCCAAGTTTCATGCGAGAATCAAGTATAAAAGCATGTTAGAAAGGTTGTATAAGTATTTGGTTAAGTTTGATTAAAAGTCAACTTGGTCGGGTCAAAGTCAACAGAAAAGTCAACGGGGTCGGGTCGGGGATCCGACAATTTTCTAAGTTATATAATCATATATGAGCATGTTGGCCAAGTTTCATGTTAATCGGAGGTCCGTAGCATAGCAAACATTTTTATGTCAAATGACCAAAGCGAACAGCCAGTTCTAGCCAAATGGGACGGCGTCCCAAATGGCTAGACGGCGTCTCGAATAAAAGGGTGGGACGGCGTCCCCAATCCCTAGACGGCGTCTAGGTAAGAATAGTGGGACGTCGTCCTGGGTATCTGGACGGCGTCCTGAAGTGTTTACAGGCCCTGGTTGCTGTATTTCCTAAGTGCACGAACCAAAACACAAACCAACACATTTTACAAACCGCAAACAATTAGGACATGTATTTTATATCACCGGAAAGGTAATTCGACGAGGAAAACACCTAGACACATTTCATCAAGCAATTCAACACTTACACACTCCAAAACCGCATTTAAACGTCCATAATTATGGTTCAAGTTCCAAATATGCATTTCACGATTCGGGCAACCAATTTTCATGTATGATATGCCGTTTCGAAGGTAATCATACACACATTGCAACAAAATTCTTATCTATAATATTTCATAGCATTTGATGCATCAAAAGTTCATCTAAAGCTTATCAAACCCTAATTCAAGTTCACAAAATCACTAATCATGTTCTTGGAGTTTCCTTAATTAACCTATACATCAAAACGAAGCTAATGATACTAGGAACACAATTAGAACATGAACTTTTAACATCTAACAACATATGATCATCCAAAATTCAAGAACAACACACCAAAATTCAAGTTCATGCTAGTTACACTAAAACAACGAGATCGAGCATACAAATTACATACACGACATCACAATGAGCCATAGACACTAACTAACACCATTTTAAGTCAAAAACACGAATTTAAAGAAATCTAGAGTTTTAGAAATGTTACCCAAACGAGATGAAGTTTGTATCAAAATGTAGAGGATGAAGAGAGGATCACGAAAATGTAATCGGATTTGTTGTGAGCTTCCAAGATTGAATTTAGATGATGAATGATTGAATTGGGTGTTTGTGTGTGTGTTCTTGATAGAGAGAAAGAGAGAGAGGTGGAGGTGGTTGAATGGAGGAGGGTGAAGGTTGACTAGTTGACCTAGTCATCTCTTTGCCCTCTTGGCAAGTTTAGTCCCTCAAGTTTCAAAGCGGGTGCGGGATTTAACAGATCGAATATTTTTAAAACGCAAGTTAACGAGAGATGTTATAATTAAATAACAAGAATATTATGAACGTTCGTCAACGGAGTCGACGAATTTAAATACGAAAGATATTATTTTAAAAAAAAAGACGGCGTTAAAATAAATTTAACGGAAAAACGCGGGATGTTACATTATCCACACCTCAAAAGAAATTTCGTCCCGAAATTTAGTTGGAAGTAGTAGTCGATGTCTCTTCCTTGAGACCTTGCATTGTCAATGCTATGAATAAGCGAAAATACGTCCTTGGGCATTCCCACGAATTTGGACAGTCGGGGTTTTACGTTGTATTAAGGTTTGGTTTTACGATCCACAGTTTCAACCGGTCTTTCTACGAAGAGGAGTTGTTATCGATAGTAAGTTTATCTAGAAGGATAGCACGTTCCTGTTCCGCAGGACACGTATCTAAGTTTGTTACATGGGAAGTAGGGTAAACGGAAACTTAACTGAGTCGGAGGTTCTAAACGGTAGGAAGCGGTTCCAATACGCCCCAAGGTTTCAAAAGGTTCCATATTGCGAATATAGCCTTTCTCGATTTCCCAAAATGGATTACACCTTTCCAAGGTGCGGTTTCTCAATATTACGCGGTTACACACTGGGATTTGTGAGGTTTTCATCTAAGTTTGGTATAACTCTTTTGGCGACTACGGATCGTCTCGAGCCCTCCTCGGATTTGAATGATTTCAATTGTTGTTTCTTGATGGAGTTCAGATTTCGGTGGTTGATGCTTTGGTTAAATGAACAGGGGTATGACATTAGCGGTCATATAGGGTTTCGGAAAGTGCGGTTGAGCACACGGGTGGTAACTACTGTTGTGCGAGTGATCTACTTAAGGTGACAATACGAGCTTGTGACATGTCTCTCCAAGACGTAAATCGTTCGTTTTCTCGGTTCATCGGTTGTGGGAGATACGCGGTACTCACGTCTAAGCAGGTTCCCAAGGTTTCTTGTAAAACTAGAAGTGAAACGAGTATTTCGATACGGGATAATTAACAAAGATACACCGTGTTGGAATAGAATCTCTTAAGATATGTTTGAACGAGTCAGTTAGGGTTCGAAAAAAAAAAATGTTCGTTAGGACTATTCACCCTCGTGGCGAATACTTATGTAATATGAGGAGTTTCTCTATCCATGGAGAAATGTTACAAGGAGTTTCTTTAAACGGAAATGCGAACGGTAAAGATAGTAGTGAAATGAGGACTTAGAATAGGATGAGTTTACATCTCGAGGTTGCCATAACGTGCCTCTAGTTGTCAAAAGTTGAAGTCTGAAAGAGAAACGAGATCGTACACGTAGTTGTTTAGTTCGGGGTTGAATAATAGTTGGCCGATTATCAGAAACACAAGGATGTTAAGTCAAAGAAGAGTGAAGTATCATTGGATTGTGTGTTATCTTAAATTCCAGTAATATCAGACGGAAATGGTGAAATATCAGAGGTATGTAGTGTGGTACGTGATGACGAGAAAATTGATCGGATCCACAATTTAGTATTCGACTTCTTCGTGTAAAATAACGAATTTAACTAGAAATGTTGGTGTGAAGAATCACGCTCAAGGCTCGAACACAGAGAGGTTTAAAGTTTTCCTTAGTGAGTTAACGAGTTTAAAAGTCATGTAACACGAGAAAAGTCAGAAATGAATCTTCGGTAATAACAGACGAGATCTAAGATTTTACGAATGCAAGTCTGAGTGGGGAGAGTTTCCTGATTACATGTGGCTTGATTTCGAGATTGATTGTAATGCCTTGACCATTAACATTTTGGTCTAGAAAATTGGACTTCGTTCAACAGAAATTCTCACTCGGAGAATTTGGTATAAAGTTGCTCTTTTCTCAAAAGTTCGAGCGTAAGATGGTGATGTTGTTCGTTTTCCTTCTTTACTTAAATAAGTTAAGACGTCATCTATAAATATGATAACAGATTTGTCTAGATAAGTTGCATACGTGATTTAGGAGGTTCATGAATACGGACGGAGTCCTAAATAAATCAAACGGTACTAAGAGAGATTTACAACTAACGTTGCGAGTTCGGAAATGGCTTAGGAGACATCGTCTCACTTAACCCCCAATTGATGATAACCGGAACGGAGGTCGTTTTGGAATACACACGGGATTCATGCAAGAAATCATGAGGTCATGGATGCGAGGGAGAGGGTATCGGTTTCCAACCGAAAATTACTCAGTTCACAATAATCTATACAAGATGATGGGGAAACATTTTTTTTTTTTTTTTTTTTTTTTTTTTTTAACGAATAGGTTCCGAGCTCCCTAGTTCTATAGGTGTCAAGTCAAAAGTCTTAACGTATTTCCTCCAATAAAATTTATAGGCACACAATATTTTTCCGTCGGTCACTTAAATCGTCTAAGTAGTATCTGGGGGAAAGAGGTGGAATATAAAGAGTACAAGTCAAAGCCTCGGTTGTAATACGTCTAGCGGTAACCGAATCGAATAAGTATGAAATATATGGTTTGTTGTGAAGGAACGTACCCGTGACTAGTCCATCGTCGTCTCGGGCATCCTAGGTGTCGATGTTGAAAGTTCAATGGCGTGCGTTGGGGTTGATTTTCTTATTTGGGCACACATTCCTAAAATAACCCGGTTGGCCACATTCGAAGCAAGCACCCATTCTGTGTGCGTTGGGCATCTTTCGAGCGACGGGTCTTTGGCGCCGGTGGCGAAACCTGCCACATCCTTCAAAGTGATGCTTGTGGCATTCGTTACAAAAAGGTAGTTTTCCGGTATAGCCTTTCTTGTCGTTGGAGGCGAAAGGCTTCTTGGCGGGGTTGTTGTTATTGTTGTGGTTGCTTGATTGAGAGGCTTCCCATGTTCTTTTATTGCCGCTCGATTGGTTCTCGATCATGGGTGCCGGTGCTTCCATTTCAGTTACCGTTTCTAAAGTTTGGTGGGCCTTTGCTAAAGCTTCTTGTAGGTTAGTGGGTTGGGATGCCATTACCCCGTGTTGAATGCCCTTAGGGAGGCCATCCATGTAAAGTTCGACTCTTAGTGATTCGGGAGCCATGAGATTCGGACACATTGAGACTAGTTCGGTAAACCGTTGATTATAAGCTCCGAGGTCATTCCCGACCGTTTTCAAATTCCTTAGCCCTTGCTCGAGCCTTCGAGTCTCGTCGCGCGGGAAGTATTCGGTGATCATTCTTTCTCTTAATTCGGCCCAAGAGAGTGTAAGGGCTTCATCGATACCCACTGATTGTACATACGTGTTCCACCATGAGAGAGCAATACCGGTGAGAGTGAGGGTGGAAAACTTGACCTTATCTTGGTCCCGACAACCGCTTATGCTAAAAACGGCTTCTGTTTGTTCGAACCATCGGGTGAGAGCAACCGGTCCTTCGGTTCCATTGAAAGTGGGAGGATTGTACTTCATGAAGTTCTTGTAGGAGCAACCCTCGATTGAATTACCGGCCCCATGATTGTTGTTGTTAGAAAAGTGATCGGCCACGGCCGTACCCACGGCGGTGGTTATCATTCGTTGAAGAGCTTGTTCCAGAGTTTCGAGAGGAGTATTGTGTTGACCTTGGTGAGCCATTGTTCCTTCATGAGACAAGAATATCGTTGGTTAGTATTTTCAACAATACTAACCGGAGTATGGAAATAGGATAGAGAGGAAATTTTTCCTTGACTCGCCTTAAATTCTTTACGTCATAATGTCGGAACGTCCATGTGAATCACCGTAATATAATCCCGGAAATTATATTACCCTGATTCTCATGTGCATTTAACATTACTTCATAAAGTCAAGGTGGCGCATCAACAAAATTTATCAACGTAAGATCAAGATCGAATACGAGTTAGATATGATAGAAGAGTTCGAGTATAAATGCACAATTTGTCAAATAATTCCTACTTCAGTCTATATGCCGGTTGTAGTCTAGATTCACCTATGTACCCTATGACTCGGGGTGGACACAAATGAACTCTAAATCCCTACAACCAAGGCTCTGATACCAACTGTAGCGACCCCGACAAATCGTCAAGTGACGGCGTCGGCTACGTGGGTCCCATTACCTGATTATAAGTCTTTAAGATAACGTTTGACCAAAATATGTCGCCTTCATTTCAAAATAAGATTGTTTCAAAGTTTACAAGAATTGTTCAACCAAAAGTTAAGTTACAACGTTATAAGTACGATTGAAATCTAGGCGACACGGTTTAAAGTAAAGTCAAAAGACGCTCCATGAAATGCATGTATACACGACATCGGATGCAAGTATCAAATAGTAAGCGGAAGCATGTTTCACATATCGTGCATGACCTGAGAAAAACATAGAAATCTGTCAACGAAAACGTTGGTGAAATCATAGGTTTAAGTAAGTAAGTACAAGTGAACCACAAGATTTGCATCAATGAAATAATAGTAATACATTCCAAAAGTTTGTTTCACGAGCACCCAATTATCAAAGCTTTACATTCCTTCCATTGTATACCCCATCACTTAGTGCTAGAACAAACACTGATTCTCGAAAATATATTTCATCCGTAGACGGTAGCGAACCGTCAAGGATGAGGGCTGTCAAACCCATATGGCCATATAACATAAGTTCTCGCTTACACCCGGCAAGTGTAACTAATGATAATCGAATTGAGGATTTTGTTCTAAACTCGTATGTAGAATGTTTGTTTTCCCGTTCTTGTGTTCACTTAGTTCAAAAGAATCGTTTATGTTTTCTCATCCCAATATAAGTTCAAAAAGAGTAAAAGTGGGACTATGATCTCACCTCGAGTGCACGAGTATAAATGTACTTCACAAAGTATACGTGTGCATGAAAGTTGCTTAGCCTTGACCTAAACAAGTAAGTTATATCAATTAACCGGTTACGACACAAGGTCGGGTGAAATGTGTTCAATTAGTCCTATGGCTCGTTACGACTCGATTAAATATAGCATGTGAATCACGTTGCCAAGTTTCATGCGAGAATCAAGTATAAAAGCATGTTAGAAAGGTTGTATAAGTATTTGGTTAAGTTTGATTAAAAGTCAACTTGGTCGGGTCAAAGTCAACAGAAAAGTCAACGGGGTCGGGTCGGGGATCCGACAATTTTCTAAGTTATATAATCATATATGAGCATGTTGGCCAAGTTTCATGTTAATCGGAGGTCCGTAGCATAGCAAACATTTTTATGTCAAATGACCAAAGCGAACAGCCAGTTCTAGCCAAATGGGACGGCGTCCCAAATGGCTAGACGGCGTCTCGAATAAAAGGGTGGGACGGCGTCCCCAATCCCTAGACGGCGTCTAGGTAAGAATAGTGGGACGTCGTCCTGGGTATCTGGACGGCGTCCTGAAGTGTTTACAGGCCCTGGTTGCTGTATTTCCTAAGTGCACGAACCAAAACACAAACCAACACATTTTACAAACCGCAAACAATTAGGACATGTATTTTATATCACCGGAAAGGTAATTCGACGAGGAAAACACCTAGACACATTTCATCAAGCAATTCAACACTTACACACTCCAAAACCGCATTTAAACGTCCATAATTATGGTTCAAGTTCCAAATATGCATTTCACGATTCGGGCAACCAATTTTCATGTATGATATGCCGTTTCGAAGGTAATCATACACACATTGCAACAAAATTCTTATCTATAATATTTCATAGCATTTGATGCATCAAAAGTTCATCTAAAGCTTATCAAACCCTAATTCAAGTTCACAAAATCACTAATCATGTTCTTGGAGTTTCCTTAATTAACCTATACATCAAAACGAAGCTAATGATACCAGGAACACAATTAGAACATGAACTTTTAACATCTAACAACATATGATCATCCAAAATTCAAGAACAACACACCAAAATTCAAGTTCATGCTAGTTACACTAAAACAACGAGATCGAGCATACAAATTACATACACGACATCACAATGAGCCATAGACACTAACTAACACCATTTTAAGTCAAAAACACGAATTTAAAGAAATCTAGAGTTTTAGAAATGTTACCCAAACGAGATGAAGTTTGTATCAAAATGTAGAGGATGAAGAGAGGATCACGAAAATGTAATCGGATTTGTTGTGAGCTTCCAAGATTGAATTTAGATGATGAATGATTGAATTGGGTGTTTGTGTGTGTGTTCTTGATAGAGAGAAAGAGAGAGAGGTGGAGGTGGTTGAATGGAGGAGGGTGAAGGTTGACTAGTTGACCTAGTCATCTCTTTGCCCTCTTGGCAAGTTTAGTCCCTCAAGTTTCAAAGCGGGTGCGGGATTTAACCGATCGAATATTTTTAAAACGCAAGTTAACGAGAGATGTTATAATTAAATAACAAGAATATTATGAACGTTCGTCAACGGAGTCGACGAATTTAAATACGAAAGATATTATTTTAAAAAAAAAGACGGCGTTAAAATAAATTTAACGGAAAAACGCGGGATGTTACATTGTGGACTAGATATGCGAAGAAATTTTTATATATAACTCGTTATTATTACTAGTGGCCGACAAAACAATAAACCAAATAACCCCCACAAAGCATTATAAAATACCCAGCTTTGTAAATCACGAGCCAAATAATCAACTTATATTACGTCGAGCTTGTTAGCCGACTCCTGGACTCGCCTGTTGATTGAACTTGTGAAACTGTAATGGGTTGTAGCAATTGACTATGTTATTGGACTTTCATGTTGGATTATATTCATCTAATGGGCCGTGACCCGTCTTATTTTTTTTTTCTTTCCTTCGTTGCAACTAAAATGGGACAATAAATGATTAAGAAGGATGAGGCATGTGAGATATGATTATGATAATATGATTCTCATGGTGATAACGAATAGTTGAGTTACGATGATATTGGTAATGATAAATGAATACGACGATGATAATAATGATTATGTACGATGATGTTACATAAACGGAAGACGATGATGGTAATGAACTCATGATCGTAATTATGATTGATGATGGAATGTGACGAGTGATGTTGATGATTAAGATCATCATATATGATAATGTTAATCAGACAAGATAAATTGATGATGAAGAGTTAAGTAAGTTGATGAGGTGTTAAAATGGTTTTTGATTTAAGTTTAAGAAGAAGAAATTAGAAAATGAATAATATTGGCTTAAATAAAATTTGATCGTGATAGTAATCAAAAAAAAAAAGACATGAATGGAGTAATGGTTATATGGTGTTGGTGTTAAACTGGAGGTCTCGGGTTCGAACTTCGTCATGGGCAATTCTTTTTAGGAAAGCAATTTTAAATGGTATATGTTTTTATTTTCCTTTCCATCATCATTATAATTATTATTATTATGATTATTGTTATTGTTGTTATTATTATTATCATTAGTAGTATTATTATTATTAAGCATTAGTATTATTATCAATAGCATTATTATTATTAAGTACTATGAATATCATAATTATTATTAATATCACTATTAGTATTATTATTATTATTAGTATTAATACAAGTAACAAATATAATTTATTATTATTATTATTATCATGATTATAATTAAAAAAAATGAATATTACTATGATTATTTTTAAGTTAGGTATTATTATTACAATCATACTACAATTTATTATTTTTACCATTAAATATTAATATTATCATCATATTTGCAATTGTTATTATTATTACTATCATTATTATTACTATAAGTATTATTATTAATATTACAATGATTATTATTAAAATGATTATCATATTTAATATTATTATTATTATTATTATTATTATTATTATTATTATTATTATTATTATTATTAATATTATTATTAACACTATTATTATAATTGTTATTATTCCAAATAAAAACTTTATATAAAAATATATTACAATCATACTAGTATTACTTATTACTATATTATTAAATAAACTATATTAATATTTAATATTATAAGTATAAACTATATCGAGTACATGAATGAAATATACTAAATTTAACTATATAACATATAATATAAACAAGTATATGATTAATAATAAAAATATACATAAATTATTCGACTACGATTATATGTTTTAATATATATATACAAATGGTATAGGTTCGTGAATCCAAGGCCAACCCTGCATTGTTCAATATAGTCATATGTATTTTTACTACAAAATACAGTATGGTGAGTTTCATTTGCTCCATTTTAAATGCTTTTGCAATATATATTTTTGGGACTGAGAATACATGTGCTATTTTTATAATTGTTTTACGAAATAGACACAAGTAATTGAAACTACATTATATGGTTGAATGGATCGAAGCCGAATATGCCCCTTTTAGCTTGGTAGCCTAAGAATTAGGGAACAGACCCCCTAATTGACGCGAATCCTAAAGATAGATCTATCGGGCCCAACAAGCCCCATTCTGGAATTTGAAATGCTTTAGTACTTCGATTTTATCATGTCCGATGGGTTTCCCGGAATGATGGGGATATTCTATATGCATCTTGTTAATGTCGGTTACCAGGTGTTCACCATATGAATGATTTTTATCTCTATGCAGTTTGCGAAATGCCTGATATGAGAATGATGTTCATGAAATATGAAAATCGTGTGGTCTATTAAAATGATGGAAATGAATATCTATGATAAACTAATGAACTCTCTAACCTTTTGGTTGACACTTTAAAGCATGTTTATTCTCAGGTATGAAATAAATCTTCCGCTGTGCATTTGCTCATATTAGAGATATTACTTGGAGTCATTCATGACATATTTCAAAAGACGTTGCATTTGAGTCGTTGAGTTCATCAAGAATATTATTAAGTCGTTTAAAGTTGGATATATTATGAAATGGTATGCATGCCGTCAACTTTCGATGTAATGAAAGTTTGTCTTTTAAAAACGAATGCAATGTTTGTAAAATGTATCATATAGAGGTCAAGTACCTCGCGATGTAACCAAATGTAATGTATTCGTCCAGATGGATTAGGACGGGTCACGACAGTTGGTATCAGAGCTGGTTTAATGCCGTTGGTGCGGGTTAGTCGTAAAGGAGGTTCTCACAGTGTTACCTGTGACAAAGCATTGGCTCTTACTCCTTGCGATCCCTTACGAGGGTTGGCATTAGCCGAGAGGCAGGCCCTAAAATCAGTATCTGAGGTACACTCAGTGGTCACCAGGCGGTTAGCTGGGAAGGCACTGGGTAGGACGGTGGTTGTCCCCAACTGTCTTTCAGTTGGTATCAGAGCGGTGGTCTTAGCGAACCAGGTCTTACATTAGTGTGTCTAACTGATAGTTGTTTAGATGCATTAGTGAGTCTGGACTTCGACCGTGTCTGCATGTCAAAAGTTTTTCTTACATTTCGTGTCGAAAATCATCTACTTATTATCATTAGGAAATTACCTGCTTATCATTCCTAGTCTCGACACACCTTACTGCATTGATTGCATGAATAGTGTATAGACAAAATTCATATCTTAGCGTATCTGTTATTGCTAGCTTTGCCTGGCAGCTTCTGAAGATTCCTTCGTAACTTATGGGATTTTAGTATTATATATGCATATGTAAATTATGTATTGCAGGGTACTAATCTACATCCTATAATCTATTTCTAATCGAAAATACTTCATTTAATCGTACGAGATGAATCTCTCAACCAGTTTGAGTCCCTCAGATTTCGATAGCTATTCTGATAGTTATTCCGACAGCTATTCCGATATGGATTTCCACTCGAGCTCCGAAAGCAGTGTAACCAGAATGAATCAATCAATTAGCCATCATTTATTCCGGATGAATTGGAAATGGGTTCGTAGTCGACTTAATCAATGGAGACGCGAAGAAGGCGATCTTTTCCACCAACCAAATTTCCCTCTAGACGAATAACCCGAAGCACTTACCGGTGAATCAATCGGAAACACCATTTTCACCCTCATTTCCAGAGTAGCTCGACATGATTATATTCTATCCATAATTCTAAACCTTATTCATCCACTCGTTCCGACCGACAAATCATATCGGAATAATAAAAGAAGTCAACGAACTTCGCGCTCGAGTAATCAATTTAGAGAATATGGTGCAAAATTTACCAGCTTCAGCAACATCACCGGCACCAACAGTACCATCAATAACAGCACCAGTACCATCAACAATCCATGCCTCAACATCTCATTCTGTACCTCGAGTATAATCACCGTTCTACATGACGTTCTACATCATTTATCTTCGTTCAACATGATGGTTATGTAACCTCTAATGTTTTAGAAATTATATATTCTTGTTCTAACGGCAAATCAGATGAGTTAATATCATATTAACTCCTTAAATCCATGATTACATTCGAGGAAAATATATATGTAAGTATATTTTCATAAAGATTGTAATTAAAAATTCTTTTGTATAAACTGTTAATGGTGAAAATATTTTAACGGGTAGGTAATACCCTAGAAATGTTTAGATTTCACATTAATAAGTTACACTGTACATTCTTTGAATCTGATTCAATAGTCATTTACTATCCTACTTACAATCACAGAAGTACGAATCCGTTCATCACAGAATAACCATTTTCATTCAATTTCATATTTGGATTTTGACCTATCAGAATCCAACAAGTGGCATAATGAAGAAAACATTGAACAAAATAAAATTTGTTAGAAACAAACAAATTAACTATGAGAAATTTTGTTAAGAATCCACGCTAACAAAATCCTAGCTAACTGTTCCTAGCTAACTGTTAATTCCCTATTACATTATCGCAATTTAATTATCGCAATTTATTTATCGCAATTTATTATCGCAATTTTTATTCTCGCAATTTTATTTATCGTCATTTAATTTCTGTTATTTATTTTACGCACTTTAAATATCGGGACACGTATACAAGGTTTTGACATATCATATCGACGCATCTATATATTATATTTGGAATAACCATAGACACTCTATATGCAATAATGCGAGAGTTAGCTATACAAGGTTGAGGTTGATTCTATAATAATATATATACTTTGAGTTGTGATCGAGTCTGAGACATGTACAAGGGTCACGATACGTATTAATTAATTCAAATATTATATATTAAACTATATATGAATTATTGGACTGTTAACTGTGGACTATCGACCGTGGACAATTAAAATGAATTAAAATATTAATTATAACATATGAAACTAAACAATTCTTCAAGTTTGCCACTTGATTTCATCTTAAACCTCATTTGTATCTTGACGATTACAATCTACATTCAAACCTTTCATGATTCTTGAAAACATCTTAATCGAGAGGATGAACCAACCACACTTCATCTACGGAAGGAAAGATCGATGCATATAGTTATGCGCCTGAAAAACTCTCGGAATCGAAGTAAAAGTTTTACACGAATCCATACCTGATCCTGTAAGCATTATTATTACCCAAAATAATTTGGTAATCCCTTTCAAAATAGCAAATTTTGTCACAGCTCCAGCAAGTCAACTTCGAATATTTGTCCGAAACAATCTTATTATAACCTTGATATATATGCGTGCTCTTTTATTATTACCTGAGAACCTTTTATATTTCACCATATTACCATCAGCGTTTAATCATCTAAAAACACAATTCTCCTGAAACCACCTCGGATTGATAACCGATGATTCAGATATCGTAGCATTAAATGCAAAGGAAACAGAAAAATTGTAGATGGTCTAAACGGCCAAAAGTTTGATGATAAAGAAGGGAGTGTTAGGAACGCTCGATAAAAATTTGGTACTGAAAAACAGATTGAGCAAACCATGAAGGAGACTAAGGCTAAATACAAGGACCATACCATATATTCAAAGAATCCAGGTAATTCTGGATCCGTTGAAATCCTTAGAGAATATTTTGCTCCAAAGTCGTGTTAAAATCTTGCGAAAAATTTTCTTCATCAACCTTCGAACTTGGAAAATTCCAAAATATCATCATAAATATCTTCGATATTTATGAGAATATTTTCATAAATATTCTTATCCGATATTAATTATCTCTCCGCGCTATCTTTATTACATCATAAAAGAAACTGTTTTAGTTTCTAAATTCTGAAAGAAAAAAAATTCGAATCTAAAATATGAATGCTTTTGAAGTAGTGTTGGAAACTGAAGCATGAGTTAGTATAATATAGTGACACTTGATCAATGTGATTATATTACAGTAAGTCATGCTGAGTTTCTAATGGAACGTGATGATTTACAGACCATAACGTCATCATGTGCCATGTTTGAAACAACCCAACCCGTAATCCATACGATAATTTTTTTTTTAAGTGATTAAGGCATTACGCGCCATTCAAAAGGTTTAAACCATTCAATCCAACCCGTTTAAGCTTACAACAACTTTAATGTTTACAAAAAGGTACGAAGGCCATTAATCAAATGTAATACAAATTCGACCCACTACAAATGATAGTTTATAATCCAAACGACACTTCGAGCATGGTTTGGGACTAAACTATCCAAAACGTTAGGCCAACTTCCAAAAGCTCCAACGAAACATCATCAAAGGACACCTAGTGACCAACATCCCCTTTTCCCCTATCCACACCTGCATCTAAAAGGATAAACAACGAGAGGGTAAGCTAAAGCTTAGTGAATGCAATAATTATACATACATATATATAACCCATCTATTTGCAATCACATCCAACAAATACCTCACACGAACTTGTATCTCAATTAGCATGTCATCATACCCGTAATACTAACAAGTCGTGTATTATCACAAAACTGCATTAGCATATACTCAACACAATATAAATATATAAACAATATTCTAAACAATCAACAATCTCAATATGGTTAACCATAAACGCTATGGTGCTACCGGCTCGTGGATTACACCATACGCAATTGAGTCATACTCTTTTATAGTGCTACCGGCTCGTGGTTCACACTCGATGCTACCGGCTCGTGGTTCTCATCTTATTTTATAGTGCTACCGGCTCGTGGTTCACACTCGATGCTACCGGCTCGTGGTTCACATCTTATCGCACACATGTTATGGCACTACCGACTTGATGGTTCATACCATAACACCCACAAATAAACACGTCATATACACATACGTATAATTACTCCACTCACCTTATCGTCTTTGGTGAACTAGGGAATCAAGCTCGCAACTTTCAATGCAACGTACCTATTACATTAAGTACACTTTCAATACACAAACTAGTTGGACTAGACACCAACATTTAACACTTGAGCATTTTATGACCCAATTGCATTAAATGACTCATTTACACCAAAGCCGCCTATTAATGGCCAAGACCCATTATAAATCCCTAAAAGCTAGTGATTATAGTCCAATATCAATAACTAACACCATCTAGGGTATTTTCATACCCATCTTGCCCAAATTAGGTCAACATTACCCATTTCACCCATTTTGAAACTTAAACTTACAAATTTAGTCAAACTTAACCCATTTACAAATCTTTCAACATTTAACAAGTGTATTAGTGCCTAACAACACATTTAACACTTACAAATCTCAAACTACAAGACCAAGCCCTAGGTTATAGCTATTAGGGTTTTCCTTTCATCATTATAACCCAAATTCACCCATTTAACCCCCAAATGGTCATACAAGCCTCAAGTACACAAAACCCTAGCCATAAACCAATTAAAACTCAAAACATAGAGTTAAGACTTACCAATACAATCACAACGTAGCTAGAGACGTAGGGAACAACTTTAAAATTCGGACTTGGGTGGGATTTGGTCTTCTTCTTCTTCTTCTTCAAGTGAGCTCTCTCTCACTAAACCCTAACTCTCTCTCTAAAATTGAATGGGATGTAGTTGAAAATGTATTAAATGAGTTATGATAACCCTTGTATCAGTTTTCTAGATCCAAAACCGTCCATAAGTGAAAAGACCAAAATACCCCCAAAAGATGCCATTTAATTGGGTCAAAAATGTCAAACAGCGACATCTGTCGCGTTTCGCGATAGTCTGTCGCGTTACGCGACACCCAAACGCTACATACACTACTCAAACGCGATAAAGAGGACAGGTCGGGGATATTGAAGCTGTCGCGTTCCAGCCAGCTTTGTCGCATATCGCGACAGACCAGAACGCGATGGAACCTCCCAAAACGCGACAGGATGCCTGATCAAACCATTTTCTTTAGACCATATATGAGGAAAACGGGATGTTACAACTCTCCCCCACTCGAATCGGAGCGCGTCCTCGCGATCCAAGCCGCATGGCAAGCCAGAAGATACACCAATACCAATTCTTCGGGTTCCCATGTAAACTCAGAACCTTTACTACGACTCTATTGAACTTTAAAAGTTCTCACCTCTTTATTTCTCAACCTCTTTACCTTTTCATCGAGTATAGCAATCGGCTCCTCAACATACTCTAATTTATTGTTTAATTCAATCTCGTCTAACGGCACCCATGAAGAATCATCCGCAAGACACTTACGGAGATGGGAAACATGGAATGTATTATGGATCCTCGCAAGCTCTTCGGGTAATTCCAAACGATACGCAACTTCGCCAACACGAGCTAAAATCTTAAACGGACCAATAAACCGAGGAGCTAACTTTCCTTTTTTTCGAAACCGAATAACTCCTTTCCATGGCGAAACCTTAAGCATCACCATGTCGCCCTCTTAGAATTCGATCGGTCGCCTTCGTTTGTCGGCATATGACTTTTGTCTATCTTGAGCCTTTTTCAAATGATGCCGAATCATATCAATCTTGCTATTCGTTTCTAAGACCAAATCGGTACTCCCGATTTCTCTTTGACCAATTTCACCCCAACAAATCGGAGTTCGACACCTCCGCCCATAAAGCATCTCGTAAGGTGGCATCCCGATACTAGTATGATAACTATTATTGTACGAGAATTCCACCAAAGGTAAGTGCTCGTCCCAACTACCACCAAAATCAATAATACACGCCCGTAACATATCCTCCAAAGTTTGGTTCGTACGTTCGGTTTGACCGTCTATTTGAGGATGATACGCCGTGCTCAATTTTAATTGTGTACCCATATCTTCGTGAAACTTTTCCCAAAACGGAGATGTAAAACGGGTATCTCGATCCGAAATAATAGATATAGGAACACCGTGTCGAGAGATGACTTCCTTGATGAACAACTTAGCCAAGGTCTCCGATGATATCGCTTCCCGAATGGGAAGAAACAAAGCACTTTTTGTCAATCGGTCAACTATCACCCAAATTGAATCAAATTGGGTTCTCGCCGTCTTTGGTAACTTTGTGATAAAATCCATGGTGTATTGACCCGAACTTTTCCATGTTTATATATATTAAATGAAATTGTTATCTACATGATTAAATTTTTCCAACATGTTAAGCAATCAAACTTGTTAAGACTTGATTAAATGAAATAAGTTTCATATAGACAATTGATCACCCAAGTTGACCGGCGATTCACGAACGTTACAAAATTGTAAAAACTACATGTTGTGATATATATATAGACATATATATATGGTTGACATAAGATTATGATGAGTAAGTATCTCACTAAGTATATTAACAATGTGTAATATACATAAGAAATGAGATTACTAAGTTAAGAAACTCGAAATGATATATATAACGATTATCGTTATGATAACGTCTACTAAATACATATGTATCATATTAAGATATTGATACACTATATTTAACATGATAAAATGATATTTAAATATATCATTAAGTGTGTTAACAATGAACTACATATGTAAAAACAAGACTACTAACTCAAGAATTACGAAACGAGACTTATATGTAACGATTATCATTGTAACGACATTTAATGTATATATATCATATTAAGATATATTAATATATCATAATATCATGATAATATAATAATTTAACATCTCATTAGATATAATAAACATTAGTTTAACAACATTTAAAAAGATCGTTAACTTAAAGGTTTCAAATCAACATTTACATGTAACGACTAACGATGACTTAACGACTCAGTTAAAATGTATATACATGTAGTGTTTTAATATGTATTCGTACACTTTTAAAAGACTTCAAGACATATATCAAAGTACTTATACTTAACAAAAATGATTACAATTACATCCTCGTTCAGTTTCATCAACAATTCTACTCGTATGCACCCGTATTCGTACTCGTACAATACACAACTTTTAGATGTATGTACTATTGGTATATACACTCCAATGATCAGATCTTATAGCCCATGTGAGTCACCTAACACATGTGGGAAAAATTATTTGGCAACTAGCATGAAATATCTCATAAAATTACAAAAATATTAGTAATCATTCATGACTTATTTACATGAAAACAAAATTACATATCCTTTATATCTAAACCATATACCAACGACCAAAAACACCTACAAACACTTTCATTCTTCAATTTTATTCATCTAATTGATCTCTCTCAAGTTCCATCTTCAAGTTCTAAGTGTTCTTCATAAATTCCATAAGTATAGTTTCATAAAAATCAAGAATACTTCCAAGTTTGCAAGTCTACTTCCAAGCTTTCTAATCCATTCCAAGTAATCATCTAAGATCAAAGAACCTTTGTTATTTACAGTAGGTTATCTTTCTAATTCAAGGTAATATTCATATTCAAACTTTGATTCAATTTCTACAACTATAACAATCTTATTTCGAGTGAAAATCTTACTTGAACTTGTTTTCGTGTCATGATTATGCTTCAAGAACTTTCAAGCCATCCAAGGATCCTTTGAAGCTAGATCTATTTTTCTCATTTCCAGTAGCTTTATCCAGAAAACTTGAGGTAGTAATGATGTTCATAACATCATTCGATTCATACATATAAAGCTATCTTATTCGAAGGTTTAAACTTGTAATCACTAGAACATAGTTTAGTTAATTCTAAACTTGTTCGCAAACAAAAGTTAATCCTTCTAACTTGACTTTTAAAATCAATTAAACACATGTTCTATATCTATATGATATGCTAACTTAATGATTTAAAACCGGAAAACAAGAAAAACACCGTAAAACCGGATATACGCCGTTGTAGTAACATCGCGGGCTGTTTTGGGTTAGTTAATTAAAAACTATGATAAACTTTGATTTAAAAGTTGTTCTTCTGGGAAAATGATTTTTCTTATGAACATGAAACTATATCCAAAAATCATGGTTAAACTCAAAGTGGAAGTATGTTTTCCAAAATGGTCATCTAGACGTCGTTCTTTCGACTGAAATGACTACCTTTACAAAAATGACTTGTAACCTGTAATTCCGACTATAAAATTATACTTTTCTGTATAGATTCATAAACTTAAGTTTAATATGAAACCATAGCAATTGGATTCACTCAAAGGGAAATGTTTAACAAATCTATGCAAATCATATCCTAGCTAACTTATATTGTATTATACATGTATTCTAATATATTATGTAATCTTGGGATACCATAGACACGTATGCAAATGTTTTGACATATCATATCGACCCATGTATATATATTATTTGGAACAACCATAGACACTCTATATGCAGTAATGTTGGAGTTAGCTATACAGGGTTGAGGTTGATTCTAAAAATATATATACTTTGAGTTGTAATCTAGCCTGAGACGTGTATACACTGGGTCATGGATTGATTCAAGATAATATATATCGATTTATTTCTGTACATCTAACTGTGGACAACTAGTTGTAGGTTACTAACGAGGACAGCTGACTTAATACACTCAAATCTTTAAAACATAATAAAAATTGGTTGTAATTATATTTTGATCATACTTTGATATATATGTACATATTTGTATAGGTTCGTGAATCGATCCGTGGCCAAGTTTTATTTCTGAGGAAGGAAATATCTGTGAAAGTGAGTTATAGTCCCACTTTTAAAATCTAATATTTTTGGGATGAGAATACATGCAGGTTTTATAATTGATTTACAAAATAGACACAAGTACGTGAAACTACATTCTATGGTTGAATTATCGAAATCGAATATGCCCCTTTTTATTAAGTCTGGTAATCTAAGAATTAGGGAACAGACACCCTAATTGACGCGAATCCTAAAGATAGATCTATTGGGCCTAACAAACCCCATCTAAAGTACCGGATGCTTTAGTACTTCGAAATTTATATCATATCCGAAGGGTGTCTCGGAATGATGGGGATATTCTTATATATGCATCTTGTTAATGTCAGTTACCAGGTGTTCACCATATGAATGATTTTTATCTCTATGTATGGGATGTGTATTGAAATATGAAATCTTGTGGTCTATTGTTACGATTTAATATATATAGGTTAAACCTATAACTCACCAACATTTTTGTTGACGTTTAAAGCATGTTTATTCTCAGGTGAATACTAAGAGCTTCCGCTGTTGCATACTAAAATAAGGAAAAGAATTGGAGTCCATGTTTGTATGATATTGTTTAAAAACTGCATTCAAGAAACATATGTCAATGTAATATATTTCTATTGTAAACATTATGTAATGGTCGTGTGTAAACAGTATATTTTAGATTATCATTATTTGATAATCTACGTAATATTTTTTTTAAACCTTTATTGATAAAATAAAGGTTATGGTTGTTTTAAAAATGAATGCAGTCTTTGAAAAAGTCTCATATAGAGGTCAAAACCTCGCAACGAAATCAATTAATATGGAACGTTAATAATCAATATGAACGGGACATTTCAGTTGATATCAGAGCGTTGGTCTTAGAGAAGCAGAAAATTTGCATTAGTGTATCTTATCGAGTTTGTTAGGATGCATTAGTGAGTCTGGACTTCGACCATCTTTTCTTTAAAAATGATTGCTTAACATTTTTGTTGGAAACTATATATTATTAACATGTAAATATTATGTGATATATTAATCTCTTAACATGTTTGATATTGTGTGATAGATGTCTACCTCTAGCATAAATCCCATTGACTCACCTAATAATAACGAAGAGTCGAATATATATTGGCAAGATTTACAAGTTCCCGAAAAATCGGAAGAAGAAACGGAACCGGAAAAAGAGGAACCAGAAGAAGAGGAACCGGAAGAAGAAAAGGTTCCGGAGGGGGGAATAGTAGGAACCACAGAAAACCGGTTAAATAAAAGAAAATCCTCAACCAATGAACCAAAGTTAATAATGGTCAATGGTGTTTCCGCTAAGGAAGCAAAATATTGGGAAAATTACCAATTTTTCGATGAATCGGATCCTGATGAGGATTCCGATGATGTTATAGAAATTACCCCGACCCAATTTAATGAGGCAAAAGAAAATAATAAGGGAAAAGTCATCAAAATAAAGAAATCTGATTCCGACCCCGATGAACTTTATATGTACCGTCAACACCCGTATTTTCAATATCGTGACAATAACCAGGGAACCTCTAAACCACCAGGTTTTTCTAAACCAATGTGAAAAATGATGACTCGCATTAGAGGAACATCATATATCCCTAAAAGATTAGGAAAAAGAACCAAGTCCGAAGAAGAAGAAACCAGTGATTCAGATTAGAGGGGTGTGAGCATGTTGTGTAATAAATGTATTGTAGTGTGCTTGTACTTTTATGTTCTATGTAAAAATTGCTTGTATTGTTTGTTATTACGAATCTAATCCTTGTCTATTTTACAGTATAAAAACAAAATGGACGTTAAGGGTAGACAACCGAATATTTTAGAAGACCTACCAGAGGATATGATTGAGGAAATCTTGTCTAGAGTCAGTCAGAATCCATCAGCACATTTAGTTATGGCGAAATTAACTTGTCAAACAATTGAAAGACTTTCCAGAAATGCCTTAGTTTATAAAAGGCTTTCCTTTGATAGGTGGGGTATATCACATTGGGGAGACTTTAAGTTACGCCGTGTTTTCTTTAAAGCGTTAAATGCGGGGAACCCAAATTCAATTTTACGCTACGGGTTAAGAACCTATTTTGACTCAACATATCCCAACATAGGATTTCGTAAATTAGAAAGAGCTTCTAACATGCAACATAAAGAAGCATGTTATGCTTATGGGTTAGTGATGTTCGCTTCTTACCAAAGTGAGAAAAAGAACATCGGATTGCAGCTTTTAAATAAAACTTTCTCACAAGAGACGGATTTAGTAGTTGGGGTGAGAAACAAGGTTTTTAGATTATTACGGGGCTGTTGGATATTACGAAACCCTCGTCCTTTTGACGACATTACAACATGCTGCCTAGCTAATGGTCATAACGGTTATTTTCCACAAGACCAAGGATGGAAAGTCGTCTTAGTAAAACCAGAATGCATGACTTGTTTCTGGACTTATGAATTACGTGTCTTTATTTCCTTTGCTGAACAACTTGCGTATTAACTAGATTTATCTTCAAAATTGTCATGTATCATAGTGTACTATATTTCATGTTATATGTAATATAGCGAAGTTGTAAGTTTGAAGAATATTTGTATGTGATATATTATTATAATCAGTTTTTCATATGGAATTGTAGTAGTTGAATTGTATATTAGCTAATAAGTATGAACTTAACGGGTAGGTAGTACCCGAATTTAAACTTATAAAATGCTAATATGAAGAAAAAGCTTTTATAAATGAGTTCATATTATGCTACGAGATACTATTGACTACTCTTAATATTCTGTATGATTAAATTATTTCATTTGACTATTTTGAAGGAAATGGCACCGACTACTCGACACACCTTGAATATGAGCGAAGAGGAATTTCGTGCCTTTCTTGCTTCAAACATAGTCGCAGTACAGGCCGCACTACATACCAACATAACTCTAAATCTAGCAATACAGCTAACAGCACAAGAAATTGTGTAGGATGCTCCTACAAAGAATTCACTGCATGCAAACCTCTGGAATTTGATGGAACCGAAGGACAAATTGGATTGAAACGGTGGACCGAGAAAGTCGAATCGGTGTTTGCCATAAGTAAGTGTACTGAAGAGGACAAAGTTAAGTACGCTACGCATACCTTCACAAGTATTGCGTTAACATGGTGGAATACCTATCTAGAGCAAGTGGGACAAGATGCTGCTTACGCGCTACCGTGGTTAGCATTCAAGCACTTGATGAACGAGAAGTACCGTCCCAGAACCGAGGTCAATAAGCTGAAGTCAGAACTTAGAGGGTTATGAACACAGGGATTCGATATTACTTCGTACGAAAGACGATTCACAGAATTGTGCCTATTGTGTCCGAGAGCGTTCGAAGATGAGGAAGAGAAGATCGATGCGTTTGTGAAAGGGTTAACAGAGAGAATCCAAGAAGATATAAGTTCACACGAGCCTGCCTCTATACAAAAGGCATGTAGAATAGCTCACAAACTAGTGAACCAGATTGAGGGAAGAATTAAAGAACAGGCGGCCGAAGAGGCCAACGTGAAGTTAGTCAAAAGAAAGTGGGAGGAAAACGGTGATAAGAGTCACCAAAACAATAACAACTATTCCAACAATCGCAACATCAATCGCAACTACAACAAACGGCACAACAACAACATCAACAACAACTACAACAATCATCCCAACAACAATAACAACCGCAACAACAACAACAACAACAATTAGAAGTAGCTATGCCAAAGGTGTGAAAAGTATCACTCGGGGTTCTGCACCAAATTTTGCAACAAGTGTAAAAGAAATGGTTATAGCGCGGCGAAGTGTGAGGTCTACGGACCAGGGGTTAACAGAACAAAAGGAACAAATGGTGTCGGAAAGAGTAATGGCGGAGCAAGTAGTGTCAGAGCAAGTTATACCAATGTATTTTGTTATAAATGTGAAAAACCGGGCCACATTATTAGAAATTGCCCGAACCAGGAGAACACGAATGGACAAGGCCGCGGAAGAGTTTTCAATATTAATGCGGCAGAGGCACAGGAAGACCCGGAGCTTGTTACTGGTACGTTTCTTATTGACAATAAATCTTCTTACGTTTTATTTGATTGGGGTGCGGATAGAAGCTATATGAGTAGAGATTATTGTGCTAAATTAAGTTGTCCATTGATGCCGTTGGATAGTAAATTTTTACTCGAATTAGCAAACGGTAAATTAATTTCAGCAGATAATATATGTCGAAATCGAGAAATTAAACTGGTTAGCGAAACATTTAAGAATGACTAGATACCAATAGAGTTAGGGAGTTTTGATGTGATAATCGGTATGGACTGGTTAAAAGAAGTGAAAGCAGAGATCATTTGTTACAAAAATGCAATTCGCATTATACGAGAAAAAGGAAAACCCTTAATGGTGTACGGAGAAAAGGGCAACACGAAGCTACATCTTATTAGTAATTTGAAGGCACAAAAATTAATAAGAAAAGGTTGCTATGCTGTTCTAGCACACGTCGAGAAAGTAAAAACTGAAGAAAAGAGCATCAATGATGTTCCTGTCGCAAAAGAATTTCCCGATGTATTTCCGAAAAAATTACCGGGACTACCTCCACATCGATCTGTTGAATTTCAAATAGATCTTGTACCAGGAGCTGCACCAATAGCTCGTGCTCCTTACAGACTCGCACCCAGCGAGATGAAAGAACTGCAAAGCCAACTGCAAGAAGTATTAGAACGTGATTTCATTCGATCAAGAACATCACCATAGGGAGCTCCTGTTTTGTTTGTCAAGAAGAAGGATGGTACATTTAGGTTGTGTATTGACTACAGAGAGTTGAATAAACTTACCATCAAAAACTGTTATCCATTGCCGAGAATTGACGACTTATTTGATCAACTACAAGGCTCGCCGGTTTATTCGAAAATCGATTTACGTTCTGGATATCATCAAATGCGAGTAAAGGAGGATGATATTCCAAAAACTGCTTTTCGGACGTGTTATGGTCATTACGAGTTTATGGTTATGCCGTTTGGATTGACTAACGCACCAGCTGTGTTCATGGACCTTATGAACCGAGTGTGTGTGCCATATCTTGACAAGTTTGTCATTGTTTTCATCGATGACATACTTATTTACTTAAAGAATGATCAAGAGCACGAAGAACATTTGAGAAAAGTGCTAGAAGTATTGAGGAAAGAAAAACTGTACGCTAAGTTTTCAAAGTGTGCATTTTGGTTGGAAGAAGTTCAATTCCTCGGTCACATAGTGAACAAAGAAGGTATCCAGGTGGACCCGGCAAAGATCGAAACCGTTGAAAAGTGGAAAACCCCAAAAACTCCGAAACACATACGCCAGTTCTTAGGACTAGCTGGTTACTACAGAAGGTTCATCCAAGACTTTTCCAGAATAGCAAAACCCTTGACTGCATTAACGCATAAAGGGAAGAAATTTGAATGGAAAGATGAACAAGAGAAAGCGTTTCAATTGTTAAAGAAAAAGTTAACTACGGCACCTATATTGTCATTACCTGAAGGGAATGATAATTTTGTGATATATTGTGACGCCTCAAAGCAAGGTCTCGGTTGTGTATTAATGTAACGAATGAAAGTAATTGCTTATGCGTCTAGACAATTGAAGATTCAAGAACAGAATTATACGACGCATGATTTGGAATTAGACGTGGTTGTTTTTGCATTAAATACTTGGAGGCACTACTTATATGGGGTCAAAAGTATTATATATACCCACCACAAAAGTCTTCAACACATATTTAATCAGAAACAACTGAATATGAGGCAGCGTAGGTGGATTGAATTGTTGAATGATTACGACTTTGAGATTCGTTACCACCCGGGGAAGGAAAATGTGGTAGCCGACGCCTTGAGCAGAAAGGACAGAGAACCCATTCGAGTAAAATCTATGAATATAATGATTCACAATAACCTTACTACTCAAATAAAGGAGGCGCAACAAGGAGTTTTAAAAGAAGGAAATTTAAAGGATGAAATACCCAAAGGATCGGAGAAGCATCTTAATATTCGGGAAGACGAAACCCGGTATAGGGCTGAAAGAATTTGGGTACCAAAATTTGGAGATATGAGAGAAATGGTACTTAGAGAAGCTCATAAATCCAGATACTCAATACATCCTGGAACGAGGAAGATGTACAAGGATCTCAAGAAACATTTTTGGTGGCCAGGTATGAAAGCTGATGTTGCTAAATACGTAGGGGAATGTTTGACGTATTCTAAGGTCAAAATGGAGCATCAGAAACCATCAGGTCTACTTCAACAACCCGAAATCCCGGAATGGAAATGGGAAAACATTACCATGGATTTCATCACTAAATTGCCAAGGACTGCAAGTGGTTTTGATACTATTTGGGTAATAGTTGATCGTCTCACCAAATCAGCACACTTCCTATCAATAAGAGAAGATGACAAGATAGAGAAGTTAGCACGACTGTATTTGATGGAAGTCATCTCCAGACATGGAATACCAATCCCTATTATCTCTGATAGGGATGGCAGATTTATTTCAAGATTCTGGCAGACATTACAGCAAGCATTAGGAACTCGTCTAGACATGAGTACTGCCTATCATCCACAAACTAATGGGCAGAGCGAAAGGATGATATAAATGCTTGAAGACATGCTACGAGCATGTGTTATTGATTTCGGAAACAGTTGGGATCGACATCTACCGTTAGCAGAATTTTCCTACAACAACAGCTACCATTCAAGCATTGAGATGGCGCCGTTTGAAGCACTTTATGGTAGAAAGTGTAGGTCTCCGATTTGTTGGAGTGAAGTGGGGGATAGACAGATTACGGGTCCGGAGATAATACAAGAAACTACCGAGAAGATCATCCAAATTCAACAACGGTTGAAAATCGCCCAAAGTCGACAAAAGAGCTACGCCGACATTAAAAGAAAAGATATAGAATTTGAAATTAGAGAGATGGTCATGCTTAAAGTTGCACATTGGAAAGGCGTTGTTCGATTTGGCAAACAAGGGAAATTAAATCCAAGGTATATTGGACCATTCAAGATTATTGATCGTGTCAGACCAGTAGCTTACCGACTTGAGTTACCTCAACAACTCGCGGCTGTACATAACACTTTCCACGTCTCGAATTTTAAGAAATGTTTTGCTAAAGAAGATCTCACTATTCCGTTAGATGAAATCCAAATCAACGAAAAACTTCAATTCATCGAAGAACCCATCGAAATAATGAATCGTGAGGTTAAAAGACTTAAGCAAAACAAGATACCAATTGTTAAGGTTCGATGGAATGATCGTAGAGGACCCGAGTTCACTTGAGAAAGAGAAGATCAGATGAAGAATAAATACCCACATCTATTTCCAGAAGATTCGTCAACACCTCCAACTGCTTAAAATTTCGGGACGAAATTTATTTAACGGGTAGGTACTGTAGTGACCCGAACTTTTCCATGTTTATATATATTAAATGAAATTGTTATCTACATGATTAAATGTTTGCAACATGTTAAGCAATCAAACTTGTTAAGACTTGATTAAATGAAATAAGTTTCATATAGACAATTGATCACCCAAGTTGACCGGCGATTCACGAACGTTACAAAATTTTTAAAAACTACATGTTGTGGTATATATATAGACATATATATATGGTTGACATAAGATTATGATGAGTAAGTATCTCACTAAGTATATTAACAATGTGTAATATACATAAGAAATGAGATTACTAAGTTAAGAAACTCGAAATGATATATATAACGATTATCGTTATGATAACGTCTACTAAATACATATGTATCATATTAAGATATTGATACACTATATTTAACATGATAAAATAATATTTAAATATATCATTAAGTGTGTTAACAATGAACTACATATGTAAAAACAAGACTACTAACTCAAGAATTACGAAACGAGACTTATATGTAACGATTATCGTTGTAACGACATTTAATGTATATATATCATATTAAGATATATTAATATATCATAATATCATGATAATATAATAATTTAACATCTCATTAGATATAATAAACATTGGTTTAACAACATTTAAAAAGATCGTTAACTTAAAGGTTTCAAATCAACATTTACATGTAACGACTAACGATGACTTAACGACTCAGTTAAAATGTATATACATGTAGTGTTTTAATATGTATTCGTACACTTTTGAAAGACTTAAATACACATATCAAAGTACTTATACTTAACAAAAATGATTACAATTACATCCTCGTTCAGTTTCATCAACAATTCTACTCGTATGCACCAGTATTCGTACTCGTACAATACACAGCTTTTAGATGTATGTACTATTGGTATATACACTCCAATGATCAGCTCTTATAGCCTATGTGAGTCACCTAACACATGTGGGAAAAATTATTTGGCAACTAGCATGAAATATCTCATAAAATTACAAAAATATTAGTAATCATTCATGACTTATTTACATGAAAACAAAATTACATATCCTTTATATCTAATCCATATACCAAGGACCAAAAACACCTACAAACACTTTCATTCTCCAATTTTCTTCATCTAATTGATCTCTCTCAAGTTCCATCTTCAAGTTCTAAGTGTTATTCATAAATTCCATAAGTATAGTTTCATAAAAATCAAGAATACTTCCAAGTTTGCAAGTCTACTTCCAAGCTTTCTAATCCATTCCAAGTAATCATCTAAGATCAAGGAACCTTTGTTATTTACAGTAGGTTATCTTTCTAATTCAAGGTAATATTCATATTCAAACTTTGATTCAATTTCTACAACTATAACAATCTTATTTCGAGTGAAAATCTTACTTGAACTTGTTTTCGTGTCATGATTCTGCTTCAAGAACTTTCAAGCCATCCAAGGATCCTTTGAAGCTAGATCCATTTTTCTCATTTCCAGTAGCTTTATCCAGAAAACTTGAGGTAGTAATGATGTTCATAACATCATTCGATTCATACATATAAAGCTATCTTATTCGAAGGTTTAAACTTGTAATCACTAGAACATAGTTTAGTTAATCCTTCTAACTTGACTTTTAAAATCAACTAAACACATGTTCTATATCTATATGATATGCTAACTTAATGATTTAAAACCGGGAAATACGAAGAACACTGTAAAACCGGACATACGCCGTCGTAGTAACACTGCGAGCTGTTTTGGGTTAGTTAATTAAAAACTATGATAAACTTTGATTTAAAAGTTGTTCTTCTTTGAAACCGGAAAACACGAAAAATAACGTAAAACCGGATATACGCCGTTGTAGTAACACCACGGGCTGTTTTGGGTTAGTTAATTAAAAACTATGATAAACTTTGATTTAAAAGTTGTTCTTATGGGAAAATGATTTTTCTTATGAACATGAAACTATATCCAAAAATCATGGTTAAACTCAAAGTGGAAATATGTTTTCCAAAATGGTCATCTAGACGTCGTTCTTTCGACTAAAATGACTACCTTTAAAAAAACGACTTGTAACCTGTAATTCCGACTATAAACTTATAATTTTTCTGTATAGATTAATAAACTTAAGTTCAATATGAAACCATAGCAATTGGATTCACTCAAAACGGATTTAAAATGAAGAAGTTATTTGTAAAACAAGATTGGATATTTTTTGATTATTTTAGCTACGGGAAATGTTTAACAAATCTATACAAATCATATCCTAGCTAACTTATATTGTATTATACATATATTCTAATATGTTATGTAATCTTGGGATACCATAGACACGTATGCAAATGTTTTGACATATCATATCGACCCATGTATATATATTATTTGGAACAACCATAGACACTCTATATGCAGTAATGTTGGAGTTAGCTATACAGGGTTGAGGTTGATTCCAAAAATATATATACTTTGAGTTGTGATCTAGCCTGAGACATGTATACACTAGGTCGTGGATTGATTCAAGATAATATATATCGATTTATTTCTGTACATCTAACTGTGGACAACTAGTTGTAGGTTACTAACGAGGACAGCTGACTTAATACACTCAAATCTTTAAAACATAATAAAAATGGTTGTAATTATATTTTGATCATACTTTGATATATATGTACATAAGCAATTACCTTCGTTCGTTGCATTAATACACAATCGAGACCTTGCTTTGAGGCGTCACAATATATCACAAAATCATCATTCCCTTCAGGCAATGACAATATAGGTGCCGTAGTTAGCTTTTTCTTCAATAACTGAAACGCATTCTCTTGGTCATCCTTCCATTCAAATTTCTTCCCTTTATGCGTTAATGCAGTCAAGGGTTTTGCTATTTTGGAGAAATCTTGGATGAATCTTCTGTAGTAACCAGCCAATCCTAAAAATTGACGTATATGCTTCGGAGTTTTTGGGGTTTCCCACTTTTCAACGGTTTCGATCTTTGCCGGGTCCAGCTGGATACCTTCTTTGTTCACTATGTGACCGAGGAATTGAACTTCTTCCAACCAAAATGCACACTTTGAAAACTTAGCGTACAGTTTTTCTTTCCTCAATACTTCTAGCACTTTTCTCAAATGTTCTTCGTGCTCTTGATCATTCTTTGAGTAAATAAGTATGTCATCGATGAAAACAATGACAAACTTGTCAAGATATGGCCCACACACTCGGTTCATAAGGTCCATGAACACAGCTGGTGCGTTAGTCAATCCAAACGGCATAACCATAAACTCGTAATGACCATAACGCGTCCTAAAAGCAGTTTTTAGAATATCATCCTCCTTTACTCGCATTTGATGATATCCAGAACGTAAATCGATCTTCGAATAAACCAACAAGCCTTGTAGTTGATCAAATAAGTCGTCAATTCTCGGCAGTGGATAACGGTTTTTGATGGTAAGTTTGTTCAACTCTCTGTAGTCAATACACAACCTAAATGTACCATCTTTCTTCTTGATAAACAAAACAGGAGCTCCCCATGGTGATGTGCTTGGTCGAATGAAACCACGTTCTAATAGTTCTTGCAGTTGGCTTTGCAGTTCTTTCATCTCGCTGGGTGCGAGTCTGTAAGGAGCACGAGCTATTGGTGCAGCTCCTGGTACAAGATCTATTTGAAATTCAACAGATCGATGTGGAGGTAGTCCCGGTAATTCTTTCAGAAATACATCGGGAAATTCTTTTGCGACAAAAACATCATTGATGCTATTTTCTTTAGTTTGTACTTTCTCGACATGTGCTAGAACAGCATAGCAACCTTTTCTTATTAGTTTTTGTGCCTTCGAATTACTAATAAGATGTAGCTTCGTGTTACCCTTTTCTCCGTACACCATTAAGGGTTCTCCTTCTTCTCGTACAATGCGAATTGCATTTTAATAACATACGATCTCTGCTTTCACCTTCTTTAACCAGTCCATGCCAACTATTACATCAAAACTCCCTAACTCTACTGGTATCAAATCAATCTTAAATATTTCGCTACCCAGTTTAATTTCTCGATTTCGGCATATAGAATCTGCTGAAATTAATTTACCGTTTGCTAATTCGAGTAAAAATTTACTATCCAACGGCGTCAATGGACAACTTAATTTAGCACAAAAATCTCTACTCATATAGCTTCTATCCGCACCCGAATCAAATAAAACGTAAGAAGATTTATTGTCAATAAGAAACGTACCCGTAACAAGCTCCGGGTCTTCCTGTGCCTCTGCCGCATTAATATTGAAAACTCTTCCGCGGCCTTGTCCATTCGTGTTCTTCTGGTTCGGGCAATTTCTAATAATGTGGCCCGGTTTTCCACATTTATAACAAACTACATTGGCATAACTTGCTCCGACACTACTTGCTCCACCATTACTCGTTCCGACACCATTTGTTCCTTTCGTTCTGTTAACCCCTGGTCCGTAGACCTCACACTTCGCCGCGCTATGACCATTTCTTTTACACTTGTTGCAAAATTTGGTGCAGAACCCCGAGTGATACTTTTCACACCTTTGGCATAGCTGCTTCTGATTATTATTATTGTTGCGGTTGTTATTGTTGTTGGGATGATTGTTGTAGTTGCTGTTGTTGTTGTTGTTGTTGTTGTTGGGCCGTTTGTTGTAGTTGCGATTGATGTTGCGATTGTTGGGATAGTTGTTGTGATTATTGTTGTAATTGCTGTTGTTGTTGTATTGGTGATTCTTATCACCGTTTTCCTTCCACTTTCTTTTGACTTGCTTCACATTGGCCTCTTCAGCCGCCTGTTCTTTAATTCTTTCCTCAATCTGGTTCACTAGTTTGTGAGCCATTCTACATGCCTGTTGTATGGAGGCGGGCTCGTGTGAACTTATGTCTTCTTGGATTCTTTCCGGTAATCCTTTCACAAACGCGTCGATCTTCTCTTCCTCATCTTCGAACGCTCCCGGACACAATAGGCACAATTCTGTGAATCGTCTTTCATACGTGTTAATATCAAATCCTTGGGTTCGTAACCCTCTAAGTTCTGTCTTGAGATTATTGACCTCGGTTCTGGAACGGTACTTCTCGTTCATCAAGTGCTTGAATGCTGACCACGGTAGTGCGTAAGCATCATCTTATCCCACTTGCTCTAGATAGGTATTCCACCATGTTAACGCAGTACCTGTGAAGGTATGCGTAGCGTACTTCACTTTGTCCTCTTCAGTACACTTACTTATGGCAAACACCGATTCGACCTTCTCGGTCCACCGTTTTAATCCGATCGGTCCTTCGGTTCCATCAAATTCCAAAGGTTTGCAGGCAGTGAATTCTTTGTAGGTGCATCCTACACGATTTCCTGTACTGCTAAATCCAAGGTTATTGTTGGTATGTAGCGCAGCCTGTACTACGGCTATGTTTGAAGCAAGAAAGGCACGAAATTCCTCTTCGCTCATATTCAAGGTGTGTCGAGTAGTTGGTGCCATTTCCTTCAAAATAGTCAAATGAAATAAGTTAATCATACAGAATATTAAGAGTAGTCAATAGTATCTCGTAGCATAATATGAACTCATTTATAAAAGCTTTTTCTTCATATTAGCGTTTTATAAGTTTAAATTCGGGTAGTATCTACCCGTTAAGTTCATACTTAGTAGCTAATATACAATTCAACTACTACAATTCTATATGAAAAATTGATTATAATAATATTTCGCGTTCAAACTTTTACACAATATTTTACAAACTTACAATACCGCTTATTTTACATATAGCATGAAATATAGCACACAATAAATTTGATACAAGATGGTTGTGAAGATAATTCTAGCTAGTACACTAGTCGTTCAGCAAAGGCAATAAAGACACGTAATTCATACGTCCAGAAACAAGTCATGCATTATGGTTTTACTAGGACTACTTCCCATCCTTGGTCTTGTGGAACATAACCGTTATGGCCGTTGAAAACACAGCGTGTTGTAACATCGTCAAAGGGACGAGGGTTACGTAATGTCCAACAGTCCTGTAACAATCTAAAAACCTCATTTCTTACCCCAATTACCGACTCCGTCACTTGTGGGAACGTTTTGTTTAATAGTTGTAGCCCGATGTTCTTGTTCTCACTTTGGTGAGAAGCGAACATTACTAACCCGTAAGCATAACATGCTTCTTTATGTTGCATGTTAGCCACTTTTTCTAAATTACGAAGTCCTATATTCGGATATATTGAGTCCAAATAATTTCTTAACCCGTTGTGACAAATAACATTTGGGTTCCCCGCAATATATGCGTCAAAGTAAACACATCATAACCCAATGTGATATCCCCATCTTTCGAACGAAAGCCTTTTATAAACCAAGGCATTCTTGGAACGTTCTTCGAATGTCTTACAAACTGATCTCGCCTTAAATAGTTGTGCCGAGGAATTCTGACCGACTCTAGACAAGATTTCATCAATCATGTCTCCTGGTAGGTCTCTTAAAATATTGGGTTGTCTATCCATTTTGTGTTTTTATATTGTAAAATAGACAAGAGTTAGATTCATAAAAAAATACTTATTAATACAAGCAATTTTTACATATATCATAAAGCATAAGCACACTATATTACATATATTACACCACACGAATACAACTAACTTATTCCGACTCGCTCGTTTCTTCTTCTTCGGTTTTGGTTCATTTTGCCAAGTTTCTAGGGATATATGATGTTCCCCTAATACGAGCCGTCGTTTTCCACATTGGTTTAGAAAAACCTGGTGGTTTAGAGGTTCCCGGGTTATTGTCACAACTTAAGAAATACGGGTGTTGACGATACATATAAAGTTCATCAGGTTTGGAATCAAATTTCTCTATTTTTATGCCCTTTCTCTTACTGTTCTCTTTTGCCTTATTAAATTGTGTTGGGGTAATTTCTATAACATCATCGGAATCCTTGTCAGGATCCGATTCATCGGAGAATTGGTAATCCTCCCAATACTTTGCTTCCTTGGCAGAAACACCATTGACCATAATTAACTTTGGTCGGTTGGTTGAGGATTTTCTTCTACTTAACCGTTTTATTATTTCCCCTACTGGTTCTATTTCTTCTTCCGGTTCCGATTCTTCTTCCGGTTCCGACTCTTCTTCCGGTTCCTCTTCGGGAACTTGTGAATCAGTCCACGAATCATTCCAATTTACATTTGACTCTTCATTATTATTAGGTGAGTCAATGGGACTTGTTCTAGAGGTAGACATCTATCACATAATATCAAACACGTTAAGAGATTAATATATCACATAATATTCACATGTTAAAAATATATAGTTTCCAACAAAATTTGTTAAGCAATCATTTTTCAAGTAAACGCGGTCGAAGTCCAGACACACTAATGCATCCTAACAAACTCGATAAGACACACTAATGCAAAATTCTGGTTTTCTAAGACCAACGCTCGGATACTAACTGAAATGTCCCGTTCTTATTGATTAAAAACGTTCCATATTAATTGATTTCATTGCGAGGTTTTGACCTCTATATGAGACGTTTTTCAAAGACTGCATTCATTTTAAAAAAAACCATAACCTTTATTTCATCAATAAAGGTTTAAAAAGCTTTACGTAGATTATCAAATAATGATAATCTAAAATATCCTGTTTACACGCGACCATTACATAATGGTTTACAATACAAGTATGTTACAACGAAATAAGTTTCTTGAATGCAGTTTTTACACAATATCATACAAGCATGGACTCCAAATCTCGTCCTTATTTAAGTATGCGACAACGGAAGCTCTTAATAATCACCTGAGAATAAATATGCTTAAAACGTCAACAAAAATGTTGGTGAGTTATAGGTTTAACCTATATATTATCAAATCATAATAATAGACCACAAGATTTCATATTTCAATACACATCCCATACATAGAGATAAAAATCATTCATATGGTGAACACCTGGTAACCGACATTAACAAGATGCATATTTAAGAATATCCCCATCATTCCGGGACACCCTTCGGATATGATATAAATTTCGAAGTACTAAAGCATCCGGTACTTTGGATGGGGTTTGTTAGGCCCAATAGATCTATCTTTAGGATTCGCGTCAATTAGGGTGTCTGTTCCCTAATTCTTAGATTACCAGACTTAATAAAAAGGGGCATATTCGATTTCGATATTTCAACCATAGAATGTAGTTTCACGTACTTGTGTCTATTTTGTAAATCATTTATAAAACCTGCATGTATTCTCATCCAAAAAATATTAGATTTTAAAAGTGGGACTATAACTCACTTTCACAGATTTTTTTACTTCGTCGGGAAGTAAGACTTGGCCACTGGTCAATTCACGAAACTATAACAAATATGTACATATATATCAAAGTATGTTCAAAATATATTTACAACACTTTTAATACATTTTGATGTTTTAAGTTTATTAAGTCAGTTGTCCTCGTTAGTAACCTACAACTAGTTGTCCACAGTTAGATGTACAGAAATAAATCCATATATATTATCTTGAATCAATCCATGACCCAGTGTATACATATCTCAGTATTGATCACAACTCAAACTATATATATTTTGGAATTAACCTCAACCCTGTATAGCTAACTCCAACATTCACATATAGAGTGTCTATGGTTGTTTCGAAATATATATAGATGTGTCGACATGATAGGTCGAAACATTGTATACATGTCTATGGTATCTCAAGATTACATAATATACAATACAAGTTGATTAAGTTATGGTTGGAATAGATTTGTTACCAATTTTCACGTAGCTAAAATGAGTAGTTTTTACCAATTTTGTTTTGCTTGCCATTTCTTAGTTTCTAATCCGTTTTGAGTGATTTAAGCGACCACGGTTTTGTATTGAAATTGACTTTATGAAACTAAACAGAAAAGGTATAGGTTTATAGTCGGAAATACAAGTTACAAGTCATTTTTGAAAGAGGTAGTCATTTTCGTCGAAAGAACGACATCTTGATGACTGTTTTGAAAAACATACTTTCACTTTGAGTTTAACCATGATTTTTGGATATGGTTTCATGTTCATAAGAAAAATCATTTTCCCAGAAGTATAGCTTTTAAATCAAAGTTTTTCATAGTTTTTAATTATCCAAACCAAAACAGCCCCCGGTTGTAACTACGATGGCGTAAATCCGGTTTTATGGTGTTTATCGTGTTTCCAGGTTTTAAATCATTAAGTTAGCATATCATATAGATATAGATAATGTGTATAGTTGATTTTAAAAGTGTAGTTAGAAGGATTAACTTTATTTGCGAACAAGTTTAGAATTAACTAAACTATGTTCTAGTGATTACTAGTTTACCACTTCGAATATGATAGCTTTTTATGTATGAATCGAATGATGTTATGAACATCATTACTACCTTAAGTTCCTTGGATAAACCTACTGTAAAAGAGAAAAATGGATCTAGCTTCAACGGATCCTTGGATGGCTCGAAGTTCTTGAAGCAGAATCATGACACGAAAACAAGTTCAAGTAAGATCATCACTTGAAATAAGATTGTTATAGTTATAGAAATTGAACCAAAGTTTGAATATGATTATTACCTTGTATTAGAATGATAACCTACTGTAAGAAACAAAGATTTCTTTAGGTTGGATGATCACCTTACAAGATTGGAAGTGAGCTAGCAAAATTGGAAGTATTCTTGATTTTATGTAACTAGAACTTGTAGAATTTATGAAGAACACTTAGAACTTGAAGTTAGAACTTGAAGTTAGAACTTGAGAGAGATGAATTAGATGAATAAAATTGAAGAATGAAAGTGTTTGTAGGTGTTTTTGGTCATTGGTGTATGAATTAGATATAAAGGGTATGTAATTTTGTTTTCATGTAAATAAGTCATGAATGATTACTCATATTTTTGTAATTTTATGAGATATTTCATGCTAGTTTCCAAATGATGGTTCCCACATGTGTTAGGTGACTCACATGGGCTTCTAAGAGCTGATAATTGGAGTGTATATACCAATAGTACATACATCTAAAAGCTGTGTATTGTACGAGTACGAATACGGGTGCATACGAGTAGAATTGTTGATGAAACTGAACGAGGATGTAATTGTAAGCATTTTTGTTAAGTAGAAGTATTTTGACAAGTGTCTTGAAGTCTTTCAAAAGTGTATGAATACATATTAAAACACTACATGTATATACATTTTAACTGAGTCGTTAAGTCATCGTTAGTCGTTACATGTAAGTGTTGTTTTGAGACCTTTAGGTTAACGATCTTGTTAAATGTTGTTAACCCAAAGTTTATAATATCAAATGAGATTTTAAATTATTATATTATCATGATATTATGATATATTAATATATCTTAATATGATATATACATTTAAATGTCGTTACAACGATAATCGTTACATATATGTCTCGTTTCGAAATCCTTAAGTTAGTAGTCTTGTTTTTACTTATGTAGTTCATTGTTAATACACTTAATGATATATTTAATTATCATATTATCATGTTATATATAATATAACAATGTATTAATATGCTTCATATATATTTAGTAAGACGTGGTTATAACGATAATCGTTATATGTGTCGTTTCGAGTTTCATACGTCAATAGTCTCCTTTTTAAGTATATAACTTATTGTTACTATTTTTAATGAGATACTTGATGATCATTATATCATGTTAAACATATATATTTATTCATTTATGTATCATCATGTCATATACAACTTATAGCGTTCGTGAATCATTGGTCAAACTGGGTAATCAGACGTTTACAAAATTTCCGTTTCAATTAACCAAGTCTTAACAAGTTTGATTGCTTAACATGTTGGAAACATTTAATCATGTAAATATAGTTTTCATTAAACATATAATCATAGAAAGGTTCGGAAAAGTTCAGGTCACTACAGATACTCCTTCCTTAAATCAAGGTACATTTTTGTTGCGCACGGATGAATGGAATACTTTGACTTATGTGCTTCATCAAGTAGCACTCGTCGATAATCCCCCATCTTAGGCACCCACACTCTTCCTTGAAAAGACAACAAACCATGCGAGCCCATAGTAATGAACTCCGATTGCCCCACTATTCGTTCCGCATGCTTGTTGTGAATGTAAGCCTCTATTTGAATCACACCAAGTTTTTCAAGAAAATCGTTAGTAATAATCATACGTAACAATCTTAATCGTAACGCCGGGTGGTGACTCTTTCGACTTAATGCATCCGCGACCACATTCGCCTTGCCCGGATGATAAAGTATTTCACAATCATAATCTTTTACCACATCCATCCACCTACGTTGGCGATAATTCAAATCTCGTTAATTGAAGAGGTGTTTCAAACTCTTATGATCTGAATAAATCGTACTCTTGACACCTTACAAGTAATGGTGCCAGATTTTCAACGCATGCACAACCGCAGCCAACTCAAGATCATGAGTCGGATATCTTGTTTCGTGTTCCTTTAGTTGTCGAGAGGCGTAAGCGATGACTTTACCTCTTTGCATTAGAACACAACCGAGTCCATTTAATGATGCATTACAATAGACCGTCATATCCTCCACACCTTCCGGCAACACTAACATCGGAGCTTGACACAACTTCTCTTTTAACAATTGGAAAGCGATCTCTTGCTCATTTTCCCAATTAAATCTAGCATTCTTCCTCGTCAATTTCGTCAATGGAGAAGCAATCTTAGAAAAGTCTTGGATAAACCGACGATAATAACCGGTCAATCCGAGAAAACTTCGGATTTCCGTAGGCGTAGTCGGTCGTCCCCAACTCTTTACCGTCTCAATCTTCCCCGGATCTACTTGGATACCATCTTGGTTCATAATATGGCCAAGGAATTGAACTTCCCTTAGCCAAAATTCACTTTTGGAGAATTTTTCATACAACTTCTCCTTCCGCAACGTCTTTAACACACCACGTAAATGATGTTCATGTTCCTTCGTACTTTTCGAATAGACAAGTATGTCGTCAATGAACACAATTACCGACTTATCCAACATAGGTTGGCACACTCGGTTCATAAGATCCATGAATGCCGCCGATGCATTCGTAAGACCAAAAGGCATAACTACAAACTCAAAATGCCCATAACGCGTTCGAAAAGCCGTTTTCTCAATATCTTCCTCACGGACCCACATTTGGTGATAGCCGGATCGTAGGTCGATTTTAGAGAAATACGTTGCACCTTGGAGTTGGTCAAACAAATCGTCAATCCAAGGTAATGGATAACGATTCTTGATCGTCACTTTATTTAACTCCCGATAATCGATGCACATCCGCATACTACCATCCTTCTTCTTTACGAATAAAACCGGAGCACCCCATGACGAAGCACTCGGTCGAATGAAACCCTTCTCAAGTAGCTCTTGGGTTTGATTTAACAACTCTTGCATTTCCATCGGCGCTAAACGATAAGGATTTTTAGCAATGGGGGTAGCCTCCGGAACCAACTCAATGCGAAATTCAACTTGTCTTTCCTCCGGAACACCCGGTAACTCGTCCGGAAAAACGTCTTCGAATTCACTAACCACCGGAATTTCACGAATGGGTGGTGGCTCATCATGAGTATCAACAACATGGGCAAGAAAAGCCATGCCACCACTATCAAGGAAACGACGTGCCCGTGCAAAAGTGCATATCGGCACAAGTCTTCTACGTTTATCACCGTGAATAATTAACTCTCCCCTACTTGGGGTCTTCACGCGAATAAATTTTTCATGGCATGAAATATCGGCTCTATTACGATCGAGCCAATCCATACCAACAACGATATCAAAATCACCCAAAGTCATCGGGATAAGATCAATCTTAAAGTTTTCGGCACCAAAAATGACATCACAATTTTTACACACATGAACCACTAGCACCGTCTTGCCGTCCGCTATTTCAACTTCTACCGGATGACTTAACTTAGCTAATGGTCTATTAAGTCTAGGCACAAATTTTAGAGATACAAACGACAAATTTGCACCGCTATCAAATAGAATCCTTGCCGGATTTGAGTTAACCATAAAAGTACCTGAGACAACTTCGTTGGATTGCTTGGCCTCATCATTGGTCATCAAGTAATTGCGACCCCTAGCCGTACCCGCCGCTCTCTCCAACTTCTTCACATGATCATTATTCAAATCGGGACATTCCGGCCTCTTGTGTCCTTCTTTAACACAATTATAACAAGTAAGATTGGTCGACGCCTTGGTACAATCACGGGCTATGTGCCCTCTTTGATTACAATTATAACACGTGGGTCCGAAACCCCCGGAAGCACCCTTCTTCACACTATTAGCGCTTTCAGAGCCTTTCTTGTTCTTTTTATTTGAAAAGTTCGAATAACTCGAACCTTCAAACTTTCTCTTTGAAAAAGTGAAATCGCTTTTTCTTGGAACTTCCGGCTCAAAACCCCTAGCCAATTCGTATAAATCTTCAAAAGACTTAGCCATTCCCCGGCTAATCTTACCCTTCAACTCATCACTTAAAGTATGGTAGAAATCTAGCATCAACTTGTGATCATCACCAACATACTCCTGACAAAAACGAGACTTTGCCAAGAAGGTAGACTTGAGAGTAACCAAGTCCATTGAACCTTGTTGCAAATTGTGCAACTCGTCCCGGATTTTATCAAGATCGGAAGAAGTTCGGTATTCTTGGAAAAATTCCTTCTTAAACTCCTCCCATGTCAAGCACATGCATTGCTCTTCACCATATAATTTGATTTTATCGTCCCACCACAACTTTCCCTCTTCGCGCAACATGCTAGACGCATACCTCGTCTTCTTTTCGGGAGGACACTCCGTGGTACGGAACGCCCCCTCGATATTGGAAATCCAACAAGTGCTTTTCAATGGATTCCTCACCCCGTTAAACATCGGAGGTTGAGTATCCTTGAAATTTTTGTAGTGGAAGTCCCGCCTTCCACCCCCACCATTACCTTCACCCCTTTCACCTCGAGGATAAATGTTTCTAGCCTCTAAAGCCTCCTCTATTGCAGCTTTCATTCGTTCATTGATCATTTCGGTCACTTGTCCATCAACCGACTCTTGGAAGACCTTTCGAACATCGTCAAGAAAATCCTTCTTTAGCCTGTTAAAGATGGCCTCAACCTTGGCCGTGAGTTCAACGTCCTCACTCGTATTTCCGTCGTTGGTGTCGTGTCCATTTCTCATCTTCATTCTATAAAACGAAGTAAATTAAGCAACAAAACGAAAGGACTTAACACATATGTATATACATATACACCACACTATCCCATCTTGCTCAACAATCGTCGTACATAGCTTGTTTGACACGATTTATACCCGTAACAACGGTAGCTAATCGTTGTTACGCGAGCACATCGTATTAACTCGCTAGTACAACGTCTATCTCACTTGATGATTGCTAAAAAAACACAAAACAATTAGTGCAAGGTTAATTCACATAAACACTAGCACTAACAATTCCCGTTCCGACCCAAAGTCCTACAAGTCCCGCATAAAGCGCACACACAATAAAGTCTAAGTCTAGGCACCTATCTCAAATCGCCTAAATCCCTTAGACCATGCTCTGATACCACTTGAAACAACCTAACCCGTAATCCATATGATAATTTTTTTTAAGTGATTAAGGCATTACGCGCCATTCAAAAGGTTTAAACCATTCAATCCAACCCGTTTAAGATTACAACAACTTTAATGTTTACAAAAAGGCACGAAGGCCATTAATCAAATGTAATACAAGTTCGACCCACCATAAATGATAGTTTATAATCCAAACGACACTTCGAGCATGGTTTGGGACTAAACTTTCCAAAACGTTAGGCCAACTTCCAAAAGCTCCAACGAAACATCATCAAAGGACACCTAGTGCCCAACAACCCCTTTTCCCCTATCCGCACCTGCATCTAAAAGGATAAACAACGAGAGGGTAAGCTAAAGCTTAGTGAATGCAATAATTATACATACATATATATAACCCATCTATTTGCAATCACATCCAACAAATACCTCGCACGAACTTGTATCTCAATTAGCATGTCATCATTCCCGTAATACTAACAAGTCATGTATTATCACAAAATCGCATTAGCATATACTCAACACAATATAAATATATAAATAATATATTAAACAATCAACAATCTCAATATGGTTAACCATAAATGCTGTGGTACTACAGGCTCGTGGTTCACACCATACGCAATTGAGTCATACTCTTTTATAGTGCTACCGGCTCGTGGTTCACACTCGATGCTACCGGCTCGTGGTTCACATCTTATTTTATAGTTCTACCGGCTCGTGGTTCACACTCGATGCTACCGGCTCGTGGTTCACATCTTATCGCACACATGTTATGACACTACCGGCTCGATGGTTCATACCATAACACCCACAAATAAACACATCATATACACATACGTATAATTACTCCACTCACCTTATCGTCTTTGGTGAACTAGGGAATCAAGCTCGCAACTTTCAATGCAACGTACCTATTACATTAAGTACACTTTCAATACACAAACTAGTTGGACTAGACACCAACATTTAACACTTGAGCATTTTATGACCCAATTGTATTAAATGACTCATTTACACCAAAGCCGCCTATTAATGGCCAAGACCCATTATAAATCCCTAAAAGCTAGTGATTATAGTCCAATATCAACAACTAACACCATCTAGGGTATTTTCATACCCATCTTGCCCAAACTAAGTCAACATTACCCATTTGACCCATTTTGACACTTAAACTTACAAATTTAGTCAAACTTAACCCATTTACAAATCTTTCAACATTTAACAAGTGTATTAGTGCCTAACAACACATTTAACACTTACAAATCTCAAACTACAAGACCAAGCCCTAGGTTATAGCTATTAAGGTTTTCCTTTCATCAATATAACCCAAATTCACCCATTTAACCCCCAAATGGTCATACAAGCCTGAAGTACACAAAACCCTAGCCATAAACCAATTAAAACTCAAAACATAGAGTTACGACTTACCAATACAATCACAACGTAGCTAGAGACGTAGGGAACAACTTTAAAACTCGGACTTGGGTGGGTTTTAGTCTTCTTCTTCTTCAAGTGAGCTCTCTCTCAGTAAACCCTAACTCTCTCTCTAAAATTGAATGGGATGTAGTTGAAAATGTATTAAATGAGTTATGATAACCCTTGTATCAGTTTTCTAGATCCAAAACCGTCCATAAGTGAAAAGACCAAAACACCCCCAAAAGATGCCATTTAATTGGGTCAAAAATGTCAAACAGCGACATCTGTCGCGTTTCGCGACAGTTTGTCGCGTTTCACGACAGTCTGTCGCGTTACGCGACACCCAAACGCGACATACACTACTCAAACGCGATAAAGGGGACAGGTCGGGGATATTGAAGCTGTCGTGTTCCAGCCAGCTTTTTCTCGTATCGCGACAGACCAGAACGCGATGGAACTTCCCAAAACGCGACAGGATGCCTGATCAAACCATTTTCTTTAGACCATGTATAAGGAAAATGGGATGTTACACTGTTACACGACTCTTACATTCTATCTAAACTCTAAACATATCAAGAACATATTTTCTTGATAGTTCTATCTTTTCTCTTGAATTCTGGTAATTTAACCAATCAAGATCGTGTTATATCAATTTCTCTCTTAGAACATTATTTATGTTCATTCAAAACTTCATACCTACGAATTCTGGACCATTATTCGCTTGATTTAAAGTCGGGAAGAGAAAACAAAAGGATGGAACTCTAAAATATAAATGAAATGAAGAGGGTGAATTTATAGTGAAATATCAGACAGAGCAATTGAGACAGATACTCGTATTTAACCAAAGAGGATCCTAATTTCCTTAAATCCCGAAGAATAAGATCTTATTTAGATTTTAAAGATTTCTTTAAATCCCTTGAATTCCGGAATTCAACCAAGACAACGTCAAAAGTTAAGCCGAAACTTTATTCTTCAATTCACTCTTTTGTGATAGCTTCATTTGTACTCTTCGAATAATTGAATTTATCCATATTACTCAATGATGATAAAACTCTATTTATCAAGCTCGTATTCGTCAGAAAAACATTCTTATTATTAGCCATGACGACCCCAATCAAATTTCAGGACGAAATTTCTTTAACGGGTAGGTACTGTGACGACCCGAAAGTTTTCGACCAAATTTAAACTTAATCTTTATATGTTTCTGACACGATAAGCAAAGTCTGTAATGTTGAATCTCAAAATTTTTGAACTGTTTTCATATATTAGATTGACCTTTGACTATTTCCCGATGATTCACGAACAACTTGTTTGTAATTAATTATGTAATTAAATATATTGATATATAAATGAAAATATAATTGATAATTAAAAAAATAAAATATAAGTTAATCATTTGAATTAAAAATGTAAAGTAATAATAACGGAATCAGTGAATTGCTAATAAAAGTAAAAGTATATATAAATATATATGATCTTTAATAAATTGTAATATATATATATATATATATATATATATATATATATATATATATATATATATATATATATATATATATATATATATATATATATATATATATATATATATATATATAATATAAATGTTAAATATTTAAATATATTATTATATAAAATAAGTATTACATAATTAATGAAATGTAAGGTTAATATATTATATGTAATTAAAAATTAATGTATAAATGTTATAGTAGTATTATGATCATTATTCTCATTATTATTATTAAAATAAATATTGGTATTAATTAATAATATTACGAGATAAATATGAAATTTGATATATATAAAATTGTTATATTACTATTAATATTATTACTATCATTAATAATAATAATATTAGTATGATTAGTATTATTATTAGTATTAAGAATAATATTATTATTACTATTTTTTTTATCATTATTATTAACAAATATTACTATAATTATTATTAAAATAATTATTATTAGTGTTTTAATTATTTCTAATATTATTAAATGTATTATTCTTAACATATTTATATTTATTATTAATATTAAATATAAATTATATATATATAAAAATATATACATAAACGCGTGTAATATCTGAATTATACATATCACTATCTATCTGATTTGAACAAAATCAGATTCTTTTAACTCTTTTATTTTTTTTCCTGGTTACCCGTGACTTTATGTAAATTTCTCTTTTCATATTATAGATCGATTGTTGTATTGTTTAGGAGGTAAATTATTCGGTTCCTATCATCAATCACCACCAAGGACCACTCTCTTTCTCTTATTTCTCTTTTCTGTTTCCACTCATATTTTCTGATATAATGAGGAAACAAAAACCACCTATTTTAACTCTCGATAATCTGCTGCAACTAAAGAAAACCCACCCACAACTCCTATTGTTTTCTGTTTATCTCACTGTAAAACAAACCCACAAACGCATTCAACAACACCTTATTAAAACCACCTCACCGTTTTAATAATCGCTGCTGTCTTGTGTTTTACCGTTCCGAACCATGAACAAACCACACATCTACGCACTGCTGCAGCTACTTTCGGTTTGAAATGAAAATTCAAGTAACAATTGACATTATATTTATAATGGCACGCTACATTTTCTTTCCTTTCTAGCCGACAACTTACCAAATAAGATAATACCCACTCACAACTTTTCACTAGTGGGTTACATAATTGAATTGTATATTTAATAAAGAGTTATCTTGTGGACTAGATATGCGAAGCAATTTTTATATATAACTCGTTATTATTACTGGTGGCCGACAAAACCATAAACCAAATAACCCCCACAAAGCATTATAAAATACCCAGCTTTGTAAATCACAAGCCAAATAATCAACTTATATTACGTCGAGCTTGTTAGCCGACTCCTGGACTCGCCTGTTGATTGAACTTGTGAAACTGTAATGGGTTGTAGCAATTGACTATGTTATTGGACTTTCATGTTGGATTATATTCATCTAATGGGCTGTGACCCGTCTTATTTTTTTTTTCTTTCCTTCGTTGGAACTAAAATGGGATAATAAATGATTAAGAAGGATGAGGCATGTGAGATATGATTATGATAATATGATTCTCATGGTGATAATGAATAGGTGAGTTACGATGATATTGGTAATGATAAATGAATACGACGATGATAATAATGATTATGTACGGTGATGTTACATAAATGGAAGACGATGATGGTAATGAACTCATGATCGTAATTATGATTGATGATGGAATGTGACGAGTGATGTTGATGATTAAGATCATCATATATGATAATGTTAATCAGACAAGATAAATTGATGATGAAGAGTTAAGTAAGTTGATGAGGTGTTAAAATGGGGTTTGATTTAAGATGATGAAGAAGAAATTAGAAAATGAATAATATTGGGTTAAATAAAATTTGATCGTGATAGTAATCGGAAAAAAAAAAAACATGAATGGAGTAATGGTTATATGGTGTTGGTGTTAAACGGGAGGTCTCGGGTTCGAACCTCGTCATGGGCAATTCTTTTTAGGAAAGTAATTTTAAATGGTATATGTTTTTATTTTCCTTTCCATCATCATTATAATTATTTTTATTATGATTATTGTTATTATAATTATTATTGTTATTGTTGTTATTATTATTATTATCATTAGTAGTATTATTATTATTAAGTATTAGTATTATTATCAATAGCATTATTATTATTAAGTACTATGAATATCATAATTATTATTAATATCACTATTAGTATTATTATTGTTATTAGTATTAATACAAGTAACAAATATAATTTATTATTATTATTATTATTATCATGATTATAATAAAAAAAAATGAATATTACTATGATTATTGGTAAGTTAGGTATTATTATTATTACAATCATACTACAATTTATTATTTTTACCATTAAATATTAATATTATCATCATATTTACAATTGTTATTATTATTACTATCATTTTGATTACTATAAGTATTATTATTAATATTACAATTATTATTATTAAAATGATTATCATATTTAATATCATTATTATTATTATTATTATTATTATTATTATTATTATTATTATTATTATTATTATTATTATTATTATTATTATTATTATTATTATTAACACTATTATTATAATTGTTATTATTCCAAATAAAAACTTTATATAAAAAACATATTACAATCATACTAGTATTACTTATTACTATATTATTAAATAAACTATATTAATATTTAATATTATAAGTATAAACTATATCGAGTACATGAATGAAATATACTAAATTTAACTATATAACATATAATATAAACAAGTATATGATTAATAATAAAAATATATATAAATTATTCGACTACGATTATATGTTTTAATATATATATACAAATGGTATAGGTTCGTGAATCCAAGGCCAACCCTGCATTGTTCAATATAGTCATATGTATTTTTACTACAAAATACAGTATGGTGAGTTTTATTTGCTCCCTTTTTAAATGCTTTTGCAATATATATTTTTGGGACTGAGAATACATGCGCTATTTTTATAACAGTTTTACGAAATAGACACAAGTAATTGAAACTACATTATATGGTTGAATGGATCGAAGCCGAATATGCCCTTTTTAGCTTGGTAGCCTAAGAATTAGGGAACAGACCCCCTAATTGACGCGGATCCTAAAGATAGATCTATCGGGCCCAACAAGCCCCATTCTGGAATTTGGAATGCTTTAGTACTTCGATTTTATCATGTCCGATGGGTGTCCCGGAATGATAGGGATATTCTATATGCATCTTGTTAATGTCGGTTACCAGGTGTTCACCATATGAATGATTTTTATCTCTATTCAGTTTGCGAAATGCCTGATATGAGAATGATGTTTATGAAATATGAAAATCTTGTGGTCTATTAAAATGATGGAAATGAATATTTATGATAAATTAATGAACTCACCAACCTTTTGGTTGACACTTTAAAGCATGTTTATTCTCAGGTATGAAAGAAATCTTCCGCTGTGCATTTGCTCATATTAGAGATATTACTTGGAGTCATTCATGACATATTTCAAAAGACGTTGCATTCTAGTCAATGAGTTCATCAAGAATATTATTAAGTCGTTTAAAGTTGGATATATTATGAAATGGTATGCATGCCGTCAACTTTCGATTTAATGAAAGTTTGTCTTTTAAAAACGAATGCAATGTTTGTAAAATGTATCATATAGAGGTCAAGTACCTAGCAAGTAACCACATGTAATGTATTCGTCCAGATGGATTAGGACGGGTCACGGCATATACAATATTCTTTTAACGAGAATGGGCATAAAATTTGATGAAGTTTCAACATAGTATTGGATTCAAAGAGAAATATTCAAATGAAACCAACTTTTAAGTTGAGATCCAAGGAACCAATCATAGTGCAACACGTGGCGCGATAATCACACATGATTGAGAAAAAAGTTAAAAAAAAAATTTCCAAAAAAATATCTTTTTAAGAAAAAAATTTAAAAAAAAAAAAAAAATTTTGAATTTTTTTTATTTTTTCGAATTTTTTTTCAATCATATGTGATTGAATTTGACATGCAGTAATCACATGTGATTCTGCATGCCAATCACATGTAATTGTAAAACCTAATCAAATGTGATTTCGCATGTTAAATTCAATCACATGTGATTGAAACAAATTTTATTTAGTAAAATGACGAATTTCAGTAAATTTGTGCTAAAACCATTAAACACCAAGTTTTTGATCAAAACTTGATCAAAACACAGAATTAAAGTCGAAAATTTTGAAGTTATGATCACGAAACGCTAACAAACTTAATCAAATCATCGAATTAAAGTCTGTTTCCTGTTGAAATTAAATTTTTTTTTCAATCACGTGTGATTAGATCTGACATGCAGAATCACATGTGATTGTGTTTTACAATCACATGTAATTGGATTTGATATGCTAAATTAAAAAAAAAATCGAAAAAAAATTCGAAATTTTTTTTTTTTAAAAAAAATTTTAATTTATTTTTTCAATCACATGTGATTGTCGCGCCATATGTCGCACTCTAATTGGTCCATTGAATTTCAAACAAATTATTGGATTCAAAATATTACAACTCATAATAAATATTGTAAGATGTAAATTTTAAAATCAATGAACACTTTGATCGATTATTAACTCAACATTTATTATTTTATATAAAAAAGTTAAACAATGGACATCATTGTCGACATAACCCGACCCGTTTATAACTCGGCCCGTTTTGTCGTTGGCGTTTAGGACACTAATGCCCCCAGTGATAATATTTTCTAGATCCGCCACTGACTACACCGACTGGTCGCAAGAGATGATGAACTTCCATTTTGCAAAGAACAAGGTAGCATTTGTTGATGGCACAATAAAGAAACCTGAATAAGATTTGCCTGGTTTCATGTATTGGATGCGTTGTGACGCCATGGTAAAAAAATGGTTAACAACGACCATGGAGAAAGAGATAAGAAGCAGCGTTAAATATGCCAACACTGCGTCTGAAATCTGGGAAGATTAAAGGAGCGTTTTGAAAAGAAAGTGCTCCGAGAGCATACGAGCTAAAACAAACACAACACACCAAAACGGAGCAACTGTATCAGTGTATTACACAAAGCTGCGTAGCCTTTGGGACGAAATTGATTATGTTTTGCAAGTACCGAATTGTTCATGTAGCGGTTGTACATGCGATATTGGCAAGAAGGTCAGTGGTTTAAAGAAGAAAGAAAGGCTCTATGAATTTCTAATGGGTCACGATAATCAATTTTCTGTTATCAAAACTCAAATCCTTGCCATGAATCCCATACCGAGCCTTCGGAAACGCTTACCATTTAGTGTCCGAAGATGAACGCCAGAGAATCATACCAGCTGATAAGAAGCCAGTATTTAAATCTGCTGCTTTCAAAGCCTCAGTACCAAGATGAGATGGTAACAAGAATCAAATGTGTGATAACTTTTTCTCAAAGGAAACCAGGCGCACAGAAGAAATCGAAAACTGCACACACTATGGCAAGGATGGACACCTGCATGAGGGATGTTTTAAGCGCATAGGTTATCTTGATTGGTGGCCAGGGAATAAAAAACGTGTTGAAACGATAGAAAGTTGTACATACCATGGAAAAGAAGGACACGTGTGGGATGGGTGTTATAAGAGGATAGGGTATCCGGAATGGTGGCCGGGAAACAAGAAAAAGGACGTGGTGAAGTCAATAGCTGCATTCACCGATTCTGGCGCACTTGCTCACCTATTCCTGGGTTAACAAAAGAGTAGTATGAGTCTTTTGTTAGGCACTTCTCCGAAACAGAAACTTCTGCTAAGGATGTTTATGTCCGAAAAGTTTATATGACTAGAAAAGGTAATGATGATCTTAATTGGGTTGGTGACTTTAGATCCAACGAGCATATCACAAACGAAAACGACATTCTAGCTAAGAAAATTTCAACTCCTGCTTCCTCGTATTCTCCATCTAAATTTGTCTCTTATGATTCTTTCTATAAATCTCATCAAGAGGTCAAAAGAGAATGTTGGAAAGATACTATGATAAGGGAGATACGAGCACTTGGAGAGAAAGAAACTTTGACTGTTGGAAAACAAGCGATTGATAACAAAATGCGACTCGTGGAACTTCTTATCAAAGAACTTGGCACTCAACAACTCAGATCTTTACTTGAAAAGTTGGACACTCGAAATCTCCATGTTCCAACTTGCGGGAGAGTATTGAAAACAAATATTAACTCCTAATCTTGGGGCATAAGTCGAAGATGCTTAGGGCTTAAGTATAATATTTTTCATGTTATTTACTTTCCAAGTTTAGTCAAATATTAGTTGTATAAATACCTAATTAATGAATGAAATAAACAAGAATTCGATCCATAATAAATTTTACATAATCATCCGTGTGAAACAACCCAAACCCATTTATCCGAAAAACGAGAACATTTTTTTATTAAACAAAGTTAATTACATCAATACGCACGATTCATTTAACACTAGTTATAACGTACCCAATGTACAATGAAACATAAGTTAAACACATGACCAAGTTCCAAAACGTTCAATTCGACACCTTTCGGCCCGTTACACAACAAGTGGGCAATTACGACTCATTTACATTACAAACTGGGTTAAGACTCGATAACCTAACCCGATACCAAGAGCATAATTCCGGGGACTACCAAATCCCCAATCCACGTCCAAATATCCAAAAGCTAATCCTCCGAGCTTAAGCAACGTCTATCAACCCTAGTCTAGTAACTAGGTAACTCCGCATCAACGATACCTATAAAAAGGTATACAACGAGAGGGGTAAGCATAAAGCTTAGTGAATGTAATAATTATACATATACATATATAATCACTTACTTGCAAACACTTACACAAACACCGCATATGAGCTAGCAATTCAACAACCATACAAATCATAATGCATACTAAATATCCGCAATTCACAATAAGCTAGCATCCTCAAAAGCATATAGTTCACAATTTAATATGGTAAAACTACAACACATAACCATGGTTAAACAATCGTACAAGGGAATGGTACTCATGAAGGACCATCGGAGTTCACAACATCCATTAGTGTACTTAACACTGCGTATCACTAACCCCAGGGTGGCATCTTAACACCTCGATACTTCACCCCCGGGTGGCAACTTAACACCTCGATACTTCACCCGTCAAACTTCCCGGAGTAGTGTCTTAACACTTCGACACTTCACTCGTCATATATCCCAGAGTGGTGTCTTAACACTTCGACACTTTACTCGTCACGTGAAATGTGGTGTCTTAACACTTCGACACTTCACATCTCACGCTACACAAATAAATACATCATATACATACACATATAATTATTCCACTCACCTTGGAATGTCCGTACGAGTGGTGTATTATGATCTCCGTCCTCATATCTGAGTAAATAGTTACCTATATCTCACATAGGCACAATATACATATAAATATACATTCTCTAAAAAAGAATCTGACACAATTATCCCTTAGCCGAGGGATCACACCCTGCTCACCAAAACCCGCCCATTTAACAGCTAATGGACACAAACCAATTACCACTACGGGTGGTAATTCCGACCCATATAAACAAGTATAACTTAACCCAAATTATACTTGACACCAATTAGACCAACCTAGGTATTAACACTAAATTACTACTTAGGTAGTAATCATTTCAAATGTCATTTACACCAAAACTACAACAAGTACATTATTGACCCATATCGCGGTTGACCACGTTTGACTTATGTTAAAATACCATTTTAACCCAAAATCACTTCCCACGATTACTTTTATTCAAAAACGCCATTTAACACTTAACTAAAGTATTTAATCCATAATTAGTGTCATCATCAAATTTGACCCAATTCAATTTACCCATTTTGACGAAAGTCACAAAAATGCCCAAAATCACTAACGACTAGTGATTATATTTCCAAAACACCAATTGACACCTAAATCAAGTATTTACATACTATATTCACCAAAACTTGACTCAAAACTCATTTTGACACCAAACCAAGTCAACACCCATTTTGACTAGCAAACATGTTCTTAAGAACACCAAAATCACTAACAAACTTACAACATAGTGATTTAACACCCAAACCATGACACTTCTAAATTTGTCATCAAACCCTAAACCCACAATAATCGGGTTTACTTACACATTACATACAACAAAACCCCCAATTTCATGAGAAATGGGGTTTATAACCGTAACTAGCTCAAACCCCATACATGAACAAGAACCTTAAACAATTAATTTTGGAGTTAGAACTTAATAACACTACCACAACGTAGCCGTGAATGAGGTGAACAACTTTAACTCTCGCGACTTGACCCGATTCACTCTTCTTCTTCCTCAAACTAAGCTCTCTCTCTCTCTAAAATGGGTTCCTCTCTCTAGAAATGGATGAGAGTGTTTAAGAAGGTGAAATGAGGATAAGAAAAAGATTGGATCAGTTTTAGTGACTCAAAACCGATCCCAAAGTGAAAAGACTCAAATACTCCTCATTAAAACTCAAAATATCAAGAAAATCACCAAAAATAGTTCCAGCCGCAATTTGCGCCTCCTGGCCGCAAATTACGGCCGGGCCGCAAAAGTGGCCGCAAGAATGCACCCATCTAGGCGCTGAAGAACCCCAGCCATCCGAAAATTGCGCCTACCAGCCGCAAATTGCGCCTGGTCCATTTTTCGCATTTTTCTGACACTTGTTTTGGTCGTAACTTTTAAACCGTAGCTCCATTGTTAATGAATTAAGTATCGTTGGAAATTTAATAAGGTCTAATTTCCAATGGTAAGGTTCTAAAACATTAACTCAAATTTATTTGGGGTCAAAATATACAATTACATACCTTGTAACTCAAATGACGTCTAAAATAACGTAGTAAGTGAAAAACGGGGTGTTACACCGTGAAAGACTATAGAGACAAGTTTCACATGGGGTTGTTAGGCCCGAAAGATCTACTAATAAGATTTGTGTTTACCGGTTCTAATAATAAATAAATATAGACTACGAGATTTAATAGTTCAAAAACTTTATAAAAGAATGAAAGCAATGGATAAAAAGTCATTGACAAGTTGACCACACTTATGCATACAGTCATAATTTGATAGTTCAGATCATGGTGAGATTAGAAGATGTGATGAGTTAGAATGAGATTTGGCAAGTGAAGAACAGATTCAGTAAGAGAGAGAATCGGTAAAATTACATTCCACATCTTCTTAAACTAGTTTACAATGCAATGGCTATCTAATTAGGACTACCTAGGTTCCTTATATAGCCCTCTTCTAAGGAACCTTCATTTAAGCATGTTTCACATTAACACTATACAAACTTCGGGGTCCTAACAATCTCCGCCTTAGTGTTAAATGTGAAAATTACAATATAATCCTATTTAAAACATCTAAAGGAACTTTGTTCCTATGAAATGAATCTTTGATTTGAATCCTTTGAGTCCCTCATATCTTCTTATGTTTACTCTTGTTTTGAGACGACTCTTCAATCTTGTAAGAATGTATTTGACTATATCACTATCTTCTGTTGAGTAGCCTTGTTAATTAGTCTCCATCTGAGATATTTGAAACCATACATCAAGGTTCCATCTGAGTATCTTTTGAAATCTAAAACTTTGATGAAGATCTTTGTGTAGTGAGAGTTGACAAACACAAACCCATATGGATAGTCACTTTATTCAAGTAAAGACATGTGTCTCAAATCATCAACCACTTGGTTTGGAGGTTTGATTCCAATCTTTTTATGTCTCGAATCCAATCCCATTTGAAAATCATGAACCGACATCTATCTCATTGAGTCAAGAATAAATCTGTAGACTGCCTTCATTGCAGTAGCATGATATATTGTTGCAGATTCATTCAGATTAATCAAGTAATTATAGATGAAGATGATGTCGTCCATCTTTAGGCTATCAAAATCTGCCTCTGAGAAATGATATTCCTCATCATCCATTCTAGTCACATCGAATAGCGGCATCTTCAGTCCATACTTGTTTATCATCAAAATCTTGTTAATGCTTTTGATTTCTGAATTCCGCTGTTCTTGAAGTTTCTCTTCATTCTTCAATTAGAATATGTTGCGAAAATTCAAATAAGCTTTGAGATATTCTGGTTTCTTATGATATTTTCATGCACCAAGAACACTCATTGAGGATGTAAGGACGAGATCAGAGTCACCATAAATTTTGTAAGCTTGTTGTTCGATGAATGGATAACGAAGAATCAGCTTTTCTTCTTCATCACTGAGCAGATAATCAGCACCACAATCAAAAATAATTTCTGATATTTGAAAAGAAACATCAGGGTTAGGAGGTGTTGTAGTGTCAATTTCACCATTTGAGAAAATCTCCGTTTCAAAGTGAATCCTAATTTCCTCGGTTGGAGATGTAATGTTGACAAATTGATGTTCATTAAACTCTGCCACAACACCTATTCCTTTTAGGATATCTTCGATGTTATCAAAGTTGCGTTTATACTCTGGTGCTGACTTATCCCCAGTCTGTGCAACCGTATCCATTATCATTAACATTCTCGAGTCACCTCCTCTCTGATTAACCGATTCATCTAGAAAACTTTCGTGTTGAATCTCCTCAATTTCATCACTTTCAGAATTAGAAATATCAACTACATCGTCTTTTCCCATATGTTGACTAGACGATCCAGCTTCATAAGTTGATCTTTGAAAAGCACCTGACACTGAACCATGTCTATTCTCCCCCTCATGAAGATTGTCGGGATTGAAATCATCATGTTCAGGCATATGAATTGGTCCAGGTGATTTGAATGGAGACAGAGGATACACTACCCTTGCTTGTTCAAGATAAATCATCATTGTATCACGAACTTCATCAAGATCAGTTCGACGAGCAAATTCAGCAAGGTAGAGTTCCTCGACCTCATTATCAGAGAGATATCTAAAACCATATTTATTTGAAGTCCGAGAAGGTAATCCAGTAGGTGAAACAATAGTGTAACCAGGTGGAACAGTAGTAGCAGCAGCATCTGTTGAAGGTGATGTCGGTGATAGTGTTTGATTTGCCGTGAGGGTAGGTAAGGATAAACGTGCGATATTATTCATATATGTAGGGTTGTACATACTACCAGTCAGATTCGTGATATCCCCTTCTGATGGAGGTTGGGCAACAACCGGAGTTATCACCGGCAATGATTCGATTGAATCACCCGCCTTCATGACTTTAGTCTCATGGGACTCTGACAGAGTAGCAGAACTACCCGTCAGTTTAGCACTCGCGGAGATTATATCCCCGACTCCTGAAGTCATTGACATACCATGATGTGGCACATCTCTTTCAGTTAAGGACTCATCCCCCAGACCATGAGATTCAGAATCCGGACGAGAAGTGGTTTGAACTAATGGATCAATTTCTTGAACTAAAGGAACAATCTGCTGGAAGTCTGATAAATATCTCGAAGGATTGTCATGTTAACTCGTTTCCATGGGATGCGGCAGATCTCCCTCATCAAGATAAGCCGGACCTCCAGGCCCTATTGTACGTTGAGGCTATACAACATCACTTAGATGATGTATATCAGGAGGATTTCCAGCCAATACGCAGGGTGCCTTTTCAAGGTTTTTCGGCTCCCCTTCGGCCTTTTTGGATTTCAATGATTGAGTTTCCTCAATCGATTGAGTCAATGCAGACTTTACTATAGGGGAAGACTTTACTTCCTTTGATGCTGAAGCCTCTTGCAGAGTAGGATTTATTATTAAGTCCTGATTAGGTTGGATGTGCTGATTGGTCTTTTTACCATCCATGCTTTCAGCTCTCTTGCCTATCGAAGCTTGTGCTTCATTTAGTGTAGGGATTACTGTTATTGTTGGATGTGATACGGAGATGGGTGAAGGTGACCTAATTGGCTCTAAGTCATGGTCCGTATTACCAATGGTTGGAGTAACTGTTTGGCGGACGATAGGAGTCGAAGTCCTAGATCTAGTTACTCTTTGGGTTGGCGGAGTCTGAATCATCTCATTGGGCATATATCGTGTTCTCTTTGGAGAATGTTCTAGAGATGATTCAGTTGCTGATGAATCGGTGTCACTACTATCCTCAGGTGTAGTTGATAGGGTAGGTTCAATCCTAAGAGGACTAGGTTCCCTGATCTTCACGGGTTAAGCTTGTTGTGCTACCCTAGGAGGTTTGAGGTTTATCCTAAGTGGAGGATTAGTTGGCCCAGGTGGTTGTACTATAGGTTCCTCTACGACCTCTGGGGCTGGAACCGCGGCTGGTTCAACTTATTCTTGTTGTACCGGGTTCGGAAAAGGTATACTTACCGCCTCAAAATAAGAATGCATTCGAGCATCTTGGGTTCAACTAGCCTCACTAGCCAATTTGGAATTGGCGCAATGAATTGATTCTCAGATATCACTGAGATATTCATCTTTAACTCCCCAAATTTTTTCATCTATAATCCATGTGTACCTGGTACAAAATTATTTGCATTTCTGCAAGCATTTATAGCATCATGGATAAAGATACTGAAAAACCTTTCACAAGGAATGTAAGAACTCCTTGTTTTATCTACTTGAGCTTGAACCAGTGAAATGCCCCATTCATATCGATTATAAACGTTTCATATTAATTGGTTTTATTGCGAGGTTTTGACCTCTATATGAGAGGTTTTTAAAAGACTTCATTCGTTTTTAAAACACACCATAACCTTTATTTTATCGACAAAGGTTTAGAAAAACATAACGTAGATTATCAAGAAATGATAATCTAAAATATATCATTTACACACGATCATTACATAATGGTTTACAATAATAATATGTTACATTAAAACAAGTTCTCGAATGCAGTTTTTAAACAATATTCTACAAGCATGCTGACTCCAAATCTTGTCTTTATTTAGCATGCAACAGCGGAAGCTCTTAATAATCACCTGAGAATAAACATGCTTTAAACGTCAACAAAAATGTTGGTGAGTTATAGGTTTAACCTATATCATAAATCCTAATAATAATAGGCCACAAGATTTCAATTATTTAACCGCACACGTATCTCGTGTACAAAATATGATACACATAACATGTGTATAAAAATCATTCATATGGTGAACACCTGGTAACTGACATTAATAGAATGCATCTAGAGTACCCCCATCATTTCGGGACTCTCATCGGATATGATAAAATCGAAGTACTAAAGCATCCGTAACCCAGATGGGGTTTGTTAGGCCCAATAGATCTATCTTTAGGATTCGCGTCAATTAGGGTTTCCGTTCCCTAATTCTTAGATTACCAGACTAAAAACGGTGATATTCAGTATAATAATCCAACCATAGAATGTAGTTTCAAGTACTTGTGCCTATTTTGTAAAACATTTATAAAACTGCATGTATTCTCATCCTAAAAATATTCGATTGTAAAAATGGGACTATAACTCACTTTCACAGATTTTCGATTCATCGAAAATTAGACTTGACCACGGGTCAATTCACGAACCTATAACAAATATATACATATATATCAAAGTGTGATAGAAATATATTCACATCATAATTTATTACATGTTGACGATTTAAATTGTCAAGTTAGCAGTCCAACATTAGTAGTCCAACAGTCCGATAGTCCAATAATATATATATATATATATATATATATATATATATATATATATATATATATATATATATATATATATATATATATATATATATCGTGATAGAATTAACTAACATTATTATATATTGTCTTAATATATTTAAGACACATAGTATGTATATTATCTGAATCACTCACGACCCATTGTATACATGTCTCAGACTCTATCCAATTTTGTTTTACCCATAACTTCTTCATTACAAATCGGATTTGAGTGAATCAAATTTCCATGGTTTCATATCGAACCGAAATTTATTAATCTAAACAGAAAAAGTATAGGTTTATAGTTAGAAATACAGGTTACAAGTCGTTTTTGAAAGAGGCAGTCATTTCTGTTGAAAGAACGACATCTTGATGACCATTTTGAAAAACATACTTCTATTATGAGTTTAACCAAGAATTTTGGATATAGTATCATGTTCATATGAAAAATCATTTTCCCAGAAGAATAACTTTTAAATCAAAGATTATGATAGTTTTTATTTTTGCAACCCAAAACAGCCCCTGGTTTACTACGACGGCGTATGTCCGGTATTACGGTGTTCATCGTGTTTCCAAGTTTTAAATCATTAAGTTAGCATATCATATAGATATAATACATGTGTTTAGTTGATTTTAAAAGTCAAGTTAGAAGGATTAACTTTGTTTGCGAACACGTTTAGAATTAACTAAAGTATGTTCTAGTGATTACAAGTTTAAATCTTCGAATAAGATAGTTATATATATATGAATCGAATGATGTTATGAACATCATTACTACCTCAAGTTTAGTAGGTAAACCTACTGGAAGTGATAAAAATTGATCTAGCTTCAAAGGATCTTGGATGGCTTGAAAGTTCTTGAAGTAGAATCATGACACGAAAACAAGTTCAAGTAAGATTATCACTCGAATTAAGATTGTTATAGTTATAGAAATTGAATCAAAGTTTGAATATGAGTATTACCTTGATTTAGAAAGATAACCTACAGTAAATAACAAGGTTTGATTGTCTACATGAAACTCGTTTCAATTAATCAAGTCTTAACAAGTTTGATTGCTTAACATGTTGGAAACATTTAATCATGTAAATAAGAATCTCATATAATATATAATCATGGGAAAAGTTCGGGTCACTACAACCAGATCCCATAAGAGTTCTGCATAATCTGAGTTTTCCACTCGTGTGAATGAGTAGAAAAGCTTAATCATTAGTACTGTCAAGCTATCTGAGCCACTCCTTGTCATTAAAAGACATCTGTTAATGATCGAGAAGATCACATACTACCGGGAGTGTAAATATTTATTTTGAAATTTAGCCGGAGGAACATTGGTGTCTCCAGCATATCCAAGTTGGAATACTAAATTCATCATCTTTTGAGTAGATGGAAAAGCAGGAGCATTTTACACTAGAGGAAGTTGAAAGATCCTCCTAAAGTCAGCTTTTGTAATTCTCTTCAACCCTTGTACCCCTCTTAGTTCAAATTCAAATCTAGCAGGGTCTCCCTGTGGATTGGCAGCAGTAGGTTGTGTAGCCTCTACAAACTTGATTGTTCGGTAAAGAAGGCTCAAGTCTGTTACAAGTACATTGATAGTTGAGCCTAGAGCAGGCCATAAAGTATGCCTCTCTAGAATAGCAGTCCAGTAATTGCAAGGGAAGTTAGTTTCAGAATTGATGAAGTGATTGTTCGCCATTTAGCTGTATAAATAAGAAATAGAAGACCACAAGATGTTATCATAAAGAACATATCTCTATTCTTATTTCCTTTGAAAACCTTTGTATTTTTTAGACTTTATAATTTTTATGGATTTTTGAAGTTATAAAAATCATTTATTCCAATTATATATACATCATTTGACAAACATGATATCCATAAGAATTTTAACACAATACAAAATGATCATGTATAATCAAATATGTAACCTAAAGAATCTGAACAACACTTAGTCAATTTTCAACACAAACTAAGCAGATTCGGTAGTCATGAAAATTTCAGATTTGGTCACCAAATTTGCTTAAAATTTTCATTTCAAAGATTGAGAATAAACATGCTAAGTGTTTCATGTTAAAAAAAAAAATATTTCGAAGTACCAAATACCAGACTCAGTATCAAGCCAAGAACAGATTCGGTAACTTCAAAAATCACAGATAATCACTCAAACATGCATATTCAATCTGATATCATGCAAAATCATAACCAAAATCGATTAACAACTCACTTAAATCAGGAAAACATGTTAAATATTTGAACAGACTCGGTACTGTAGCATGAATACATTCGGTATATGCAGAATCCATTAATGATCAATTAGTCATGCAATCCGACTCGGTTAATTGATAGATCAATCAATTTAACACAGATTAGACAAGATTTCATATTAAACAACCTAAACATTGAGTTTAATTAAAGATTTAAATATCTCAGACTCAGATTCGGTATATTCAACAATTATTCAAAATTTAGTATCAAAATATGTTGTTATTGATCTTTTTCTGGTTTATATTTAATCATTTATCTCAGATCTACAATATGTGAATCTTAAACTTGATTAAAATGAAGAAATACCAAAGATTTGAAGATAGAGAAGGACGGATTCGGTAGATTAGGCAGATTCGGTAAGTATAATCAGATTCGGTATGCAATTAACTCAAAGTGAGAAAAGGCTTGATTTTGACCCTCCTATTTATAGATACCGAATATGTTAAAGAACATGGGCCTTAACGAATGGGCCAGTTTTATCGAATGCAGTCCATTTTCAAAATTTAATCAATTTCACTTCAAATATTAACAAAACTTTATCAATGATTTTACAAGTTTTTCACATTTTCAATGAATAACATTTCTGAGACATTTTTTGAAAAATTTGAACTTACCGAATCTGCACTGTTGGTTGTCAGATTCGGTGTAATACTAAAAATAGCAATTATTCTTTAAAAATTTAAATCTTTTTGGATTTTAATTTTCCAATTTTTATGAATTTTCTCAAAACAAGATTTGTACTTTAAAGACTTTGAATTATGTACACAGTACAAATCTTTAGTGATACCAATTATTAAAACGGGTTGTATACTGAGATGTATACAAGCCTTAGTGAATTATTTCAGATCTAAAACAAAAAATTTATGAATTATCTTAAAAAAATCAATTTTTTCTTCATTTTCTCCCCCTCAAAATGTGATGTACAATTAAGTAAATCATCATTTTGATTTGTCCCAAGAAAATTTATTAACTCCCCCTTGAAATATGATATCAATTAGTTACTTTCTCCTTTTGTAACTATTGAAACAATTAAACTCGGGAAGTTAGCAGAAATATAACAGCTCCCCCTTGAAAGAAAGTTTCTAAAGCATAAGGAATCATTTACTCCCCCTAGAAAGTATATACTCCCCCTCAACACAATATTCCAAGAATAAGTCCCAATAGAGCCAAGGAATGTCAAGCAGTATATTCTACCATGCCAATTTCTTTTATCAAGAACTTTAGCCTAAGTTCATCTAAGGGTTTAGTGAACATGTCAGCTAATTGCACTTTGGTAGGCACAAAGTATAACTCTACATCTCCTTTTTCTACATGGTCCTTAATGAAATGATAACGAATATCTATGTGTTTAGTCTTAGAATGCTAGACCGGGTTGCTAGTTATTGCAATAGCACTTTGTGAATCACAGTAAATTGGGGTCTTAGAAATCTTAAATCCATAGTCCAAAAGTTGAGTTTGCATCCACAGAACCTGTGAACAACAGTGAGCTGTAGCAATGTACTCAGACTCAGCTGTTGATAAGGACACACAGTTCTGCTTTTTAGATGACCAACCGACTAATCTATTTCCCAACATCTGAATTGATCCATATGTGTTTTTTCTATCAACATGGCAACCACCATGATCAGCATTTGTGTAAGCAGTGAGATTGAAATCGGATCCATGAGGATACCAGATTCCCAGGTTAGGTGTACCTTTTAGGTACTGAAAAATTCTAACCACTGCTTTGGAGTGTGACTTCTTAGGGTTTAATTGAAAACGAGCACAGACCGTTACAACAAGTGTAATGTTCGGTCTGCTCGCATTTAAGTACATTAATGAACCAACCATGCTTCTATAAAGCGTACCATCAAAGGGTTCCCCATTAGTATCAGCATCCAGTAAAGTCCTCATTGGGGTTGTCATTGGTTTAAAGTAGTTATTTTAAAATGTTTTAGCATATCATTGATATACTTTGTTTGACTGATAAAAATCTTGTTTGGTAATTGTTTTACTTGTAACCCCAATAAGAAATTAAGATGGTCAAGCATGCTCATTTCGAATTTGTTGGCCATAAGGTCACCAAATTCTTTGCATAAAGCCGGGGATGTGGAACCAAAAATAATGTCATCAACGTAAATTTGAACCAAGATAATGTGACCGTGGTTTTTACGGATGAAGAGTGTTGTATCAATTGTTCCATGAGAGAAGCCATTATCCAGTAAGTACTTTGTCAAGGTCTCGTACCATGAACACGGTGCTTACTTTAGATCATACAAAGCTTTCTCCAAGTAGTAAACGTGGTTTGAATGAATGGGATAGACAAAGCCTTCTGGTTGATCAACATAAACTTTCTCTTGAAGATGACCATTCAGAAAAGCAGTTTTGACATCCATTTGAAACACCGTGAACTTCATATGAGAAGCAAATGCAAGAAATAGACGAATAGCCTCAATCCTTGCAACCGGAGCAAATTTCATCATAATCAATACCCTCTTGTTATCGGTATCCCTTGGCCATAAGACGTGCCTTATTTCGAACCACAATTCCATCAGAATCCTTCTTATTCTTGAAAGTCCACTTAACACCTATTGGTTGTTGACCCGTTGGTCTTGGAACCAATCGCCATACTTTTAACCGTTCAAATTGATTGATCTCTTCTTGCATTTCTACCACCCAGTTTGGATCTAGTAAAGCTTGATCAATCGTTGTTGGTTCAATCTTACTAAGAAAGGCAGTATATAAACACATATTCCGAGTAGCCCTTCGAGTTGAAACTGGAGCAGAAGCATCACCAATGATAAGATCTATCAGATAACTTTTAGTCCATCAGTTGTTATATGGAAGTGGGTGTACATCAGTGGTATCCATTGAAACATCAACTGTTGTTGACGTTGAGCTATGATCCTCTTGTGCTGATGTATCATTATCTAATGGATTCATTTGATTATCTGGAGAAACAACTGGAGTTGTATTAATGGATGAATCTTGAATTGTTTCAAGGTTATCATTAAGAGTTGGGAGGGAGTATGTGTCATAACCCGTCCTTAACCATAAGAACGCGTTAGATAACGTATGATTTCATTGCGAGGTATTGACCTCTATATGAGACATTTTTGAAAGAAAACTGCATATATTATACATTACAAACCATAACCATTATTTTTGTTACAAGCTTAAGACAATAAAAAGAAGATTAACGTTTAGCGATAATCTTCGACTTACAAACTTTACAAATGATGACAACAACACGGTTTCTAGCATATTTTACAATACAACATCTCGGATATGCAGTTTTATTTTTGACACAAACATGCGTACGCAAGATCCTGGTTAGATTCAACATAATGCAGCGGAAGCTTTAGAAATCACCTGAGAATAGACATGTTTTAAAAGGTCAACATAAAGTTGGTGAGATATAGGTTTAGTGCCGGCAGCAATATATATATAGACCACAAGATTTCGTATATAAACAGTTTAATAAAAGTATTCTAAGTGGTTGAGCACTTGGTAACCATACTTAACATTTTCACGTCGCATATTCCCTTTAATATGAAATCTTACTACACCGTACCAAGTGTAGTCACAAAACGAAGTACTGTGCAACCGTTGAATACTGGTCGTCCAGTCCGGTTGGGGTTGTCAGGCCCGATAGATCTATCAACAGGATTCGCGTTTACAATACCGCTGTAAATATTAGTTACCAAGCTACAGGGAAGTATGCCAGTGGTACAACTCAACGTAGAACATATTTTTCAGTTACTTGTGTCCATATCGTAAAACATAAAATACATGTATTCTCATCCCGAAATATTTAGAGTTTAAAAGTGGGACTATATACTCACTCTTGTCTTGATGATATATATATTTTGACTCGGTCTTCCGGTTGATATCACGAACCTATCCATATATAATATATCAATATGTTTTCATTTTTAAACAAACGTTATAAATATATACTTGTTATACTTTTAATACTTTGAATATTTCCTTAGTCCGAAGTTAGCTGTCCGAGGTTAGCAATTCAATTTTAATGGCTCATTTTTTTTTAGATGTTTAATATACCCGCAATAAATAAAACCCCCCAACGAAATAAATAAAACCCCATCGTATATGTATTGGTCGAGATTAATCTTGACCCATGGTACCGGTGTTGTCAAATGACGTGTTGCGTACATAAAGTACCGGTGTTGTCAAATGACGTGTTGCGTACAATCATGGGATCTTATGATTAATCTTCTCGTGTTGTTTACGGGTGATCCTGAACCATATGAAATTGAATTATGAGTACATATATATAAAATATCATGTTATCTTAGAAGTATGTGATTTTATGTAAATTTTTCCAATGAATCCCGAAGTTGAAAATGTCTAGGATAGCCAATTTTGTTTCGGTCATAGTTTCTTCGTTACAAGTCCGTTTTCGTTGATTCAACTTGCCATCTCCTTGGATCGAGTCCCTCTTTAAGACTATGAACTGTAAATACCTTAGTTTGTATTCAAAATCATACGGCATAAGTGAAACATTAGTGAAACATATGAAGTTAAACATTTTTGTTACAACAAAATCATTTAATGACCATTTTTCTAAAAATACTTATACTTTGAAAAACCAAGTTTTACCTTGTTAAATTAGCATATACATAAGTTATATTACAGGTCTTGAAGTATTTTAAAAGTTAAGTTAGAAGGATCTATTTAGTTTGCAAACAAGTTTGAAAACATTCAAACTATGTTCTTGTTGTTAAACTTGTATACCACAAAATATGATAGCTATATATATATGAATCGAATAAGGTTATGAACATAGATTCTACCTCAAGTTCCTTGGATGAAGTTGCTGTAAGAGAGAAGTAAGAAGCTAGAATCAAAAGGGTGTTGGAAGTGGATGAAAGATTGGAAGTAAGTTGGTGTTCTTGGAGGGTTTTCTTGAAATGTTTTTGTATGGTTTTCTTATGGTGTTTTAGTATGGTTTTTGAAGCTAGATCTTTATGGAATTTTGCTGGGTTGTTATGGAGTTTAGAGAGTAAGAAAGAGTGTGTGTTTTAGCTAGGAAATTGAAGTAGTAAATGAAGCAAAATGATCATGTATATATATACACCAAAAACGTGTTCCATGGTGTATATGGACAAAAATTCCAAGTTATAATTTTATGTATCTAGTCCTAATTGCTTCCAAATTCAATTACCTAGCCCTCATGGCATGAATAATGGCTGGTTAGGTGGTGATTTTGATGTGTATTTACTATTAGTAAATACGTATAGGAGCTTGGTATGATACGAGTACAAATACTCTAGGTATACGTATAGAAATTTTGTGAAAAATGGAATGAGGATTCAAATATAGCTATCTTTTGTGAATACACTTATATGGTTTTATGTATTTAAATCTTTAAAAGTGATTAAATACATTACTTATACAATATATGTATAAACATTATATGTCTTAAGTATTTATGTCAAATAACGTTACGTATAGTCATCGTTTTGAAAACTTAAGTTAGTAGTTTCAAAATACACATATAACTTGTTGTTATTAATACAAAATGAGATATTAAAACATTTATTAATCATGTTAAATATGTATATATACATTTATATACACAAACGTATAATTATCATATATTGTATAGTTCGTGATATCATCGGTCAAACTAGACGGTCAAACGTTGTGTAAAACTCTTTTCGGAAATACAAGTCTCGACAATTTGGATTGCTTATCATGTTGGCAAGGTTTAATTTATGTAAATATTAATCTTATAAGTATAGTATGATCGAAAAAGTGCGGGTCGTTACATTACCTCCCCGTTAAATAAATTTCGTCCCGAAATTTTAAAATTGTACCTATTTTGCGTCATCGAGAAACAAGTGTGGATACTTTTGCTTCATCTGATCCTCTCATTCCCAAGTAAACTCGGGACCTCTTCTAGCATTCCAACGAACCTTAACAATCGGTATATTACTCTGTTTGAGCTGTTTAACTTCACGGTCCATGATTTCGATTGGTTCTTCGACGAATTGTAGTTTCTCGTCGACATGAATTTCTTCAAGAGGAATGGTGAGGTCTTCCTTTGCAAGACACTTCTTAAGGTTTGAGACGTGAAAGGTATTATGTACTCCGGCGAGTTGTTGCGGTAACTCGAGTCGATAAGCTACCGGTCCAATGCGTTCGATGATCTTGAACGGGCCTACGTACCTTGGGTTTAGTTTACCCCTTTTGCCGAAATGTATCACACCTTTCCAAGGTGACACCTTTAGCATAACCATGTCCCCGACCCGAAACTCTAATGGTTTCCTTCGGACATCGGCGTAGCTCTTTTGGCGACTACGGGCTGTTTTCAATCTCTCCTTGATTTGAACTATCTTCTCGGTCGTTTCGTGTATGATCTCGGGACCAGTTAAATGTCGATCTCCTACTTCATTCCAACAGATAGGAGATCTACACTTCCTTCCGTACAATGCTTTGAATGGCGCAGCTCCAATGCTCGCATGATAACTATTATTATACGAGAATTCTGCTAACGGTAGATATTTATCCCATCCGTTTCCAAAATCGATCACACATGCCCTGAGCATGTCTTCGAGAGTCTGAATCGTTCTTTCACTCTGTCCATCGGTTTATGGATGATATGCGGTACTCATATCCAACCGAGTTCCTAGTGCCTCCTGTAGTGATTGCCAAAACTTTGAGGTAAATCTACTATCACGATCGGATATAATGGAAATAGGTATTCCATGCCTTGATACAACTTCCTTTATATACAATCGTAATAGTTTCTCCATTCTATCCGTTTCCTTTATAGGCAAGAAATGTGCAGACTTGGTGAGACGATCAACAATCACCCAAATGGTGTCGTATCCCCAGGCAGTCTTTGGTAACTTCGTGATGAAATCCATGGTAATACCGTCCCATTTCCATTCTGGAATTTCTGGTTGTTGAAGTAACCCTGACGGCTTTTGGTGTTCTGCTTTAACCTTGGAACAAGTTAAACACTCCCCAACATATGTTGCAACGTCTGTTTTTAAATTAGGCCACCAATAACGTGTCTTAAGATCTTGATACATCTTTCCAACTCCAGGATGTATCGAATATCTTGTCTTATGTGCCTCGTTCAATATCAACTTCCTTAATCCACCCAACTTCGGTACCCAAATACGATTTGCAAAATATCGAATTCCATCTTCCCGCATAATGAGTTGCTTCTCATACTTCTTCATTATTTCATTTCTTATATTTTCTTTAGTAAGTGCTTCTCGTTGAACTTCTTTGATTTGTGAGTTGAGATTCATGCGAATTTTTATGTTCATCGCTCGTACTCGAATTGGTTCTCGTTCTTTTCTGCTTAAAGCATCAGCCACCACATTCGCCTTCCCGGGATGATAACGAATTTCACAATCATAATCGTTTATTAACTCGACCCACCTACGTTGCCTCATGTTCAATTGTTTTTGATCGAAAATATGTTGAAGGCTTTTATGATCAGTAAACACAGTGAATTTAACCCCATACAAGTAGTGTCTCCACATCTTCAATGCAAACACGACTGCTCCCAATTCTAGATCATGCGTCGTATAATTCCGCTCGTGAATCTTTAATTGTCGGGATGCAAATGCAATTACTTTCTTTCGTTGCATAAGAACACAACCAAAACCTTGTCGCGAAGCGTCACAATATATTTCAAAATCATCGTTCCCTTCTGGTAACGATAAAATAGGCGCCGTAGTTAACTTCTTCTTCAGTAATTGAAATGCGTTCTCCTGCTCCGAGGTCCATTCGTATTTCTTCCCTTTTTGCGTTAATGCTGTCAACGGCTTAGCTATTCGGGAAAAATCTTGAATAAACCTTCTATAATAACCAGCTAAACCCAAAAATTGGCGTATCTGCGTTGGTGTCTTAGGAGTCTCCCATTTTTCAATAGCTTCAGTTTTTGCTGGATCAACCTGAATTCCTTCGCTATTAACAACGTGACCAAGAAATTGCACTTCTTTCAACCAGAAAGCACACTTAGAAAATTTAGCATAAAGTTGTTCTTTTCTCAACAACTCCAGTATCAACCTTAAATGCTCTTCATGCTCTTGCTCACTCTTGGAATAGATAAGAATATCATCAATGAAAACGATAACAAACTTATCTAAATACGGACTACAAACTCGATTCATGAGGTCCATGAATACAGCTGGCGCATTCGTCAATCCAAACGGCATAACCAAAAATTCGTAATGACCATAACGTGTCCGAAAAGCAGTTTTCGGAATGTCCTCTTCTTTAACGCGTAGTTGATGATAGCCCGATCTTAAATCGATTTTCGAATAAACACATGATCCTTGCAATTGATCAAATAAGTCATCAATTCTCGGTAGTGGATATCGATTCTTGATAGTTAACTTATTTAATTCACGATAGTCTATACACATCCTAAAAGATCCATCTTTCTTCTTAACAAACAAAATTGGAGCTCCCCACGGTGAAGTACTTGGTCGTATGAATCCACGATCCAATAATTCTTTTAACTGACTTTGAAGTTCTTTTAATTCGGACGGTGCAAGTCTATATGGCGCACGAGCCACTGGTGCAGCTCCTGGTACTAAATCTATTTGAAATTCTACCGATCTAAATGGAGGTAATCCCGGCAATTCTTCCGGAAAAACTTCAGGAAAATCTCTTGCCACAGGCACGTCGTTGATGCACTTTTCTTTCTTTTCGACTTTATTAACATGTGCTAAAATAGCGTAACATCCCTTTTCTAAACACTTCTTGGCTTTCAAACAGCTAATGAGTTTTAGCTTTGAATTACTCTTCTCTCCATAAATCATCACCGGTATTTTATCCTTACCAGGAATACGAATTGCCTTCTTGGCACAAACAACTTCCGCTCCTATTTTGGACATCCAGTCCATGCCGACTATTACATCAAAACCTCCTAATTCCACGGGTATTAAGTCGATTTTAAACGTTTCTCCGGCTAGATTTATTTCACAATCACGACAAATTTTATCGGCTTTAATTAGTTTACCATTAGCTAACTCAATCAAGTACTTAGCATCTAGAGGTAATGATGAACAATTCAATTTAGTGTAAAAATTTATACACACATAACTTCTATCGGCGCCAGTATCAAATAAAATAGATGCTGATAAGTTATTAATGGTAAACGTACCCGTAACAAGCTCCGGGTCTTCTCGTGCCTCTCTAGCATTAATAACAAACGCTCTTCCACGTGCAGGTCCGCCATTCTGATTCGGGCACTGGCTCTTATAGTGACCTTGTTTTCCACACCCAAAACAAGTAATGTTAGCCAAAGCAGTTCTATTTGCGTTGGTGGCAGGAGTCTTGTTACCATTTGCATTTGTAACGAGAGCCTTACAATCTTCAGCAAGATGTCCCTGTCTATTGCATTTAGTGCACAACACACTACAGTAACCAAAATGATGTTTGTGACAACGGTTGCATAAAGGACTTTGTCCTTTGTAACCAAAGCCTGAACCGCTACCCGCACCTTTCGGGGTTTCTGGTTTCTTAAAAGATTGCTGTTGGTAACCTCGATCATAATTTCCGTTCCACTTCCTTTTGTTACTTCATACCTTCACCTCAGTAGTGAATGCTTTCTTATCCAGAATGACCTGATCCATTAACTCGTTCGCCATGGTTATAGCTTCATGAATTGTCTTAGGTTTCGATGCTGTAACGTTTGCCTTGACCTTTTTGGGTAAACCACCTTTGTACATTTCAATCTTCCGTGCTTCGGTTGGAACCAATTCAGGACATAGTAAAACCAATTCCATGAATCGCTGATTGTAGTTGGTGATTTCAGTACCAACCACCTTCAAACTTCGTAACTCATCTTCTAACTTAATAACCTCATTCCTTGGACAATACTCGGTGATTATCATTGCTTTGAATTCTTCCCATGGAGTATCATAAGCTACATCTCCTCCTACCGCCTTCACATAATTCTTCCACCATGTGAGTGCACTATCTTGTAAAGTGCACGATGCAAACTTGGTCATGTCTTTTTCATCACAACCACTGATTTTAAACACCGTCTCCATCTTTTCTATCCATCGGGTTAAACCGATCGGTCCTTCCGTTCCACTGAATGATGATGGCTTGCAAGCTTGGAACGTCTTGTAGGAGCATCCTACACGAGGATTTGGATTAACTGCAGCAGCTCTTGCAGCCTCAACCCATAACATTCTGTCGTTCACTCGCTGGTTGATGAGTTCCTCGAGTTCTTGTTCCGTCATTCGATTCAATCGCGCCATTTCCTAATGAAAGAAAATAATTATTCACATGGAATATTATAGATGTAGTGTGTATTTATAGTACATTTATAGCTTGTTAATAATATGAACCAGGTATTATTATAAAAGCCTTTTCTTCTTATTAGCGTTTTATAATTATATCTTGGGTAGTACCTACCCGTTAATGTTCATACTTAATAGCTTAGTACAGAATCAATTACTACAATCTAAATAATACTTAACCATGGAAAATTATTGCATTTCATACTTCGCTATTTTACATATGCTTACATCAAACTTTAAACAAACCACACTAATAATATTATACAAAACATTATGTGATTCCATGGTTTAATACGGTAGCGCATCATTTGGTCTATTTCCCAAAACATTTATGTCCAGGGAATCCCCCAACGCGAATCCTAGCTGTCTCCCTACGTTTTGGCTGAGGTGCCGAAGAACTAGATGCGGGGATAGCACTAATAGGAATAGCGGGGATAGGGGTGGTAGTGTTGAGTGGAATTGGTGCCACATCATCCTTATTAAACTCAGGATTTGAATTTTCTAATTCATTAGCCTTTCGTTTCTTTCCTAGTTCGAACTCGTCTTTTGTAATTTCCTGTATTTCTTCCTCGGGTTCACTTTCCTCCTCGGGTTCACTTTCCGATATTTCTATAGTTGGTTCATCCGGAAATTGTGAGTCTTCCCCAAAAATACCACTTTCGTCATCGGATATGTTAATGACTGAAACACAATCTGAAGGTTCTGATTCAGAGTCGCTGAATGTGATAATAAGTTTCGAGCCCGACATCTATCACATAACAACTAACCCATTAGTACTTACATAATATTTACATATAAATTTTTAACCAACAGTGATAAGCAATGGTTTTTAAAATCAGACCCGGTCAAAGTCCAGACTTTACTAATGTATCCTAACGACTTCTTGGTTAGACACACTAATGCAAACCTGGTTCGCTAAGACCAACGCTCTGATACCACATGTCATAACCCGTCCTTAACCATAAGAACGCGTTAGATAACGTATGATTTCATTGCGAGGTATTGACCTCTATATGAGACATTTTTGAAAGAAAACTGCATATATTATACATTACAAACCATAACCATTATTTTTGTTACAAGCTTAAGACAATAAAAAGAAGATTAACGTTTAGCGATAATCTTCGACTTACAAACTTTACAAATGATGACAACAACACGGTTTCTAGCATATTTTACAATACAACATCTCGGATATGCAGTTTTATTTTTGACACAAACATGCGTACGCAAGATCCTGGTTAGATTCAACATAATGCAGCGGAAGCTTTAGAAATCACCTGAGAATAGACATGTTTTAAAAGGTCAACATAAAGTTGGTGAGATATAGGTTTAGTGCCGGCAGCAATATATATATAGACCACAAGATTTCGTATATAAACAGTTTAATAAAAGTATTCTAAGTGGTTGAGCACTTGGTAACCATACTTAACATTTTCACGTCGCATATTCCCTTTAATATGAAATCTTACTACACCGTACCAAGTGTAGTCACAAAACGAAGTACTGTGCAACCGTTGAATACTGGTCGTCCAGTCCGGTTGGGGTTGTCAGGCCCGATAGATCTATCAACAGGATTCGCGTTTACAATACCGCTGTAAATATTAGTTACCAAGCTACAGGGAAGTATGCCAGTGGTACAACTCAACGTAGAACATATTTTTCAGTTACTTGTGTCCATATCGTAAAACATAAAATACATGTATTCTCATCCCGAAATATTTAGAGTTTAAAAGTGGGACTATATACTCACTCTTGTCTTGATGATATATATATTTTGACTCGGTCTTCCGGTTGATATCACGAACCTATCCATATATAATATATCAATATGTTTTCATTTTTAAACAAACGTTATAAATATATACTTGTTATACTTTTAATACTTTGAATATTTCCTTAGTCCGAAGTTAGCTGTCCGAGGTTAGCAATTCAATTTTAATGGCTCATTTTTTTTTTAGATGTTTAATATACCCGCAATAAATAAAACCCCCCAACGAAATAAATAAAACCCCATCGTATATGTATTGGTCGAGATTAATCTTGACCCATGGTACCGGTGTTGTCAAATGACGTGTTGCGTACATAAAGTACCGGTGTTGTCAAATGACGTGTTGCGTACAATCATGGGATCTTATGATTAATCTTCTCGTGTTGTTTACGGGTGATCCTGAACCATATGAAATTGAATTATGAGTACATATATATAAAATATCATGTTATCTTAGAAGTATGTGATTTTATGTAAATTTTTCCAATGAATCCCGAAGTTGAAAATGTCTAGGATAGCCAATTTTGTTTCGGTCATAGTTTCTTCGTTACAAGTCCGTTTTCGTTGATTCAACTTGCCATCTCCTTGGATCGAGTCCCTCTTTAAGACTATGAACTGTAAATACCTTAGTTTGTATTCAAAATCATACGGCATAAGTGAAACATTAGTGAAACATATGAAGTTAAACATTTTTGTTACAACAAAATCATTTAATGACCATTTTTCTAAAAATACTTATACTTTGAAAAACCAAGTTTTACCTTGTTAAATTAGCATATACATAAGTTATATTACAGGTCTTGAAGTATTTTAAAAGTTAAGTTAGAAGGATCTATTTAGTTTGCAAACAAGTTTGAAAACATTCAAACTATGTTCTTGTTGTTAAACTTGTATACCACAAAATATGATAGCTATATATATATGAATCGAATAAGGTTATGAACATAGATTCTACCTCAAGTTCCTTGGATGAAGTTGCTGTAAGAGAGAAGTAAGAAGCTAGAATCAAAAGGGTGTTGGAAGTGGATGAAAGATTGGAAGTAAGTTGGTGTTCTTGGAGGGTTTTCTTGAAATGTTTTTGTATGGTTTTCTTATGGTGTTTTAGTATGGTTTTTGAAGCTAGATCTTTATGGAATTTTGCTGGGTTGTTATGGAGTTTAGAGAGTAAGAAAGAGTGTGTGTTTTAGCTAGGAAATTGAAGTAGTAAATGAAGCAAAATGATCATGTATATATATACACCAAAAACGTGTTCCATGGTGTATATGGACAAAAATTCCAAGTTATAATTTTATGTATCTATTCCTAATTGCTTCCAAATTCAATTACCTAGCCCTCATGGCATGAATAATGGCTGGTTAGGTGGTGATTTTGATGTGTATTTACTATTAGTAAATACGTATAGGAGCTTGGTATGATACGAGTACAAATACTCTAGGTATACGTATAGAAATTTTGTGAAAAATGGAATGAGGATTCAAATATAGCTATCTTTTGTGAATACACTTATATGGTTTTATGTATTTAAATCTTTAAAAGTGATTAAATACATTACTTATACAATATATGTATAAACATTATATGTCTTAAGTATTTATGTCAAATAACGTTACGTATAGTCATCGTTTTGAAAACTTAAGTTAGTAGTTTCAAAATACACATATAACTTGTTGTTATTAATAGAAAATGAGATATTAAAACATTTATTAATCATGTTAAATATGTATATATACATTTATATACACAAACGTATAATTATCATATATTGTATAGTTCGTGATATCATCGGTCAAACTAGACGGTCAAACGTTGTGTAAAACTCTTTTCGGAAATACAAGTCTCGACAATTTGGATTGCTTATCATGTTGGCAAGGTTTAATTTATGTAAATATTAATCTTATAAGTATAGTATGATCGAAAAAGTGCGGGTCGTTACAGTATGAAGAAACAATAGGTAAATCAGTTGGTGTTGAATCTTCATCAAAGAGACTTGGTTGAGTCTCTAGGGTAGTAGATTGAGTTGGTGTTTCAGAAACGGCATTAACATTTAAATTCCGTTGAGGAAGATACAAAGAATCAAACAGTAGATCCAGTTCCTCTGTTGTTACCGTAGAAACATCCTTCTTCGAGAAAATTGAGTTTTGTGCGGAAGAAGTGGTCTCCAGGTTATGATCGGGTTTTGAACTGTGTTGTTCAAAAGCCATTCCCGATAATTCATCAAACTTGACATTGATACTTTCCTTGATTGTCTTTGTCCTTTTGTGATAGACACGATAGACAACTTTATTTGAAGAATAACCGAGAAATATGGCTTGATCGCCATGAGGATCAAACTTTTCGAGGCTGTCAAAATCGTTAAGCACATAGCATATACAACCAAAAACACGAAAATATTTGACATTCGGGCGTCTACCATTAGTAACTCATAAGGAGTTTTGACAAAACGTTTATTAATGATACAACGATTTTGGGTATAACATGCAGTAGAAATGGTATCCCCCACATTTTCGGAGGGAGTTTGGAGTAGGAAAGCATCGTCCGAGCTGCCTCGCACAACGTACGATTGCGTCGTTCGACTACTCCATTTTGTTGGGGGTTTGAGCAGCAGAGAACTAATGTTCAATGCCTTGGTCTTTCAAATAACTATCAAGCAGGTCATTCTTAAATTCCGTCCCATTATCAGTTAAGATGCTCTTAACATGTTTATTAAAAGAGCGTTGAGTCTTTTTGATGAACTCAATGATAATGGCGGGCGTTTCTGATTTAGTTCTCATAAGAAAAATCCATGTAAATCGGGTATAGTCATCTACAATGACAAGCACATGTTTCCGGCCACCGAGGCTAGAAATTCTCATGGGTCCACATAAGTCCATATGCAATAATTGCAAAGATGATGAAGTACTGGGGTTTTGCTTAAGCGGATGATTAGTCCATTTCATCTTACCCATCGCACATGATGGACACACATGATGCTTATCATATTGAAAGCAATGAATGCCATTAACTAGGTCTTTAGAGACTAGTCGATTAATACCCTTGTAATTCAGGTGTGACATCCGGTGATGCCATAACCGTGAATTTTCATTTGTTGAATGAGTGGCCAAACATATGGTTCCATGTGATGGTGCATCATTGAGGTCAATAGTATATAGTTAAGCACAACATTTACAAACATGAAGATCATTTCCATCGGTGGATTGCACCAAGCATTGACGACGTTCAAATAGAACTTTGAGATCTCTATCACAGAATTGGCTGACACTAAATAAACTTCACCCCAAACCCTCAACATATGAGACTTGTTTGATTGTGATGCCATTTTTCACATAATCTACATATCCCGTTATCGCTGCAATCTCATCATTTCCAAATGTAACCGTTCCTAGAAATTTTTAATGAAATTGACAAGCAAGGATTTATCGTCTGTCATGTGTCGAGAACAACCGGAATCGATATACCAAACATAGACATTGAAACCCTGTAAATGTTAATTTCCTAGAGTTTAGGTACCCAAAGTTTCTTGGATTCTTTTACGGTTAGTACCAGCAATAAACTTTGGATCAACAATGAGATAATCACGTAAAGCATCATGCAATTTAGACAATAAAGCATCATTTAAAACCACGTTACATGAAGCATCATACGCAATATCAAGTTTTACATCATTATCAAAAGTCTTAACACACACAACTTATTCCATGTAGATGTTTTGTTCACAGAAGAAAATTGAAATACATTTGATAACTTCCTAGGCCGACTAGCAGATTTCTTTGGTTTATTTGCTACTTTCTTAGTCGTTGACTTAGGAATCCATACAGACTTGTAAGTCAAATTTGGATTATGACCTGTGACACGGAAAACACCTCTGTTAGTTAGACGTCCAAACTTTTCAGTTGACACATGAGATGATTGATTTTGCAAAATTTCTAATTTGATTTTACGTTCCTTTACATCATACTCACTCAAATCAGGTTTAGGACTTGTGTGTTTTTTAGACTTGACTGATTTCTTTAAAAGACTCTCTTTTGATTGATTTGACATTGGAATCATAGGAATCTTTTCAGTTGACAAAGAACCATCGTGAGAATGAACCTTCTTTACAATAAATTGCGTTGAAGGTACAACTTTTGAAACACGTTTACCAAATTGAGAACGTAGAGGATTTTTAAGAATACTAATGGGTTTAGAATCCTTAGATGTTGTTGTCCCCATCCCCTTCTTAGTAATCCCACAAACACACTCAGATACATTGGTTTCAATAGTAGGTGGTTGCTTAAGTGTGTTAGCCTGTTTCAATTGAATTATCTTTTATTTTAAGCTTTTAATCTCAAGACATAATTCCTCTGCAGAAACTATCACTTCACCTTCCTTAAAGGCATAAGTACATTCTTTCTTAGGAAGTGGAGGCAATTTATCACATAAGCAAGCATTTGTTCTAATGATTTACACTTAAGTTGCAATTCAACATTTTCCTTTTCCGGTATATCTACTATACGACTCAAATTTTGTACAGTAGGTATTTTAGCATTAAATTCAAACAAAGGTTCAATTATTGTATTAAAGTCTATGAAAGGTTCAACATTTGGTTCATCTCGAGGTTCTACCTTTACATCTAAAGACTTTTGACCTAGGGATTCCGTCTTAAAAAAGACGGTTAATTCATGTGCTAGGTCTTCACAGATATAGTCATCAGAAACAGAACATGCAGGTAAGGCCGGTAACATTGGTTTCACATCAAAAGTTGGTTCATCAAACACTTCATCTATGGTAATAATGCTAGAACTAGTTTTTTTAAACACTTCATTCTCAACCATTAAAATGTATTTCTCTAGCATGAGTGTAGGAATATAAACCAATCTACGTTTAGGCACATAGTTAGCACATTGCATATTCTTTTCAGTTTCAACAAGTTCCTTCATAAAATCAGGATTTGATTTAGCCATTTTAGCATTAATTTCTCATACATTAAGCTAATTTGATGGTATTTTTTAGATTTACAATTAACAATAATATCATCAAAATCAGCATCAGATGTATGCACAAAATGTGATGGTAAACCAGCTTGAAAATAATTAGAATGATATAATCCTGGAATCTTTTTGGAAACATCATCTAAAATCTTAGGATCTTCATAACCCAACCCCCACTTTTCACCATGAATCGTTTTTGGTCTATTCATGATAATTGTTTGTTTTGAAAGTTCCATATCAATAATAGCTTTAGATTGCTCTGTTCGATAGAGTTTTTCCTCATATCGAGCAAGTTGAGCTTTCATTTGAAGAGACTCTGTGACGACCCGAAAATTTTTGAACAAAATTTAAACTTAATCTTTATATGATAACATTATTCCGACATGATAAGCAATAAATTTTGACAAGTTTTAAAACTTTTGAAATGAGTTTCATACAAACAATTGACCAACCATTTGTTCGACGATTCACGAACGTCATAACTTGTATTAGATATATACTTATGTATATATATGGATATATGGATTATATCTAACTTGAATATATGATAGTTAAGTATCTCATTAAGTATATTAATAATGGGTTATATATATATATATATATATATATATATATATATATATATATATATATATATATATATATATATATATATATTGAGACTACTAACTTAAGGGTTTCGAAAACAATATATATATGTAACATTTAACGACGTAATAACCCTTATGTTAAAATGAATATATATGTATTGTATTAAAATGTATTAATACACTTTTGAAAGACTTAAATACATATATTAACATAAGTATATTCAACAAATATAGCTATACTCGTATTCGCATTCTATTTCCTCATGCATTCTATTCGTATTTTTACAGTATTTTTACCCGTCTAATACGCAGCTTATAGATGTATAACTATTGAAAAATACACTCCTTAGCAGTCTCATTTTTGGATCCTAGCATCTTTTGTCTTGTTAATGAGTCATGAGACAAAAACTCACAAGTTTACTAACCATTTTGGCAACATATGACTCCATTATTAACTTAAAATTTGTCCATATGTACCACCCCATTTTTCCATTCCATTTTCTCATTCTTTACTCCAAATTACTCTCTCAAAATACTTCTATCTTCATACTAGATCATCACCAAGCATTTTCCTCATCATCTAGCTTCAAAATCAAGGTTCGTGAATCCGAGACAAACCCTGCACTTGTTCAGTGCCGTCATATACATAATTGCTATGAAATACAGTATTGTGAGTTTCATTACTCCCTTTTTATATATATTTTTGGGCTGAGAATACATGCACTATTTTATAAATGTTTTACGAAATGGACACAAGTACTAGAAACATATTCTACGTTGAGTTGTACCACTTTGCATATTTTTCCCTAATAGCTTGGTAACTAATATTTACATGTTGTAAGAGCATGTAAGCGCGAATCCTATTGATAGATCTATCGGGTTTGACAACCCCAACCGGGCTAGTCGCTCTAGTATCGTAAACGGTTGCATAGTACTTCATTTTTACTACACTTGGTACAGTGTAGGGAGATTTCATAATAAAGGGAATATGCCACATTAATTGTTAAGTATGGTTACCGAAGCGCTCAACAACTTATAGAATACTTTTATACACTTGTGAGTGTACGGATATTTATGGTAACTGAAATCTTGTGGTCTATTACTATTACGGAAATGATTGATTATGATAAACTAATGAACTTACCAACCTTTTGGTTGACACTTTAAAGCTTGTTTATTCTCATGTATTAAAGAAATCTTCCGCTGTGCATTAGCTCATTTTAAGGATATTACTTGGAGTCATTCATGACATACTTTGAAAGACGTTGCATTCGAGTCGTTGAGTTCATCAAGATTAATATTAAGTCAATTATAGTTGGATGTAATATGAAATGGTATGCATGCTGTCAATTTTTGATGTAAAGAAAGTTTGTCTTTTAAAAACGAATGCAATGTTTGTAAAATGTATCATATAGAGGTAAAATACCTCGCGATGTAATCAACTATTATGAATCGTTTAAAATGTATATGAACGAGTCATTTCAGTTGGTATCAGAGCAGTGGTCTTAACGAACCAGGTCTGCATTAGTGTGGCTAACTGATAGTTGTTAGGATGCATTAGTGAGTCTGGACTTCGACCGTGTCTGCATGTCAAAAGTTTTGCTCATCATTTTTGTCAGAAATTACCTGCTTATCATTCTTAGTCTAGACACATCTTATTGTATTGATTGCATGAATAGTTTATAGACAAAATTCATATCTTAGTGTATCTGCTAATTCATATTTTAGCATATCTGTTACTGTTAACTTTGCCTGACATAATCCGTAAATTCCTCCGTAATCTACGAAACCTTTTGCTCTATAAATATATATATATATATATATATATATATATATATATATATATATATATATATATATATATATATATATATATAGATATTCTATGTAATTAGAAAACCACCCGATAGCCAGAAAATCATTTCATATCGAAAAATCCTTTATTCAATCGTACGAAATGGAATTCGTCATTAGTTCAAGTCCCTCGAATTCCGAAATGGAATCCCACTCAAGCTCCGAAAGCAGTGTGACTGGAATGGATCAACCAATCAGCCATCATCTATTCTGGATGAATTGGGGATGGGTTCGTAGCCTCCTTAATCATTGGAGACAAGAAGAAGGCGATACTTTCCATCCACCACATTTCCCTCTTGGCGAAGAACCTGAAGCACTTACCGGCGAACCTGTCTGAAACACCATTTTCTCTCTCATTTCCAGAGTATCTCGTCACGATTATATACTATACCAAATTCTAAATTTTATTTATCCGCTCGTCCGAACCGACAATCACCCCGGTGTAATAGAAGAAGTCAACGAACTTCACGCTCGGGTAGTGGCTTTGGAGAATATGGTGCAAAGGTTACAAACACCATCAACAGCACCAGCAGCATAACCTATAACAACCCTCACTTTTCCATTCTGAATTTACCAAATTTCCCTTAGGGTTTCATTTGTTCTTCTGTGTATTCGATTTAGGGTTGTTATCCGTTTATGATTAATAAACTATAATTAATATTTGTATTAAATGACCGTATCTGTACTCAGGCACTAACCCAAAATATTAAATATAAACCCTAACCCTAATACTAAATTAATAATATAAACTATATGTAATAAATTAATTGTGACAATATGTATACATTTAAAACCAATGAGAACTAAATAAAAATTAATAAAAGCTAGGGGCTAATAATTAAATAAAATGTAACTTTAATAAAAAATATATATATATATATATATATATATATATATATATATATATATATATATATATATATATATATATATATAAATTATATAAATAAATACATAATGCCGATTTATAAAAAAATATATAAATAATATGTATTATTGGATATGGGACGGTTTACAAAATAATGGGGAGACTTAATCACAAATCTTAGTCAAATTCAAATACTTGCATTCCAATCTAAATCCAAGTTCTTGAGTACCAAGTTCTTAGAGTCCTAGTAAGATTATAATTGTAATCTTATATAAAAGCCTCATAATACATCTTTGTGCATCATAAATCCAACGCAAGAAAAAGAAAAAAAAAACCCTCTCATTCCTTAGGTTAGTCGACTGTTTTTGCAGTCTTCACCCCATCACCATCGACCTCCAACAAACCTTCAAAAACAGCCCTCTCACTTGCCAGCTTTTGCTGCGTGAACTTGCAGCCAAAACACCAACCTAACTGCCACTTTGTAGCTATTTTTGGCAGCTGGAAACGTGACCCAAAACAGCCTGCAAACACCCTGTATTCTTCTGTTTTCTGCTGACTTTTACAGCCACCTGTTGCGTTTTTCTACAGCAAACCCGCCACCCAAACAGCTCTTAATCGCCACCCAAAAACAGCCACAAAGTCACCGTCGTTGCTACGTATTCTCCGGTGTTTTCTGTTGTGTTTCTTTGCTCGACAAAGCAGCCCACAAGTACTCTTTTGTTGCTGCAAAACACCACAAAGAACCCACCTCTGCTGCTGCTTTGTTACGTGACCAGGAACCACCCGATACAACCCGTTTTGGCACCCTTGCTTGCGTGATCTGCTGCTGCAAATTTGCAGCCCAAAACCGCCAAGACAGCAGTCTTTTTACTGCTATTTTTCGACCCAAATAGGCTGCCCAGTAGCAGCTGTAAACCGCCATCAAACGCCACTCTTTCTACTATTTTCTGGACACCAAAACCGCCCCAAAATACCCAAAGCAGGCTGCCTTTTTTTGCTGCTCCTGTTGCTGTTTTTCTGCGCGACCAAGACATGCCATAACCCGCCTGTTTTGTCGCTATTGCTGCTGTGTTTTTTTGGCATATTTCAGTTCATCAACACCATTTTTTTTCATGCTCTAGTTTACCTTGAGGTATCCTTAAGACCCTAGTTAATCATACTTTTTACTTTGGTTTTAAATTCATGTTATTAGTTGTAAATATAAAAGTATAAACATATGAAGATAAGCTTATGAATACGATTATGAATATGATCAATAAAATATGTATTGAGTAATGATATGGTTATTAAAATATGGATGAACACTTAAAATAAGTCTTGATTAATAAAGATGTGTTAATGTTTATGAATAGCGAATATAATTATGATCTGGAATGTGAAGTAATAATAATTTATTAATTATTAAGGATAAGGAATATGAATAAATATTATGGTTAATAATTGTGATAAAGGGTGTGATCTTTATAAGAGATTATAGTGATATTATGAAATTATGAAGTTAATGTTATGATCTAAGAACACGATAATGGTACAATATATGAAAGTGGTTTTGTAAAAAAATAAAAATATACATGCATGCATGCATGCGTGATATGTATATATGTATATATACACGTGTAGTGTATATATATGGGTATGTGTATACGTGTGTGTGTATGTATATATGTATATGTACTTGCGATTTATTAATGAATATGTATATGAAATTGGTAAATGCAAAAAGTTGATATGTAGTTATATGTATATATATGTATATATATGTACCACCTTTACATTAATGTATATATAACACTTACATATAATATATACATATATATCATATAGTTAAACATATACATAATATAATAATAAAGATAATATGTATATGTAACATGTAGGTATGGATGTATATATATAACACATGTATTAATGAGATTACTTAATGGTTGATTAATTAAATAATAATACTATTAGTATAACCTATACACTTATCTATATAGTAACACTTGAGTACACTAAGTATATTATCACTTATATAAATATAACTTTTCTCGAGAACGGTCACTGTTAATATAGTTTGCTATATTAATAAACAAACTTTATGTCTATTAGACATTAACTAACCGAACATAATATCTCTAGGTTGAGATCTCCGTGTTCAACACTTCGATCATATAACGTGCGTGGAATATCTATCTGCTATTAAGGTGAACTTCATACCCCCACTTTTTAACTTGCTTTATATACTTATTTTAAACTTTGGGGTGAGACACATGCTTGCTTTTAAACTATTTTACGCTTAGACACAAGTACTCAAACTTTCTTTTGATTAGTTCAAACTGTTGCTAACATGCTTTGATTCATGCTTAATCCCTACCATGATATCGTTAATTGCTACGTATAAAGGCAAGCTTAGTTATTGTGATAGCGCTATTGAGGGTGACGTCTCTATCCGGATGACCGCTGGTCAATAGATACATAATAATGATGAACGACAGGAACGTGATGTGTTTAGGGTAACTAATGGTTAGTATCGATATCATATACACCAGCACTACTTCCGAACTGATTAAACCGCTTACTTAAATCTTGTGGTCTAAAACTTGTTATAATTATTAAACCTATGTTGTTCACTCAACCATTTTGGTTGACACTTTAAGCATGTTTTGTCTCAGGTACTTAGATACTTTGCTTTCGCTGTAGAACTTTGTTGTTACTTAGAAGTCAAGCCGAGCACTGGGACCAGAGTTAACATCCGCGTTAATGGTGATTTTGGCGGGGTGTTACAGTTGGTATCAGAGCTCTGGTTATAGGGAACTAGGTTGCATTAGTGTGACTAACATGAATAGTTAGGATGCATTAGTGAGTCTAGTCTATAACCGAGTTATTCATTTGCATTGATTATTTGCATTACATTCTAGATTATGTGCATTAAGTTCACTTATATTTGTTATGCCTAGAACTCCTATACCATTCAAAATCTTTAGAAACACTTTGCTATAGGAACTATACTTACACGTCTGACTCTTAGAATACGAGCCATGACTTACTTGTATTCCGACAATAGAATGCGACCATACCTATCTCATTATGTAATTTAGGAGAGCCAACGCTTGTTATAGAGAACCAGGATTGAATTCTATGTGTGCCTTATGTGGGTACCTTAGCAATCTTTAGGTCTATAACCTTTCCTGCCTTAGTTTTAAGTGCTTTCCCATAATCTTTATACTGCCAATCCATCTTACTACATGCTTTTACCTCTTCTAACATTATGTATCCTTTCCTAAGGATGTAAAGCCAAAACCCTATCATCTTACCAGATCCCGACCCTAAAGGATCGGTTAGTATGTGATTGTTATCATATCCATACATATCTTAGGACCTGACTTCACCAATGTGATTCAAAGTATTCTTGACTCACGCGAAGGGATGTCACTCATGACTCAACATTCCAACATCATCTATCTAAGTTTGATCACGTGTCCTGACCTTATGGAGTGACCTTGGAATGGAAATATGAATTAGTGAAATATAATGACGCTTGGCCGACGTGATTATATTACGATAATTCATATAGAAATTCCAATATCATGACATATGGAATAGAAAGTGAATCAAATAAAAATTTCCAAGCCATTCATGTTATTACATGAAGGGTAATTATCATCTGATTTATAGATATACGAAGAGATCGTTATGATCAAACTATCTATCTCCTACCCATGAGTAGATTAACAAATTTTCTTATGCCATAAAAGTTGTAAAGCTTTACATTCTTTCTTTCTTAAACAACTTATCTCTTTGACGCTTAATTATCACATCCCCGCTGGAAGGAAGGATGCATGTTCTTAAATGACCTGAAGTGACACCCCCGAAACTTCTTCAAAGCATGCCTCCTGCTATCTGCAATTACGCTCCTAGTGTAGATTTTCATAAACCCATTAGAAAACCCGTCGAAGATAAGCGACAACCACTCGCAAGATTTTCATTTAAATATTCAAACAAAGGTATTATAAAACACCACATTCACTATCACGTTCTCATACTCTACCATTTGTATCTCACTTGTTAGCAGCAGCTTCACACATGAACATTTTGAACTCCATGAACTTATAATAGTCATCAACCACATTTAAATTCAATAGTTTTCATTAACTCGTAACATTTTTGCTTAAATATTCCCGAAATTTTCAAAAATCATTCACTCGGTCTTCATCAATCTTTTCCCAACTCGTAACCTCCGAAATATGAAAATTTTATTTACCAAATTTTCACACATACTATTTTACTGTGTGATCCTCTCGAAATTTTATAAAATAAATTTATTTACTACCATTCTTGAAAATTTTATAAATCGAATATGTTTATATAATAAAGTAAATAAAATTTACCGTTACTTATTTTTGATTAGTACATATAAAATTATACTCTTACTTTTACAAATCAATTATTCAAAAGATACTTTACTTAAAATAGTACTTGTTGTATATAACTCCAGTTTTACTAAGAACTTCGTTTCCTTTTTAAATTGTCACCTTAAACGACTCGAACTTCTATAAAGTTTTCATTGCTTGTACATATAAAATTTTCGTGTTATTCTACACCACATATTAATCACAATTCCTATCATCCTCTAAAACTTATCATCGAGTTCATCATTCAAAACTCTATGTTCTCGTCAACTTTTCTCTTTTAAGGTTGACCGTTGAGGAGTTTTTACTTCCGATATTTCATGGCTAAACCACAACACCCTCGTAAATATCAATTCTATAATTCAATATTTTGTGGCATTTATGTGGTTACTCTAAACATTTCTTCCCTCGTGGGTTGCAACTGGACATTATCTTTGTCAAGTTTCGACCCCTGATTTGACATGAAACTGAAATCATGATCATAAAGTTACATTCCACAACGTGCTATCAAAAACTATTTCCAAGGATAAGTTCACATGTATTGTAATATATTGGACAACATCTTTTCCACAAGACCATTTTGAGGGCATCTTAATAATTATGGCTTGCTTTGCATATAAGCCTGGTTATTGACTGCTCAAATGACATCTCTTTTTGTTAATTCACATTAGGAATTTCTTAAAAACCAAAGGTATCATGTCTATAGTTATCTTTCAAAATTTGAAGTCGGTACCATCTCTAACAAACACAATCCATGCATCAAACTACATGGTTGTGGTCTCCAAGTACTTCTCTCTGATTGTCTGCCCAAATGGTGACATAAACGCTTAAGGTTTCAAATAAACTTAGTAATGTCCGTTGCACATTTCAGGTGTCCAACTTACTGAAATGCTTGTACGACTAAAATATCACAATCCTTTTTAAGGAAACCTAGTTAGATGACACTCATGTTATCCCTTTGGGAATTACCTCCGCATTGATAATAAAATACACTTCATAGAAGAACCTGTATAAGTTATGGGTCTTAAGATTCAAACGCTTAGTACAGGGCAATATTCCTATTGTTAAAGTCCGTTGGAATTCGCGTAGAGGCCCCGAGTATACCAGGGAACGTGAAGACCAGATAAAGCGGAAATATCCACATCTATTCTCAACCGTTGATGCATCCGAGAAGTCTTACTGAAACTTCGGGACGAAGTTTAAATTAACGGGGAGGTACTATAACAACCCTCACTTTTCCATTCTGAATTTACCAAATTTCCCTTAGGGTTTCATTTGTTCTTCTGTGTATTCGATTTAGGGTTGTTATCCGTTTATGATTAATAAACTATAATTAATATTTGTATTAAATGACCGTATCTGTACTCAGGCACTAACCCAAAATATTAAATATAAACCCTAACCCTAATACTAAATTAATAATATAAACTATATGTAATAAATTAATTGTGACAATATGTATACATTTAAAACCAATGAGAACTAAATAAAAAATAATAAAAGCTAGGGGCTAATAATTAAATAAAATGTAACTTTAATAAAAAATATATATATATAAATTATATAAATAAATACATAATGCCGATTTATAAAAAAAATATAAATAATATGTATTATTGGATATGGGACGGTTTACAAAATAATGGGGAGACTTAATCACAAATCTTAGCCAAATTCTAATACTTGCATTCCAATCTAAATCCAAGTTCTTGAGTACCAAGTTCTTAGAGTACTAGTAAGATTATAATTGTAATCTTATATAAAAGCCTCATAATACATCTTTGTGCATCATAAATCCAACGCAAGAAAAAGAAAAAAAAAAAACCCTCTCATTCCTTAGGTTAGTCGACTGTTTTTGCAGACTTCACCCCATCACCATCGACCTCCAACTAACCTTCAAAAACAGCCCTCTCACTTGCCAGCTTTTGCTGCGTGAACTTGCAGCCAAAACACCAACCTAACCGCCACTTTGTAGCTGTTTTTGGCAGCTGGAAACGTGACCCAAAACAGCCCGCAAACACCCTGTATTCTTCTGTTTTCTGCTGACTTTTACAGCCACCTGTTACCGCCACCAGCTGTTGCATTTTTCTGCAGCAAACCCGCCACCCAAACAGCTCTTAATCGCCACCCAAAAACAGCCACAAAGTCACCGTCGTTGCTGCATATTCTCCAGTGTTTTCTGCTGTGTTTCTTTGCTCGACAAAGCAGCCCACAAGTACTCTTTTGTTGCTGCAAAACACCCAATACAACCCGTTTTGGCACCCTTGCTTGCATGATCTGCTGCTGCAAATTTGCAGCCCAAAACCGCCAAGATAGCAGTCTTTTTACTGCTATTTTTCGACCCAAATAGGCTTCCCAGTAGCAGCTGTAAACCGCCATCAAACGCCGCTCTTTCTGCTGTTTTCTGGACACCAAAACCGCCCCAAAATACCCAAAGCAGGCTGCCTTTTTTTGCTGCTCCTGTTGCTGTTTTTCTGCGTGACCAAGGCATGCCATAACCCGCCTGTTTTGTCGCTGTTGCTGCTGTGTTTTTCTGGCGTATTTCAGTTCATCAACACCATTTTTTTTTCATGCTCTAGTCTACCTTGAGGTATCCTTAAGACCCTAGTTAATCATACTTTTTACTTTGGTTTTAAATTCATGTTATTAGTTGTAAATATAAAATTATAAACATATAAAGATAAGCTTATGAATACGATTATGAATATGATCAATAAAATATGTATTGAGTAATGATATGGTTATTAAAATATGGATGAACACTTAAAATAAGTCTTGATTAATAAAGATGTGTTAATGTTTATGAATAGCGAATATAATTATGATCTGGAATGTGATGTAATAATAATTTATTAATTATTAAGGATAAGGAATATGAATAAATATTATGGTTAATAATTGTGATAAAGGGTGTGATCTTTATAAGAGATTATAGTGATATTATGAAATTATGAAGTTAATATTATGATCTAAGAACACGATAATGGTACAATATATGAAAGTGGTTTTGTAAAAAAATAAAAATATACATGCATGCATGCATGCATGCATGCATGCGTGATATGTATATATGTATATATACACGTGTAGTGTATATATATGGGTATGTGTATACGTGTGTGTGTATGTATATTTGTATATGTACTTGCGATTAATTAATGAATATGTATATGAAATTGGTAAATGCAAAAAGTTGATATGTAGTTATATGTATATATATGTACCACCTTTACATTAATGTATATATAACACTTACATATAATATATACATATATATCATATAGTTAAACATATATATAATATAATAATAAAGATTATATGTATATGTAACATGTAGGTATGGATGTATATATATAACACATGTATTAATGAGATTACTTAATGGTTGATTAATTATATAATAATATTATTAGTATAACCTATACACTTATCTATATAGTAACATTTGAGTACACTAAGTATATTATCACTTATATAAATATAACTTTTCTCGAGAACGGTCACTGTTAATATAGTTTGTGTTGAGTCTCCAAAATAATTAAGGATTTAATTATGACAAAACAATATTTATTTGCACTAAAGTGTTATGTGCAGCCAGCACACGTTTGTTTTTGTATAGTCAGCTAATATAGCTGTGTCGAGTGTTTAGTATGCTGCCTAGTCTATCAGCACAAGGTAGAAATGTATTCTTCGAATCAGCACAGGATGTGCACCCAGCAAATCAAGAATATCAAGTGACTCAGCATATGAAGGACCAGTAAGTCTGGATATTAGCATACAACACAAGACAGCCATGCTCCATTACAAGCATGGTAGTTTCCCAGAGTGGTCTACATCAACGCACTATTCAACAGAAGTCAAAGACAAAGTTGAACAGAAAAGGACAGGAGTCGGCGGCTGACAAGTGACCTTACAAGACCACGTGGGAATGCAGAAGTGGAACGCATGTGCAGACATGTGTTATACTTTATTCATACCTAGGGAACACAACATTCCATTTGTTTAAATCAAATGGTAGTGCCAAACCGAATTGGTGTGTTCCTGCAAATAGCTACCTAAGAGGAAAGAAGGAGAGCACGCCTTCTGACACAATTGTCCCCACAAGTACAAGGCATCCAATGTACTAGTGGACAATAGATTAATTACACGGTTAATAGAACTACTATATATATTGTTGTATCCACTATTGTAAAAACTAGTGGTGTGGGTTTATCTGTTAGAGTCCAAACCGTGTAATAGCTTTAGTTTATCTCTTAGCTATAATCTAGGTAATCTGTATCAACCAACTATCATTTCCGCCAAGGATAGTTGTGATTCTTTCTGATTTAATCAATAAAGAATAACAGTTGAAAATTACCTGTGACTCTAACTTATTTACTACAGAATACTAAACGTGTTTAACTAACTAGTTAATTAAGAAAAGAATTGTATTCACCCCCCTCTACAATACTCCTGTTGTTACTAAGGGACCAACAACTGGTATCAGAGCGTCAGTCTTGATAATTAATATCTTGGATCTGAATTCTCTTATGGCTTCGTATTCAAACTCAGCTTACCTTGAGAATGGCTCGTCTAACAGACCACCAAAGTTTGATGAAGATGAGTATGAAACCTGGAAGGCAAGGTTCATGCTCCATCTTGAGTCTGTGGATTCACTCATGCCTGGAATTGCCAAAGATGGCCCTTTTGTTCCCACTGAGACAGTTGGTAGTGCACCAGCAACAGCTGACACTCCTGCCATCCCTGGCAGAGAGGTTATTCTCACTCCCTCTAGATGGGATGATGAGGATAAACGTCGAGTTGGTCTTGACCCTAAAATCAGAACCCTGTTAGCCATAACTTTGCCTAACCTACTGTTCAAACTGATCAAGGGAAAAGAAAATGCTAAGCTTATGCTTGACTACCTAGATGTCACCTATGAGGGTATGGGAGAAGTTAGGCAGAACAGGATGATTGCTCTTAAAAGAGAATATGAAATGTTCTTTGCCTATAAGAATGAAACCCTTAAGCAAACCTTCATTAGGTTTAACTCTTTGATAGCAGACCTGACCACTTTAAATGTAACCTACACTGAATTTGAACAAGTGACAAATTCATTGATGCACTGCCATGTAAATGGAAACCTGTTACTGACCCATTAAGAACCACACAGACCCTAAAGAACTTTAACCTGTCTTCTCTCTACAGTTCCCTTTGGAATCATGAGAAGGCAGAAGCCAAGTTTGAACTTAACATGAAAGAAAACTTTAGGTCTGCCCTCACCACTTCAAAATCATCTAAAAATGATGATGCTACTCTTATTGCTGCTGCTAAATGGAAGAAAGCTCAAAAAGCTTTACTGGTTCAAAAGTTACTGGCAGAACAAGAGTCAGCTGATAGTGTTGAGGAAAGTGGTACTGGGTCTGAAGAAAGCAGTACAGATGAAAGTGATGTAGAAGGGTTTGCTGAAGGTATGGCTCTGCTGGCTAGGCAGTTCAAAAGGTTCAATCGTAGTAGAACCAGCAAGTCATACAAAGGGAGCAAAAAGCCAAATGCTAGGTACAACAGCAAGTCAGTCAAGGGTCCTAAATCTGAGTGCTTTAATTGTGGGAAGGTTGGACATTTTGCTGCTGAATGCATGTCCAAGAAACCTTCCACGTCACATGCTAACTCTTTCTCAAAAGCTGATAAGTACAAAAACAAGTACAAAGCTATGAAAGCTCAGATGAAGGAAAGTGCAAAGACTGACAAGAAGGGTAAACAGCCAGAAAAGGTTCTAGTTGCTGAACATCATGACTGGGATGAAGCCAGCACGTCCTCATCTTCTGATAGTGATACTGATGATGATGGTGCTGGTTATGCTACTGGTAAAAAGCTGTGTTTGATGGCCAAAGAGGTCGAGGAGTCTGATGAGGATGATGGTGGTAGTACGTTTTTGGCTGATATGAGGGAAGCTGATCATAACAGAGATTCTCCTCAATGGAAAACTGAAATGATGTATAAGGTTGATAATTTTCGAACTTATACTGATGATGAAAAAGCTGAAATGTTTGACTACCTAAGAATTGATTTATGCAGAAGCTGCAAACGTGAAGAGAGTTTGAAATCAAATAACAAATCTTTAAATGAAAAACTCAAAGGCAAAAATGATGAAATTAAGATCTTAAAAGATACAATTTCCAAACTTGAAAAACAAAACTTTGCTTTAGAAACTCTTCACGTTGAGGCAGCAGAAGTCAAGACCCAGCTGGACAATCTCAAAAGAGTTGTTGCTTCATGGTGCACATCTGCTCAACGCATAGCTAAATGTGTTAACGAGCAGGTGCCTGCCCAAGTTCAAGCCTTCTTTGCTGGTGACTATGCTGCTGCTGCTGCTATTGCAGAAGTTACTTTCATGGACCCGATTCTTGAAACTGATCCTGAAGCTGTCTTTCCAAATACTTTTGCCAAGATAGTTGAAGGTAAAAAGGTTGTGACAAACAAATTTGTTAGACCTACTGTGTCCCCACCACCTGCCATGAAAGAAATTTTGGAGGATGAAGTTAGAGCAAGAGAAGCCAGTAACTCAATTGATGAGACTACTGACCCCTCAAGCATCCACTACATGACTCCGAAAGAAAGACGTATTAAAAGGGAAATCACTGAAAACAATTTGAGAAAAGTTAAACCAACTGATTCCCCTTCGTGTTCGAGTTCTACCAGTGCTAAGCCAGCTGATGAACAATCTACTGGTTACCCAGTAGCTGCAGACAAGCCAGTGAAACGAAATACTGGCAAATCTAAGGCAGCAGTTAAGATACCTACTGGTTCATCAGCATCAGAAGACAAGCCAGCAACTTCCCACGCTAACTTGTCAAATGATAAAGGAAAGACAGTTCGCCATGGTCATGGTACTGGTTCCAAAAGGAAAGCTGCCCATAAGGGAAAAGCAAAAATTGACTCGACTGATGAGCTGTCTATCACTGAGATAATGACAGCCAAGCTTGACCAGCTAATTGAGGCAGTAACTAAAAGTCGACCCGATCCTACTGCCCTTATTAGATCTGTGCATGACCAGCCACAAAAGCCAAAAGTGAGAAAATGCTACAAATGTGGCAGCAAAGCTCACCTGGCTAACCAGTGTACTCAAACCCAAACCCCATCTGCTGCTCATTCTAGCAAGCCAGTAGAAAAGAAGAAGTCATCAAAGGTGACTCCTTCAGAACCCATCCTTGGATGGGTTCCCAAAAAGAACTAATCTCTAAGTTATTGTGCAGGGCATTCAAAACAAGCAAATCTGGTATCTCGACAGTGGTTGTTCGAGACATATGACCGGAAGTAAGTCCCTGCTGATGGACTATCAGGAAAAGGATGGTCCAGTTGTTTCGTATGGAGATAATTCGTTGGGTTACACAAAGGGTTTTGGTACTTTGACAAATGGGAATGTCACGTTCTCAAATGTTGCATATGTAGTTGGGCTTAAACATAACTTACTCGGCATAAGCCAACTGACAAGCAAGAATAAGATAATCCAATTCAGAAAGAAAATTGGTACTATTTTTGATAAGACAGGGAAGCCACTGCTGACTGCAAAACGTCATGAAAACATGTATCAAATTGACATGAACACAGCAGTCACAACAACTGATACTTGTTTCTATTCGAAGGCAGCAGACAACCTGAAGTGGTTATGGCACAAGAGACTCTCACATCTCAACTTCAAAGATATTCACAAATTATCCAGTAGAAGTTTGGTGTCTGGGCTACCCACAATGTCTTATGTGAAGGACAGATTGTGTCCTGGTTGTGAAAAGGGGAAACATCACCATGCCTCGTTCAAATCAAAGCAAATCTCATCTGTTGAGAAACCATTTCACTTACTTCATATGGATCTATTTGGTCCAGTGAATGTGGCCAGCTGTAGTGGGAAGAAGTATACACTGGTTATTGTTGATGAATACTCGAGATACACTTGGGTGTTCTTTCTGAGGCAAAAGAGTGAAGCTGCTGATGAAATCATCAATTTTATCAAAAGAATGGAGCTTTTGAATGGGCAACTGGTGAAGCAACTAAGAAGTGATCATGGTACAGAATTCAGAAATGCTATATTAGAAGAATTTTGTGCTGACAAAGGTATTTCCCAAAATTTCTCTGCTGTGAGAACACCTCAGCAAAATGGTGTTGCAGAAAGAAGAAACAGAACTCTCATTGAAGCAGCAAGATCTATGTTGGCTGAGTCTGGGTTGAAGAATTCCTACTGGGCAGAAGCTATGAATACTGCCTGTTTTACCCAGAATAGATCTCTTATTGTGAAAAGACATCAGAAAACTGCTTATGAAGTTCTCAAAGGAAGAAGACCCTCAATTTCATTTCTTCATGTATTTGGCACTCCCTGTTACATTCTAAATAATAGGGATCAGTTGGGCAAATTCGATGCTAAAGCTGATGAAGGTATATTCCTTGGATATTCCAACATGTCAAAGGCATATAGGGTCTACAACAAAAGAAGAGGTTGTTTTGAAGAATCCATTAATGTTACATTCGATGAAACTGCCTCTGCTTCATCTACTGATCGTGAAGATGAAGTGTTACTGTTTGAAGAGCCTACTCAGCAAGCTCTTGATGATGAAGAGCCAGCAGCACAACCCTCACCAATCCATGCTGCTGGGTTTTCTGATGATGAAATGGAACATTCTGTTCCATCTGTGTCTAAACCAAGTGGACCTACTGGCTCTACTGAAGTGCTGCAACTTGAGCCTAGGTCTGCTGGTTCTGAGAGATCACAAGCTGGTACTGATTCTACTGATATTGATCAGCAACCTTCTGTTGCTGCTCACTCATCTGAACCAGCTGATGATCAAGATGCTGTGTGTTCTACAACCAGCTCACCTGTTCATAACACCAAATGGACAAGGGAGCATCCGATTGAGCAGATTATTGGTAATCTTGCGAGTGGTGTTAAAACACGGAGGCATGCTACCAGTAACTTTTGTATGCATGTTAATTTTGTGTCTACCATTGAGCCCACGTGTCCTGAGGAAGCACTTCAAGATCCTAGCTGGGTTGGTTCAATGCAAGAAGAAATTACTCAGTTTGATAGGAACAAAGTGTGGACATTGGTACCTGAACCTGAGGATAAGACAAAGAAGATCATTGGTACTAAGTGGGTGTTTAAAAACAAGATGGATGAAGATGGTGTCGTTATCAGAAACAAAGCAAGATTGGTTGCTCAAGGATTTAGACAGGAAGAAGGATTGGATTATGGGGAAACTTATGCACCAGTGGCTAGGATGGAAGCTATCAGATTGTTCTTAGCATATGCTGCTAGGATGAACTTTAGAGTATTTCAGATGGATGTTAAATCTGCATTTCTGAATGGGAAGCTGCAAGAAGAAGTTTATGTCAAACAGCCTCCTGGTTTTGTAAGCAGTAAATATCCAGACCATGTCTACAAGTTAGACAAAGCTCTTTATGGCCTTAAACAGGCTCCAAGAGCATGGTATGAGACACTTCATGTGTATCTCACTGGTATAGGTTTTAAAGTTGGAACAATTGATACCACTCTATTCTCAAAAGAGATAGATGGTGATCTCTTGTTGGTACAGATATATGTGGATGATATTATTTATGGTTCTAAAAATGAAAATCATTGTCAAGATTTTTCAAAACGTATGTCAAAGGCATATGAAATGAGTTTACAAAGAGATCTGCAATACTTTTTAGGATTGCAGATCAAACAACTTGATGATGGAATATTCATAAGTCAAGATAAATATATCAAAGATATGTTAAAGAAATTTGGTCTGACCTGTTTAAAAGACATAGGGACTCCAATGGCAGCATCCATTAAAATAGATGCTGATCCAAATGGTGAACCAGTCAATATCACTGAATATAGAGGTATGATTGGATCCCTACTTTATCTCACAGCCAGCAGACCAGATATTATGTTCGCCACATGTCTCTGTGCCAGATATCAAGCTGATCCTAAAGAGTCACACTTGCTGGCAGTAAAAAGAATATTCAGATACCTAAAAGGTACTGCTAAACGTGGTCTTTGGTATCCCAAAGACCAGGATTTTGAACTAATTGGGTATTCAGATGCTGACTTTGCAGGGTGTAAAATAGACAGGAAAAGTACTACTGGTGGGTGCCAGTTACTGGGTAGTAGGCTAGTCAGCTGGACAAGCAAAAAGCAAAATACTGTGTCCACATCCACTGCTGAAGCAGAATATGTCTCTGCTGGTAGTTGTACTGCTCAAGTACTGTGGATGCAAAGCCAGCTAAAGGACTATGGTGTTCATGTTACAAAAACTCCAATCTACTGTGACAACACCAGTGCAATTGCTATCACCAACAATCATGTGATGTACTCAAGGACTAAGCACATCGATGTTCGGTATCATTTCATAAGGGATCATGTTCAAAAGGGTGATGTTGAGTTACATTTTATTTCTACAGACCAGCAATTAGCAGACCTATTTACAAAGCCATTAGATGAGAAACGTTTTAACTATCTCATCTCTGAGCTGGGTATGCTTGAGCTTTAAAAAAAAGACAACTTTTGTTGGTGTGCTGGCTCTACAACGTGTAGGGCAAACCAGTAAGTCACATTTATTTACTTACTGCCTACATGTCAAACAACCAGCACAGCAAGGTCTTTTATATTTTGGTTACTTAAATGTTTTAAATGAAATAATAAATAGCTCTCCAAATTTAATGATTCCTTAAAACTGGAAACTCATTTACTTCCAATAATTTAAATTAAATTCATGACATATTAAATGTAACAAAAGTATTTTGTATTAAATACAAAAAAATTATTTTTGAGGTTTTAAATCAATTTGTTTGAAATGAAATCTGATGCATTTAATGCTGTATGGGAGTAATGAGTGTTTAAGCCGTATAAATGTCATGTCAACCGTCTGTCTCCCCTTGAATACGTGCCAGTCTGTCACATCTGCCCACGCGCCTGCAGATGACAGTAATTTTCTCTCTCCTGTACTTTTTCACCCAATCACAACGGATAAAAGTGTGTTTCATCTTACAAAATAACCTTCGGTTATTCATTTTTCAAAACACACACACTTTTACTCTCAAAATCTTTTCAATCTTCAAATCTTCATCCTACACTCATCAATGGCAGAACAACAACAGCAATCACCACGTGCTGCAAGCCAGCAAGAGGAACAACAGCAACAACAACCTCAAACAGTCGAACCACAACAGCAACCACAACCTGCCCCACAACCGGCACCGGCACCGGAGGAACCGGTGGTTCAAGAACACGTCGTTCAAGGACCACTGTTCAATCTCCACCCCAACCTGATTAGGGCTCCCAATGCACCTGATCACTCACTGATTCGCCTATCTAGAGGCAATGCTGCACATGCCCTCTCTATTCCCAAATCGAAGGTTAACAAAGGGTATGAGGCCCTCATCGAATACATCCGTCAATCACCTCTGGCAAGAGCCATCACCGGTGTACCTTCCCGATTCTATGCTGCCTGTTTGGCACGATTTTGGTATACTGCCACTGTTGCCACCACTCCCGGCAACGTTCCATGTATTCGTGGCATGGTGACTGAAACCCTAAATTGCTCTGTCACCGTCGAAGCTATTAGACGTGCTCTTCAATTGCCCGGTGGACCATTTGTTGCTTCACCTACTAGTGACGAATTAAGAAGGGAGGTGTTGGAGACCATTGGGTTTGCTGGACCAGTGGCACATACACCGTTGAGAAAGCATATGCCACCTCTGTGGTACTACTTCTTTAGGTTGATGACTCAGTGCATGAGTCAAAAGTCAGGAAGCTTTGACCAATGCTCAGATTTTGAGCTCAAGCTTGGTCATGGGTTGTTGTTCAACAGGAACATCGATTACGCCCTTGAAATTTATTTGAGGCTAAGGGAAATGGTGACTGCTAGAGTAAGAACCAACTTGATTCCATTTCCACGATTCTTAAGCCTGGTATTTGAAAGTGAACTGGGTGAAGCTTATCAGCAAATTGCTGATCAATCATTTGAGGTCCCAGTAAAACAAGGGGGTATGCCAAAGGATGTACCTGCTGCTCCATATGCTGAGTTGACACCAGCCATGAACGAGTATCTTGCTGCTCGTCGTGGAGCCACCCAATCGACTGCCTCTGGTTCTGCACCAGCTGAGGGGGAGGGTCCTCAGCGAAAGCCAGCAACGCAAAGGAAGCAGCCAGCTACCTCAACTAGTACAGCCACCGTCTCATATACTGGTAAAGCAGTAGTTGTATTAGAATCTAGTGCTCTCTAATCATAAAGAACAGCCCTAGTCTTATATACTGACTACCCAATTCTAGTGTTGGAATCCGTTGCTCATCTATTTCTTGGTAACAGGCAAACCTAAGCGTGCTAAAGCTGGCTCCAAGCGAACCACAGGGGAGATTGCACCAGTCTCAGCTGCTGCTCCTGCAAAGGATGTAGCTATGGAACCTGTTCTTAGCAGGGTAGATGAACAGGCAGAGGGGGAGCAAAATAAAGATGTTGTTATTCCTACTGGTGATATTGCTGCCTCTGCTACTGGTGTTGGCGCCACTAATTCTGCTACTGGTGGTGCTGATGCTCGTACTGTTGATTCTGCTGCTGCTGGTGTGGAAGATGTTATCATGGAAGAACCTCCTGTTCTTGAGAAGGTTATTGACAATATTGTCAAGGATGTTCTTCTTGATGAACCTGTCACCCAGCCAAGAGTGGACTCTGCATTAATGTCTGATGAGCCTGCTGATTCTTCTGATTCTTCTTCTATGGAACGTCAAGTTCTTACAGAATCGGCAGTTCATCATCCTATTGGTCCGATTTTGGTTGCTACTGAACCAACTGCTGAGATGGAGTTTGAAACCATTCAGCCGAATGCAGCTAATGTTATTGTCATTCCTGGTTCTGATTCTGGTGCACAGGTTGCTGATGTTAAGGATGTTGGTACCTCTGCTGACACAACTACTGATTCGACTAAGGCTTCTGTTACTGAGGAAACAAAGCCATATGTTGTGCAGGTACCAGATCCAGATGAAGTTGTTCCTAACTTCATTTTCAAGGGAGCTTCAATCTCTCCCAAGATTGCTATGCTGGTCGATCAGCTGACCATTGATCCCGAATCTGCGATAGTCTCAGCCAGCAGATTACCTCGTGAAGAGATGGTTGAGCTATTATCTCAGCTTGATAGACCAGCTAGAGAAGAAATTTATGAGAGGATAGCCCTGCTGGAGCAAATCAATGAACAGCCTTACTATCATGTTTTTGGTATGGCTCCAGCTGCTTCGCCATTTCCTGGTACATGGAGGCCTCTCAAGTTTGTCATCGATCCTACTACTGGTAAGTGTGTTATGCAAAATGTCCCTGATTCGCCAGTACCTTCTTCTTCCTCAGCTTCTTCCTCCTCATCTTCTTCTGATGAGGATGCTGATGAAGGTACTGGTAAGGGCGAACCAGTCATTCATGATAACGTGACTGGTTCTAAAGACAAACCAGTGGATCTTACTGATGACAATGCTGATAGTAATGCTGACAAGGATATCAGTGGTTCTAAGCCTTCGGGCGAAGGTAAAAATGATGGTGATCATGGTGACGAGTCAGCTCCTGACCTTCCATCTCCACCACCCCACGGTGATACTCCTCTGTTAGCTTGTGCTGACCAACCTTCAACCTCTGCATACTTAAAGTTCAATGCAGATGAGGTTGCTGATATTTCCACCTTTGCTGTCTATAAGACACTGCAAGGGATCACACCAAATTTGGAAGAAACTATTCGCAGAGCTATTGTTGATAGTGTCTCTGATGCTGTCAGATCTGCTGGAGAGGCTGTTACAACTCCTATTGATCTTAAACTCCAGCAGGTGTGTGCTTTTGCTGATGTGGCAGTCGAAGCAATCACAAAGCACCACGAAGATGAAGAGGAGCTTGAAAGGCGAATTATCTCTCACAATGAGTACTGTGAAAATATCACCCGACTCCAAGCTGATTTGGATGCTGCTAACCGCAGAAATACTTTCTTAAATGAGGAGAACAGGGTGTTACACGAGAGATTGGAATCGCAGGAAGCTCAAATGGCTAACATGATTCCTGCTGCTGCCTATGTTCAGATGGTTGAAAACATGCAATGAATGGCTGCTTTGCAAGGTGATGTTCGGGCCATCGTTGAACAAATGGCTATGGGTGTAGCCAGGAATGAAGTTAGATCCTCCAATCTTCTGCTAAGACAATTTGGTGTGGATCCTGGTGCCCATCTTACTCCAGAGGTTGCTGAGTGGAACAATTTTGCCTTCTCTGCTCCTCAGTCAGACAGTGATCTTGATGCTACTGTCTCCCCTTCTATTTACCCTACTGCCCGTGCTGATGACAAAAAGGGGGAGAAAACGTCCAAAAAGAAAACTAAAAAGAGAAAACAGTCTGAGGGGGAGCATGAACATGAAAAGGCTCCTAAACAACCCAGGAGAGATGGAGATGGTGATGGTCAAGACACTGGCCCTAAGCCCAGCAACGCTCATACTGAAGCTGGTGGTGCACAGGCAACTGGTGGTACTCAACCCAGTGTGTCTGCCACACCAGTGGATGATATTGGTTCTGGCAGTAAGCCCAGTGATGTTTCTGATATGGCTGTAGCTAAAGCTTTTGTGCTGTCTCAATCTATTGAACGTAAAATGAAGAGGAAGTTAGAGAGACATCAAAAGCGACAGCAGGAACTAGATGATGCCTTCAATGCCAAGTTTGAGGCCTTTGCTGAACTTAAACGTCGTAAGATTATGCACAGAAGATGGCTGAGTCCAAAAGCAATGGAAATCGATGATGACCTGACTGCCTTTGATAAACACAGAAAAGAGGCAAGAAAAAGAAATGCCAAGTTCATGGTCAAATACGACAAATAGAGGGCAAAGCTGTATGCACAGAGAGCAGAAAGAATCAGGAACATGACTCCTACTGAGATGAAGGATTACCTTGATTCTACTGAGTCAACTGGTGGAGTTAGAGCTGATATTTTCATGAAATGGGTTGATGCTATGTTAGAAGCCAGCTCTACTCCTCAACCAGCATCTGCTGCTCAGCCAGCTACACAACAAACACAGCCAGCAGAAACAATCATCCTTAATGATGATGATGTTATTAGACAGGGGGAGCATCTTGCTATTGCTCCTTACCTGCCTCCTATTCAACCTGTATCGACACAAGAACCATCAGCTAAACCCAGGCCTATTGACAAATACAGGGTGAAATATGCTCCTAGGGACAATCAGCCCCTGAGGAAAGGACCCCTATTCGAGGCAGCTGATGAAGGTACTGAAGTGGTTGAGCCAGCTGATACTAATCAGTCAGCTGGCATTGAAGACACAGCAAGGAGTGCTGTGATAGAAGACCCAGCCAGAAGTGTGCTGCTGGGTAGTACAAGTGTTGAAGACCCAGCAAAGTCGGTTGAGCTGGGTGCTAAACAAGTAGATGATGAAACGGTTGATCCTGCTCACTTCACAGTCTGGGGAAGAGACGGCCAAACATTTGTTCTATCTCCTCTTCCTCCCCAGATTCAAGTTTACTTTGACAGAACACAGGATAACCGGGTCAATCAGCATCCAGTTAGTTCATCAGGCAGCTATGAATCATCTATGTATCCTCCATCTTCCCCAAGGGTTCATGACAAACATATCACTTGGGAAGATGACTCAGTAACCCATGGTGAGCCGAACATCAGAAAAATGAACCCAGATGAAAGAGATGCCTACAGACTTCAGATCACTGTTCCAGAGTTGCTTGAACAAAGACAAATTGAACTTAATGAAAGAATTCGTCAAGTCAGGCTACTGCATCACCCTCTTGATCAGCCACGCTATATTGCTGCACTAACCTTTGGCGTTGACATTAGGGTGTACTTGAATAACAGTGGTCTCAGGCTCTCCACTACTGATGAAAGAATTCATTTTGAAGATGCTCTCCAGCTGGGTATAGATATAAGGGAGTATTGTGCTGCCCTTAGTACTGAAGAGGGTAGAAAGATGGTTGAAGCAGTAAGATCCCTGAACATTTCTTATGATGATTATCTGATGGGTTTAGCTGCTGAAAGGGAAGCCAGAGAAGCTGCTGATGCTGAACTTGCTGAACGATCAAGGCTTCAGGATATTGAAGACAGATTGGCTGCTGACAGAAAGCAACAGGCTGAGTCCCTCAAACTAGCCAGAGCCATTGTCAAAGAACAGGATAAGGTTTTTGATAAGATAGAAACTGCTGAGAAAGTACCTACCACTGCTCCTGTAGTACCTGATCACAATATTGAGTTTCCTGATACTTATTATAAGAGCAGGTATGGTAATGTGATGAATAGAAGATCTAATCCCTGCAGAATTATCAAGGTAAACAGGGGGACAAAAAGGGCTTTCAATGTTGTCAGGGATAACAATGTTCAAGAAAGGATTAGTTTTGATGACTTAAGAACTCTTGGATTCAGTGAATGGATAGAAATCTTGGAGTATTTCATTGGTAAAGGTGAGAGTGCTATCAAGAGTGCTCTTAAGACTGAACTCCAACAGCTGTTCAAGAAGGCAACTAAGTTTGGGAATGCACCAGTAGTTGATGTTGATGAATTTCTTGCTCAAAAGCCTAAAGGGAAGCAACCTACTGGTGAAGGACCAACTGGGAGAAGCCGAATTGTTCTACCTCCTTTCATCCCTGTTTTTGACCCTGCTGAATTACCTCTCCTGTTCCCTGAAGCCTGGAAGATTAAACAAGAGGAGCTATCTGATGAAGAAAGAGAAAGAGAAAGGGATAAAGATAGATAGTCTCCTATGTGCTTAACTTGTATCTTTGTAATTTACTTTTTATTATGAATTATCTTGTAATTATTGTATATATCTGATGTAATGTAAAGTGAGTTTATCTTCAAAATCATATCAAATTATAAGATATAGATAACTCATCAAAAGATCCCAAAACAAACTTAAAGGGACGAATTTACTGTCTACTCTCTCTAGGTCCCTAAGTGCTGGCTTTAGTGTTTTCTCTTCAAGTCATAGGTTTTGTCATCATCAAATAGGGGGAGATTGTTGAGTCTCCAAAATAATTAAGGATTTAATTATGACAAAACAATATTTATTTGCACTAAAGTGTTATGTGCAGCCAGCACACGTTTGTTTATGTATAGTCAGCTAATATAGCTGTGTCGAGTGTTTAGTATGCTGCCTAGTCTATCAGCACAAGGTAGAAATGTATTCTTCGAATCAGCACAGGATGTGCACCCAGCAAATCAAGAATATCAAGTGACTCAGCATATGAAGGACCAGTAAGTCTGGATATTAGCATACAACACAAGACAGCCATGCTCCATTACAAGCATGGTAGTTTCCCAGAGTGGTCTACATCAACGCACTATTCAACAGAAGTCAAAGACAAAGTTGAACAGAAAAGGACAGGAGTCGGCGGCTGACAAGTGACCTTACAAGACCACGTGGGAATGCAGAAGTGGAACGCATGTGCAGACATGTGTTATACTTTATTCATACCTAGGGAACACAACATTCCATTTGTTTAAATCAAATGGTAGTGCCAAACCGAATTGGTGTGTTCCTGCAAATAGCTACCTAAGAGGAAAGAAGGAGAGCACGCCTTCTGACACAATTGTCCCCACAAGTACAAGGCATCCAATGTACTAGTGGACAATAGATTAATTACACGGTTAATAGAACTACTATATATATTGTTGTATCCACTATTGTAAAAACTAGTGGTGTGGGTTTATCTGTTAGAGTCCAAACCGTGTAATAGCTTTAGTTTATCTCTTAGCTATAATCTAGGTAATCTGTATCAACCAACTATCATTTCCGCCAAGGATAGTTGTGATTCTTTCTGATTTAATCAATAAAGAATAACAGTTGAAAATTACCTGTGACTCTAACTTATTTACTACAGAATACTAAACGTGTTTAACTGACTAGTTAATTAAGAAAAGAATTGTATTCACCCCCCCTCTACAATACTCCTGTTGTTACTAAGGGACCAACAGTTTGCTATATTAATAAACAAACTTTATGTCTATTAGACATTAACTAATCGAACATAATATCTCTAGGTTGAGATCTCCGTGTTCAACACTTCGATCATATAACGTGCGTGGAATATCTATCTGCTATTAAGGTGAACTTCATAGCCCCACTTTTTAACTTGCTTTATATACTTATTTTAAACTTTGGGGTGAGACACATGCTTGCTTTTAAACTGTTTTACGCTTAGACACAAGTACTCAAACTTTCTTTTGATTAGTTCAAACTGTTGCTAACATGCTTTGATTCATGCTTAATCCCTACCATGATATCGTTAATTGCTACGTATAAAGGCAAGCTTAGTTATTGTGATAGTGCTATTGAGGGTGACGTCTCTATCCGGATGATCGCTGGTCAATGGATACATAATAACGATGAACGACATGAACGTGATGTGTTTAGGGTAACTAATGGTTAGTATCGATATCATATACACCAGCACTATTTCCGAACTGATTAAATCGCTTACTTAAATCTTGTGGTCTAAAACTTGTTAGTATCGATATCATATACACCAGCACCATTTTGGTTGACACTTTAAGCATGTTTTGTCTCAGGTACTTAGATACTTTGCTTCCGCTGTAGAACTTTGCTGTTACTTAGAAGTCAAGCCGAGCACTGGGACCAGAGTTAACATCCGCATCAATGGCAATTTTGGCGGGGTGTTACATAACCAGTACCACCATCATCATCGCCAACAGTACCATTATCACCCCCAACCACAACCGCGTCGTAAACCTCAACTTTACAATCTGTCCCACGAGCACCAATGTCATACGCTCTGTAGATACCAAGGAATACCAACAACAACAAACGATGTAGTGTTGATTCATAACTTCATTGGAGAAACACCCCGCGGCGATTATGTAATCTCCAAAGTCTTAGAGATTATCTATTCTAGCCTTAACCATAAATCAGATGAATAAACCAAAATAGAAACCCTGACAAGAATGGTGCGTGATTTACAAGCTAGACTTGTTCTATCAGTAGCATCAACAGTACCGTTAGCATTACCAGCACCGTCAGTACCGTCAGCATCATCAGCACTAGCAGCATCATTACTAATCAACAACGCGTATAATGAAGTATTAATTACAGTAGTGAAATACTCTGTGAAGATTATGAAATCTCTAATGTTAGAGATTATTCATTTCTAATTCCAACCTAAGATCAAATGAGCTTAATTTAGTATTAACTCATCAAATCTGTATTACATCTGAAGAAAATATATATATATTTTCATAAAGACTGTAATAAAATTCTCTGGTACAAAACATTATTTGTGAAATTTTTTTTAACGGGTAGGTAATACCCGAGAAATATATAAATTCACAATTATCATCTTACACTATACAATCTTCGATTCTGGTTCAGCAAATTAGCAACTATACTCACTACTTTCACAACAATATACATTCTTTCATAGAAATCAAAACAATCATACTCATTCAAGTTCAAATACATATCCTGATTTTGAAATTACAGAATTCAATTCGAGACATAACCGGTTTCATCACTCTTAGAATTCTTATATCTTTCAAAACTATACTTTGACTTCAAAACTGTGCTAGAACATCATATGTATATTAACGATTACAATCTGTGTTCAAACCCTTCAAAATTCCTGAAGACACTTCAAATAATGAACAATCGAGATGATGATCCAACCACATGTTACCCACAGTTTTGTACCTGAAAAAAAAAACCTCGAAACAAAAGTCATAGTTTATCACGTATCCGTGTCAGACCCTTTGGCATTTATTAGCTAAAATAATTTTTTAATTTCTTTTCAAAATAGACAGTTTTGTCACAGCTCCAGCAAGTCAACTTCAACTTTTCAGTCGAAACAACCTTATTATAACCTAGATATATATATGTTGCCCTTTCGCCATCGTTACCGGGGAACCGTTTATGTCCCGCCACATTAGCAACAAACTTACCAACAACTTCACTGATCTTTGACTTTCTGAAAAGTCATTATATTTATAGAAACCCCATCATTTACTCATCAGCATTTTGTAACAAGAATTTTCATACTAATTACTGGGAACCAGCAATCAGTATTTTATAATCTCGCAGCATGTATACACCAACAGTTATATGTGTACATATATCTCCAAGACTTACATACTTCGAATGTAAAGTTTCTGAAAAACACCCTAAACCGCGAACCAGTTCTCCGAATTTTGGAAAAATGCTGATGAAGCAGCAAAAACTATAAACGACCTTAACAGTCAAAAGTTTGATGATAAAGAATAGTGTGTTGGTAAAGCTCGGAAAAAGAGAAGGTTTGGAAATGAAAAACAAATTGGGCAAACTATGAAGGAGACTGTGGACAAATTACAAAGACGAAATCTACCTTCAAAGAATCCAAATGATTCAGTTTCTGCTGAAATCCTTAGCAATTACCTTGCTCTTTACTCTAAAACCCTTGCGGACGATATTCTTCATCATCCTCTTATCTTAAATATTCTAAGATATCATCGTATCTTTCATTATAAATATCCTACATATTTCTGAAGATATTTTCATAACTATTGTTAACTGAAATCTTTTATCTTTCCACGATATCAGTATTACATTAGAAAGGAAACTGTTTTAGTTTCTAAATTCTAAAACCTTCGAGTGTAAAATATGAATGTTTTTGAAGTAGTGTTGGGAACTGAAGCATGAGTTAGTATAATATAATGACACTTGATCAACGTGATTATATTACAGTAAGTCATGCTGAGTTTCTAATGGGACATGACAATTCCCAGACCATACCGTAATCATGTGCCATGTTACATGACTCTGGTATTCTATTAAACCTCTAAAAATATCAAGAAAATATTTTCTTGATAATTCAGTCCTTACCAGGATATTCTGGTAATTTGACAAATCAAGATCGTGCCATTTTAATTTCTCTCTTAGAACATTAGTCATTGTTCATTCGAAACTCCATACCTACAAATTCTGGACCATTACTTGAGAAGAGAAAACAAAATCATGAAGCTCTGAAATAGAAATGGGAGTATAAATCGCAGCAAATATGAGAAAGCATTAACTGTGGATGTCAATGATTATAGAAAGACAGAAGCAGGGATTCTGAAATATAAGGGAAGAAATAAAGCCCAACAACAACTCAGAAATTACAAACCATGTATATCGATGCATATAGTAATATAAAGACACGGGAGAACTAAAAACACTAGAAAAACAAGAGTATAGTAGAAGTAAATAGATTTTCAGGCGGCAGATGAAAAAGAAGAATGACAGATATGAAAGTTAGGAGTATATCAAGAATCAGAACTGGATGGAGTATATTGACGAATACTTAAAAGTATGAATTGAGGGAGGAAGAATAAAAGGTATGAGTTGTGAAAATAAGGAAATGAAGAGGGTGGATTTATACTGAGATATCCGACAGGGCAATCAAAAAAGATTATCGCATTTAACCAAAGAGGATCCTAATTTCCTTAATTTTCAAAGAATCAAATCTTATTTAGATTTCGAAGATTTTCTTCTAAAATTCCTTGAATTCCAAAAATCAACCGTGGCTACGTCACCGGATAAGACGAACATGTATTTACTCATTTTCACTCTTTTGCGATAGCTTCACTCGTACTCTTCACAAAATCAAATTGATTTATCTATATTACCATAAAACTCTAATTTTCAGCTCTTATGCGTCATGAAAACAAAATTATTGTCAGCCATGACGATCCCAATCAAATTTCGGGACGAAATTTCTTTAACGGGTAGGTACTGTGACGACCCGAAAATTTCCGAACAAAATTTAAACTTAATCTTTATATGATAACATTATTACGACATGATAAGCAATAAATTTTGATAAGTTTTAAAACTTTTGAAATGAGTTTCATACAAACAATTGACCAACCATTTGTTCGACGATTCACGAACGTCATAACTTGTATTAGATATATACTTATGTATATATATGGATATATAGATTATATCTAACTTGAATATATGATAGTTAAGTATCTCATTAAGTAAATTAATAATGGGTTTTATATATATATATATATATATATATATATATATATATATATATATATATATATATATATTGAGACTACTAACTTAAGGGTTTCGAAAACAATATATATATGTAATATTTAACGACGTAATAACCCTTATGTTAAAATGAATATATATGTATTGTATTAAGATATATTAATACACTTTTGAAAGACTTAAATACATATATTAACATAAGTATATTTAACAAAGATATCTATACTCGTATTCGCATTCTATATCCTCATGAATTCTATTCGTATTTTTACGGTATTTTTACCCGTCTAATACGCAGCTTATAGATGTATAAATATTGAAAAAAACACTCCTTAGCAGCCTCATTTTTGGATCCTAGCATCTTTTGTCTTGTTAATGAGTCATGAGACAAAAACTCACAAGTTTACTAACCATTTTGGCAACATATGACTCCATTATTAACTTAAAATTCGTCCATATGTACCACCCCATTTTTCCATTCCATTTTCTCATTCTTTACTCCAAATTACTCTCTCAAAATACTTCTATCTTCATACTAGATCATCACCAAGCATTTTCCTCATCATCTAGCTTCAAAATCAAGGTTCGTGAATCCGAGACAAACCCTGCACTTGTTCAGTGCTGTCATATACATAATTGCTACGAAATACAGTATTGTGAGTTTCATTACTCCCTTTTTATATATATTTTTGGGCTGAAAATACATGCACTGTTTTATAACTATTTTACAAAATGGACACAAGTACTAGAAACATATTCTACGTTGAGTTGTACCACTTTGCATAGTTTTCCCTAATAGCTTGGTAACTAATATTTACATGTTGTAAGAGCATGTAAGCGTGAATCCTATTGATAGATCTATCGGGTTTGACAACCCCAACCGGGCTAGTCGCTCTGGTATCGTAAACGGTTGCATAGTACTTCATTTTTACTACACTTGGTACAGTGTAGGGAGATTTCATAATAAAGGGAATATGCCACATTAATTGTTAAGTATGGTTACCGAAGCGCTCAACAACTTGTAGAATACTTTTATACACTTGCGAGTGTATGGATATTTATGGAAACTGAAATCTTGTGGTCTATTACTATTACGGAAATGATTGATTATGATTAACTAATGTACTCACCAACCTTTTGGTTGAAACTTTAAAGCATGTTTATTCTCAGGTATTAAAGAAATCTTCCGCTGTGCATTAGCTCATTTTAAGGATATTACTTGGAGTCATTCATGACATACTTTGAAGACGTTGCATTCGAGTCGTTGAGTTCATCAAGATTAATATTAAGTCAATTATAGTTGGATGTAATATGAAATGGTATGCATTTTGTCAATTTTTGATGTAAAGAAAGTTTGTCTTTTAAAAACGAATGTAATGTTTGTAAAATGTATCATATAGAAGTCAAATACCTAGCGATGTAATCAACTATTGTGAATTGTTTATAATGTATATGAACGGGTCATTTTAGTTGGTATCAGAGCGGTGGTCTTAGCGAATCAGGTCTGCATTAGTGTGTCTAACTAATAGTCGTTAGGATGCATTAGTGAGTCTGGACTTCGACCGTGTCTGCATGTCAAAAGTTTTGCTCATCATTTTTGTCGGAAATTACCTGCTTATCATTCTTAGTCTAGACACATCTTATTGCATTGATTGCATGAATAGTGTATAGACAAAATTCATATCTTAGCGTATCTGCTAATTCATATTTTAGCGTATCTGTTACTGTAAACTTTACCTGACATAATCCGTAAATTCCTCCGTAATCTACGAAACCTTTTGCTCTATATATATAGATATTCTATGTAATTAGAATACCACACGATAGCCGAAAAATCATTTCATATCGAAAAATCCTTTATTCAATCGTACAAAATGGAATTCGTCATTAGTTCAAGTCCCTCGGATTCCGAAATGGAATCCCACTCAAGCTCCGAAAGCAGTGTGACTAGAATGGATCAACCAATCAGCCATCATCTATTCTGGATGAATTGGGGATGGGTTCGTAGTCTCCTTAATCATTGGAGACAAGAAGAAGGCGATCCTTTCCATCCACCACATTTCCCTCTTGGCGAAGAACCTGAAGCACTTACCAGCGAACCTGTCCAAAACACCATTTTCTCTCTCATTTCCAGAGTATCTCGTCACGATTATATACTATACCAAATTCTAGATTTTATTTATACGCTCTTCCGAACCGACAATCACCCCGGTGTAATAGAAGAAGTCAACAAACTTCACGCTCGGGTAGTGGCTTTGGAGAATATGGTGCAAAGGTTACAAATACCAGCAACAGCACCAGCAGCATAACCAGTACCACCATCATCATCGCCAACAGTACCATTTGTAACGACCCGCACTTTTTCGATCGTTCTATACTTATAAGATTGATATTTACATAAATTAAACATTACCAACTTGATAAGCAATCCAAATTGTTGAGACTTATGTTTCCGAAAAGAGTTTTACACAACGTTTGACCGTCTAGTTTGACCGATGATATCACGAACTATACAATATATGATAATTATACGTTTGTGTATATAAATGTATATATACATATTTAACATGATTAATAAATGTTTTAATATCTCATTTTGTATTAATAACAACAAGTTATATGTGTATTTTGAAACTACTAACTTAAGTTTTCAAAACGATAACTATACGTAACGTTATTTGACATAAATACTTAAGACATATAATGTTTATACCTATATTGTATAAGTAATGTATTTAATCACTTTTAAAGACTTAAATACATAAAACCATATAAGTGTATTCACAAAAGATAGCTATATTTGAATCCTCATTCCATTTTTCACAAAATTTCTATACGTATACCTAGAGTATTTGTACTCGTATCATACCAAGCTCCTATACGTATTTACTAATAGTAAATACACATCAAAATCACCACCTAACCAGCCATTATTCATGCCATGAGGGCTAGGTAATTGAACTTGGAAGCAATTAGGACTAGATACATAAAATTATCACTTGAAATTTTGTCCATATACCATTTTACACGTTTTTTTGGTGTATATATACATGCTCATTTTGATCCATTTTTACTACCATTTTCTTATCAAAAACACACACTCTTTCTTACTCTCTAAACTCCATAACAATCCAGCAAATAACCAAGAAGATCTAGCCATAAAAACCATACTAAAACACCATAAGAAAACTCTTACAAAAACACTTCAAGAAAACCTTCCAAGAACACCAACTTACTTCCAATCTTTCATCCACTTCTATCACCCTTTTGATTCTAGCTTCTTACTCCTCTTTTACAGCAAACTTATCCAAGGAACTTGAGGTAGAATCTATGTTCATAACCTTATTCAATTCATATATATAGCTATCTTATTTTGTGGTACAAAAGTTTAACAACAAGAACATAGTTTGAATGTTTTCAAACTTGTTTGCAAACTAAATAGATCCTTCTAACTTAACTTTTAAAATACTTCAAGACATGTAACATAACTTATTTATATGTTAATTTAACAAGGTAAAACTTGGTTTTTCAAAGTATAAGTATTTTTGGAAAAATGGTCATTAAATGATTTTGTTGTAACAAAAATGTTTAACTTCATATGTTTCACTAAACTTTCATCTATGCCGTATGATTTTGAATACAAACCAAGGTATTTACAGTTCATAGTCTTATAGAAGAACTCGATCCAAGAAGATGGCAATTTGAATCAACGAAAACGGACTTGTAACGAAGAAACTATGACCGAAACAAAATTGGTTATCCAAGACTTAATTGACTTCGGGATTCATTGGAAAAATTTACATAAAATCACATCTTTATAAGATAACATGATATTTTATATATATGTACTCATAATTCAATTTCATATGGTTCAGGATCACCCGTAAGCAACACGAGAAGATTAATCATAAGATCCCATGTTTGTACGCAACACGTCATTTGACAACACCGGTACTTTATGTACGCAATACGTCATTTGACAACACCGGTACCGTGGGTCAAGATTAATCTCAACCAATACATATACGATGGGGTTTTATTTATTTCGTTGGGGGTTTTGTTTATTGCGGGTATATTAAACATCTAAAAATGAACCATTAAAATTGAATTACTAACATCGAAATGCTAACTACGGACTAAGGAAATATTCAAAATATTAAAAGTATAACAAGTATATATATATATAACGTTTGTTTTAAAATGAAAACATATTGATATATTATATATGGATAGGTTCGTGATATCAACCGGAAGACCGAGTCAAATTATATATATCATCAAGACAAGAGTGAGTATATAGTCCCACTTTTAAACTCTAAATATTTCGGGATGAGAATACATGTATTTTATGTTTTACGATATGGACACAAGTAACTGAAAAATATGTTCTACGTTGAGTTGTACCACTGGCATACTTCCCTGTAGCTTGGTAACTAATATTTACAGCGGTATTGTAAACGCGAATCCTGTTGATAGATCTATCGGGCCTGACAACCCCAACCGGACTGGACGACCAGTATTCAACGGTTGCACAGTACTTCGTTTTGTGACTACACTTGGTACGGTGTAGTAAGATTTCATATTAAAGGGAATATGCGACGTGAAAATGTTAAGTATGGTTACCAAGTGCTCAACCACTTAGAATACTTTTATTAAACTGTTTATATACGAAATCTTGTGGTCTATATATATATTGCTGCCGGCATTAAACCTATATCTCACCAACTTTATGTTGACCTTTTAAAACATGTCTATTCTCAGGTGATTTCTAAAGCTTCCGCTGCATCATGTTGGATCTAACCAGGATCTTGCGTACGCATGTTTGTGTCAAAAATAAAACTGCATATCCGAGATGTTGTATTGTAAAATATGTTAGAAACCGTGTTGTTGTCATCATTTGTAAAGTTTGTAAGTCGAAGATTATCGCTAAACGTTAATCTTCTTTTTATTGTCTTAAGCTTGTAACAAAAATAATGGTTGTGGTTTGTAATGTATAATATATGCAGTTTTTCTTTTAAAAATGTCTCATATAGAGGTCAATACCTCGCAATGAAATCATACGTTATCTAACGCGTTCTTATGGTTAAGGACGGGTTATGACATGTGGTATCAGAGCGTTGGTCTTAGCGAACCAGGTTTGCATTAGTGTGTCTAACCGAGAAGTCGTTAGGATACATTAGTAAAGTCTGGACTTTGACCGGGTCTGATTTTAAAAAAAAAAAAAAAAAAAAAAAAACCATTGCTTATCACTGTTGGTTAAAATTTATGTGTAAATATTATGTAAGTACTAATGGGTTAGTTGTTGTGTGATAGATGTCGGGCTCGAAACTTATTATCACATTCAGCGACTCCGAATCAGAACCTTCAGATTGTGTTTCAGTCATTAACATATCCGATGACGAAAGTGGTATTTTTGGGGAAGACTCACAATTTCCGGATGAACCAACTATAGAAATATCGGAAAGTGAACCCGAGGAGGAAAGTGAACCCGAGGAGGAAAGTGAACCCGAGGAGGAAAGTGAACCCGAGGAGGAAAGTGAACCCGAGGAAGAAATACAGGAAATTACAAAAGACGAGTTCGAACTAGGAAAGAAACGAAAGGCTAATGAATTAGAAAATCCAAATCCCGAGTTTAATGAGAATGAAGTGGCACCAATTCCACTCAACACTACCACCCCTATCCCCGCTATTCCTATTAGTGCTATCCCCGCATCTAGTTCTTCGGCACCTCAGCCAAAACGTAGGGAGACAGCTAGGATTCGCGTTGGGGGATTCCCTGGACATAAATGTTTTGGGAAATAGACCAAATGATGCGCTGCCGTATTAAACCATGGAATCACATAATGTTTTGTATAATATTATTAGTGTGGTTTGTTTAAAGTTTGATGTAAGCATATGTAAAATAGCGAAGTATGAAATGCAATAATTTTCCATGGTTAAGTATTATTTAGATTGTAGTAATTGGTTCTGTACTAAGCTATTAAGTATGAACATTAACGGGTAGGTACTACCCTAGATATAATTATAAAACGCTAATAAGAAGAAAAGGCTTTTATAATAATACCTGGTTCATATTATTAACAAGCTATAAATGTACTATAAATACACACTACATCTATAATATTCCATGTGAATAATTATTTTCTTTCATTAGGAAATGGCTCGATTGAATCGAATGACGGAACAAGAACTCGAGGAACTCATCAACCAGCGAGTGAACGACAGAATGTTATGGGTTGAGGCTGCAAGAGCTGCTGCAGTTAACCCAAATCCTCGTGTAGGATGCTCCTACAAGACGTTTCAAGCTTGCAAGCCCTCATCATTCAGTGGAACGGAAGGACCGATCGGTTTAACCCGATGGATAGAAAAGATGGAGACGGTGTTCAAAATCAGTGGTTGTGATGAAAAAGACATGACCAAGTTTGCATCGTGCACTTTACAAGATAGTGCACTCACATGGTGGAAGAATTATGTGAAGGCGGTAGGAGGAGATGTAGCTTATGATACTCCATGGGAAGAATTCAAAGCGATGATAATCACCGAGTATTGTCCAAGGAATGAGGTTATTAAGTTAGAAGATGAGTTACGAAGTTTGAAGGTGGTTGGTACTGAAATCACCAACTACAATCAGCGATTCATGGAATTGGTTTTACTATGTCCTGAATTGGTTCCAACCGAAGCACGGAAGATTGAAATGTACAAAGGTGGTTTGCCCAAGAAGGTCAAGGCAAACGTTACGGCGTCGAAACCTAAGACAATTCATGAAGCTATAACCATGGCGAACGAGTTAATGGATCAGGTCATTCTGGATAAGAAAGCATTCACTACTGAGGTGAAGGTATCAAGTAACAAAAGGAAGTGGAACGGAAATTATGATCGAGGTTACCAACAGCAATCTTTTAAGAAACCAGAAACCCCGAAAGGTGCGGGTAGCGGTTCAGGCTTTGGTTACAAAGGACAAAGTCCTTTATGCAACCGTTGTCACAAACATCACTTTGGTTACTGTAGTGTGTTGTGCACCAAATGCAATCGACAGGGACATCTTGCTGAAGATTGTAAGGCTCTCGTTACAAATGCAAATGGTAACAAGACTCCTGCCACCAACGCAAATAGAACTGCTTTGGCTAACATTACTTGTTTTGGGTGTGGAAAACAAGGTCATTATAAGAGCCAGTGCCCGAATCAGAATGGCGGACCTGCACGTGGAAGAGCGTTTGTTATTAATGCTAGAGAGGCACGAGAAGACCCGGAGCTTGTTACGGGTACGTTTACCATTAATAACTTATCAGCATCTATTTTATTTGATACTGGCGCCGATAGAAGTTATGTGTGTAGAAATTTTTACACTAAATTGAATTGTTCATCATTACCTCTAGATGCTAAGTACTTGATTGAGTTAGCTAATGGTAAACTAATTAAAGCCGATAAAATTTGTCGTGGTTGTGAAATAAATCTAGCCGGAGAAACGTTTAAAATCGACTTAATACCCGTAGAATTAGGAGGTTTTGATGTAATAGTCGGCATGGACTGGATGTCCAAAATAGGAGCGGAAGTTGTTTGTGCTAAGAAGGCAATTCGTATTCCTGGTAAGGATAAAATACCGGTGATGATTTATGGAGAGAAGGGTAATTCAAAGCTAAAACTCATTAGCTGTTTGAAAGCCAAGAAGTGTTTAGAAAAGGGATGTTACGCTATTTTAGCACATGTTAATAAAGTCGAAAAGAAAGAAAATTGCATCAACGACGTGCCTGTGGCAAGAGATTTTCCTGAAGTTTTTCCGGAAGAATTGCCGGGATTACCTCCATTTAGATCGGTAGAATTTCAAATAGATTTAGTACCAGGAGCTGCACCAGTGGCTCGTGCTCCATATAGACTTGCACCGTCCGAGTTAAAAGAACTTCAAAGTCAGTTAAAAGAATTACTGGACCGTGGATTCATACGACCGAGTACTTCACCGTGGGGAGCTCCAATTTTGTTTGTTAAGAAGAAAGATGGATCTTTTAGGATGTGTATAGACTATCGTGAATTAAATAAGTTAACTATCAAGAATCGGTATCCACTACCGAGAATTGATGACTTATTTGATCAATTGCAAGGATCATGTGTTTATTCGAAAATCGACTTAAGATCGGGCTATCATCAACTACGCGTCAAAGAAGAGGATATTCCGAAAACTGCTTTTCGGACACGTTATGGTCATTACGAATTTTTGGTTATGCCGTTTGGATTGACGAATGCGCCAGCTGTATTCATGGATCTCATGAATCGAGTTTGTAGTCCGTATTTAGATAAGTTTGTTATCGTTTTCATTGATGATATTCTTATCTATTCCAAGAGTGAGCAAGAGCATGAAGAGCATTTAAGGTTGATACTGGAGTTGTTGAGAAAAGAACAACTTTATGCTAAATTTTCTAAGTGTGCTTTCTGGTTGAAAGAAGTGCAATTTCTTGGTCACGTTGTTAATAGCGAAGGAATTCAGGTTGATCCAGCAAAAACTGAAGCTATTGAAAAATGGGAGACTCCTAAGACACCAACACAGATACGCCAATTTTTGGGTTTAGCCGGTTATTATAGAAGGTTTATTCAAGATTTTTCCCGAATAGCTAAGCCGTTGACAGCATTAACGCAAAAAGGGAAGAAATACGAATGGACCTCGGAGCAGGAGAACGCATTTCAAATACTGAAGAAGAAGTTAACTACGGCGCCTATTTTATCGTTACCAGAAGGGAACGATGATTTTGAAATATATTGTGACGCTTCGGGACAAGGTTTTGGTTGTGTTCTTATGCAACGGAAGAAAGTTATTGCATTTGCATCCCGACAATTGAAGATTCACGAGCGAAATTATACGACGCATGATCTAGAATTGGGAGCAGTCGTGTTTGCATTGAAGATGTGGAGACACTACTTGTATGGGGTTAAATTCACTGTGTTTACTGATCATAAAAGCCTTCAACATATTTTTGATCAGAAACAATTGAACATGAGGCAACGTAGGTGGGTCGAGTTAATAAACGACTATGATTGTGAAATTCGTTATCATCCCGGGAAGGCGAATGTGGTGGCTGATGCTTTAAGCAGAAAAGAACGAGAACCAATTCGAGTTCGAGCAATGAACATAAAAATTCGTATGAATCTCAACTCACAAATCAAAGAAGTTCAACGAGAAGCACTCAATGAAGAAAACATAAAGAATGAAATAATGAAAAAGTACGAGAAACAACTTGTTGTACGGGAAGATGGAATTCGGTATTTTGCAAATCGTATTTGGGTACCGAAGTTGGGTGGATTAAGGAAGTTGATATTGAACGAGGCACATAAGACAAGATACTCGATACATCCTGGAGTTGGAAAGATGTATCAAGATCTTAAGACACGTTATTGGTGGCCTAATTTAAAGACCGACGTTGCAACATATGTTGGGGAGTGTTTAACTTGTTCTAAAGTCAAAGCAGAACATCAAAAGCCGTCAGGGTTACTTCAACAACCAGAAATCCCAGAATGGAAATGGGATGGTATTACCATGGATTTCATCACAAAGTTACCAAAGACTGCCTGGGGATACGACACCATTTGGGTGATTGTTGATCGTCTCACCAAGTCTGCACATTTCTTGCCTATAAAGGAAACAGATAGAATGGAGAAACTATTACGATTGTATATAAAGGAAGTTGTTTCAAGGCATGGAATACCTATTTCCATTATATCCGATCGTGATAGTAGATTTACCTCAAAGTTTTGGCAATCACTACAGGAGGCACTAGGAACTCGTTTGGATATGAGTACCGCATATCATCCGCAGACCGACGGGCAGAGTGAAAGAACAATTCAGACTCTTGAAGACATGCTCAGGGCATGTGTGATCGATTTTGGAAACGGATGGGATAAATATCTACCGTTAGCAGAATTCTCGTATAATAATAGTTATCATGCGAGCATTGGAGCTGCGCCATTCGAAGCATTGTATGGAAGGAAGTGTAGATCTCCTATCTGTTGGAATGAAGTAGGAGATCGACAATTAACTGGTCCCGAGATCATACATGAAACGACTGAGAAGATAGTGCAAATCAAGGAGAGATTAAAAACAGCCCGCAGTCGCCAAAAGAGCTACGCCGATGTCCGAAGGAAACCATTAGAGTTTCAGGTCGGGGACATGGTTATGCTAAAGGTGTCACCTTGGAAAGGTGTGATACGTTTTGGAAAAAGGGGTAAACTGAACCCAAGGTACGTAGGCCCGTTTAAGATCATCGAACGCATTGGACCGGTAGCTTATCGACTCGAGTTACCGCAACAACTCGCCGGAGTACATAATGCCTTTCACGTCTCAAACCTTAAGAAGTGTCTTGCAAAGGAAGACCTCACCATTCCTCTTGAAGAAATCCATGTCGACGAGAAACTACAATTCGTCGAAGAACCAATTGAAATCATGGACCGTGAAGTTAAACAGCTCAAACAGAGCAATATACCGATTGTTAAGGTTCGTTGGAATGCTAGAAGAGGTCCCGAGTTTACTTGGGAACGAGAGGATCAGATGAAGCAAAAGTATCCACACTTGTTTCTCGATGACGCAAAATAGGTACAATTTTAAAATTTCGGGACGAAATTTATTTAACGGGGAGGTAATGTAACGACCCGCACTTTTTCGATCGTTCTATACTTATAAGATTGATATTTACATAAATTAAACATTACCAACTTGATAAGCAATCCAAATTGTTGAGACTTATGTTTCCGAAAAGAGTTTTACACAACGTTTGACCGTCTAGTTTGACCGATGATATCACGAACTATACAATATATGATAATTATACGTTTGTGTATATAAATGTATATATACATATTTAACATGATTAATAAATGTTTTAATATCTCATTTTGTATTAATAACAACAAGTTATATGTGTATTTTGAAACTACTAACTTAAGTTTTCAAAACGATAACTATACGTAACGTTATTTGACATAAATACTTAAGACATATAATGTTTATACCTATATTGTATAAGTAATGTATTTAATCACTTTTAAAGACTTAAATACATAAAACCATATAAGTGTATTCACAAAAGATAGCTATATTTGAATCCTCATTCCATTTTTCACAAAATTTCTATACGTATACCTAGAGTATTTGTACTCGTATCATACCAAGCTCCTATACGTATTTACTAATAGTAAATACACATCAAAATCACCACCTAACCAGCCATTATTCATGCCATGAGGGCTAGGTAATTGAACTTGGAAGCAATTAGGACTAGATACATAAAATTATCACTTGAAATTTTGTCCATATACACCATGTTACACGTTTTTTTGGTGTATATATACATGCTCATTTTGATCCATTTTTACTACCATTTTCTTATCAAAAACACACACTCTTTCTTACTCTCTAAACTCCATAACAATCCAGCAAATAACCAAGAAGATCTAGCCATAAAAACCATACTAAAACACCATAAGAAAACTCTTACAAAAACACTTCAAGAAAACCTTCCAAGAACACCAACTTACTTCCAATCTTTCATCCACTTCTATCACCCTTTTGATTCTAGCTTCTTACTCCTCTTTTACAGCAAACTTATCCAAGGAACTTGAGGTAGAATCTATGTTCATAACCTTATTCAATTCATATATATAGCTATCTTATTTTGTGGTACAAAAGTTTAACAACAAGAACATAGTTTGAATGTTTTCAAACTTGTTTGCAAACTAAATAGATCCTTCTAACTTAACTTTTAAAATACTTCAAGACATGTAACATAACTTATTTATATGTTAATTTAACAAGGTAAAACTTGGTTTTTCAAAGTATAAGTATTTTTGGAAAAATGGTCATTAAATGATTTTGTTGTAACAAAAATGTTTAACTTCATATGTTTCACTAAACTTTCATCTATGCCGTATGATTTTGAATACAAACCAAGGTATTTACAGTTCATAGTCTTATAGAAGAACTCGATCCAAGAAGATGGCAATTTGAATCAACGAAAACGGACTTGTAACGAAGAAACTATGACCGAAACAAAATTGGTTATCCAAGACTTAATTGACTTCGGGATTCATTGGAAAAATTTACATAAAATCACATCTTTATAAGATAACATGATATTTTATATATATGTACTCATAATTCAATTTCATATGGTTCAGGATCACCCGTAAGCAACACGAGAAGATTAATCATAAGATCCCATGTTTGTACGCAACACGTCATTTGACAACACCGGTACTTTATGTACGCAATACGTCATTTGACAACACCGGTACCGTGGGTCAAGATTAATCTCAACCAATACATATACGATGGGGTTTTATTTATTTCGTTGGGGGTTTTGTTTATTGCGGGTATATTAAACATCTAAAAATGAACCATTAAAATTGAATTACTAACATCGAAATGCTAACTACGGACTAAGGAAATATTCAAAATATTAAAAGTATAACAAGTATATATATATATAACGTTTGTTTTAAAATGAAAACATATTGATATATTATATATGGATAGGTTCGTGATATCAACCGGAAGACCGAGTCAAATTATATATATCATCAAGACAAGAGTGAGTATATAGTCCCACTTTTAAACTCTAAATATTTCGGGATGAGAATACATGTATTTTATGTTTTACGATATGGACACAAGTAACTGAAAAATATGTTCTACGTTGAGTTGTACCACTGGCATACTTCCCTGTAGCTTGGTAACTAATATTTACAGCGGTATTGTAAACGCGAATCCTGTTGATAGATCTATCGGGCCTGACAACCCCAACCGGACTGGACGACCAGTATTCAACGGTTGCACAGTACTTCGTTTTGTGACTACACTTGGTACGGTGTAGTAAGATTTCATATTAAAGGGAATATGCGACGTGAAAATGTTAAGTATGGTTACCAAGTGCTCAACCACTTAGAATACTTTTATTAAACTGTTTATATACGAAATCTTGTGGTCTATATATATATTGCTGCCGGCATTAAACCTATATCTCACCAACTTTATGTTGACCTTTTAAAACATGTCTATTCTCAGGTGATTTCTAAAGCTTCCGCTGCATCATGTTGGATCTAACCAGGATCTTGCGTACGCATGTTTGTGTCAAAAATAAAACTGCATATCCGAGATGTTGTATTGTAAAATATGTTAGAAACCGTGTTGTTGTCATCATTTGTAAAGTTTGTAAGTCGAAGATTATCGCTAAACGTTAATCTTCTTTTTATTGTCTTAAGCTTGTAACAAAAATAATGGTTGTGGTTTGTAATGTATAATATATGCAGTTTTTCTTTTAAAAATGTCTCATATAGAGGTCAATACCTCGCAATGAAATCATACGTTATCTAACGCGTTCTTATGGTTAAGGACGGGTTATGACACCATTACCACCCCCAACCACAACCGCATCGTAAACCTCAACTTTACAATCTATCCCACGAGCACCAATGTCATACGCTCTGTAGATACCAAGGAATACCAACAACAACAAACAATGTAGTGTTGATTCATAACTTCATTGGAGAAACACTCCGCGGCGATTATGTAATCTCCAAAGTCTTAGAGATTAATTATTCTAGCCTTAACCATAAATCAGATGAATAAACCAAAATAGAAACCCTGACAAGAATGGTGCGTGATTTACAAGCTAGACTTATTCTATCAGTAGCATCAACAGTACCATTAGCATCACCAGCACCGTCAGTACCGTCAGCATCATCAGCACTAGCAGCACGTATAACATCACAAGCTCCAACAGTTCAAGAATCACCGTGGACATCATTACTAATCAACAACGCGTATAATGAAGTATTAATTATAGTAGTGAAATACTCTGTGAAGATTATGAAATCTCTAATGTTAGAGATTATTCATTTCTAATTCCAGCCTAAGATCAAATGAGCTTAATTTAGTATTAACTCATCAAATCTGTATTACATCTGAAGAATATATATATATATTTTCATAAAGACTGTAATAAAATTCTCTGGTACAAAACATTATTTGTGAAATTTTTTTTTAACGGGTAGGTAATACCCGATAAATATATAAATTCACAATTAACATCTTACACTATACAATCTTCGATTCTGGTTCAGCAAATCAGCAACTATACTCACTACTTTCACAACAATATACATTCTTTCATAGAAATCAAAACAACCATACTCATTCAAGTTCATATACATATCCTGATTTTGAAATTACAGAATTCAATTCGAGACATAACCGATATCATCACTCTTAGAATTCTTATATCTTTCAAAATTATACTTTGACTTCAAAACTGTGCTAGAACATCATATGTATATTAACGATTACAATCTGTGTTCAAACCCTTCGAAATTCCTGAAGACACTTCAAATAATGAACAATCGAGATGATGATCCAACCACATGTTACCCACAGTTTTGTACCTAAAAAAAAACCTCGAAACCAAAGTCATAGTTTAACACGTATCTGTGTCAGACCCTTTGACATTTATTAGCTAAAATAATTTTTCAATTCCTTTTCAAAATAGACAGTTTTGTCACAGCTCCAGCAAGTCAACTTCAACTTTTCAGTCGAAACAGCCTTATTATAACCTTGATATATATACGTTGCCTTTTCCCCATCGTTACCGGGGAACCGTTTATATCCCGCCACATTAGCAATAAACTTACCAACAACTTCACTGATCTTTGACTTTCTGAAAAGTCATTATATTTATCGAAACCCCATCATTTACTCATCAGCATCTTGTAACAAGAATTTTCATACCAATTACTGGGAACCAACAATCAGTATTTTGAAATCTCGCAGCATGTATACACCAACTATTATATGTGTACATATAATGTCTATCTCCAAGACTTACATACTTCGAATGTGAAGTTTCTAAAAAACTCCCTAAACCGCGAACCAGTTCTCCGAATTTTGGAAAAATGCTGATGAAGCAGCAAAAACTATAAACGACTTTAACAGTCAAAAGTTTGATGATAAAGAATAGTGTGTTGGTAAAGCTCAGAAAAAGAGAAGGTTTAGAACTGGAAAACAGATTGGGGAAATTATGAAGGAGACTGTGGACAAATTACAAAGACGAAATATACCTTCAAAGAATCCAAATGATTCAATGTCTGCTGAAATCCTTAGCAATTACCTTACTCTTTACTCTAAAACCCTTGCGGACGATATTCTTCATCATTCTCTTATCTTAAATATTCTAAGATATCATCGTATCTTTCATTATAAATATCCTCCATATTTCTGAAGATATTTTCATAACTATTCTTAACTGAAATCTTTTATCTTTCCGCGATATCAGTATTACATTAGAAAGGAAACTGTTTTAGTTTCTAAATTCTGAAACCTTCGAGTGTAAAATATGAATATTTTTGAAGTAGTGTTGGGAACTGAAGCATGAGTTAGTATAATATAATGACACTTGATCAACGTGATTATATTACAGTAAGTCATGCTGAGTTTCTAATGGGATATGACGATTCACAGACCATACCGTCATCATGTGCCATGTTACATGACTCTGGTATTCTATTAAACCTCTAAAAATATCAAGAAAATATTTTCTTGATAATTCAGTCTTTACCAGGATATTCTGGTAATTTGACAATCAACATTGAGCTTTTTGAGGAACTTCATGTTGATTTCACCATTTAACTATGTAATCTTGCATCTTTTCAACTCATTGAGAACACCATTGAAACGACGGTAGGTTTCCTTGAGTTGTTCTTCGGGTTCCTACTTGAAATCTTCATAAGATCCAAGAGCCTTATTCAGTTTAGTAACATCAGACATGTCATAACCTTCTTGTTGTCGTTTGATCTCAGCATATATCTTTCGCTGTGGTGTTGCTATCAATATTTTCAAACAATTCATACAGGATAGCTTGCATAAAAATGTTCTTAGCCTCTACGTCACCCTGAGCTCTCTCACGTCTATCACCAGAAAGTTCATAGACTGGAATTGGCATACCAGTATCCGGATGATACTCTACAACTGGACTATCTCTCAGAGAAGCCCATATGTACTTTGCTTTCTCACCCTTTTAGTCTATGTACTGAGTGATACGGTGGAGCCACTGAGTGTACTTGCCATCAAACAACACTGGAGGTCGGGAATCCGATCCAATGATCAGTGTATCTTGGGTAGACATCTTAAAATGAGGTAGATTCGGTATAGATTCGGTATTAAACACAATCTAGGATAAAGGTTTACAAAAATCTAACAAAAGTGTCAGATTCGGCACTGTAACAGATTCGGTAAATGATTCGGTACTGTAGCATATTTGGTAATTGGTTCGGTACTGTAGCAGATTCGCTGAACTTATCACAAGAATCTGAACGTCAGATTATCAAATTCGATGATATCGAATCTGATTTAATCTAACTGAATGTGATCAGACTCTGTAATTGATATCACATATTTCATACGCGTTTTCCTTAGTGATATCGGGTACATTTTGGTCCTTTTGGATACGATTTGGTGTTATTTTGATAAGTGTTTAAAAGTTCGAGTTCTAAGACCAAGGAGATGAATTTAGAAGATATTTGACGATTTTTAGTGATTTTATATGAAAGCAAGTGAAAGGGATTGGTTTGATTTGAGTTTGGTTCGAAAACAGGTGATATTAGTGAGTTTTCGGCTCAGATTCAGCGAAAAGGGTCTGGAGCGCCGCTCCAAAAGGTGGTGCGCCGCTCCAATGGGCATAAAAATCAGTTCGACAGTTTTCAGAAGACCAGAAAGCAAACTTACAGCAAATAGCGCGCCGCACACTCATTTGGCGCGCCGCGCAAGTATATGGCGCGCCGCGCCACTTTGAGCCCGGTTCAGATTTGTTTCCTATTTAAGGCCCGAAAAATACCCTACTTTTTCACTTTCTCATCCAGACGATTTCCAGCAGCTTTTTGACGAACCAAGGTGATTTTTGGGTTTTCTCAAGGTCATTCTAACACATCAATCATTCCGGAAACAAGTCTCGATCCGTCTATCAATCAAGAACACAATTTTCATTAGGTTTAATTCTTATCATCATTATGAATACTCTTAATTGTTTATTTGTGATTTTTGTTCTAGCCATGATTGGCTAAGCTTTTTAATGTTTTTCTAGATTGAATATTCGTATGTGTTTGGATGATACTTTAACGTTTTATTGATTAATGCATGATAATTATGAGTTTTGATTAAGAACCATTCTTGTGGGTATTGATTATTGTTACTAGGTTGATTAGTGATATTGTTTGAACAAAGGGAACCCTGTTTCAATTTAGTACACTAGTTTTCAATTGATTTGTCTTAGCCAATTGGGTGCTTACTGGACCAAGGGGGTAAACCGGGTAACAAGGATTAAACAAAACAGGGGTGAATTGGGTGGAGCGAACGGGTAACCAATTAAATCTTAATCTTGTAGTTAGTTAATTACTAAGTCACAAACGAAAGAGGTCTTTGGTGAAAGGGAACCCTAAGCCAATAAATCCAAGTTTGACGTGTTTGCTAAAAGAGAACTCTGGGTAAACCGGCTTTGTAGTTGCATGTATTGATAAATTGAACTGGTGCTTAATAACAAATCATCCGACACTACGAATAGGAGATCTAGGCAAACATTCTTTTATCCATTGAATTCAAATATCTTTACTTTTTGTTGAGTCAGCATTTATTTTTATAAAATTAAAAACAAAAAAATATCGTCTTTTACTTTTAATCAATCTTTGATTTGGCTAATCGTTAAATAGCCACAAAACAAACTATCTCGTACTTTCAATTTTCATAGATTAACTAGTTTATTTTATTAATTTCAATCTTAATTCTCACGTTTAAACTGTCCTTGGAACGATTTCGGAATTACCAATTTTATACTATTACACGATCGGGTACACTGCCCGTTAGTGTGTAGTAATCTTTTAACCGACATTTTCCATTATAAATTATAGACACGATTTTACACATCAAGTTTTTGGCGCCGCTGCCGGGGGCAGTTGTGTCGAAAATTAAGATTGTTATCTAATTGTTCTTAGTTTAGTTTAATTTTAGTTCTAGTTTATTATTTCTTTTCGTTATTCTCCGTTGAATCGGTGCATTTAAATAGTTGTTAGTTGTGATTTCGCAGATAACAGGTAGTGCATGCCACATATGCGTTCTTCTAATTCTCCGATTCTTCAACCATTTGCAGAACCCGAAAGAGAGTTATTCAGAGCTTTAAGTCAAGAGCAACAGTCTACAGTGGATTCATCTTTTTCTTCGAGTGCTAATATAATTAATTTGGGAAGTAGTTCTGAGACTGTGGTGCCCGATACACCACCTGAAATCAGAGAAGAAGAAGAATCTTACATTTCATTAGATCTTTTCGAGACTGAAGATATGGCTGACCAAGATCAACCGAATAGTCCTCAGACTATGTCAGAAAAGTTGAAGGCCACACGAGGGGGTCAAGGCAATTCGATTACTCAACCGGACATCACTCAGCCTTTTCAAATTACAGGGCCGATCCTGAGTTTGACTTCTTCTGACTGCCAATTTCATCTCAAGGATAGTGAGGATGCTAATGAGCATCTTCGTATTTTCAATGATGTTTGCAACTTGTTCAAACTGCATGAGGTTGCCGATACTTCGATCAAGACTAGGCTTTTTCCATGGACTCTTAAGGGTGAAGCCAAGAGATGGTTAGATAAGCAACCGGAAGGAGCGATTACTTCTTGGGATATGTTGGTAGATAAGTTCTTATCAAAGTTTTTCCCTGCGTCTCGAGCTGCTAGGCTTCAAGCAGATATTTCTCAATTCAGACAAAAGAGCAGTGAGACACTATTTGATGCTTGGGACCGTTATTCTAATTTGTTACGTTCGTGTCCGAATCACGGGTTGAATGATTTACAGAAGGTCCAGATTTTCTATAAGGGGTGTGACATTCCAACTCGTCAGAGTATTGATCAATCAGCAGGTGGAACTTTAATGGATAAAATAGAAGAAGAGGCACTAGCGATTATTGAAAAATAGGCTGCTTACACTCACGAATGGCATTAAGATCATGAGTCAACTCGTTCAGCGTCAGTTAAGAGAACTGAAACCACTGGTGCATATGATGATTTTGGGTCTATTAGTGCTAAGTTGGATTCATTTGGTAGGAATTTGGAGAAGATAAATAAGGATATTCATGGTATGAAGGTTGGTTGTGAGTATTGTGGGGGATTACATCTAGCAAAAGATTGTGATGCGGGGCTAACGATAGGGCAAAAGGAAGAGATTACTTATATTAGTCAACAGAACAACAGTCAGTTTCAGGGACGTGCGCAGTTTAATAGGAATTTCAACAATCCCTATAATCCTCCAGGTAATCAAGGTTCGAGGTTCCAACCAGGTTCTAGTGGAGGATATCAACAGCAAGCTCCCGGGTATTTTCAGAAACCCCAAGCTGAAGAGAAAAAGTCCAATCTTGAAGCTATGATCGAGAAGCTTGTGATTTCTCAAACTCAGCTTGTTACTACTGTTACTCAGAACAATGAGAAGAATGATCAAATGTTTCGAAATCAACAAGCAGCAATACAGAATCTGGAGAAACAAATTGGTCAACTTGCTAGTCAGAATAATGTGAGGAAACCGGGGGAGTTACCGAGTAAGACAGATAATAACCCGAAGAATGGGCATGTTAATGCTATCACTACATGCAGTGGTTTAGCATATGATTCATCGAGGAAGCCCGATGAGTATGATTTACGAGTGCCGTTGGTTAAGGATAGTGAGCCGGTTGTTGTTAGTGAACCGGAGGGGGATAAGGAGCCGGAACAGGTGATTGAGAAAGTTGTGAGGGTACCGGAAACTGTTGCTATGAAACCGGTAGTTAAAAAGTATCAATCGCTGCTCCCATTCCCGAGGAAGCAGAGATTGGAAAAGCTGGAGGCAGAAAAGTCCAAGTTCATGGACTTGATTAAAAAAGTTAACATTAATTTGCCTTTTATTGATGTGATTGCAGGTATGCCCAAGTATGCAAGGTTTTTTAAGGACTTGCTAACTAACAGGAAGAAGCTGGAGAATGTGTCTTCACTCAGGTTGAATGCCGCATGCTCAGCGGTAGTTGCAAAGAAGCTTCCTGAGAAGCTTGAGGATCCTGGGAGTTTTACCATTCCTTGTTTACTGGGTAATTTGGATTGTATGAGGGCGTTGGCAGATTTGGGGGCTAGCCTAAATTTAATGCCCTATTCTATTTACTTGAAGTTAAACCCCTGGAAGTGGAAACCCACGCGTATGGCTATTCAGCTAGCTGACCGCTCTATGAAATTCCCTCGTGGAATTATAGAGAATATAGTAGTTAAGACCGGGTAGTTGGTTTTTCCGGCCGATTTCGTGGTGTTGGATATGGAAGTGGATGAGAGGATTCCACTGATTTTGGGTCGGCCATTTTTGAATACTGCTAGGTGTATCAATGATGTTTATGGCCAACAGTTGACCCTTAGGATAGATGATTTGCATGCAACTTTCTCAATCGACCATGCTTTAAAATACCTTGCCTACACTGATGATACATGTTATTTTCTTAACACTGTGAATGTCCAGTCTGAGTTGTTACAGGAATTCTTAGAATTACAGGGTTCATGAGAATGTTCATTGGTTGAAATTGATGAAGAGTTGCAGGTTGAGGAGGTGGATATTTTGACCACCTTGATGGAAAATGGCTATGAGCCGACTGAGGAGGAGGTCAAAGAACTCGAACGTGATGCAGATTACTGGAGTTAGAATTGAAGAACCTCCCGAGTTAGAATTGAAGCCACTTCCTGATCATTTGGAATACGCTTATTTGCAGGAGGAATCTAAGCTTCCGGTAATTATTTCTTCTTCTCTTACTACAGGTCTGAAAACTGAGCTTGTAACCATGCTGCAGGCCCATAAACCGGCCATTGCATGGAAAATTCACGACATTAAGGGTATTAGGTCCTCCTATTGCACCCACAAAATCCTAATGGAGGATAAATCCAAACCCGTGGTGCAACGACAAAGGAGGTTGAACCCGCACATGCAAGATGTAGTGAAGAAAGAGATCATTAAGCTCCTCGATGCAGGTCTGATTTACCAGATCTCTGACAGTTCTTGGATTAGCCTGGTACACTGTGTACCTAAGAAAGGTGGTATGACTGTTATCACCAACGATAAAAATGAGTTAATTTACACTAGGACTGTCACGGGGTGGCCTTTTTGTATTGACTATCGAAAGTTGAACGACGCCACACTCAAAGACCACTTCTCGTTACCTTTCATGGATCAAATGCTAGAGAGGTTAGCGGGAAACAGCTTTTATTGTTTTCATGATGGTTTTTCGGGCTATTTCCAAATTCCTATCTAGCCCGAGGACCAGGAGAAAACTATTTTCACTTGCCCGTATGGCACATTTTCGTACCGACGCATGCCCTTTGGCCATTGCAATGCTCCGGCCACTCTTCAAAGGTGCATGATGGCCATATTCCACGATATGATAGAGGATTGCATGGAGGTGTTCATGGATGACTTTTCTGTTGGAATTCATTATATATTAACAAGTTTTATGTAGAGCATGTCAAAACCAATTTGAACATAAAGCGGAAGCATATTAATGTAAACAAATTAATATAAAGTTTAACCCTTTTAAACATGAATTCCAAAATCATATCAAGTCTAGAAAATATGCTTATAAAGTAAAAGAGCTAGTAAGAGGGTTATACCTACTCCAAGCTAGGTAGTAAATGATGAAGAATAGAGCTTCAAATGGATGAAACCTCAAGTAGTTATACCCCAAACTTATGCACCAACACCTTAGCTTTAGTTAGGATTTTATTTACACTTGAATACAAGCTTAAAAAAAAGAAATGAACTCCTCTATCACCACCAAAGGCCACGGCCTGGACAGCAAGTATAGAGGGAAAAGATGCAGTTTTTTTTTTTGCTTGTTATTTTGATGTGAATGTGCATGTGTTTTGGTCTCCAAGATGTGCTAGACATATACTTGTGAAAATGGGAAGGATTGACCAAAAGATGGAATCTTTTAGCATGTGTGTTGAAGTCCCAATGCCACTTCTATATCTATTAAATAAAATGGTTTTATTTTATAAAATTAAATTTTATAAAACCTCCATTTTATTTATTATGTATGTGTACATTATTTATAAATGTATTTTACAAATATGTAACATAACATAATCAATTATTTAGCCCATAAATAATTAAACACATTTTATATAAATTATTCCATAATTTATATACACATCAAGTAATATTTCAGAAAACCATTTTTCTTAAGGTTCAAGTGTCGCGTATTTAATCAACGATCCAACCGCTAAGATCAAATACGAATAAGGTGTCGGTAAGTTTTTTATTGGGTATAACCCGACTTGGATCATAACATGTTAGCCACATTAATTTAATATGTCTCTCGGGCATACGAAATACCTTCAATCTCCCACTTGCACGAGAAACATAAGAAATTAATGCAAGTGATGGATACCACCTAACGACCGTCCATCACCCCTAATATGTTATGATTTAGTGCCATTCAATAACGTCATCCCTTTCGAGTTCCCATCTCGAATATGATTAGGTGAATTTATCAATATATCCTTTTATCCTAGATGTCATGTTAAATCCAAGAGATACAGAGTGATCACTCTCTTATAGATTTAACTTTATCAGGCCTTAGACATCTGACTCTCAACGAATAAGAGGGACAAATTCCATCTTGACTACATACGTCCTAGACACTACACTTCGTACCATACCTGAAGCCTCCCTTATGTGCTACCTTTTTAGAATAGCGAAGGAAAGAATCAAGGTACGATATTCGGTGAATACCTGAACCCAATATGTGTCTCAGGTCAGAGGATACAATGATATTCTCCTTTACTCAAGATTACATGTGATCAACTACAAAGGCTCCATACAGTAAATCTTGAGAGCGGGTCTTCCAATATTTGTGTCCCACAAATATCTATGAACCTTGGTTGCAACCTTGCCCCACATTCATCATTTGAATGTTAACCAATCCAAGTTCATAATAGTCTAGACCTCACACTTGTTCCCACAAATGTGATCAACTACGGAATTTAGAATAATTATTTATTCATGGATAAAATATGCAAAATTGGAACATAACTCAAAATTAAATTAATACCATAATTATATTAATGAGTTTGAACTAATTCGTTCCTTTACAATACATAAAATAGATCATTTCCAATCACTAGAATATCGAAGCCCTAATGCACAAACATGCCCCTCATGTTTGGGCCCATGTAAAAGCTTCGTGAGTGGATCCGCAACATTATGATCTGTGTGAACTTTGCGAATACATATCTTTCCCTTTTCAACTTCATCCCTTATGTAGTTGAACCTCCGCTCAATGTGACGGGTCTTTTGGTGAGCACGAGGTTCCTTGATTTGAGCAATCGCACCCTCGTTGTCACAAAAGATCTCAAGAGGGTCCTGAATGGAAGGGACCATTCCTAAGTCGTCGATGAATTTCTTCATCCATGCAGCTTCCTGAGCTGCCAGTGAGGCGGCAATGTACTCTGACTCTGTAGTGGATAACGCAACAACCTCCTGTTTCGAACTCTTCCAAGAGACCGCACCACCATTTAACATGAAGACATAACCGGATTGTGATCGAGAGTCATCTCGATCAGTTTGGAAACTCGCGTCCACGTAACCTTTTACAGCGAGTTCCTCCTCACCAGGCCCATATATTAGAAACATATCCTTAGTCCTTCTAAGGTATTTCAATATGCTTTTAACAGCAATCCAATGACTATTTCCTGGGTTATTCTGGTATCTACTTGTCAAGCTTAGAGCGCATGACACATCCGGTCTAGTACATATCATTGCATACATGATAGACCCAATAGCAGATGCGTATGGGACTTTCTTTATTCTCTCTTGTTCATCTTTCGTGGTAGGACACTGAGATGAACTGAGAACGGTTCCTCTTTGAATAGGTACCAAACCTTTCTTAGATTTTTCCATCTTGAACCTTTTCAAGATTTTATCAATGTATGTACTTTGACTTAAACCTATCAATTTCTTGGATCTATTCCTATAGATCCCTATCCCCAATATGTATTGTGCATCTCCAAGATCCTTAATGGAGAAACAACTCTTTAGCCAAGTTTTGACTTCTTGCATTGTGGTAATATCATTCCCAAATAATAATATATCATACACATATAGCACAAGAAACATTATAGAGCTCCCACTAGCCTTCTTGTATACACAAGCTTCATCACCATTTTTAATGAAGCCAAATTTCTTTGCCTCTTCATTAAAACGATGATTCCACATTCTAGATGCTTGTTTCAATCCGTAGATTGACTTCTTTAACTTGCATACCTTTTTAGGATTTTTCGGATCAACAAAACCTTCTGGCTGTACCATATAGACATCTTCCTCAAGATATCCATTTAGGAAAGCGGTTTTGACATCCATTTGCCATATTTCATAGTCATAGTGAGCAGCAATGGCAAATAATATCCTAATAGACTTTAGCATTGCCACTGGCGAGAAAGTTTCATCATAGTCAACCCCTTGAGTTTGAGTGAAACCTTTTGCTACAAGTCTAGCTTTGTATGTATCCAAGTTTCCATGTATGTCGGTTTTCTTCTTGAAAAGCCATTTGCAATCAACTGGTTTAGAGCTAGGAGGTTGCACAAAAAGTTCCCAAACTTGGTTTTCATACATGGATTGCATCTCGGCGTTCATGGCTTCCTGCCATTTGTCTTTATCAATCCTTGATAAGGCATCTTCGTAGTTTGTCGGTTCATCCAAATCAACCGTATGGCAACCATCCACGAGAAAACCATATCTCTCAGGAGGATTACTAATTCTACTAGATCTACGAACGCTCTGTATAGTTTGATCATCCACTTGATCATTTTCAACATCCTCATGTTGAGTACTAGTGTCAACCATTTGTGCATCATCAACTTGATCTTGTACCTCTACAAGATCTACTTTCCTTTCACCATCACCTTCCATAAGGAATTTGGTTTCAAGGAATTCCGCCTTTCGAGCAACAAATACATTTTGCTCGGTCGGATCATAGAAATAGTATCCCATATCATCCTTGGGATATCCTATGAAGATACACTTCGTGGATCGAGCATGTAACTTATTAGCTACATGGCGCTTAGGATAAGCTTCACATCCCCATACTTTCAAATATGAAAGAGAAGGAGGTTTTCCAAACCACATCTCATTAGGAGTTCGTTCCACTTTCTTGGTTGGGGCCATATTTAAAATACGAACCGCGGAGCTCAGGCAATAACCCCAAAATGATAGAGGCAACGAGCTTCTTGCCATCATAGATCGAACCATATCTATTAGGGTTCGGTTCCTCCTTTCAGAAACTCCATTAAGTTGGGGTGTTCCGGGTGAAGTAAGTTGTGAGATAATCCCACAACTCCTAAGATGATCTTGAAAGGCATCGCTTAGGTATTCACCTCCTCTATCGGTACGTAGTACCTTAATTGTCTTATTGAGTTGATTTTGTACTTCGCTTTGATATTCTTTGAATGCTTCAAACGTTTCGTCCTTGTGTCTTAATAAGTAGACATATCCGAAACGACTAAAGTCATCAATGAAAGTAACAAAGTATCTTTCACCATTCCTTGTCATGGGCTTAAAGGGTCCACACACATCCGAATGTATTAATCCCAATAAGTCTTTAGCCCTTTCATAGGTTCCTTTGAAAGGTGCTTTAGTCATCTTGCCTTGTAAACAAGATTCACATACATCAAACGAATCCATTTCATTTGATTTCAAAAGTCCATTCTTTTGAAGTGTATGCATTCGGTTCTTGTTTATATGGCCAAGGCGACAATGCCATAAATAGGAATCACTCAAATCCCTTTTGAGTTTCTTGGTGCTAGTATGGTATATAGAGCTCGATGATGCGTCATCATGAACCAATTCATAAATTCCATTTGAAGGCGAAGCCTTGAAATAGAATATATTATCTTTAGAAACATGAATATCATCATCAATAAAATTAACATTGTATCCACGTTGTTTTAAGCGAGAAATAGAAATAATGTTTCTACACAAATCCGGAGCATACAAAACATTTTCTAAAATAAGCTCCAATCCGCTTGGAAGCTTCAAAACAAAATCTCCTTGAGCTTTAACATGCACCTTTGCACCATTGCCCATATAGAGACTTGATGTTCCCGCCTTATGATCACTTCTTTTGAACCCCTGCAAAGAATTGCAAATATGAGTTCCACATCCTGTGTCTAATACCCATGTATTAGAAGAAGTAATATTAAGCTCAATATATACCATATATATATTACCTGAGGTTTGCCCCGCATCCCTCTTGTCCTTCAACTCCTTAAGATAGACCGGACAGTTTCGCTTCCAATGACCCATCTCACCGCAACCAAAACATGGGTCTTCCTTGGGGTTTTCCTTTTCCGCAACCTTTTGCTTTTTGTTCTTGTTCTTGGTTGGGGTAACCATATTCCCCTTCCCTTTGCCTTGATAGGCGGGTCCTTTTCTCTTAGCCACCTTTGGCTTAGAGGTGTTACCTTTGGACCCACCTTGATCGATTGCTAACACGGGTAAAGCCCTTTTACCCATGCTAGTTTCCGCCGTTCTAAGCATACCGTGAAGCTCACCTATGCTCTTATCCATCCCATTCATATTGTAATTAATTACAAATTGATCAAACCTTTTTGATAGGGAGTTAAGGATAAGATCGGTGGCTAACTCATTTAATATGTTTAGGTTAAGACGGTTAGCACGATGAATAAGGCTTTTCATCTTAAGCACATAAGATGATACCGATTGGGTATCGTCCATACGACAAGCATGTAGCGCCCGAACGGTCTCGAAACGCTCGACACGCGCTTGTTGAAGGAACATCTCCTTCAATTGCGTTATCATGTCGTATGCAATATGATGCTCGAAATCCTTTTGGAGTTCGGGAATCATAGTCCCAAGCATTAGGCATGAGACTTGAAGGGAGTCGTGGCAATACTTATCGTAAAAGGCCATTGCCTCCACATCATCCTCATCCGGTTGATCGGGAATGGGGTCCTCAAGTACATACGCTTTATCCTCTTGTTTGAGGACAATCCGAAGATTGCGGAACCAATCCATAAAGTTGGTATGGTTGAGTTTGTCTTTCTCTAAGAGAGACCTTAATGATAGGTGGTTTAGGTTAAGTGGTGCGTTTTGCATGTTGTTGTTGTTATTAGCGGCCATCTACAAAATTAACAAAGTTCATTTTAGTATCGATTTTAAATTTAATAAACAACACCCTTTTATAATTAATTGTTTTATTAAATATTAGAATCCAACGGTAAATCAAATTTTGATTAGGTGACCTTTATCCCGTTATTTGATTTAGCTAGGTAGTCATTTATATGACAATTGCAATCCTTTTGCAACTTCTAAATTATGGGATCATGCAATCCTTTTGCATGGCATATTTATCCCATCAACGCCTATTTGTTCCTCATGCTTCGGTGACCCTAAGTTCATGATTTCCATATCAAGTCGTCCTACTTGTGTAAACTTGTAAAATTAACATACAAGTGGTTAGGTGACCTTTATCCCACGAGCATGCGAATTTTACCTTAACCATATTAGTTAGTTCATAATGGTTAGGTGACCTTTATCCCATTATGAGTTCACTACTATGTTCAAGTGTTCCTACAAAAGGATGGCGTTTAACTTGTTTGCCTTGTTTTAGTTAAGGGATTTTAAGTTTTCATAAATTCTAGTTTAAGAAAACATTTGCCATACACCAACATGCATTTGGTGTATAGTTCATTATGAAAAGCCAATTTATTACCTTTTAAATAAACCATTTTATTTAGTTCTAATAACCAATTATTAGTGTCCTTATGTTGTTCCAATTTAACCATTTAAATTGTCGTTTTTGCATGTTGTTAATAACGTCTAATTTAACCAATTAAATTTTAGTTTTATTTATTGTTAACTTGTGTGATTAACTTGTAGCATACAAACATACAATCCACAATCATACAATAAACAACCAAGCATGCAAAATAAAAGTCCACAATCATGCCAAAGTGGTAAACACTTGTTTAGCCAAAACAAGTGTTACCTAAAGGGTTATAATCACAAAGTAGGAGATTAACAAATCTCCCACTAACTCTTGCATCCTTATGCTTCATCTTGTAATCTTCTTGAATCTTCACTTTTCTTTTTACAAAATATATAACCTAATACATTTTTTCTAGAAAAGGAAATTACAACCTAATCTATTTTACATACCAAATAAAATAAATTACATCATAAAATTACAAGATTATTACAAACCAAATGAACGAATTTACAAGCATCAAAATACAACCAAATCACACACAAATCCAACCACAAGGTCAAGGCATGATTGTGAACCAAAACAACAACAAAACTTGGCCAAACTTGAAGCTCCAAAACCCATTTGGAACCCCATATTTTCGACCAAAATATAACCCCCACCCAAAACCCAAAATTTTTACTTTCTAGTTTTATGCATGTTACTAGATTGTAAAGAAAATGGGTTTACAAGCCAAATACAAGAAGCATATTTCTATGACTTTGGCTCTAGATACCATTGTTGGAATTCATTATATATTAACAAGTTTTATGTAGAGCATGTCAAAACCAATTTGAACATAAAGCGGAAGCATATTAATGTAAACAAATTAATATAAAGTTTAACCCTTTTAAACATGAATTCCAAAATCATATCAAGTCTAGAAAATATGCTTATAAAGTAAAAGAGCTAGTAAGAGGGTTATACCTACTCCAAGCTAGGTAGTAAATGATGAAGAATAGAGCTTCAAATGGATAAAACCTCAAGTAGTTATACCCCAAACTTATGCACCAACACCTTAGCTTTAGTTAGGATTTTATTTACACTTGAATACAAGCTTAAAAAAAAAGAAATGAACTCCTCTATCACCACCAAAGGCCACGGCCTGGACAGCAAGTATAGAGGGAAAAGATGCAGTTTTTTTTTTTTTTTGCTTGTTATTTTGATGTGAATGTGCATGTGTTTTGGTCTCCAAGATGTGCTAGACATATACTTGTGAAAATGGGAAGGATTGACCAAAAGATGGAATCTTTTAGCATGTGTGTTGAAGTCCCAATGCCACTTCTATATCTATTAAATAAAATGGTTTTATTTTATAAAATTAAATTTTATAAAACCTCCATTTTATTTATTATGTATGTGTACATTATTTATAAATGTATTTTACAAATATGTAACATAACATAATCAATTATTTAGCCCATAAATAATTAAACACATTTTATATAAATTATTCCATAATTTATATACACATAAAGTAATATTTCAGAAAACCATTTTTCTTAAGGTTCAAGTGTCGCGTATTTAATCAACGATCCAACCGCTAAGATCAAATACGAATAAGGTGTCGGTAAGTTTGTTATTGGGTATGACCCGACTTGGATCATAACATGTTAGCCACATTAATTTAATATGTCTCTCGGGCATACGAAATACCTTCATTTTCGGTCTTCGGTGACACTTTTGATTCATGCCTTCTTAATTTAGAGCGGATGTTGGAAAGGTGTGAGAAGTCTAATCTTGTGCTTAATTGGGAAAAGTGCCATTTCATGGTTCAAGGGGGCATAGTTCTCGGGCACAAGATTTCTAGGGACGGTATCGAGGTGGATCCCGCGAAGGTAACAGCTATTAAGAACCTTCCACCTCCCACTGATGTTAAGGGTGTTCGGAGTTTTCTCGGGCACGCCTTTTTTTACCGGCGATTTATTAAGGATTTTTCTAAAATTGCTAACCCGATGAACAAACTCCTCAAAAAGGACACGCCTTGGAATTTCTCTGAAGATTGTCTTAAGGCATTCAATCTTCTTAAGGGGAAACTGATCAATGCGCCAATCATAATTGCTCCGAATTGGTCCCTTCCATTCGAGCTTATGTGCGATGCTTCTGATTTTGCTGTTGGCTCTGTTTTGGGTCAAAGGGTCGAGAAACACTTTCGACTCATTTACTATGCAAGCGAGACCTTGCAGGGAGCGCAATTGAATTATACTACCACTGAAAAGGAGCTCCTTGCGGTGGTCTTTTCATTTGATAAGTTCAGGTCCTACTTAGTCTTGTCAAATACTATAGTTTTTACGGACCATTCTGCTCTGAAGTACCTATTTTCGAAACCGGATGCAAAACCTCGATTGCTTAGATGGATCTTACTTTTGCAAGAATTTGATATCGAGATCCGGGATAAGAAAGGTGCTAAAAATCTAGCGGCTGACCACTTGTCTAGACTCGAGAATCCAAATCTCGAAGTCCTTCACGAATCGAGTGTCCATGATGATTTTCTCGATGAATATCTCATGGCGATGGACAAGGTGGACGAGCCATGGTACGTGGACATTGCTAATTATCTCATTGGGGGATTCTTGGAAAAAGGGTGGTCTCATCAAAAGAGGAAGAAATTCTTCAGTGACCTTAAGTACTATTTCTGGGAGGCTCCCTATCTTTTTCGTTGTTGTCCCGATGGGGTTATCCGCCGGTGTGTTTCCGGTGAGGAGTGTATGCGTATTTTGACCGAGTGCCATAGTGGGCCTACCGGTGGGCATTTTGGACCCCAAATCATGGGGCGTAAAGTCTATGATGCCGGCTTCTTTTGGCCGACAATTTTCAAGGATGCCCACCGGATTTGCAAGTCGTGCGATTCTTGTCAAAGGGCCGGTAAAGTCACCAAACGGGGTGAGATGCCTCAACAAAGCATCCAAGTTTGCGAAGTATTTGACGTTTGGGGGATTGACTTTATGGGGCCATTTCCGAAATCTCAGAATTATAGTTACATACTCGTTGCCATTGACTACGTGCCTAAATGGGCGGAAGCGCAAGCTTTAGCTACAAACGATGCATGAGTTGTGATTTCGTTCCTTCAGCATTTATTCTCTCGATTTGGAACTCCTAAAGCTTTAATTAGCGATAGGGGTACTCATTTTTGCAACGCCCAAATGGAGAAGGTATTGAAGCGATATGGAGTTCTCCATAAAGTTTCTTCTTCATACCATCCCAAAATGAGCGGACAAGTTGAGAATACCAATCGAGCTCTTAAAGGGATTCTTGAGAAAACTGTGGGGTCGAATCAGAAGGAGTGGGCGACTAAGCTCGATGAAGCTTTGTGGACGTTTCGAACCGCTTACAAAACGCCAATTGGTACCACTCCTTATCGGTTGGTTTATGGGAAAGCGTGCCATCTTCCGTTGGAGATTGAGCATAAAGCGATGTGGGCACTTAAAAAGTGCAATTTAGATTTGAAGGAATCCGGACGCCTAAGGGCGGGGCAATTGAATGAGCTTGGTGAATTACGCCTTGATGCGTATGAGAATTCATTAATTTATAAAGAGAAAACCAAGCAATGGCATGATAGAAGGTTAAAGGTGTAGTGACCCGAACTTTTCCATGTTTATATATATATATATATTAAATGAAATTGTTATTTACATGATTAAGTGTTTCTAACATGTTAAGCAATCAAACTTGTTAAGACTTGATTAATTGAAATAGGTTTCATATAGACATTTGACCACCCAAGTTGACCGGTGATTCACGAACGTTAAAACTTGTAAAAACTATATGATGACATATATATGATTATATATATAGTTAACATGATATTATGATAAGTTAGTATCTCATTAGGTATTTTAACAATGAGTTATATACATAAAATTGAGTTTATTGAATTAAGAAACTCGAAACGATATATATAACGATTATCGTTATAACAATTTCTTACTAAATACATATGAATCATATTAAGATATTGATACACTATGTTTAATCATGATAAATGATAAGTAAACATGTCATTAAGTGTATTAACAATGAACTACATATGTAAAAACAAGACTACTAACTTAATGATTTCGAAACGAGACATATATGTAACGATTATCGTTGTATCGACATTTAAATGTATATATATCATATTAAGATATATTAATATATCATAATATCATGATAATATAATAATTTAACATCTCATTAGATATAATAAACATTGGGTTAACAACATTTAACAAGATCGTTAACTTAAAGGTTTCAAATCAACATTTACATGTAACGACTAACGATGACTTAACGACTCAGTTAAAATGTATATACATGTAGTGTTTTAATATGTATTCATACACTTTTTAAAGACTTTAAGACACTTATCAAAATACTTATACTTAACAAAAATGCATACAATTACATCCTCGTTCAGTTTCATCAACAATTCTACTCGTATGCACCCGTATTCGTACTCGTACAATACACAGGTTTTAGATGTATGTACTATTGGTATATACACTCCAATGATCAGATCTTAGCAGCCCATATGAGTCACCTAACACATGTGGGAACCATCATTTGGTAACTAGCATGAAATATCTCATAAAATTACAAAAATATGAGTAATTATTCATGACTTATTTACATGTAAACAAAATTACACATCGTTTATATCTAATCCATATACCAACGACCAAAAACACCTACAAACACTTTCATTCTTCAATTTTCTTCATCTAATTGATCTCTCTCAAGTTCTATCTTCAAGTTCTAAGTGTTCTTCATAAATTCTACAAGTTCTATGTGTTCTTCATAAAATCAAGAATACTTCCAAGTTTGCTAGCTTACTTCCAATCTTGTAGAGTGATCATCCAACCTCAAGAAATCTTTCTTATTTACAGTAAGAAATCATTCTAATATGAGGTAATACTCAAATTCAAACTTTGATTCAATTTCTATAACTATAACAATCTTATTTCGAGTGGAAATCTTACTTGAACTTGTTTTCGTGTCATGATTCTACTTCAAGAACTTTCAAGCCATCCAAGATCCTTTGAAGCTAGATCTATTTGTTTCTTTTCCAGTAGGTTTATCCATAAAACTTGAGGTAGTAATGATGTTCATAACATCATTCGATTCATACATATAAAGCTATCTTATTCGAAGGTTTAAACTTGAAATCACTAGAACATAGTTTAGTTAATTCTAAACTTGTTCGCAAACAAAAGTTAATCCTTCTAACTTGACTTTTAAAATCAACTAAACACATGTTCTATATCTATATGATATGCTAACTTAATGATTTAAAACCTGGAAACACGAAAAACACCGTAAAACCGGACATACGCCGTCGTAGTAACACCGCGGGCTGTTTTGGGTTTGATAATTAAAAACTATGATAAACTTTGATTTAAAAGTTGTTCTTCTGGAAAAATGATTTTTCTTATGAACATGAAACTATATCCAAAAATCATGGTTAAACTCAAAGTGGAAGTGTGTTTTTCAAAATGGTCATCAAGACGTCGTTCTTTCGACTGAAATGACTACCTCTTACAAAAACGACTTGTAACTTATATTTCTGACTATAAACCTATACTTTTACTGTTTATATTCATAAAATAGAGTTCAATATGAAACCATAGCAATTTGATTCACTCAAAACCGATTTAAAATGAAGAAGTTATGGGTAAAACAAGATTGGATATTTTTTTATTTTTGTAGCTACGGGAAATATTAACAGTTCTATACAAATCATATCTTAGCTAACTTATATTGTATTATACATGTATTCTAATATATTATGTAATCTTGGGATACCATAGACACGTATGCAAATGTTTTGACATATCATATCGACCCATGTATATATATTATTTGGAACAACCATAGACACTCTATATGCAGTAATGTTGGAGTTAGCTATACAGGGATGAGGTTGATTCCAAAAATATATATACTTTGAGTTGTGATCTAGCCTGAGACGTGTATACACTGGGTCGTGGATTGATTTAAGATAATATATATCGATTTATTTCTGTACATCTAACTGTGGACAACTAGTTGTAGGTTACTAACGAGGACAGCTGACTTAATAAACTTAAAACATCAAAATGTATTAAAAGTGTTGTAAATATATTTTGAACATACTTTGATATATATGTACATATGTACATATTTGTTATAGGTTCGTGAATCGACCAGTGGCCAAGTCTTACTTCCCGACGAATTAAAAATCTGTGAAAGTGAGTTATAGTCCCACTTTTAAAATCTAATATTTTGGGATGAGAATACATGCAGTTTTATAAATGTTTTACGAAATAGACACAAGTAATTGAAACTACATTATATGGGTGAATGATCGAAGCCGAATATGCCCCTTTTGCTTGGTAGCCTAAGAATTAGTAAACCGATCTACTAATTGACGTGAATCCTAAAGATAGATCTATTGGGCCTAACGAACCCCATCCAAAGTATCGGATGCTTTATTACTTCGAATTCGTTTTTATCATGTCCGAAGGATTTCCCGGAATGATAGGGGATATTCTTATATGTATCTTGTTAATGTCGGTTACCAGGTGTTCACCATATGAATGAATTTTATCTCTATGTATGGGATGTATATTGAAATATGAAATCTTGTGGTCTATTATTATGATTTGATAATATATAGGATATACCTATAACTCACCAACATTTTTGTTGACGTTTTAAGCATGTTTATTCTCATGTGATTATTAAGAGCTTCCGCTGTTGCATACTAAAATAAGGACAAGATTTGGAGTCCATGCTTGTATGATATTATGTAAAAACTGCATTCAAGAAACTTATTTTTGATGTAATATGTTCTTATTGTAAACCATTATGTAATGGTCGTGTGTAAACGGTATATTTTAGATTATCATTATTTGATAATCTACGTAATGCTCTTTAAACCTTTATCGATAAAATAAAGGTTATGGTTGTTTTAAAAATGAATGCAGTCTTGGAAAAACGTCTCATATAGAGGTCAAAACCTCGCGACGAAATCAATTAATATGGAACGTTTATAATCAATATGAACGGGACATTTCAGTTGGTATCCGAGCATTGGTCTTAGAGAACCAGAAAATTGCATTAGTGTGTCTTACCAAGTTTGTTAGGATGCATTAGTGAGTCTGGACTTCGACCGTGTTTTTCTTCAAAAAAAACGATTGCTTAACATTTTTTTTGTTGGAAAGTATATATTATTAACATGTAAATATTATGTGATATATTAATCTCTTAACGTGTTTGATATTGTGTGATAGATGTCTACCTTTAGTACAAATCCCATTGATTCACCTAATAATAATGAAGAGTCGAATATATTTTGGGAAGATTCACAAATTTTCGAAGAGGAACCGGAAGAAGAGGAACCGGAAGAGGAGGAACCAGAAGAGGAGGAACCGAAAGAAGAGGAACCAGAAGAGGAGGAATCGGAAGAGGAGGAACCAGAAGAAGAAGAGGTTCCGGAGGAAGAAATATTGATACCTATAGTAAATCGATTAATTAAAAGAAAATCCTCAACCAACGGACCAAAGTTAATAATGGTCAATGGTGTGGAAGCAAAATATTGGGAAGATTACCAATTTTCCGATGAATCGGATCCCGATGAAGATTCCGATGATATTATAGAAATTACCTCGACCCAATTTAATAAAGCGAAGAAAAATAATAAGGGAAAAGGTATAAAAATAGAGAAACCTGATTCCAACCCCAATGAACTTTATATGTATCGACAACATCCGTATTTCCTAAAATGTAACAATGACCCGGGAACCTCTAAACCACCAGGTTTTTCTAAACCATTATATAAAACGACGGCTCGTATTAGAGGAACACCATATATTCCTAGAAAATTAGGAAAACGAACCAAGTCCGAAGAAGAAGAAACCAGTGATTCAGATTAGAGGGTTGTAATCATGTTGTGTATTATATGTATTGTAGTGTGCTTGTATTTTTTTTGTTCTATGTAAAAATTGCTTGTATTGTTTGTTAATTATCTTTTACGAATCTAACTCTTGTCTATTTTACAGTATAAAAACAAAATGGACGTTAAGGGTAGACAACCGAATATTTTAAAAGACCTACCGGAGGATATGATTGAGGAAATCTTGTCTAGAGTCGGTCAGAATTCATCAGCACATTTAGTTATGGCGAAATTAACTTGTCAAACATTTGAAACACTTTCCAGAAATGCCTTAGTTTATAAAAGGCTTTCCTTTGATAGGCGGGGTATATCATATTGGGGAGACCGTAAGTTACACCGTGTTTTCTTTAAAGCGTTAAATGCGGGGAACCCAGATGCAATTTTATGCTACGGGTTAAGAACCTATTTTGACTCAACATATCCCAACATAGGATTTCGTGAATTAAAAAGAGCTTCTAACATACAACATTAAGAAGCATGTTATGCTTACGGGTTAGTGATGTTCGCTTCTTACCAAAGTGAGAAAAAGAATATCAGATTGCAACTTTTAAATAAAACCTTCCCACAAGTGACGGATTCAGTAGTTGGGGTGAGAAACAAGGTTTTTGGATTATTACGGGGATGTTGGACATTACGAAACCCTCGTATTTTTGACGACGTTACAACATGCTGCCTAGCCAATGGTCATAACGGTTATTTTCCACAAGACCAAGGATGGGAAGTCGTCTTAGTAAAACCAGAATGCATGACTTGTTTTTGGACTTATGAATTACGTGTCTTTATTTCCTTTGCTGAACAACTTGCGTATTAACTAGATTTATCTTCAAAACTGTCATGTATCATAGTGTACTATATTTCATGTTATATGTAATATAGCGAAGTTGTAAGTTTGAAGAATATTTGTATGTGATATATTATTATAATCAGTTTTTCATATGGAATTGTAGTAGTTGAATTGTATTTTAGCTAATAAGTATGAACTTAACGGGTAGGTAGTACCCGAATTTAAACTTATAAAACGCTAATATGAAGAAAAAGCTTTTATAAATGAGTTCATATTATGCTACGAAATACTATTGACTACTCTTAATATTCTGTATGATTAACTCGATTCAGTTGTCTATTTTGAAGGAAATGGCACCGACTACTCGACACACCATGAATATGAACGAAGAGGAATTTCGTACTTTTCTTGCTGCAAACATAGCCGCAGTACAGGCTGCGCTACATACCAACAATAACGCTGAATCTAGCAATGCAGCTAACGGCGCAACAAATCATGTAGGATGCACCTACAAAGAATTCACTGCCTGCAAACCTTTGGAATTTGATGGAACCGAAGGACCAATTGGATTGAAACAGTGGACCGAGAAAGTCGAATCGGTGTTTGCCATAAGTAAGTGTACTGAAGAGGAAAAAGTTAAGTACGCTACGCATACCTTCACAGGTACTGCGTTAACGTGGTGGAACACCTATCTTGAACAGGTAGGACAAAATACTGCTTACGCACTACCGTGGTCGACTTCAAGCAATTGATGAACGAGCAGTACCGTCCTAGAAACGAAGTCAATAAACTCAAGGCATAACTTAGAGAGTTACGAACACAAGGGTTCGACGTTACCACATATGAATGACGATTCACAGAGTTGTGCCTATTGTGTCCGGGAGCATTCGAAGATGAAGAAGAGAAGATCGACGCATTTGTAAAAGGGTTACCAGTAAGGATTCAAGAAGATGTAAGTTCACACGAGCCCGCTTCTATACAGAAGGCAAGTCGAATGGCTCATAAACTCATAAATCAGATTGAGGGAAGAATTAAAGAGCAGGCGGCCGAAGAAGCCAACACGAAACAACTCAAGAGGAAGTGGGAGGAAAACGGTGACAAGAGTCACCAGTACAACAACAATAACAATTACAACCACAATCGCAACAACTATCCCAACAACCGCAACAACAATCGCAACAATAACCGCAATCCTAACAATAACTACAACAAACATCCCAACAACAATAACTACAACAACCGTTTCAACAATAATAACAATCCCAACAATAACCTCAATAACAACAACGGCAACAAAAACCAAAAACAGCCATGTCATAGGTGTAAAGAAAATCACCAGGGGTTTTGCACGACATTTTGCAACAGGTGTAAAAGAAATGGTCATAACGCGACAAAGTGTGAGGTCTACGGACCAAAGTTTAACAGAACTAAGGGAGCAAATAATGCCGGAACAAGTAATGCCGAAACGAATAGTGTCGGAGCAAGTAATACCAACGCTGTTTGTTATAAATGTGGAAAATCGGGCCACATTATTAGAAATTGCCCGAATCAGGGGAATACTAATGGGCAGGGCCGTGGAAGAGTTTTCAATATTAATGTGGCAGAAGCACAGGAAGACTCGGAGCTTGTTACGGGTACGTTTCTTATTGACGATAAATCTGCTTATGTTTTATTTGATTCGGGTGCGGATAGAAGCTATATGAGTAGAGAATTTTGTGCTAAATTAAGTTACCCATTGACGCCTTTGGATAGTAAATTTTTACTCGAACTAGCAAATGGTAAATTATTTTCAGCAGATAATATATGTCGGAATCGAGAAATTAAACTGGTTAACGAAACATTTAAGATTGACTTGATACCAGTAAAGTTAGGGAGTTTTGATGTGATAATCGGTATGGACTGGTTGAAAAAGTGAAAGCAGAGATCGTTTATTACAAAAATGCAATTCGCATTATACGAGAAAAAGAAAAACCCTTAATGGTGTACGGAAAAAAGAGCAACGCAAAGTTAAATCTTATTAGTAACCTGAAGGCACAAAAACTAATAAGAAAAGGTTGCTATGATGTGCTAGCACACGTCGAAAAATTCAATTCCAAAGAAAAGAACATCAATGATATTCCTGTCGCAAAAGAATTTCCCGATGTATTTCCGAAAGAATTACCGGGACTACCTCCACACCGATCCGTTGAATTTCAAATAGACCTTGTACCGAGAGCTGCACCAATAGCTCGCGCTCCATACAGACTCGCACCTAGCGAAATGAAGGAACTTTAGAGCCAATTATAAGAACTTTTAGAGCGTGGTTTCATTCGACCAAGCACATCACCGTGGGGAGCTCCTGTTTTGTTTGTCAAGAAGAAAGATGGTACATTCAGGTTGTGTATCGACTACCGAGAGTTGAACAAACTTACCATCAAGAACCGCTACCCACTAACGAGAATCGACGACTTATTTGATCAACTACAAGGCTCATCTGTTTATTCGAAGATCGATTTACGTTCTGGATATCATCAAATGGGGGTGAAGGAGGATGATATTACAAAGACTGCTTTTAGGACGCGTTACGGTCATTACGAGTTTATGGTTATGCCATTTGGATTGACTAACATACCAGCTGTATTCATGGACCTCATGAACAGAGTGTGTAGGCCATATCTTGACAAGTTTGTCATTGTTTTCATCGATGACATACTTATTTACTCAAAGAATGATCAAGAGCACGAAGAACACTTGAGAAAAGTGCTAGAGTTGTTAAGGAAAGAAAAACTGTACGCTAAGTTTTCAAAGTGTGCATTTTGGTAGGAAGAAGTTCAATTCCTCGGTCACATAGTGAACAAAGAAGGAATTCAAGTGGATCCAGCAAAGATTGAAACCGTTGAAAAGTGGGAAACCCCGAAAACTCCGAAACACATACGCCAGTTTTTAGGACTAGCTGGTTACTACAGAAGATTCATCCAAGACTTTTCCAGAATAGCAAAACCCTTGACTGCATTAACACATAAAGAGAAGAAATTTGAATGGAAGGATGAACAAGAGAAAGCGTTTCAGTTATTGAAGAAAAAGTTAACTACGGCACCTATATTATCATTACCTGAAGGGAATGATGATTTTGTGATATATTGTGACGCCTCAAAGCAAGGTCTCGGTTGTGTATTAATGCAACAAACGAAAGTAATTGCTTATGCGTCTAGACAATTGAAGATTCACGAACAAAATTATACGACGCATGATTTGGAATTAGGCGCGGTTGTTTTTGCATTAAAGACTTGGAGGCACTACTTATATGGGGTCAAAAGTATTATATATACCGACCACAAAAGTCTTCAACACATATTTAATCAGAAACAACTGAATATGAGGCAGCGTAGGTGGATTGAATTGTTGAATGATTACGACTTTGAGATTCGTTACCACCCGGGGAAGGCAAATGTGGTAGCCGACGCCTTGAGTAGGAAGGACAGAGAACCCATTCGAGTAAAATCTATGAATATAATGATTCACAATAACCTTAGTACTCAAATAAAGGAGTCGCAACAAGGAGTTTTAAAAGAGGAAAATTTAAAGGATGAAATACCCAAAGGATCGGAGAAGCATCTTAATATTTGGGAAGACGGAACCCGGTATAGGGCTGAAAGGATTTGGGTACCAAAATTTGGAGATATGAGAGAAATGGTACTTAGAGAAGCTCATAAAACCAGATACTCAATACATCCTGGAACGGGAAGATGTACAAGGATCTCAAGAAACATTTTTGGTTACCGGGTATGAAAGCCAATGTTGCTAAATACGCAGGAGAATGTTTGACGTGTTCTAAGGTCAAAGCTGAGCATCAGAAACCATCAGGTCTACTTCAACAACCCGAAATCCCGGAATGGAAATGGGAAAACATTACCATGGATTTCATCACTAAATTGCCAAGGACTGCAAGTGGTGTTGATACTATTTGGGTAATAATTGATCGTCTCACCAAATCAGCACACTTCCTGCCAATAAGAGAAGATGACAAGATGAAGAAGTTAGCACGACTGTATTTGAAGGAAGTCATCTCCAGACATGGAATACCAATCTCTATTATCTCTGATAGAGATGGCAGATTTATTTCAAGATTCTGGCAGACATTACAGCAAGCATTAGGAACTCGTCTAGACATGAGTACTGCCTATCATCCACAAACTGATAGGCAGAGCGAAAGGACGATACAAATGCTTGAAGACATGCTACGAGCATGTGTTATTGATTTCGGAAACAGTTGGGATCGACATCTACCGTTAGCAGAATTTTCCTACAACAACAGCTACTATTCAAGCATTGAGATGGCGCCGTTTGAAGCACTTTATGGTAGAAAGTACAGGTCTATGATTTGTTGGAGTGAAGTGGGGGATAGACAGATTATGGGTCCGGAGATAATACAAGAAACTACCGAGAAGATCATCCAAATTCAACAACGGTTGAAAACTGCCCAAAGTCGACAAAAGAGCTACGCTGACATTAAGAGAAAAGATATAGAATTTGAAATTGGAGAGATGGTCATGCTTAAAGTTGCACCTTGGAAAGGCGTTGTTCGATTTGTTAAACAATGGAAATTAAATCCAAGGTATATTGGACCATTCAAGATTATTGATCGTGTCGAACCAGTAGCTTACCGACTTGAGTTACCTCAACAACTTGCGGCTGTACATAACACTTTCCACTTTTCGAATTTGAAGAAATGTTTTACTAAAGAAGATCTCACTATTCTGTTAGATGAAATCCAAATCAATGAAAAACTTCAATTCTTCGAAGAACCCGTCGAAATAATGGATCGTGAGGTTAAAAGACTTAAGCAAAACAAGATACCAATTGTTAAAGTTCGATGGAATGCTCGTAGAGGACCCGAGTTCACCTGGGAACGAGAAGATCGGATGAAAAAGAAATACCCGCATTTATTTCCAGAAGATACGTCAACACCTCCAACTGCTTAAAATTTCGTTACGAAATTTATTTAACGGGTAGGTACTGTAGTGACCCGAACTTTTCCATGTTTATATATATATATATATATATATTAAATGAAGTTGTTATTTACATGATTAAGTGTTTCCAACATGTTAAGCAATCAAACTTGTTAAGACTTGATTAATTGAAATAGGTTTCATATAGACATTTGACCACCCAAGTTGACCGGTGAATCACGAACGTTAAAACTTGTAAAAACTATATGATAACATATATATGATTATATATATATTTAACATGATATTATGATAAGTAAGTATCTCATTAGGTATTTTAACAATGAGTTATATACATAAAATTGAGTTTATTGAATTAAGAAACTCGAAACGATATATATAACGATTATCGTTATAACAACTCCTTACTAAATACATATGAATCATATTAAGATATTGATACACTATGTTTAATCATGATAAATGATAAGTAAACATGTCATTAAGTGTATTAACAATGAACTACATATGTAAAAACAAGACTACTAACTTAATGATTTCGAAACGAGACATGTATGTAACGATTATCGTTGTATCGACATTTAAATGTATATATATCATATTAAGATATATTAATATATCATAATATCATGATAATATAATAATTTAACATCTCATTAGATATAATAAACATTGGGTTAACAACATTTAACAAGATCGTTAACTTAAAGGTTTCAAATCAACATTTACATGTAACGACTAACGATGACTTAACGACTCAGTTAAAATGTATATACATGTAGTGTTTTAATATGTATTCATACACTTTTGAAAGACTTCAAAACACTTATCAAAATACTTCTACTTAACAAAAATGCTTACAATTACATCCTCGTTCAGTTTCATCAACAATTCTACTCGTATGCACCCGTATTCGTACTCGTACAATACACAGCTTTTAGATGTATGTACTATTGGTATATACACTCCAATGATCAGCTCTTAGCAGCCCATGTGAGTCACCTAATACATGTGGGAACCATCATTTGGCAACTAGCATGAAATATCTCATAAAATTACAAAAATATGAGTAATCATTCATGACTTATTTACATGTAAACAAAATTACACATCCTTTATATCTAATCCATATACCAACGACCAAAAACACCTACAAACACTTTCATTCTTCAATTTTCTTCATCTAATTGATCTCTCTCAAGTTCTATCTTCAAGTTCTAAGTGTTCTTCATAAATTTTACAAGTTCTAGTTTCATAAAATCAAGAATACTTCCAAGTTTGCTAGCTTACTTCCAATCTTGTAGAGTGATCATCCAACCTCAAGAAATCTTTCTTATTTATAGTAAGATATCTTTCTAATACAAGGTAATACTCATATTTAAACTTTGATTCAATTTCTATAACTATAACAATCCTATTTCGAGTGGAAATCTAACTTGAACTTGTTTTCGTGTCATGATTTTACTTCAAGAACTATCAAGCCATCCAAGATCCTTTGAAGCTAAATCCATTTGTCTCTTTTCCAGTAGGTTTATACACAAAACTTGAGGTAGTAATGATGTTCATAACATCATTCGATTCATACATATAAAGCTATCTTATTCGAAGGTTTAAACTTGAAATCACTAGAACATAGTTTAGTTAATTCTAAACTTGTTCGCAAACAAAAGTTAATCATTCTAACTTGACTTTTAAAATCAACTAAACACATGTTCTATATCTATATGATATGCTAACTTAATGATTTAAAACCTGAAAACACGAAAAACACCGTAAAACCGGACATACGCCGTCGTAGTAACACCACGGACTGTTTTGGGTTTGATAATTAAAAACTATGATAAACTTTGATTTAAAAGTTGTTCTTATGGAAAAATGGTTTTTCTTATGAACATGAAACTATATCCAAATATTATGGTTAAACTCAAAGTGGAAGAATGTTTTTCAAAATGGTCATCAAGACGTCGTTCTTTCGACTGAAATGACTACCTCTTACAAAAACGACTTGTAACTTATATTTCTGACTATAAACCTATACTTTTTCTGTTTAGATTCAGAAAATAAAGTTCAATATGAAACCATAGCAACTTGATTCACTCAAAACGGATTTAAAATGAAGAAGTTATGGGTAAAACAAGATTGGATATTTTTTGATTTTTGTAGCTACGGGAAATATTAACAATTCTATACAAATCATATCCTAGCTAACTTATATTGTATTATACATATATTCTAATATATTATGTAATCTTGGAATACCATAGACACGTATGCAAATGTTTTGACATATCATATCGACCCATGTATATATATTATTTGGAATAACCATAGACACTCTATATGCAGTAATGTTGGAGTTAGCTATACAGGGTTGAGGTTGATTCCAAAAATATATATACTTTGAGTTGTAATCTAGCCTGAGATGTGTATACATTGGGTCGTGGATTGATTCAAGATAATATATATCGATTTATTTCTGTACATCTAACTGTGGACAACTAGTTGTAGGTTACTAACGAGGACAGCTGACTTAATAAACTTAAAATATCAAAATGTATTAAAAGTGTTGTAAATATATTTTGAACATACTTTGATATATATGTACATATTTGTTATAGGTTCGTGAATCGACCAGTGGCCAAGTCTTACTTCCCGACGAAGTAAAAATCTGTGAAAGTGAGTTATAGTCCCACTTTTAAAATCTAATATTTTGGGATGAGAATACATGCAGTTTTATAAATGTTTTTCGAAATAGACATAAGTAATTGAAACTACATTATATGGGTGAGTGATCGAAGCCGAATATGCCCCTTTTGCTTGGTAGCCTAAGAATTAGTAAACCGATCTACTAATTGACGCGAATCCTAAAGATAGATCTATTGGGCCTAACGAACCCCATCCAAAGTACCGGATGCTTTAGTACTTCAAATTCATTTTTATCATGTCCAAAGGATTTCCTGGAATGATAGGGGATATTCTTATATGCATCTTGTTAATGTCGGTTACCAGGTGTTCACCATATGAATGAATTTTATCTCTATGTATGGGATGTATATTGAAATATGAAATCTTGTGGTCTATTATTATGATTTGATAATATATAGGATAAACCTATAACTCACCAACATTTTTGTTGACGTTTTAAGCATGTTTATTCTCAGGTGATTATTAAGAGCTTCTGCTGTTGCATACTAAAATAAGGACAAGATTTGGAGTCCATGCTTGTATGATATTATGTAAAAACTGCATTCAAGAAACTTATTTTTGATGTAATATGTTCTTATTGTAAACCATTATGTAATGGTCGTGTATAAACGGTATATTTTAGATTATCATTATTTGATAATCTACGTAATGCTCTTTAAACCTTTATCGATAAAATAAAGGTTATGGTTGTTTTAAAAATGAATGCAGTCTTTGAAAAACGTCTCATATAGAGGTCAAAACCTCGCGACGAAATCAATTAATATGGAACGTTTATAATCAATATGAACGGGACATTTCAAAAGGGTCCGAAAGAGTTTAATGAGGGCGATCGAGTGCTCTTGTTTAACTCTAGGTTGAAGCTTTTACCGGGAAAACTTAAGTCCCGGTGGACGGGACCATTTGAGGTTGTTAAGGTGTACCCTTACGGTGCGATTGAGTTGAAAAATGCTAGTGGTACGACCTTTAAGGTTAATGGACATCGTGTGAAGAAATATTTCGATGGTCCATTCGAGATTGATGACGGGGTTCACGTTGAACCCAATCCTAAGGTCACTTAAAGTTGGAAACGAGTCTTGTGAATGACTCGGTAATAAACTTCACATTGTTGTAGAATTTGTATGTTTTTGTGCTTGTTTGATGATATGTGCAATGTGATCATGCTCAGAATTTTGTTGGAGTTGTTTGTTGGTTTTTAGGTTGAGAAAATGGGTTAAAATGGCTTAAAATTGCGAATTTTTGAGAAAACTGCACTTGGAGCGCCACTCCATTTCCTTGCGCGCCGCTCCAAATTAAAGTACCTGATGTGCCAGATCTTGAAAAAGCCTCGAACTAATTTTTCAGTTGAATGGAGCGTCGCGCAATTTACTGGCGCGCCGCGCCGATTGCTGTCGGGCAGTCTATTTTGCTTTTTAAATGAAATAAACACAAATTTTCTTAACTACACAAAAGGGAAAACGGGTGCAAGCTGTATTTTACACCAAACCACTTATTCTTTTTCATTCTTACTATCTCTTTTACACTTCCAAACACCTACATCCATAAACCCTAATTTTCTAGACTTCAATTTCTTGATCAATTAACTTCAAATCTTGCAAGAATGGTTAACCCAAAGGTCCGATTTTTTTTCCTATCTTACTAATTTCATCTTATTATATGTAATTACTTGCTTAATCTTTGATTTACATGATGAATTAGTGTGGGGTTTCTTTAATTGGGGTTTTGTGTTCTAATTAGTGATGGGTTTTGTTAGATTTTGATTGTATGCTTTGAATTCATAATTAATTTTGTGTTTTTAGAAGTAGCAATTGAAACTAGGGTTTGTATGTTTGGGAATGCGAATTTGTAGGTGATGAAGGTGTTTCATGCTTGAAATTGCTCTAGTTTTTGAATTGTTTATGTGTTTTTGAAATAGTGTGGGGTTGTGTTCATATGGGCGGGTCATATTGGTTTGAATGACTTGATGCAAAATTGGTTTAGTTATGTATGATGCCATGCTAGTGAGGATTAAACATGTGTTTTTGAGTTGTGATGAGTATGTTTGTGGTAGTAATTTACATTGGTAAACATTGGTAAACATGATGAACTTTTCTAGATTTGTGGAAATTAAAAAGTGTAATGAGTAGTCATGTTTGTTAATATTTTGTTAATGGTGTTATGTGAGCGTCATTGATATGATGAATTGGTTTACATGATAGTATGATATGAGATAGATTGTGGTCTTGGCATTGTTTTACAAGTGTTATTGGATAACTTGGAGATTGTTTTCAAAAGTGGATTGACATGAAACATGGTTTGGTTGTAAATGGTACTTGGTGCTTATTATTATGACTAACACTAACCTTTGAGTTTGGTGTTTTGTTTTGTTTTCTTTACTTGTTTCATGAATGTAGAGATCAAGAAGAAACCAGGAACAACCAAGGCAACCACCGAATAATCCTGAATTATGGTTATCTCACATCTCGAATGATGAGGATTTGGAAGAAAGGTTCACCACAAATAGCGCTCGTCCGATTGAGCGAACTTTTTATTTGGATTGGTCGAAACTTTCATCTTTGGGTAACAATATTGTTCGAGAGTTGCGTTGTTACTTGTGGGTAGTTTATGCTGGTAATGAGTTGAGACCTTATGAAAGGTTATTTGAAATCAATGAAGATATTTATGAGCAGATAACTATAGAGTTATTCTCAACTGTTAGTTGTCGCCCTCGAGTCTCTCCGACCGAGGCAGATTTCTTGACATTTAGGCTTGGCGGTTTAGAGCATCGCATGTCGAAAATTGAGTTGGCTCGGGCGTTGGATCTATATCCCGAGTTGACTGATAATGATTTGAATGGAATTTGATGAATTGCAGAGTGTTTGGGCAGGAAGTTTTCAGTGAGAGTGATTATTGGCCAACTGTGTCAAATGCTAGTGCTGGTCCGTTTAGTTCAAGTCGAAGTGTTCAGTAGATGTTTAGACTTCCTGAGGATCGAATAATTTTTAAGATAATTGCTACTATGTTCATGGCTAGGAGAAACGCAAATAAAATTCAGCGAAGGGATCTTTGGATCCTACAACAAATTAAACTGAGGGAGCCAATCGATGTCCCGAGTATGTTAGGGGTATGGTTGCAGAAAATTGGAACAGACACACGCACGGAATGCCCATTGTTAGGGGGGCATTTTGTTACTAGGTTAGCTCGGGCATTCTCGGTCCCGACTAGTAGGTGTGATGTAGTGGGAGTTGAGGCGATGCCCACTAACATTCTGTTTTTCTCGAAAGCTGAGTTTATCCGTCGTGGTCCAGCAGGTTGGGTTTTATGGTCTGATGAACAGCAACAGTCAGGTGAAGGTGCAGGTCGTGGACGTGGACGTGGGGCTAGTCGATCCACGTATGAGGCAGGTAGCTCGAGTGCTGCGAACGTACAGGGTACGTAGTCAATGGGTGAAGAGAGTTAGAATTCGTTGGTTAACAGTGTAGACGGTCTTCATTTGGAGTATAGGGACAGCAGGTCAGCGTATGATGCTCAGGTGGAGCATAATCAGCGGATGTTAGCGGAGCAGCGTAGGCATAACGAGGATTTGATGACTTGGCACCAAAAAAATTATGGGTCGATTAACACAATGCTAGGACAGTTTGGAACAGAGTTGGGTCGTTTGGAGAGCGTGTTGACAGGGTTGAGTACGATGTTAGGGGAATTAGGGCCCACAATCAGTAGGAGGTCCATCAGCGACAAATTCAGCGTCAGATGCGTCAGAACCCGGAGGCGTATGTTCCGACGCGAACTACCATTCCCGATTATACGTCAGTTACTCCTCCGAGACCGGATCCTTTATATGACCCGTACCAAGCTTGTCAGGATACGTATGGTGTGAATTGGGACCCTACCAGAGATTTTTGGCCGAGAAGTGATTGATTATTGCGCATGGTATGTTGTATTTGTTTGAGACTATTTCTTTTTCATTTGGTCTGTACTTGAATAATTTTATTTTCTGTTTATGTACTCTGCAACTTATTTGAGGGACAAGGCGTTTCGGCATCAGGTGGTGTCACCTTGTCCCGTTTATGTAGTTCGTATGTTTTTATTTTCTTAGGTTTGTTGGTGAAACGATTTTTCAAGTCTGGCATTAAGTTCAGCAAAACTGCATGATTGATGATATTGGTGTGATGGTCGGGAATGGACGATGTTCTTATGATGGCAGTCAGTTCAGCGCCATCTGTCACTGGCATTCCGCGATCAGTGGTTAAGCTCGATAAGTTTTTATTATTTTCTTTCTCACATAACCCTTTCGATTTTTATCTAATTTTTTATCTCAAGTGATGGGGACATTACTTGATCTCAAGTGTGGGGTGGGGATGTAAAATCTCTCGGGTTGGTTGTTAATGAATCATCATTATATTAGTTTTGATTTAAAAAGACTTCACGTTTCACGGGTTTTGGTCGTAAAAAAAAAATTTGAAAAATTAGGGGTAAAAAGAAAAAAAAAAGAAAAGTTAGTTTAAAAAATAAATAAAAAAGTAGAAAAACAATTGAAAATTCGGCCAAAACCTTTATTATGAAAATTGGCTTGGTATTTTGGACATGAAATCCTACGAGTTCGGGGAACTCAATAGTAGGTCACCTGTACCAAAATGGGTGTAAACCATGAGAGAGCGGTGATTGCATAGCGTGATTGTGACCGAATCACGTGCCTGATCACAAACTTTTGGTTACTTGGTATAGCAGACTTCCGAAACTATATCATTTTATTATTACATCATCTAATGGTGTGATACTGTGGGAAGAGGAGCCTAGAGCTTCACAAGTGTTATCCTTTTTAGGAACAATAGCTACGTGCTTGTGTTTACTTAGACAACACAACCCATAGTCAAAAGCTATGGCACCCAAAGTTTTTTGGGATTTAAACCGAGTGTCAATTGAAATAGATTGGCATTTCCGAGTGACTCGGATCCACTCATTAAGGAAGTAAAGTCTTCCGACCATTTCACTTGGTACGTATACCTCTTAAGCGATACCATTTCATTACCCATCATTTCACGATGAGGTACTGTTAGAGGAGAAAGTCTTGAACTTTCAAAACATGTTCATTATTTTGAATGTGAAATCCTACATGAACATTAAAATTCATACGTAGGTCATCTGCACCAAGGCGGGTGTCAACCGTATGAACGGTGATAGTAGCGTGTGGTCGAAACCGGACCATGCGCTAGATCGAAAACTTAAACAGGGCGATCCTCATTGTTTCTCCTAACAAGGACAATGTTGCACCCGACCACCTAATATAACCACATAGGATGTATCTATTCCATCCTTAGGGAGTTAAGTCTCCCGAACGACACACTTGCTGATTTGTTTCAGAAGATGTAGTCCAGACCAGTTGTAGGGTGACGAAAAATCTTGAAAAGTCATTGCTAAAATCGACTGGAAATCTACAAGGCCTCAATGTCAAACATGGAAACTGGTAGTCAAAGCTTGTCTCAATGAGGGAGATTTGCTAGCGAAATGGGAAGCGCACTATGATACACAAAATGTCAGTGATTGATCAGATTCCCAGTGGATAACCTCCGGAAAGGTAAGATATCATCTTTTAAGCCTGATGAACCTCAATCTTTATGGTTGACTTAACGGATTAGATGATCACCTCATGATTATCGATGATATCTGGACGTAATGTGTATCCTCCTAAGCACATTATTTTCTTACCGACATCTCGCGATGTTAGGTACTGTGGGAGGCTTGGCTTGACCAATTGCGGGGTAGCCCGTGCGTTCTTTTGGCACATTTGTTCGATTGCTATACTTTTTGGTGCTCGGTTTCCACTTGATTCCCGTTTTCTTTGAAGACTTATGTATGATTCGAGATTCTCTACTTCATCAGTATGGTACGTTATTCGAGATTATCTTTGGTTACTATATCCATTACATATTGATTGCGGAATGTGAAGTTAATTTTGGGGAATGCAAGTGGGAACCATGGTTGTTATTTACTCCAAATCGTGCCCACGCTAGTTGTTGTTGGTTTGGTTTCTTGTTCGTTTGGTTCTACATACATGTTTGAAGAAGTTATCATATGGTAGAAGATTATTATCGAGTTTAATTGCTTGAGGACAAGCAAAACTCTAGTGTGGGGTTGTTTGATATCACATATTTCATACGCGTTTTCCTTAGCAATATCGGGTACATTTTGGTCCTTTTGGATACGATTTGGTGTTATTTTGATAAGTGTTTGAAAGTTCGAGTTCTAAGACCAATGAGATGAATTTTGAAGATATTTGACGATTTTTAGTGATTTTATATGAAAGCAAGTGAAAGGGATTGGTTTGATTCGAGTTTGGTTCAAAAACAGGTGATATTAGTGAGTTTTCAGCTCAGATTCAGCGAAAAGGGTCTAGAGCGCCGCTCCAAAAGGTGGCGAGCCGCTCCAATGGGCATAAAAATCAGTTCGACAGTTTTCAGAAGACCAGAAAGCAAACTTACAGCAAATGGCGCGCAGCGCACCAATTTGGCGCGCCGCGCGAGTATATGGTGCGCCGCGCCACTTTGAGCCCGGTTCAGATTTGTTTCCTATTTAAGGCCCGAAAAATACCCTACTTTTTCACTTTCGCATCCAGACGATTTCCAGCAGCTTTTTGACGAACCAAGGTGATTTTTGGGTTTTCTCAAGGTCATTCTAACACATCAATCATTCCAGAAACAAGTCTCGATCCGTCTATCAATCAAGAACACAATTTTCATTAGGTTTAATTCTTATCATCATTATGAGTACTCTTAATTGTTTATTTGTGATTTTTGTTCTAGCCATGATTGGCTAAGCTTTTTAATGTTTGTCTAGATTGAATATTCGTATGTGTTTGGATGATACTTTAACGTTTTATTGATTAATGCATGATAATTATGAGTTTTGATTAAGAACCATTCTTGTGGGTATTGATTATTGTTACTAGGTTGATTAGTGATCTTGTTTGAACAAATGGAACCCTGTTTCAATTTAGTACACTAGTTTTCAATTGATTTGTCTTAACCAATTGGGTGCTTACTGGACCAAGGGGGTAAACCGGGTAACAAGGATTAAACAAAATAGGGGTGAATTGTGTGGAGCGAACGCGTAACCAATTGAATCTTAATCTTGTAGTTAGTTAATTACTAAGTCACAAACGAAAGAGGTCTTTGGTGAAAGGGAACCCTAAGCCAATAAATCCAAGTTTGACGTGTTTGCTAAAAGAGAACTCTGGGTAAACCGGCTTTGTAGTTTCTTGTATTGATAAATTGAACTGGTACTTAATAACAAATCATCCGACACTACGAATAGGAGATCTAGGCGAACATTCTTTTATCCATTGAATTAAAATATCTTTACTTTTTGTTGAGTCAGCATTTATTTTTATAAACTTAAAAACACAAAAATATCGTCTTTTACTTTTAATCAATCTTTGATTTGGCTAATCGTTAAATAGCCACAAAACAAACTATCTCGTACTTTCGATTTTCATAGATTAACTAGTTTATTTTATTAATTTCAATCTTAATTCTCACGTTTAAACTATCCTTGGAACGATTTCGGAATTACCAATTTTATACTATTACACGATCGGGTACACTGCCCGTTAGTGTGTAGTAATCTTTTAACCGACATTTTCCATTATAAATTATAGACACGATTTTACACATCAGTAATCTTCCATCTCTGGATCGGTATAGTGATGTAATATCACTCCCTGGGAGCTCTGATACCAAATGATAGGTCAGATCATGGTGAGATTAGAAGATGTGATGAGTTAGAATGAGATTTGGTAAGTGAAGAACAGATTCGGTAAGAGAGAGAATTGGTAAAATTATATTCGACAGCTTCTTAAACTAGTTTACAATGCAATGGCTTTCTTATTAGGACTACTTAGGTTCCTTATATAGCCCTCTTATAAGGAACTTCATTTAAGCATGTTTCACATTAACACTATACAAACTTTAGGGTCCTAACATAATTATATGTAACTCATCTTTAACAATGTTTCTTAGTCTAATTATGATGCTACTGTTATTATTTAGTTTGAATTTCAAGTTTGTTTCACGTACTTATTATTAATTATAATTCGTCCAGATCGCATGTTGTGCTGCTTAAGATCTAGGTTTATGTATGCTAATCTTTTCTATGTCTACATGTGCAGAAAATTTGATGTTGATACCTGACAACTAAGAGATGAATACTTACATGTAAGTAAGTATTTAATGGAATAACTAATCATATAGCGATGAATACTTACATTTAAGTAAGTATTTAATGGAATAACTAATCATATAGCTTTTTTATGTTCCCATCTCTCGGGTGATTACTTTTTATTTTGACATTATGTGAGGCAAAAGGTGATTGGAGATGGTTATTGAAGATACTGATAGTCGCTTTAGTGGTCCTCATTCTCCACAAACTATGTTTTGTATCAAGGTATCATCTTTTTTTTTCGAAAAAACAATGGAACTGTATAAGAAAAAAAGAGTTCGTCAAAAATATAAAACACCATAAACGTACAAACACAACAAACTGTTTGAGCTAAATTAATCGAACAACCAAACGGAAGCACACAACTAAATCAAGATATCATCTGCATCCAATTTAAGATTTGCCTTTTATTGGTAATGGCTCAAGTTTTGTAACTTTATTACCTTAAGCTTAACAATATAGTAATAGTCACATCACTATAATAAAAATGTAATTTTGTGGATGAATGCATGCTCATTTAGCTTCAAGAAAAAAATTTGGTTATATATTAGTCATATGTTTTTGAGCTTAAAATGCTAATTTTTCAAAGCTTAAGTTATTATTTCAAGAAAGGGTTTAAGCTACTCAGTAATCATATACTTTTATTTTTGTTCCAATGTAGGCTATATACCTAGAAAAATACTATTGTAGGCTATGTATTTTTAAAAAGGGTGTTAATATAAACCAGCTTTACTTGCTAACCTGATAAATAAGGTATTTGTTAGAAAAAAAAATCATGGTTGGTCCCCGAACTTTCTAATGCAAAGTTTCAGATTCAAACTTCATGATTAGAGCTCTAATTTTCAAGTCAAAGCTCAAAGAAACAAAGACAAATTGTTGTTCTTCAATCGAATTCATGAGCTATATGGTGTTCCAAGTAATCATGATGTAAGTAACTAGAGGGGGGATGAATAGTTACTTAATAGGTTTTTACCACTTTTTCGATTGATCACCAAATTCGATTAATTATGATCAACCAATTCAACTCAAATTTGATGTGTGTAGTCTATATGTTCAAAATGATGAATAAAGTAATGTAAAGAATATAGACACAAGGATTTATAGTGGTTCGGGTGGATGTTAACTAATCCACCTTAATCCACTCCCTGATTACACTAATCGGGATTTGTTGCTTCACTAAGCACATTTCACCAAACCCGGTGGAGATCCGATTTACAAGTCTTCAACTTCTTTGGTACACAACATGTAACGACCCGACCTTTTCAACTTTTATTTATATTTATTACTTTCACGAAACTGCGTATTCGTGCGTACTAATTTAGATTTTATTCTGGGATCATTAATTATGTTAATTACTTTCATTAATGCCTTACAACATGCTTTTAAGTATTTAGTTACTTCACATGATTCTTGATTTCTTTTACGACCGTTAGTGTCACTTATCGCTTTAAATGAGATACGTACTTGGTACACGGCAAACTTTTGTCATAATTGGGATATTATGACTACGTAAACTTAATTGTTATTTATTATAAAAATTACTTGGCTTAAGGGCTTATTTAATTATGCTTAGTGGTTACTAAAGGTTACTAGTTACCTTAATGGACTTTACCTTAGTGGACTTTCAAGGCCCAACCTACTTACTTGATGGACTCACTAAATGGACTAATTAATAGACTAAATTAGGCCATGAAGCATAAGACAAAACCCAATTAGAGTGTAAGACAAAGTTAAGCATGCTTGGTACTACTACTTACATGTTTTAGCATTTTGTTCCATGCCACCCAACATGTACATCCACCACCATGTACTACCACCCAATAGCAAGCAAATGGTCCCCCCCCCACCACCCCATGAAACCGTCGGCACCCATAAACCATCACCACCACTTCATTTTGTTTCAAACACTCATTTCATTTCAAAAACACACACTTCTTTTCTCTCAAATTTCTCTCTAACTTTTCTCTCAACTTTTCTTGAAGAACTTGAAGGTTTAAACACTTTTCTCTCTTCTTTTTCTTCTTTCAAAACCGTAATCATCATCATCTTCATTTGTTTATGGATTTTGGTTCTTATAACTCAAATTCTCATGTTATCTTGCAATCTTTAATCACTTTTATGATAAAGAAGCAAGAACAAGGATCAAAGCTTTGTAGCATTTGGTTCTACATGAAACTTATAACAAATCTAAGGATCAAATACTTTAAGATCCTCTTTATGTTCAAGTATTGGAACTTTAAAGTTCATTTCATGAAGATTCAAGCTTGTGACTTGATCCCATAAATCTTGTAACCAAAGTCTAACTTTGAAAGTTCAAGAACAAGAAAGTTTAAGCTTACTAGTGTATGACTTTCACTTAATTAAAGATGATCTAAGTTAAGTAACTTATGGTCATCTAACTTTTCAAAACAAGAATTCATTAATTTGTGTTCACTTTACTTTACAAAATCTAAGTTTCATAACTTATGGTAGTGTAAAGTTGAAAGTCTAAGTGTTTTGACTTAGGGTTTCACCAAGAACATGAGATCTACACTTTTTAGTCTAAGATCTTTAATACTTAGTTAAGATCTAAGCTCTCTAGCTTAAGGTCTTGCTTATTTAGTTTTATTCGAAGTTTATAGCTTAATAAGACATGCATTTGAGTTGAAACTAAGAAAATTGATGTAACTTTGGTTCATCACCTTGCTCAAACTCTCACATGAGTTGTGTTTTAAATTCTTAGTCTTGACTCTTGTGTGTTGATGGTAAAACCTTGGTTAAAGTGATGCTTACACATCAATGAGTTGTACACTTGAAGCTACAAGCATCAAGGATGAGAACCCTGATGAGCATCAAGTACCAAGAATTCCACCGGAGCACTTGTTTACTATTTTCACGGTTTGATCAGGCCCCTGGGCTCCTGGAAAGGTTGATTTCCATATAGTTCGGTTCGAGTAGATGACTTTTCGTTTAAGACTCATCTTAATCCAATATATGGTTTTGGATTTATAGCCTTCCGAAAGTCACTACGTCCTTGTAACGTTGTGCTGAAAATTCTGACCTATTCGCACTTAAACTGTCGCCACGGTCAAATGAAGACAAGTTAGGTTCTGAAAATTGGTCAGCAATTAGATGACTCACATATGGAGCCATGGAAACTGGCCTCACATCATTTTAGTTTGTATAGAGGTTGTATCAGCTGAACAAAGTCAGCCTTTGTTTCAGTCTCTATACTTGATTGAAAACTTACTTTACTTTTTACGTATGATGTTGATGATGATACTTAAGACTTAATTTACATACTTTAAAACCTTTGGGAACGACTTAGTAACTTAGTAACTTTTGACTTAGGTTGAGGACCTTTTAGACTGACTTACTTGGTTACTTATCTCGTATCGACTTTTACTGCATTTACCACTGTGAGTTATAGCTACCTTTTTACTTTAACTATTTTTGGGACTGAGAATACATGCGCTTTTTATGTTTTACTTACTAGGCACGAGTACTTAAACTTTTATATGTGTGGGTTATATAATGGCATAAACTTTCCCCTTAGCTCGGTAATGTTTAGTCATTGGTTTTTGAACCGGTGAACGCGAATCTTAGATATGGATCCATAGGGTTTGACATCCCCACTAGGGCTAGTCACGCTAGCATTTAACGGGTGTTTAATACTTCGTAAACTTACGCACTCGCCAAATGTACTTTTAGGGGGTGCTATTGACGTTAAGTTAGTTACCAAGTGCCCACGGTTAAGCATATACTTTTCATACTGTTTTGAATACGAAATCTCGTGGCCTACATTACATTACTGTTACAATTAAACCATAGCTCACCAACATTCGTGTTAACTTTTAAGCATGCTATTTCTCAGGTGCTTAGATGTATGATTGCTTCCGCTGTACTATACTCTCGGTGTTAGATTTCCGCTGCTATGCTTAGAGATGTCTCAATTACGAAACTTTTTACTTTGCATTCAAAACTTATGTTACATTTGAACAATGGATTGTAATGACCTTAGTGTCACGTACTTGTGTTAACGCTTTCTATTCATAGAAGCACGCTATCTTTTGTAAAACGTTATCCTTCCATGAATGCAAACTTGTTTTAAAATAGCATATAGTGTTTTAACCTTGTAATGGACCTGTTGTTAATGATCCATACATGATGGTTTTGTACGGGGCATCACATTTGGTATCAGAGCAATGGTTTTTGGGAATTAGGTTGCATTAGTGAGTCTTGACTGAGCAGAGTAGGATTCGCTAATAGGACTAATCTACAACTTGTTTGTTTACTTGTTTCTGCAGAACTTGCTGCATGCTACTGCTTACTTTTACTGCCATGAGGACTTATTGTATGCTACTGTTTATTCTCACTACTGCATGCTACTATCTGCCTTTGATTGCATGTTACTTTTGTTTAATACTGTTCATATTGCCATGCTATGTACTGCTAGGATGCTGTAGTACCTAATTACGTGCTTGCTATATGTCTTACTGACATGGAAAAGTTATTTTCCTTGTTCAGCTGTCAGACATACCGCCCATTATCGTTGATTTGGAGAGTGACTCAGATTTGTCTGATGCATCGCCTACCATTGTTGCTGACTCACAGATCCCGTCACCGCTAACATTCGACGACTCTGGCGATTCACCTTCCAGTGGACTCGTGCTTGACCTGATGGACGTCTCAAACGGAGACGAGGATCCCGCGGAGATTCCAGCTCCACCCAGCCTTAGACTCCCGGAGCTACAGCACCAATCTGGTGGTACTGTGATCCCTGGGGGAGACGGAGACGGTCCTTTCTGTAATGAGCGTGGACATTAGGTTAGACGCACCGATGACGGACGAGTCGTGCTGATTCCACCTGGCAGATATCGACTTATGACCACCGGCCAGGCACATCCACCCTCAGAGGATTCAGACGATTCATCATCCGATGACACCAGCGAGGAGGATCCCGAGGAGGATTATGAAGAGGACTCCGAGGAGGAGCCCGTGCAGCCACCCTCTACCCCGACGAAGAAGTGGTACCGCTTCGATGGTACTATTATTCCAGGGGTTAATGGAGGTAAGCAGTTCGTGAACGCACGTGGACTGTTGGTTAGGGTCACCGCCCGTAAGCGGGTTGTGCCATATCCTACTGATCCATTTGTGCGTAAGGTCGCTCGTTATGCGCCTTCTACTTCTGGCACTGCACCATCTGCACCATCCGCACCACCTGTCCCACCAGCATCTCCCACCATCGAGGAGCTGACGAGGGAAGTGCATACCCTCGGTGCTCGGGTAACTGAGCTCGAGGACCAGATGACTCACCTGATGGACATCATTTACCCACCATCACCATAGGGCTATTGTATTAGATTTCATTATGTAATTCCGTTAGTAGTTTCATGTTTTATTCATGTATTGTACGAACCTTATTGAGATGTATGCAACCTTCTTATTAATGGATGGAACTTAATGTTGTTTAATTATTGTACGATGTTAATTTAAGATGTTGCATGTTGGCTTTTGTGCTATCTGCTACTGTTTGTCCTGCTTAGTTAACGTGTATTGTGCTGTTTCCATGTTGATTACCTTATACTATAATATTTATATTGGGTGTTGGATTTTGACTTAAGTCGAAATTTTGTTTAGAAGATCAATGGCAAACGAAAGAGTTCCAAGGGAAATGCCCACAGCGGCACAGATTGAGGAGATGATAGCTGCTCGAGTAGCTGCAGCTATGGCGGATATCAACTACCAAGCTCCACCGGCTAACCAGAACGTTCATAACGGGTGCACTTATAAGGAATTCTAGAGCTGCAAGCCCCACAATTTCAGTGGTACTGAAGGGACAGTTGGGCTGACTAGATGGTTTGAAAAGTTGGAAGCTGTTTTCTGCGTGAGCAACTGTTTCGAAGCGAACAAAACTAAGTACGCCTCCTGCACGCTGTCGGATGACGCTTTAACCTGGTGGAACACACTCGCATAGGCTAGGGGAATTGACGAGGCTTATGCTACACCATAGGAGGAGTTTAAGACTGCTATGATCGAGGAGTACTGTCCCAGATCCGAAATTCAGAAGATGGAAGCGGAGTTTTGGGAACTGAAAGTTGTAGGAACTGATCTTGATGGCTATAACTGAAGGTACTTGGAGTTAGCTTTTATGTGTCCCACGATGGTTACTCCTGAATTTAAGCGAATGGAAAGGTATTTGTGGGGACTTCCCAAGACCATTCAGGGAAATGTCACCTCTTCTAAACTAGCAGATGTCCCGGAAGCTATGCGCATGGCGCACACCCTGATGAATCAAATTACCCAGAAAGAGCCAGAAAAGGTGAAATCGGAATTAGGAACTAGTAATGGGAAACGTAAGTGGGACGGAAACAAGGGAAAGGTCTTTAATCAAAACCCAGCTAAGAGGTATGAGAACATCAAGGGAAACAACGACTGGAAGAATCCTAACCAGAACCCTAGCTCGAACCCTAACTACAAAGGTAGCCTTCTGCAGTACAAGAGATGCTACAAGCATCATACTGGGTACCGCAACATAGTATGTGAAAAGTGTAAGCGGACTGGACATATCGGTAAGGATTGCAAGATCAACCCCTCAGCTGTGAGGACAACTCCGAATGGGCCAAAGAAATGCTTTAAATGCGGTCAGCAGGGCCACTTTACGAATGAATGTCTGAACAAGAAGAAGGATGGCGGGCCAGCACGTGGGAGAGTCTTCAACATGAATGCCATGGATTCCCGTAAGTGAAAGGACTCATCCTAATCCATCTGGACGAATACATTACATTTGGTTACATCGGGAGGTATTTGACCTCTATATGATACATTTAACAAACATTGCATTCGTTTTTAAAAGACAAACTTTCTTTACATCGAAAATTGAAGGCATGCATACCATTTCATAATATATCCAAATATAGTTGACTTAATAATAATCTTGATGAACTCAACGACTCGAACACAATGTCTTTTGAAATATGTCATGAATGACTCCAAGTAATATCTCTAAAATGAGCAAATGCGCAGCGGAAGATTTCTTTCATACCTGAGAATAAACATGCTTTCAAGTGTCAACTAAAAGGTTGGTGAGTTCATAGGTTTATCATAAAACAATAAAATTCATCATTTTGATAGACCACAAGATTTAAATACTAACACATATCTCGTGTACTAAATCATTTTTCATAATGCTTGGCAGAGTAGGTTCGTATCCTTTTCTCCCCCGTAGGTTTCCTCGCGATTTTTAATAACCGTACACATATCTCGTGCACAAAAATAATACACATAACCTGTGTATAAAAATCATTCTCTCGATACATAACATTCAATTTGATTTCATTGCTCAACATGGTAACCGACATTAACATATAATGCGCATCAAGAATATCCCCAAAACAGAACATCTCGTCTGTATAATATATATAAACTTCGAAATACTAAACACCACGCCCACTAGCTCTTCCGTCTAGTGAACATTCTGGGTGGGGGTGTTAAACCAGGTAGCTACCTTTAGGATTCGCGTGAATTAGGGCCATACCCGTTTCTAATTCTTAGATTACCAAGCAATAATAATCAGGGGAAATATTCACGACAATTAGTGGACATTATAACGTCCAACTAAGTCAATAATAATCCACAGAACTTCTGTCTGCATAATAATTCATTCGAGGAACATTTTGCTTGTATCTATCTCGTCAACCATTTATAAAAGTATTTCATGTATTCTTAGTTCAAAATATATTTCAAAAGCATTTAATAAAGCAGTTATAAAAACAGCGCATGTATTCTCAGTCCCAAAAATATAAAGAGTAAAAGGGAATCAAATGAACTCACTATACGATATTTTGTAGTAAAAATATGCATAAGACGGAACTGAACAATGCAAGGTTGGCCTCGGATTCACGAACCTATATCAATTATATATATTAAAACATATAATCGTAATCGAACAAGTTTATGTTTTATTATTAATTGTTATATTAGTAACTTGTATGTTTCATTAATAACTAAATTAACTATACTTATTTTATATACTTTAGATAAATAATTAATATTTATTATGAAAATATTAACGTTGTTATGTTATGTGCTTTAAATATATTCTTATATAGCTATTTATTTGGTAAAATAATATCAATAATAATAAATAAAAATTTATATCTTTTTATGATAATAATAATAATAATAATACTAAAAGTAGTTAGATTTAGTAATGATACTGATATTAATAGTCTTGATAATAATACTAATAATAAAAGCAATGTTAGTAATAATAATAATTTTAATAAAAATGATAATAATGATAAGATAAAAATGTTAGTTTCTCATAGAAACAATATTTTAATTAATAATGGTACTTTTAACAAAAATGATGATTTTAATAGAAATTTTTAATAATAATAATAATACCAATATTAAAGTTAAATGATAATTCTAGTACTATTATTAATAATAATGATACTTTTAGTAATAATTGTCACAATAATAATACTTATGATAATCATAATACTAATACTCATATTAATAACAATAATATATATTTTAGTAATAATAATCATGATAATAATATTAATTATACTAATAATCTTATTTCTAATATTGGTAATAATAATAATTACTTAATAACAATCAATAATAAATAATAATAATAATAATAATAATAATAATAATAATAATAATAATAATAATAATAATAATAATAATAATAATAATAATAATAATAATAATAATAATAATAATAATAATAATAACAATAATAACAATAATGAAATAATAATAATAAGAGTATTAATAATAACTACCTCAAAGGAGTAGCTCTTAAAAAAATGCCCCAGTCCGGGTTTGAACCCGCGACGTCCCGCTAACCCGAAAACAATCCTAACCAATCCTCTGTGTCTGTTTTTCCTGATTGATATGATACTTATATTTATATAACCCCTTTTCTTTCTGTTTCCCTTTCTTCTTCTATTTCTAAAAAAAAGTGCCACAACCGGGGCTCGAACCCAAGACCTCTCGCTTAAACTCAACACTCCAAACCATTCATCTATTTGTTTCTTTCCTGATATAAACCACCCATTAAACCTTTTAACCCATATAAACCTGTTTCCCTCTTCTTCATCTTCTTAAATCGAATAACAAGAAACACGACATTTTCTTATAATGTTTACTATAGAACCAGCCCAACGAAATATCCCAATAAACAGCCTAAACAACAACTCGGCCCAACTATAAATAAAAAAAAAAGCCTGCGGCCCAAGTTGAACTGAATTATACTAGTCCATTACATGATCCCGTAGCCCAATCATAATCCCTAGTTATTAGATCAAGGGGAATTCCATCTGTCAATTAAAAGGAACGATATAAAAAAATCTGGGATCATCATATCCCATCTGTCTTCCTCATCACCGAATAAAAAAAATTTCATCTTCAATCATCTTATTAATCTACTCGTTATCATCCATAATCAACATCATCATGCCCGTCATCTCCATAACTATCATCATCGTTGCTTTATCTATCATACATAGTGTACTCGTCATCATCATTTTACAGAATAGAAATAGCAGCGAACCAACAATGGTGGTGTTCATGGGTGGATTAAAATAGAAGAAGATCCGAGTAATTGGTGGGTTTAGTGCGATTGGTTTTCATGGTGGTTTTTAATGGAGAACATGGACTGAACAGGAAACAATATAGCAGTTGTGACAATGGAGGTTTCAAGATGTTGATGGTGATGATCGTGGTTGTAACATCCCGCATTTTTCCGTTAAATTTATTTTTAACACCGTCTTTTTCTTAGATAATATCTTTCGTTATCTAAATTCGTATCTTTTGTTAACTAACGTTCTTAATATTTCGTTATTCGATTATAACATCTCCCGTTTACTCTCGCGTATTTAAATTAATTCGTTTGGTAAATTCACGCACCCGCTTTTAAACTCAAGGGACTATTGGCGTCAAGTGGGCAAACAAGTTGACTAGGTCAACTAGTTAACCCACCATCTCATCCATTCATTTCCATCCATCTCCTACCTCCCTTTTTCTCTTTTCTCTCTAGTTGCAAGAACACCCATAACACCCAAATCATTCATTCATCATCTAAATTCGATCTAGGAGGCTTACAACAAAACAAATTACATATTTGTGATCCTCTAATCATCCTCTACATTTTGGTACCAATTTCATCTCGTTTGGGTAACATTTTTAAAACTCTAGATTTCATTTTCTTAGTGTTTTTGACTTGAAATGGTGTTAATTAGTGTCTATGGCTCAAGTCTAACATGAATATATGTTTGATTTGCTCGATTTGTTGTTTTGAGTAACTAGCTTGAATATGAAAAATGGGTGCGCTTAATCTTGAATTTTGGATGATTAAATGTTGTTTAAATGTTAAAGTTCATGTATTAAATGTGTTACTAGCATCATTAGCTTCATTTTGATGTGTAGGTTGATTTAGAAAAGCTTCATTTACAAAATGGTTGAATTCATGATTTTGGTTAGGGTTTGATGAACTTTAAAACGAACTTTTGACTCATTGAATGCTATGAAATGTTGTTAGTAAGTGTTTAGTTGTATTGTGTGTTTCATTACCTTCAAAACGACATATCATATGTATAAACTTGATTCCCGAATCACCATTTGCATTTTTGAGCTTGAAACGTTAATTAATGATCATTTAATGAGGTTTTCATTGTTGTTAATGATGGATTTGATTGATGAAATAGGTTTAGTTGTATTCCTCATCAAAATACCTTTCCAACATATAAGATACGTGTTTTGAATGTTTACGGTTCATAAGTTATGGTTGTTTGAAGTTTGATTCGTGCTTGAGTGTTCAAAAACTGCCAGACTTACTGAACAGACCATCTGAGCCCGCTCAGGGTCTTGGAGCGCCGCTCCGGGCCCCGGCTATCCAAAAATACACATTTTCGTTTAATTCTAACAATGCTACGCACCCCCGATCAACATGAAACTTGGCCAACATGCTTATATGATTAAAAACCTCTGAAAAATTGTCCGAGACCCGACCCGAACGTGTTGACGTTGACTTGGACCAAAGTTGAATTTTATTCAAACTCAACATATACTTTGTTTAATCGTTATAACCTTTCGTTTACACTTATATCTTGCATGAAACTTGACAACGTGATTCACATGCTACATAATCGAGTCATAACGAGCCATAGGACTAATTGAACACATTTCGCCTGACCTTGTGTCGTGACCGGTTAATTGATACAACTTACTTGTTTAGGTCAAGACTTAACAACTTTCATGCACACGTTTACTTTGTGAAGTACTTATATACTCATGCACTCGAGGTGAGATCATAGTCCCATCTTTCAACAACCTTTATACTTTTAAATCATGGGATGAGAAACATATACAGTTTTATACTACATACTTTTATACTTTGAACACAAGTACGGAAACAAACATTCTACAGCGAGTTAGAACAAAAATTCCCAATTTGATTATCATTAGTTACACTTGCAGGGTGTAAGCGAGAACTTATATTGCGTGGCCATACGGGTTTGACAAACCCTCATTCGGACGGTTTGCTACCGTTGTGCGGATGAAATATATTTTCGAGAAACATTGTATGTTCTAACACAATTGTGATGGGATTCTATGGAAGGAAAGTTAAGTCTTGATAATTGGGTGCTCGCGAACATACTTTTGGAATGCAAATGATTTGGATAATCAACGTTATGGAAATACAAAATCTTGTGGTTCAAAAACAACGTTTACAAATACACCTATGATTTCACCAACGTTTTTCGTTGACAGTTTTCTATATGTTTCTCAGGTTCATACTTGGCTACTTGATACATGCTTCCGCACACTTTGATTACTTGATTGGGGTCAAGCATACATGCATACGCTATTGATAGCATTCATGATTTTGAATTTATATTATGTCGCAAGTTATTTCATTTATACTTTATAACTTTTGTAAAACTTAAACTTTTGTCGAACCGTTTGGTACTTAAAACTTTGCAAGTCATACACTTTTCAAATGAATGAGACATAATTTTGGTCAAACGTATCTCATTTAGGGACTATGACCACGTAACGGGACCTAAGTTAACGGTGCCATCAATGAAGATTTTGTCGGGTCGTTACAGATGGTATCAGAGTGTTGGTTGTAGGGAACTAGGATATGCATTAGTGTGTCTGACAGAGTCGTTAGGACGCATTAGTGAATTTAGACTACAATCGGATAGTTAGCCATTGCATTCTGACATACATTTGCTATAGATAGCACTTACTTGACTACTTGTGCATTATACTTGAATCATTCTTAGGCAAACTTCTTAATGGTACCAAGCTTTCATCATACGAATCCATATTCTGCCACTTTCTTGTAACATACGTAAACTTAAGACTCATACGCGTAAAGAGGACGATGACTTCATTAGTTATACTAGTTCGGGAACTCGGTCTCCCAAGTTGTTATTCACCACCGTCCCATTTTACTATCCACGAGTACTGTAAAGTTTCCACCGCTATGGTGATCATTAACCATTACCGATGTTACACCGGTATTCCTTACTTTCTACCACTTCTTGTTACTACCATCACTACTCTAGGTGAGTATCGTCATCACTACTTATCACTACGATTGCGTACCACTTGTTATCATAATTCGTTACTCTTTACGTACCTAAAGACATTATTGTTTGACTTGAACCGCATTGACGTGAACAACCAGTTATACACTTCCCTCGGGAAACGCATTTTCAGAGTTGCACTAATTCTTTCGATTCGATACGAGTCACGTTATAGACGTCGTTACACTCGGTTCATTTTAAATCTTCACGATTACACGAACTTGATTCTATGGAGTAATGTGGGAATGGAGGTATGAATTAGCATAATATAACGACACTCGATCAACGTGGTTATATTATGGTAAGTTATACCAAAGTTCTAATGACACGTGATGGTGATTGGACTCGATCAACCTAATCACCACTATGTGCCATGTACATGACTTCATTTTTCTTGTTGGATATCCAAAAACTCCAAGAATTTTGATAATAAGCATACCGGGGACACACCTTCGATTATTGCCGAACCATATTTATGCTTCCGAATGAATGACAAATTCTTTCAACCCCAAACATATGTACACGTGTATACTATCTCGTTTTCGCACGGTTTTATCGACGAACTACAATATGCTTGTCATGCTCACATCGAGGTGGAAACTTCTCTCGCATTACACTCGTACTTCCGTATAAGGAAATCTTTTATCTAATTTCAATGGAGAGAGAGACTCTTCACGTTATACTAGTATTCGCCACGAGGGTGAATAGTCCAAACGAACGTTTTCAGAATCTGATAAGAAACTTGCTCTAACAAACGTTTTCAGAAACCGATAAATCTTCTGCGGTGCTAAATTCTTGAGAAACGAAAGCTTGTTTAAATATACCTTAAAGGAATGTACCTCGTTTCGGATCGAGATTCTCGTTTCACTTCTAGATTTCGGAGTGCCTTACAAAAAGCCTCGTGACCACGTTTAGACATGAGTACAGCACATCAACTACAAACCGACGGACCAAACAAACATACGATTCAAACCTCGGAAACCATAATACGAATTTATGATATCGACTTCAAATTTACTTGGGAAAAGTCCTCGCCTTTAACTAAATACTCTTACAACGATATTTATCACACGAGTATTAACGCCACATCTTTCAAAAACTCATGTAGCCGCAATTGTCGTTTTCTTAATTGTTGAACCGAAGTAGGTGACAAGCAAACCACCGGACCCGAACTCATTCATGAAATAACTGTTAAGATTATTCAAATCCAAGAAAGACCCAACACGACCCGTAGTCGCCAAAGGAGCTATGCCGATGTTAGACTTAAACCTCTCAAATTCCAAGCGGGTGACCGCATAACGTTAGAAATCGCACCTTAGAAAGGTGTAATCCGTTTCGGGAAACGTAGAAAGCTAAATCCGCGATATTCTGATCCTTTTAAAATTTTGGGGCATATTGTACCCGTTGCTTATCGTTTCGATCTTCCGACTCAATTGAGCTCCGTTCATCCTACATTCCGTGTATCAAATTTGAAGAAGTGTCTTTCAAAACAAGAACTTGTTATCCTCTTCGACGAGCTTACTATCGATGATAAACTTCACTTCCTAGGAGAACCGGTTAAAAAAAATATTTAAATCGTGAAACCAAACTCTGAAACAACGTAAAACCCCGATTGTCAAAGTTCATTGAAATGCCCAAGGGAGTACCTTCACTTATTCGTAGAATTTGCAACGCAAAGGTTTCGAAGAAGAAACAACAACTACTACTTCCAACTAAATTTCGGGACGAAATTTCTTTTAAGGTGTGGGTAATGTAACATCGCGCGTTTTTCTGTTAAATTTATTTTTAACACCGTCTTTTTTTTTTAGATAATATTTTTCGTTATCTAAATTCGTATCTTTCGTTAACTAACGTTCTTAATATTTCGTTATTCGATTATAACATCTCCCGTTTACTCTCGCGTATTTAAATTAATTCGTTTGGTAAATTCACACACCCGCTTTTAAACTCGAGGGACTATTGGCGTCAAGTGGGCAAACTAGTTGACTAGGTCAACTAGTCAACCCACCATCTCATCCATTCATTTCCATCCATCTCCTACCTCCCTTTTTCTCTTTTCTCTCTATTTGCAAGAACACCCATAACACCCAAATCATTCATTCATCATCTAAATTCGATCTAGGAGGCTTACAACAAAACAAATTACATATTCGTGATCCTCTCATCATCCTCTACATTTTGGTACCAATTTCATCTCGTTTGGGTAACATTTCTAAAACTCTAGATTTCATGTTCTTAGTGTTTTTGACTTGAAATGGTGTTAATTAGTGTCTATGGCTCAAGTCTAACATGAATATGTGTTTGGTTTGCTCGATTTGTTGTTTTGAGTAACTAGCTTGAATATGAAAAATGGGTGTGCTTAATCTTGAATTTTGGATGATTAAATGTTGTTTAAATGTTAAAGTTCATGTATTAAATATGTTACTAGCATCATTAGCTTCATTTTGATGTGTAGGTTGATTTAGAAAAGCTTCATTTACAAAATGGTTGAATTCATAATTTTGGTTAGGGTTTGATGAACTTTAAAATGAACTTTTAATGCATTGAATGCTATGAAATGTTGTTAATAAGTGTTTAGTTGTATTGTATGTTTTATTACCTTCAAAACGGCATATCGTATGTATAAATTGGATTCCCAAATCACCATTTGCATTTCTGAGCTTGAAACGTTAATTAATGATCATTTAATGAGGTTTTCATTATTTTTAATGATGGATTTGATTGATGAAATGTATTTAGTTGTATTCCTCGTCAAAATACCTTTCCAACGATATAAGATACATATTTTGAATGTTTACGGTTCATAAGTTATGGTTGTTTGAAGTTTGATTCGTGCTTGAGTGTTCAAAAACTGTCAGACTTGCTGAACAGACCATCTGAGCGCCGCTCAGGGTCTTGGAGCGCCACTCCGGGCCTCGGCTGTCCAAAAATACGCATTTTCTTTTAATTCTAACTATTCTACGCACCCCCGATTCAACATGAAACTTGGCCAACATGCTTATATATGATTAAAAACCTCAGAAAAATTGTCCGAGACCCGACCCGAACGTGTTGACTTTTTTGTTGACTTTGACTTGGACCAAAGTTGACTTTTATTCAAACTTAACATATACTTTGTTTAATCGTTATAACCTTTCATTTACACTTATATCTTGCATGAAGCTTGACAATGTGATTCACATGCTACATAATCGAGTCGTAATGAGCCATAGGACTAATTGAACACATTTCGCCCGACCTTGTGTCGTGACCGGTTAATTGATACAACTTACTTGTTTAGGTCAAGACTAAACAATTTTCATGCACACGTTTACTTTGTGAAGTACTTATATACTCGTGCACTCGAGGTGAGATCATAGTCCCATCTTTCAACGACTTTTATACTTTTAAATCATGGGATGAGAAACATATACAGTTTTATACTACATACTTTTATACTTTGAACACAAGTACGGAAACAAACATTCCACAGCGAGTTAGAACAAAAATCCTCAATTCGATTATCATTAGTTACACTTGCAGGGTGTAAGCGAGAACTTATATTATGTGGCCATACGGGTTTGACAAACCCTCATTCGGACGGTTCGCTACCGTTGTACGGATGAAATATATTTTCGAGAAACAGTGTATGTTCTAACACTATTGTGATGGGGTTCTATGGAAGGAAAGTTAAGTCTTGATAATTGGGTGCTCGCGAACATACTTTTGGAGTGCAAACGATTTGGATAATCAACGTTATGGAAATATAAAATCTTGTGGTTCGAAAACAACGTTTACAAATACACCTATGATTTCACCAATGTTTTTCGTTAACAGTTTTCTATATGTTTCTCAGGTTCATACTTGGATACTTGATACATGCTTTCGCACACTTTGATTACTTGCTTGGGGTCAAGCATACATGCATACGCTATTGATAGCATTCGTGATTTTCAACTTATATTATGTCGCAAGTTATTTCATTTATACTTTATAACTTTTGTAAACTTAAACTTGTTGTCGAACCGTTTGGTACTTAAAACTTTGCAAGTCATACACGTTTCAAATGAATGCGACATAATTTTGGTCAAACACGTCTCATTTAGGGACTATGACCACATAACCGGACCTAAGTTAACGGCACCGTCAATGACGATTTTGTGGGGTCGTTACAGTGGTGGTAGAGTGGTGAGTTTGGTTAAGGTGATGGTGGCGGTGATCGATGTTCACGAAACAAAAAGAATGGAGGTGAGAGAGAGATATGGTGAGTTAGAGAGAGAGTGAGATAGAGGTTGTGGTTCAAATGGTGAAGAAGGTGGTTGGTGATGATGCCCGTTTAATCGATGGTGGTTATGATTCACGATGGTTAGGTGACGGGTTTATGGAGGATGGTGGTGATTGCAGCGGTTTTTCAGAGGTGGTGTTCTAGTGGGTTCACGATGGTGGGTTGTTGTGGTGGTTTGCTTGTTACTTCAATAGGGTGGCGATGAAAGGGATGGTGGTCCGGTGGTGTTTTATCCCGGTCAATAAAGCGAGTGAAAATGGGTTGTAGGTTGGTGAAGGATGGTGTGTGTTAGGATATGATGATGACGAATAGAAACAGAAGAATGATGGTGCTCGTTGGTGAGGTATGGTTGTAGTGGTAGTAATCGGTGGCTCTCGAAGATGAAGTAGGAAACAGGAAATGGGTGAGGTTGTTTGTGGGTTTCTTTTCCTCTGGTTCCTAGTCTATATTCATATATATAAGTAATATAGAATAAATTAAAGTAGTAATATAATAATAATAATAATAATAATAATAATAATATGTTATCAATCTTAATGAATGAAACCTGCCAACCATATGCAGCCATTGAATTGGAGTTTAGTTACCGATAGTTTTCACGGACCGTGTATCGTGCGAAATCAGTGGCGGATAAATGTGTTTAGAAAAATTCCATATTTTTAAATTAACTATATTTATTTATTTTGGTCATTATGGTATAAAATTCGATCATTAACTATTAAATAAAAATTACATTAATTATTCACTCCCAACCCCAAGTAAAATATAAAAAGTTTTAAAATTCAACAAATAGTTCCTAAATACATTTTTAATAAGCCTAAAATTTATATTACTCATTTTCGGATCACCGTTTATTTTTAAAATCACCTAAGTTTGAACTTAACTTATTTAAATAACCATTGAATGATAAACGAGTGCTTCTATCGTTTACTAAATAAATTCGGAACTATATTTATATATTCAATATACCTTATTATATATATATATATATATATATATATATATATATATATATATATATATATATATATATATATATATATATATATATAGATATGTTTTTAAATAATAATTATTATATATTGTTTTATTTTACATAGTTAATTATAATATATTACAAATTATTATTTATATATATTTAAATATATACGTATCTATTTACAAGTAATTGTCCGTGAATCGTCGGAAATGGTCGAAGGTCAATTGAATATATGAACATTTCAAAAATTTTGAGACTCAACCTAACAGACTTTGCTTGTCATGTCGTGATCATATAAAGATTTAGTTTAAATTTGGTCGGAAATCTCCGGGTCGTCACAGTGCGGATCCTGACTTGGTCACAGGTGCATTCACTATTAATAAACTATTAGCTTCTATCTTGTTTGATACTGGTACCGATAGGAGTTATGTAGATAGACACTTTTGCTCTAAGATAGATTGGTCGTTAGTACCTTTGAAGGAGAGTATGCTCGTTGAAGTAGCCAATGGGAAACTTGAGAAAGTTGACCAAATTAGCCGAGGAGGTATTATAAACTTAGCTAGAGATGAATTTGAGATAGATTTGATACCCATTACGTTGGGAAGCTTTGATGTGATAGTTGGCATGGACTGGTTGTCCAAAGTACAAGCAGAAGTCATATGTGGTGAAAAGATTATTCGTATACTACGCGAAGACGGTGTGCCATTAATTATATACGGGGAGAGATGTAGCCCAAAGTTGAACCTTATCAATTGCATGAAGGCATAAAAGATCATGAGAAAGGGGCGTTTTGCTGTTCTGGCGCATGTAAAGAAGTTAGAAACAGAGGAGAAAAGCGTAGATGATGTATGAATAGTGAACGAATTTCCCGATGTCTTTCCAGAAGAATTGCCAGGATTACCCCCACCGAGATCAGTAGAGTTTCAGATCGATCTAGTGCCAGGAGCTGCACCTGTAGCTCGCACACGTTATCGACTTGCACCTTTCGAACTGCAAGAGTTGCAGAGTTAACTGCAGGAATTGCTAGACCGAGGGTTTATCCAACCAACCTATGTTATTTGTAAAGAAGAAGGACGGATCTTTCCGCATGTGTATTGATTACCATGAACTGAACAAGTTGACGATCAAGAATCGGTATCCCCTTCCCAGAATTGACGATCTTTTCGATCAGCTGCAAGGATCCAGCATTTACTCTAAGATCGTTCTGCGATCAGGTTATCACCAGTTGAGGGTGAAGGAGAGCGATGTACTTAAGACTGCATTCCGAACTAGTTATGGCCATTATAAGTTTCTCGTAATGCCATTCGGTTTAACCAATGCACCTGCCATGTTTATGGATCTCATGAATCGTGTATGCAAGCCGTACCTGGACAAGTTCGTTATAGTCTTCATAGATGATATCCTCATCTACTCTAAAAGCGAAGAAGAACAGGAAAAACATCTCCGACTCATGCTTGAACTCTTGAGACAAGAGCAACTCTATGCCAAATTCTCCAAGTGTGAATTTTGGTTGAAGGAAGTCCAATTTCTTAGCCATTTCGTAAGTGATCAAGGTATCAAAGTCGATCCCGCAAAGATCGAAGCCATCAGCAAGTGGGAAACTCCCACTAATCCTACTCACATCCGCCAATTTTTAGGTCTCGCCGGTTACTACCGAAGATTCATTGAAGGTTTCTCTCTGATTGCGCGACCATTAACCGCATTAACTCACAAAGGGAAGAAGTTCGTTTGGGCAACCGAACAAGAGTCGGCGTTTCAAACCCTGAAGCAGAAGTTAACCACCGCACCTATCTTATCACTTCTCGAAGGCAGTGACGACTTCGTTGTGTATTGCGACGCCTCAAAACATGGTTTTGGTTGTGTATTGATGCAAAGAACAAAGGTTATTGCTTACGCCTCCCGACAACTGAAGATTCACGAGCGAAACTACACTACTCACGATTTCGAACTTGGTGCTATCGTCTTTGCGCTCAGACTATGGAGACACTATCTTTATGGAACTAAAAGTACTATCTTCACCGATCACAAGAGCCTCCAACACATATTTGATCAGAAACAACTGAACATGAGATAGCGACGATGGATTGAGACGTTGAACGACTATGATTGTGAACTTCGTTACCATCCTGGCAAGGAAAATGTTGTAGCCAATGCTTTGAGCCGAAAGGAAAGAATGGTACCGCTTCGTGTCCGAGCCTTGAACATCACCATCTATTCGAATCTTAATAGCCAAATCTGAGCAGCCCAAGATGAGGCTCTCAAAGAGGAGAATATTTCTCATGAACACTTGAACATTCTCGTCTCTCGATTCGAGGTTAAGGAGACTGGACTCCGATATTTCGCCGGAAGGATTTGGATGCCTAGTTATGGGGATTTACGAAGTCTTATTCTGGACGAAGCCCACAAGTTAAGATATTCGATTCATCCAGGAGCCGGTAAGATGTACCATGATCTCAAGGAACAGTATTGGTGGCCTAATCTTAAGAAGGACGTTGCTACTTATGTTGGGAAGTGTTTAACTTGTTCAAAAGTTAAGGCCGAACATCAAAGGCCATCAGGGTTACTTCAGCAACCAGAAATCCCGCAATGGAAATGGGAAAGGATAACGATGGACTTCATCACAAAACTGCCAAAGACGGTGGGAGGATACGATACCATCTGGGTTATCATTGACCGTCTTACCAAATCTGCTCACTTCCTAGCCGTGAAAGAAACTGATACGATGGAAAAACTCGCTCAACTATACATAAAGGAAATTGTATCTCGTCATGGTGTGCGCTTATCGATTATTTCAGACCGAGATGCCCATTTCGCTTCTAGATTTTGGTGTTCCTTGCAAGAAGCCTTGGGAACACGTCTCGACATGAGTACTGCATATCACCCGCAGACCGACGGATAAAGCGAACGCACGATTCAAACTTTGGAGGACATGTTGCATGCTTGTGTTATTGATTTCGGGAAAGCTTGGGAGAAGCATTTACCGCTAGCCGAATTTTCTTACAATAACAGCTATCATTCGAGTATTAATGCCGCACCTTTTGAAGCATTGTATGGCCGCAAGTGCCGTTCTCCTATTTGTTGGGCCAAAGTAAGCGAAAAGCAAATCACCGAACCCGAACTCATCCATGAAACAACCGAGAAGATTGTCCAAATTCAAGGGAGGCTCAAGACAGCCCGTGATCGCCAAAAGAGCTATGCCGACCTTAAACGTAAAGATTTTGAATTTCAAGTGGGTGACCGCGTAATGTTGAAAGTAGCACCTTGGAAAGGTGTAATCCGTTTCGAAAAGCGTGGAAAGTTAAATCCGCGATACATTAGTCCTTTTGAAATCTTGGAGCGTATTGGACCCGTTGCGTACCGTTTGGATCTTCCGACACAATTGAGCTCCGTTCATCCTACTTTTCATGTGTCGAATCTGAAGAAGTGTCTTACTGAACCAGAACTTGTCATCCCTCTCGACGAGCTTACAATTGATGAAAAACTCCACTTCGTGGAAGAACCCATTGAAATTATGGACGTGATGTCAAGACCTTGAAACATAACAAGATTCTGATCGTCCGAGTCCGATGGAATGCAAAACGAGGACCTGAGTTTACTTGGGAATGAGAGGATCAAATGATGCAGAAGTATCCTCACCTTTTCCCTACTCTACCATCTACCTCAGCTTAAATTTCGGGACGAAATTTTCTTTAACAGGTGGGTAATGTAACGACCCGACCTTTTCAACTTTTATTTATGTTTATTACTTTCACAAAACTGCGTATTTGTGCGTACTAATTTAGATTTTATTCTGGGATCATTAATTATGTTAATTACCTTCGTTAATGCCTTACAACGTGCTTTTAAGTATTTAGTTACTTCACATGATCCTTGATTGCTTTTACGACTGTTAGTGTCACTTATTGCTTTAAACGAGATACGTGCTTGGTACACGGCAAACTTTTGTCATAATTAGGATATTATGACTACGTAAACTTAATTGTTATTTATTATAACAATTACTTGGCTTAAGGGCTTATTTAATTATGCTTAGTGGTTACTAATGCTTACTAGTTACCTTAATGGACTTTACCTTAGTGGAATTCCAAGGCCTAACCTACTTATTTGATGGACTCACTAAATGGACTAATTAATGGACTAAATTAGCCCATGAAGCATAGATAAAACCCAATTAGAGTGTAAGACAAAGTTAAGCATGCTTGGTACTACTACTTACATGTTTTAGCATTTTGTTCCATGTCACCCAACATGTACATCCACCACCATGTACTACCACCCAATACCAAGCAAATGGTCCCCCCACCACCCCATGAAACCGTCGGCACCCATAAACCATCACCACCACTTCATTTTGTTTCAAACACTCTCATTTCATTTCAAAATCACACACTTTTTTTCTCTCAAATTTCTCTCTAACTTTTCTCTCAACTTTTCTTGAAGAACTTGAAGGTTTAAACACTTTTCTCTCTTCTTTTTCTTCTTTCAAAACCGTAATCATCATATTCTTCATTTGTTTTTGGAATTTGGTTCTTATAACTCAAATCCTCATGTTATCTTGCAATCTTTAATCACTTTTATGATAAAGAAGCAAGAACAAGGATCAAAGCTTTGTAAATTTTGGTTCTACATGAAACTTATAACAAATCTAAGGATCAAATACGTTAAGATCCTCTTTATGTTCAAGTATTGGAACTTTAAAGTTCATTTCATGAAGATTCAAGCTTGTGACTTGATATCTTTTTATATAAAGGATCCAAACTTGAACTTGTTTATTTTTAACTTTAAATTTATCATTTATGTATATAAAATTCGATTTATATAAGTTACTTGGTCAAAGATTACTTGTTAACTTTGATCTCATAAATCTTGTAACCAAAGTCTAACTTTGAAAGTTCAAGAACAAGAAAGTTTAAGCTTACTAATTTATGACTTTCACTTAATTATAGATGATCTAAGTTAAGTAACTTATGGTCATCTAAATTGTCAAAACAAGAATTCATTAATTTGTGTTCACTTTACTTTACAAAATCTAAGTTTCATAACTTATGGTAGTGTAAAGTTGAAAGTCTAAGTGTTTTGACTTAGGGTTTCACCAAGAACATGAGATCTAGACTTTTTAGTCTAAGATCTTTAATACTTAGTTAAGATCTAAGATCTCTAGCTTAAGGTCTTGCTTATTTAGCTTGATTCGAAGTTTATAGCTTAATAAGACTTGCATTTGAGTTGAAACTAAAAAAATTGATGTAACTTTGGTTCATCACCTTGCTCAAACTCTCACATGAGTTGTGTTTTAAATTCTTAGTCTTGACTCTTGTGCTTTGATGGGTGAATATCACTCCGTATTCAGTTTGGAAGATAGGTAATTCAAACAATTGGGTTACATGAATCAATGAGGGAGGCTTAATTAAAATAATTAAATATGGCCTATTAATATTTCATTGGAATTTGGCTTATTGGGGGAGGCTGAGCACCCCTCTGTCCCCTCCCTATCTCCGCTACTGGGTAAAACCTTGGTCAAAGTGATGCTAACACATCAATGAGTTGTACACTTGAAGCTACAAGCATCAAGGATGAGAACCGTGATGAGCATCAAGCACCAAGAATTTCACCGGAGCATTTGTTTACTGTTTTTAGGGTCTGATCAGGCCCCTGGGCTACAGGAAAATTTGATTTCAAGATAGTTCGGTTCGAGTAGATGACTTTTCGTTTAAGACTCGTCTTAATCCAATATACGGTTTAGGATCTATAGCCTTCCGAAAGTCACTACGCCCTTGTAACGTTGTGCTGAAAATTTTGACCTACTAGCACTTAAACCGTCGCCACGGTCAAACGAAGATGAGTTAGGTTCTATAACTTGTTCAGATGTTAGAGGACTCACATATGGAGCCATGGCCACTGGCCTCACGTCATTTCAGTTTGTATAGAGGTCGTAGAAGCTGAACGAAGTCAGCCTTTGTTTTGGTCTCTATTCTTTATTGAAAACTTACTTTACTTTTTACGTATGATGTTGATGATGATGATACTTAAGACTTAATTTACTTACTTTCAAACCTTTGGGAATGACTTACTAACTTAGTAACTTTTGACTTAGGTTGAGGACCTTTCGGACTGACTTACTTGCTTACTTATCTCGTATCGACTTTTACTGCATTTACCACTGTGAGTTATAGCTCGCTTTTTACTTTAACTATTTTTGGGACTGAGAATACATGCACTTTTTATGTTTTACTTACTAGGAATGAGTACTTAAACTTTTATATGTGTGGGTTATATAACGGCATAAACTTTCCCCTTAGCTCGGTAACGTTTAGTCATTGGTTTTTGAACCGGTGAACACGAATCTTAGATATGGATCTATATGGTTTGACATCCCCACTCGGGCTAGTCGCGCTAGCATTTAATGGGTGCTTAATACTTCATAAACTTACGCACTCGCCAAGTGTACTTTTAGGGGGTGATATTTACGTTAAGTTAGTTACCAAGTGCCCACGGTTAAGCATATACTTTTCATACTGTTTTGAATACGAAATCTCGTGGCCTACATTACATTACTGTTATAATTAAACTATAGCTCACCAACATTCGTGTTGACTTTTAAGCATGTTATTTCTCGGGTGCTTAGACGTATGATTGTTTCCGCTGTACTAGACTCTCGGTGTTAGATTTCCGCTGCTATGCTTAGAGATGTCTCAATTACGAAACTTTTTACTTTGCATTCAAAACTTATGTTACATTTAAACAATGGCTTGTAATGACCTTAGTGTCACGTTGTGACAACCCGGAAATTTTCGATCAAATTTAAACTTTAATCTTTATATGTTTTTTTGACACGATAAGCAAAGTTTGTTAAGTTAAATCTCAAGAATTTTAAACTGTGTTCATACATTCATTTAAACCTCGACCAAATTCCAATGATTCACGAACCATTATATGATCGGATATGATTATATGTGTATATATTATAACATGAAAACGTTAACAAAGTATTAGACGTATAATACTTTACATGAACGTATTTGTTTCAAAATATATTTAAAATAATTATCGACAGAATTAAAAGATAATATAAAATGATTGAATTATCAGATACATTGAATTATGGTTACGAGTCTCTGTAGAGAGGTCCACATTGATTTGAGAAATCTTCCCATTTTAACGATATTCAGAATAAATGGTAAAGTCATTTACAAGTAAGAACAAATGTGTCAATTGACATAGGTTAGACAAAAGTTAGTGGAAAACTGTTTTTTTTTCATAATGTTCGACTGATCTATTTTCAAATATATGAAAATGATTTCAAAAACCGAGTTATTGTAATCTATTATAAAGGTAAATTGATTATATAGGATTAGAAGAAATCAATTAAAGCTTTATATTATAAATTTATATATATTTTTCAAAAACGTAAACGTGCTATGACATAGTAAATTTTATTATTTAAACGATTATATATAATAACCTTTGAAATATAATTAGTTTTGAAATGACAAATATTATATCATTAAATAAATATTTCAAACATATATATTATGTATAAATTTATAATTCTAAATGAAAATATATATATATATATATATATATATATATATATATATATATATATATATATATATATATATATATATATATATATATATATATATATATATTAAATTAGCCATAAAACGTCCTGATTTAAAATAATATATTTTGATAAACAACAAGCCACTGATTTATAGAAGCAAATGACTAAAACACTTGAATGATTAAGTCACACTTCGAGTAATATAGTTACTAGTGAATTATGTATGATTATTGTTAAAAGGTACACGTCGCGTAACGTAAAGTGTTAGTTTTTTAAGCGTACGAACATGCGTTTGAGAAACCGATACCAGGACATAAGTCGAGCGTAAACGTACGAGTCATCGGAACAAAAATTACAAGTCCATTTTGCATGTGAATATAATATAATATATAATTAATTAAATAGATTAAAAATATAATTATATATAATAATAATTAAAATTACTGTCGGCAGCACTCGTTGGATGAATGTGTGCTGGAAGTGGACCTCATCCGATCGCATGAGGACTCCCTCACAACCCCATGCGATCGCATGGCAATGGAAAGGATGTCAGGTCTTTAAAAGCTCGTGTCTCGACCGAATTCATTTCATATTCTTGTTCCTATCTATCTCTCTCGCACGATCTCTCTCTATATACAATATTTATATTATTATTAAGATTCTTATTATTATTAATCCTATTATTAGTAGTATTAGTAGTATTAGGAGCGATATTATTAGTATTATACATAAAATACTACGACGAGGTTCTGCCCGCGTGTTTTCAAAATGAATTTTTTGAGTAGGATAGAGCTAAGGAAATTATGGGTTATGGCTATGGAGGTTATGGGTATGGATCATGGGTATGCTCGTGAGGTTAAACTAGTGTTTATCATCTCGGTTGCGTTTACGTACCTTTCCTGCAATATTGAATCTCAATATTGATACGTGAGCACTCATAACTTAACTTTTATATATTATTAGTGTATCCCTGACTAGTGCTCGAGTATATAGGATTATGCATGCTTGTACATTTAATATTGTCGTTAAATAGTTGATGATAGAGTATGAACTAGTTACATATGCGGTTGAGATAAGACATATGATATGCATGTCTTTGGAAAGCTAGCGAAAAATTAAGAACTTTTCATTTAGATATCGAATGGTTTCGATGAACGGATTAGAAGTTATAATCAATTGAATTTTTTTGTATTATTATTAAAAATGATTATTATTATCGTCGTTATAATTATTATCTAATTATTATTATTATTATTATTATTATTATTATTATTATTATTATTATTATTATTATTATCATCATTATTATTATTATTATTATTATTTTTAATAATAAAAGGTATTATCATTAAAAAAAATTTACTTTTATTATTATTACTATCGTTATTATCGTGAAAGTTATAATTAGTATTATTATTATTATCATTAAAATAGTTATTAGTATTATCATTAATATTATCATAATATTTATTATTATTATTAGTATTATTATAATTAAAACTAATATTAGTAACACCTAACTATTATGATTACTATTATTATCATTAATATGAACGCGATATAAAAGACGACTAAAAGCTATTAACAAATTGATTAGGAAATAATTAATATATGTATCATAATTGAAAGGTATTGATTTAGATAAAAATATCGTTTTTCATTATTTCTATCATTATTATTATTAAAAGTATCATTAATATTAAAACTATCATTTTTATTATGATTTTAATAGAAATATCATTGTTATTATTAAATATCATTATTATTATCATTTTAGTATTATTATTATTAAAAATTATCATTTTGAATAGAATTATTATTTTTATAAAATATTATTATTATTACAGTTAATAATAAAAAGTATCATTATTATTAAAAATTATCATGATTAGAATAATTATTTTATTATAATTAATATCATCATTAGTAAATATAAATATTGTTATTATTATTAGTAAAATAATTATTATTATTATTACAAAATAATATAACTTTTACTCATTATTATTATTATCAATATTATTTTATCAAATAAATATGTGATGCAAACATATTTTTACCACACGTAATATAATTACATTAATAATACATACCACTATATTTTATGATATTAAGTGAACTTTATAAATTTTATTACTTAAGATATATAAAAGTATATTTTTATCATATATAAATTTTAATATAAATTTTTACTTATTAATAAATGATTTTTATTCTTTACTTTAATAAAAATCTGATAAATATATTAAAATATATAAAACGATTATATTTAAGTTATATAATAAGCATGTATAAATTTTGGAAATCATTTTGGGTCAAATTGACTTTTGTTGACTTTTGCATATCGATCTCGAGCATTATGATTACGATACACTATGACTTGACCTAATTTGATAGACAGATATTGACCAACATATAAATATATATATACTTAATATAGGTTCGTGAATCCAAGGGCAACCTTGCATTGTTCAATGTCGTCATATGTATTTTTACTACAAAATACAATATTGTGAGTTTGATTTGCTCCCTTTTTAAATGTTTTTGCAATATATATTTTTGGGACTGAGAATACATGCGCTGCTTTTTTATAAATGTTTTACGAAATAGACACAAGTAATTGAAACTACCTTCTATGGTTGGATTATCGAAATCGAATATGCCCCTTTTTAGTCTGGTAATCTAAGAATTAGGGAACAGATACCCTAATTGACGCGAATCCTAAAGATAGATCTATCGGGACCAACAAGCCCCATCCATGTCGCGGATGCTTTAGTACTTCGAATTTATCATGTCCGAAGTTGTCCCGGAATGATGGGGATATTCTATATGCATCTTGTTAAGGTCGGTTACCAGGTGTTCACCATATGAATGATTTTTATCTCTATGCAGTTTGCGAAATGCCTGATATGAGATGTATATTTATGAGTAATGGAAATGAAAATCTTGTGGTCTATTAAAAATGATGGAAATGAATATTGATGATAAACTAATGAACTCACCAACCTTTTGGTTGACACTTAAAGCATGTTTATTCTCAGGATTGAAAGAAATCTTCCGCTGTGCATTTGCTCATTTTAAAGACACTACTTGGAGTCATTCATGGCATATTTCGAAAGACGTTGCATTTAAGTAGTTGAGTTCAATAAAGATTATGACTAAGTAAATGATAGATTAGGTCATTTATAATTGGATATTATGAAATGGTATGCATGCCTGTCAACTTTCGATGTAATGAAAGTTTGTCTTTTAAAACGAATGCAATGTTGTAAAATGTATCATATAGAGGTCAAATACCTTGCAATGTAACCATATGTTATTGTATTCGTCCTTATGGATTAGAACGGGTCACTTCACACGTACTTGTGTTAACGCTTTCTATTCATAGAAGCACGCTATCTTTTGTAAAACGTTATCCTTCTATGAATGCAAACTTGATTTAAAACAGCATATAGTGTTGTAACCTTGTAATGGACATGTTGTTGATGATCCGTACACGATGGTTTTGTACGGGGCATCACACAACAAACCTAATCTTTCTATCCCTTTAAAAGATCAACTCCAACCTAGATCAACTTGTCTTCACCTTGGACAAGTATTGATGTGCGAGCGGAGGTGTACGAAATATTATTATTTTTACTACAAAATACTACGAAATATGACACAAGTTTTATATATTTAATTTACGGATGGGATATACCTCAACCTTGCTACAACACTATAGGCAGTGTACCTAATCGTAGAGTAGTGTAGTTTTTAGTAAGTCTGGTTCATTCCACAGGGAGCTAGTGATTACGTACTATATTTTTAATAACTATATTTATATAAAATATATATAATTATATATAGTAATATTATATATAAAAGGGGGTTTTAACGTTTAATGACCGGTTTGTCAATTTTATATTTTAAGCGTAAAGATAAATGACTATAATATAAATGACAGAATTTAAATTGCGATAAAGTAAATTGCAGTAATTAAAATGACAGTAAATAAAGGTACGATGAAATATGAAATAAAAGTATTATGCTTATTTAAACTTCCGTAACCATGATGTTCGACGTTTTGATTTTAATTTATTACTCTGGGTTAATTGTCCTTTGTCCTGGTTTATTTGATACCTATCTGGGTTTTGCCCATAATAGTCCATCGGTCATAATTATAATATGCTCGTCAAATTAACCTTATTCCCGAAGTCAAATATTCCAACTAATTATGGATTCGAACTGTAACAAGGTTTTAATACTTTGTTAATAATTACACCAGGTTATCATTGTATGTAATCCACCCCTGTTTTAATTGGTCCATGATACATTAATTTATTCACTTGGCCATAATGAATAATCATTTACCCAATCCAATTGATTAATTAAATGATTGTAAACGATGTCGTATAAACGTTACTAAATAGGACATTCGTAATCAATTTAATAATTATTAGATTAACTAATTTGAAGATAGGTTCGACAGGTTCCAATGAGTAGTCATTCAATTAGACAATACCTCCTACCTATTAATAGTCAATAGTCCAATGTTCACAAGTGTCGGTCTTTTATCCAAACCCTAATTATGGTACAAAATCCAATAACCCCGTCTTTAATATTTAGTCTAACATCATGATTACTTCGGCTTAAATAAGCATAATAATAACTTAGTTATGAGACATTAATTTAAAAAGGAAGAACATAGCTTACAATGATTATTTATCGCGTAGCGTTACACGGACAGAGTTCCGACTTTAAAACCCGTAAAACATTTCTTACAATAACCTTATTATTATTAACTTAAATTAAAATTAAAATTATAATATAAATATAAATTATAAATATAGAGAGAAAGAAAAGATTGAATTAATAAATATGGTGTACGTTGATCGAGCATAATTCGTTGGCTTTTATAGGCAAAATTTGATTCCTTCATCTCCGCGATTGTGAAGGTTTTAAGCCTTGGAGCTCCGTGATCGTGAAGGTTCGAAATCCAGCTCATCCAATAAATACAAAACGTGGGCTGCTGAATAAATATATATATATATATATATATATATATATATATATATATATATATATATATATATATATATATATATTATATTATATTCTTGTGCATAGTTGACTTGTAATTTTAGCTCCGTTGAGTCGTACGTTGATAGTTGGTTCATGTCTCGGTTCCGGATTTTCGAACGCCTTTTCGTACGCTTAGATATCTTGTACTTTGCGATCCGCGGCTTGTACTCTTGTCATTTTTAGACGTTATTCATCAATAAATTGAACCACTTGGATTGTAACTTGTACGTTTGAGCTTTTTGGTCATTTGCGTCTTCAAATCATCGATTCTGTCTTATGTCTTCACATTTATTTATTTAAACGAATATTACTTGGAAATAGAACAATTTCAACTAAAATCTTTACATATTGGAAAGATATTGATACTAAATATATGTTCATTTGGAGCACTATCAAATATCCCCACACTTGAACGTTGCTTGTCCTCAAGCAATATAGAACTTGAAATTCAATCACACTTCACTCGAATCACTTTTTTTATTCTCACACTTTATACATCAGTGATTTTGATACAGCGGTATGAACAATGATAGTAACGATGTGGTTTACAGTCCCACATGACTATGAAAATTTAGATCCTTTAAGGAAATTGGATCTTTATGAAAGCATTTGAACTTTTGAAAATTCATTCTAGCTTTTACCCTAGATAACTTTTCCGGAATAACCCTTCACCGGTGTTTGTAAAATGTTTTTGTGGGTTTTGTGGGTTTCAGATTTTAAAATTTTAGCTCAAAACTTGTGGTTTTGTGTCACCCACTTGCTAACCTTGTATTAGGAAAGCAACACGTCCAGTATACTTGCTCCGTATATTACCTTTCAGTAAACTACCGTCCGGTTGTAAAGGAAAGCGATGAACAAGCAACTATTAAGGCAATGTCCCGTGACATGCATATAATTATGGTTCACAACGTGTCAGATGCAATTACTATCCTTTGTAGGAGAAATAGTAAAGATCACCCTATAATTTTTTTAGTCTCCTATCTTCGACCATGCTATGTAACCACCGTTCTTACGGTTGACACCCGATTTGGTTCAGGTGATCTAATGAATTCTGATGAATTCTCAGGATTTTACATTCAATGGTAATGAACGCATTGAAAATAGGTTTTCTGAAAACAAATCGGTTTTAAATTTTGATCAAAATATTTTCTCGTTCAAGCTCGAGTTTAGATATCATCGAATTCCATGAGTTTGTAATTCTCAATCTTTAAAGTCAATCTCAAGGATTGAGTAATATCAGTCTTAAAAGCTAATTTTTAATCTTTAAGGAGATTATCCTTTCTGGAGGTCTGATTCATTAGTCTTATCAAGCTAATTTGCACGGCGCCCTTCTCATTTTACGAGACAGATCCTTTCATGGTTAGGATAAGTCTGACCACATGGCGACCCTGTTTGATGCTGAGGTCCGTGGATTTTCTGCTGATTTTAGAGATGACTTTTCTAGATTTTTCGTCAACCTACAGCTGGTCTGGACGACAACTTCCTGACCTAAATCAAGAAGCGCGTGTCTTTTTCGGAAGACTTTACTTCCTTTTAATGATGGAATTGATTCATCGTGTAGATCCATCTTTCTTTCAGATATATTACAGTAAATCGGGTAAAACTTATTAGTTTAGTCCAAAGCAAAAGTACCTGCAATAATCTTGTACAAAATATGTGATATATGTTTTAAAGTACTTAATAATTTCTTCCCATACATAGCTTTTATTTATTCTTTTCTTTGCCTTTTTATTCTCCTTTATTCCATTTTAAATGAATTCAAACGTTTTGGGTTGTTTCTCAATTTATGTCCTTTCTGAGGTAACAATAATTTCGGTATTAATACCTAATTTTATCGTTCATAAATATGTATAAACATGATTTTGAGTTCATCTAATAGAAAAATTTTCAAATTTTCACAAAATTTGGCAATTAAACTAAGTGTAAACCCGAGAGAATTTATAACCCTTCCCCACACTTGAGATCTTGCAATGCCCTCATTTGCATGAAATCAGTAAAAATTTAAATTCATGAGGGTGATTAGCGTAGAAAAATGTTTAAAAATACCGAGTTTTCAAACATATTGTTTTATATCACATTTGATATTTTACGTCTTGTCGTTAAAATTAGTAGCTTTTGCTGAACTTAATGTCAGTCTTCGAAAGTGCGATGTTTTACCCTGTTTTGTATATAACATAAAATACAAACATATATATATTTTTGAAATTGGGTATATTACCCCACATTTATATAATATTTTTGGCTTACTTTAGATTAATAATATTAAAATAATGATAATAAAATTTTTCGCCCCGCCCTCGGATAAAGCAATTTCGGTTCCATGACCTAGTCTTTAACTTACGACGAATTTTAGAAATCATTTTTTTAAATTTAAAGAAATAAAGTAAATTTTGTTTTTAAATTCACACAAAACTTAAATTTAAAGAGCATATTAATTTTATACAAAACCTACAAAACAAAACAAAAAAAAATTTCAGAATGGGGGGAGAAAACTAGTTCTTTAGTGTCTGCTAGTGGAAAAGACCAATCGGATTCCATTCTCGGAACTACACGAGAATAGAACAACTAACTCTAGACAACATTTTCTTTTTAGAACATTTGAATCTCCCCACACTTAGGTAGCTGTGGTGTCGAAATTGTGATTAACTTCATCGTCAATTTCTTTTGGACCATAATCAACTTGCATATCTCTGACTTTTGATTTAAGCCATTGGTTGAATTCCTGTGTAATATCCACAAATTCAACTAGTTTTGCCTTTTCTTTAGGCCATAGATTGGATACTAACCGGTTACATAACTTAAAGTTCCTCTTGGTTCTAGCATCGCGAATCCGTTTAATAAGTTTCTTCATTGAACTGTTAATAACGAGATCATTTAATTTCGTATCAACAAAGGGGTTCTTTGTTATCAGGTCATCATTAGGTGTTACTTCATCTTCCCCACACTTAGGCTTTTTATTATTGTTAAGCACTACCGTTGGAGTTGGTAAAACAATGTGGTTTTTACCAATCGTCTTTATTGGTTTAACAGTTTTGGTTGGTGGAGATTTAGACTTTCGATTCATAAAGGTGACCAATTTTTCACCATCACTAAGTGTCATTCTACCCTCTCTTACATCAAATAACGCCCCGGTGGACGCTAAGAATGGTCGACCTAAAATTAGAGGAATGTTTGAGTCCTCTTCTATGTCATTGACAATAAATTCGACTAGAAAGGTTAAATTACCTACTTGAACGGGTAGGTTGTCAGCAATTCCAACTGGGTGCCTAATGGTTTGATCAAAGAGTCGAACACTCATCTCCATTGGACTTAACTCACATACTCCTAATCTCTTATATAATGAAAGAGGCATAACACTCACACTTGCACCTAAATCTGCTAGTGCATCATACATGACACAATCACTAAGTAGATAAGGAACAATAAATTCAACCGGATCACCCAACCTAGGTGGAAGTTTTGGTGGAACTGTCTTCACTGGGTTTACTTTTACGGTTTTTGTTTCTTGCACTTTCTTATTCTTCTTCTTCTTTCCAAAGGTATCACAAACTTTATTACCTATCACTTGCTCATACTCAACTCCTTTTCTTGGAAATGGGATGGGTGGTCTGTATGGTACCACCACTGGCTTTACATACTCGGGTGGTGGTGGTGTTGTAACTTCTTCATTGTTACTCATATCTAAAACCTTCCCATCTTCCGGTGCTGATTTTTCAGAATTTGTTGACACCATGTTAATGTTTTCATTTCGAGGATTTACTTCAGTATTACTTGGTAGCTTTCCTTGTTCCCTCTCACTCATCATGCTAGCAAGAGTACCTACGTGTTTTTCTAGATTCAAAATGGAAGCTTGTTGAGTTCTTAATGACTGATCAAACCTCTCATTTGTTTGGGTTTGAGATGTAATAAATTGTGTTTGATATTCCATTAGCTTTGCCATCATTTCTTCCAGATTTGGCTTTTTCTCTTCGGTTTGTTGTGGTGGTTTATACAAGCCAGGTATTTGTTGATTGAAAGTGTTGTTTTGAGTTGGTTGGTTATTTGGACCTTGTTGGTTGTACGAGTTATTGTTGGGTCCATTTGGATTGTAAAGAATGTTTTGATTTCGATTAAAGTTTGGCCTTGGTGGTTGATAATTATTTTGATAATTATTTCTCGGCCTTTGGTTCATGTAGGAAACATTCTCACGTTGTTCCATGGTTTGTTCAATATTACAATCTTTCGTTAAGTGTGGTCCACCGCATTGCTCACAACTGATTCGTATTGCGTGAATATCTTTAGTCATCTTTTCCATTCGTCTCTCGAAAGCATCTATTTTTGCGAAAACAGAATCAAAGTCATGGCTAGAATCGGCTCTAGCCGCTTTAGATGAACGAAAAATGTCTTTTTCCTGATGCCACTCATGCGAGTGGGAAGCTGTGTTATCAATAATCTTGTGAGCTTCGGTAGCAGATTTCTTCATAATGGAACCACCAGCTGCTGTGCTGATGTCTTTTCATGTAGCAACGTTGACACCTTGGTAGAATATTTGTACTATTTGATAAGTGTCTAAACCGTGCTGTGGACATCCTCTCAACAACTTTTCGAATCTTTTCCACGCCTCATATAATGTTTCATTTGGCTTTTGCGCGAACGTAACAATTTCTCCTTGAAGTTTCACTGCTTTAGATGCCGGAAAGAATCTTTTAAGAAAATTTTCAACTAAGACATCGGGGGTGTTAATCGCCCCTTCAGGTAACTATTCTAACCAATCTTTGGCTTCTCCCTTTAAAGTCCAGGGAAACAACATGAGATAGATATGTTCATCCTCAACTTCTCTGATTTTGAATAGAGTACAGATCCTATTAAAGGTTCGAAGATGTTCGTTTGGATCTTCTTTTGGCGTACCACTATATTGGCATTGATTAGTTACCATGTGTAGGATTTATCCTTTGATTTCATAATCATGCGCATTAATGTCTGGTCGCGTAATGGCATGTCCTTGGCCAGTGCGTGTAGCTCTCATTCGATCTTCCATACTTATAGGTTCCGTTATTTCCATATTTGAAATTGTTGAATCCTAATCACTAGAGGATTCTGATTTAATGGTTTCTTCCTCTACAATCTCTGGTTGAATGATTTGTGGTTAAGGAGGAATGATTAGTGATTCAGGATCTCTGAATTGTCCTTGAATATCCTCCGGGTTCTCAATTGTGAAGTCGGGTTCAAAAAATGGATTATCGGGAATTTGAATTGGAGTACTTGGTCGACATGATGATGATTCTAAAGCAAAATCAACGGCGACAATATTGGCTAGATGTCTTGATCGAGTTACAGGTGGTGAACGTATGAAAGGTGGTGAACGTTTTGTTTGGTGCATTCACTGAATATCCTATTAGTTATAAAAATAAAAATTATATAAGTTATCAAATTAATAGACTTTTCTGATTTTGTCCACGTTTCAAATAGCCAATGGATGCAGCAGGTAGCCAGGACCCTTTAAATCGGAAGCCCACAACTCGCCACTAACAAATCCAACTATTACTACGAACCAGAAAAATTTGGATGTCTATCAATTTAACCGCTTAAAATAATTTTTCCGTCGAAGTTTAAAGAAAATAAAGAAAATTCTATGTCCTAAAAACTAGAGCGTAGAAATGAGAAAGAAAAAGCGCGTCGAAAAACAAGAAGTCAAAAAACAAACGTCGAAAACAAAAAGTCTAGAAATTAAATCTAAAAAGTTGCGCCTAAAGGTATTAAAGCTTAAAAGGAATTCTATATCCAAAACGGCAATAACTTAAAAGGCACTAAAATATATAAACGGCGTCGCAAAATTCTAAAGCGCCTAAATCTTAATTCTAAAGGAAAAGCACTTAAGGGATTTTACGGCAAAGCCTAAAAACTAGAAATATAAAAATAACTACGGCAAAATACTAAACTTAAAATTAATTACGAACAACAAATATTAAAAACTACGAATTTAAATGAAAACAAATATACAAAATATAAAAAGAAACTAAAAATGATAAAATTACAATTTTTATATTATTATTTTATAAAAGTATTAAACTATATAATTAATAATAATAAATAAACTTGAAATTACAAATTAAAACTAAAATAAAACTAAACTAATTAATATTATAATTAAACCCTAATTTAATTAATAATATTTAAATTACAACCCTAATCCACCATTTAATGCGTTTAAGGTTCTGTGTCAGAAAGCCCTACGCGATCGCGTAAGACTTAGACTCTATAGCTCCGCAGTCACGGAGTAATACAGTACCCGGCTTATCTGTTGGGCTTAAACAGTTCGGCCCACTAGTATTTTTATATTTGTTTTGGGCATAATTTTGGGATACGAATTAAATCAGCCCAATTTATAATTTTTATATTAATTTGATTTTAATTATACAAATAATAGTATAAAGAAAATTTATAAAAATAAACTTATATTTTTTTAAAAAAAACTTAATATAAAAATACTTTTTAAACACAAAACCTTAAAAATATATATTTATTTTATTTTATTTTTTTATTTTTTAACACTTATTATAAATACAAAATATTTTTACAAAATTAGAGATAAAAATATAGCGTTTTTCACCGATCCCCGGCAGCGGCGCCAGAAACTTGATGTGCGAGCGGAGGTGTACGAAATATTATTATTTTTTACTACAAAATACTACGAAATATGACACAATTTTTATATATTTAATTTACGGATGAGATATACCTAAACCTTGCTACAACACTATAGGCATTGTACCTAATCGTAGAGTAATGTAGTTTTTAGTAAGTGCGGTTCGTTCCACAGAGAGCTAGTGATTACGTACTATATTTTTAATAACTATATTTATATAAAATATATTTAATTATATATAGTAATATTATATATAAAAGGGGATTTTACCGTTTAATGACCGGTTTGTCGATTTTATATTTTAAGCGTAAAGATAAATGACGATAATATAAATGACAGAATTTAAATTGCGATAAAATAAATTGCAGTAATTAAAATGACAGTAAATAAAGGTACGATGAAATATGAAATAAAAGTATTATGCTTATTTAAACTTCCGTAACCATGATGTTTGACGTTTTGATTTTAATTTATTACTCTGGGTTAATTGTCCTTTGTCCTGGTTTATTTGATACCTATATGGGTTTTACCCATAATAGTCCATCGGTCATAATTATAATATGCTCGTCAAATTAACCTTATTCCCGAAGTCAAATATTCCAACTAAGTAGGGATTTGAACTGTAACAAGATTTTAATACTTTGTTAATAATTACACCAGGTTATCCTTGTATGTAATCCACCCCTGTTTTAATTAGTCCATGATAAATTAATTTATTCACTTGGCCATAATGAATAATCAATTACCCAATCCAATTGATTAATTAAATGATTGTAAACGATGTCGTATAAACGTCACTAAATAGGACATTCGTAATCAATTTAATAATTATTAGATTAACTAATTTGAAGATAGGTTCGACAGGTAATGAGTTGTCATTCAATTAGACAATACCCCCTACCTATTAATAGTCAATAGTCCAATATTCACAAGTGTCGGTCTTTTGCCCAAACCCTAATTATGGTACAAAATCCAATAACCTCGTCTTTAATATTTAGTCTAACATCACGATTACTTCGGCTTAAATAAGCATAATAATAACTTAGTTACGAGATATTAATTAAAAAAGGAAGAACATAGCTTACAGTGATTATTTATCGCTTAGCGTTACACGGACAGAGTTCCGACTTTAAAACCCGTAAAACATTTCTTACAATAACCTTATTATTATTAACTTAAATTAAAATTAAAATTATAATATAAATATAAATTATAAATATAGAGAGAAAGAAAAGATTGAATTAATCAATCTGGTGTACGTTGATCGAGCAGAATTCGTTGGCTTTTATAGGCAAAATTTGATTCCTTCAGCTCCGCGATCGCGAAGGTTTTAAGCCTTGGAGCTCCGCGATCGCGAAGGTTTGAAATCCAGCTCATCCAATAAATACAAAACGTGGGCTGCTGAATAAATATATAATATAATATAATATATATATATATATATATATATATATATATATATATATATATATATATATATATATATATATATATAATTAATTATATATTATATTATATTCTTGTGCATAGTTGACTTGTAATTTTAGCTCCGTTGAGTCGTACGTTGATAGTTGGTTCATGTCTCGGTTCTGAATTTTTGAACGCCTTTTCGTACGCTTAGATATCTTGTACTTTGCGTTTCGCGGCTTGTACTCTTGTCATTTTTAGACGTTATTCATCAATAAATTGAACCACTTGGATTGTAACTTGTACGTTTGAGCTTTTTGGTCATTTGCGTCTTCAAATCATCGATTCTGTCTTCTGTCTTCACATTTATTTATTTAAACAAATATTACTTGGAAATAGAACAATTTCAACTAAAATCTTTACATATTGGAAAGATATTGATACTAAATATATGTTCATTTGGAGCACTATCAAGTATTAATCTTCAAATAAGATTAATCAACTCCCTAAGTCCCTTTAAGGAAGTAGATCACTAAGCTAGCCTATGCTTCCACTAACTGAAGTTACAAGACTTATACACTTTGCAATGATGATCCTAAGACAATACTAGGACAAACATTACACTAAGTAAACTCACAAGATTAATGATTTTGATTAGTAAGTTTACAACAACTAAATTCTATATCTATAAGATTATAGAATCTTCTCTTGCTTGATCACATTTGAGTAGTAATTAGAGCCCTTGTGATCTCTGAAAATAAGCCTTTGAAATATGCAAGAGGGTCAGCTTCAAATGCTCTTTAATGCTTGCCTTTTATAGTGGGATTCAAAAAATAGCCGTTGACACACGGTTGCCAGCACGATCGACCGTGGTTCGATCGTGCGTGCTCCAATCCAAAATTGGTATCCGTTGTATAGCCGTTTGACTCAAATTTGAACACCACATTTTGACACCTTTACTCCTTCTAGCACCTGTAAAAAAAATTAAAAAAAAACCATACATCCTATACAACTATACAAGTACTATATGCATTAAGTGTGTGAGATTTGGTCTTATTGTGTGAAAGTGACTTAACATTCCAATAGTGGTAAACCCAACATTTTTGGAGAAGTGTCTTGATTGATAATTTGGAAAATCTCAGTTTGGTCAAGACTTAGTTAGTCACATTAATGCATTTGGTTCAATTCTAAAGACTAGTCAATATGTCATTAACTTCCTAGTTTCAATTAATTACAAGTCATGTTCTATTTGAGTTTAGGTAGAGATTAATTGAATGATGTCTTTCTAAGATAATTATTAAGTATGTAGAGAAATCAAAGTTAAGTCATACTTGAATAAGCAATCACACTTAGTTACTTAGACTATACCAAATAGACAATTGACCATAATTTCATTGTGAACCATTTTACACTTAATTTATTGGAGTGGGCTAGTTACTTGAATCCTAACTAGTAAGCACATAGCAAGCATATTAATCAAGTTGATAAATTTATGAGTATTAAGCATATTAGCAAGTAGAAAGTAATACTCACACAAAGCAAGAGATAGTTATTCTAGGATCAATCATATAGATATTTGCACAACTTATAATTCAAACTTTTAACAAGATTACTTACAATATAACATATTGCTTGATTAATGTGTAAGCACACATTAATGTCCAACACATGCACAAGGGAAGAGCAATCTCTAGTTGGGACGTGGTTACCATCCTAAATGTATCTAAGTGTATTTTAGGATTACAAGTCTTTACTAGTTACACTTGAGAGCATTGTTCCTCATTTAGCCTTAATTAATCACTAAGTCATTTTTAATAATAATTATTGTTCTAGTGATATTGACTTAAGTGTGTTGGTGCTTGATGATCATACTAAGGATGTCTAGATAAGATTTAAGATCACAAGTTATTGTTTAACACTTATGTGTTATGCCTAATCTTGGTTAAATTGTCATTAAGACGTCATTAGGTGTAATTAACCACAATTAGTGTTTTTATGACCAAAACTCGATTGAGTATGGAGAGGGCATCTATTCTAAGCATGTTGGGAAATGTTTCATGAATTATAGATGTCGGGAACTAGTCAAACTTAATTTGACCAAAATTAGTGACAGAGAAAACTGCGGTCGCACTGCGGTTGACCGTGGTGGCCACCGTGCAACTTGTTTTCATAAAACTGCGTTGCAATTTAGTTTGGGGTTTCACGGTTGTATATACGGTCGACCGTACCTTGATCGTGTATTTTGCTGATCTTTAATTTCATTCTTTAAGCTATGTTTGACTTGGTCATTTGCAAGATAAAGTATGGATTAGTGACCTTGCGTGTTTTATGTTAAGATGTCTGTCATCCCTTATGCGTATGTATGTGTCATCATCAAAATCTATTCTTTGGTTAATCCTCATATTAAATTTTGTCGTTTAGTTCATTAACCAACATTCAACCAACATTCTCCCCCTTTTTGATGATGACAAACGTACAAGTGATGAGGGACATTTTGCTATAAATACGCAAGTGTTAACAATCACTTGTATCCATATTTCTCCCCCTTTTATCGAAGAAAAAAGGTTAGCTCCCCCTAGAACTAAGCTCACCCTTAGAGCAAAGCTCCCCCTTATATTGTGCACGTTGGAAAACATTTATTAAAACATAACAAGCACACATTTTATTCAAAGTAGGCACGAAACATAGTAATGCATATATGAAAATATGCATGGAAAATACAACAGATTAACTATCCTAAAATGCTTGAACACATCTTTATGGAATTAAGCATGGGTGATGGTGCATTTGTTTCCTGAAGAAGATGTGAGGGTCAGTGCATTGAGATGCTTGAACAAGAGCGTCAAGCGGCGACCATAGGGATAAGGTTACGTAAGATCTTGTTTGAGATCTTGCATCCTTGAAGCCATTATGAAGGCAAGATTTACTGGTATGGACTTGGTTAGACACCACATGAGTCCAAGTTCAGTTATGGACATTTGATCGTCACCTTCTTTTCTGAAGAAAATGTTGTGACTTATGATCGATTTGCATGTTCCATATTTTGCTCGAATATCACTGTCAAAGACACCTTTTTGACAAAGAGTGCTTAGTTTGAGTTCAGGATCAATGAATAGTGAGGTTAGTGCTCTTCTTAGAATGAACTTGGGAAGGAGTTGTATATGATTCTCAGTATCATAAAACTTAACTCCTTTTGTTGGCACTCTAAGGATATAGCCAAATCGCTTGAGTGTCATCACATGCTCTTGATCAAACAGGATGAATTTTACCTTTCGGTTGGTGGCAAATTCAAACTTTGAATAGAATTGTTTGACAAGTGAGGGAAAAGTGTAGGTTTTGAGTGAGAGAAATGATCCCCATCCAATTTTGTCAAACTCTCTTTGAAGAGTAGGATAGTCATAGAACACTTCATGTTCTTCTTGGATGTGTCTTGAATCATCTTGAGAGTTCTTCTTTTCATCACATGGAAGTTTGTTTAGAACTTTTGACATTTTGAGATTTGAGTGATATTTGGAGTTTGAGAAAACAAAGGGTTTTGAAGAACTCATTGCTTTGGAGTGCAAGATGTTCTTTGAGATTTCTCAATTTAAGGAGTCTTGAGTGAAGGATTTTCATCCATTTTGAGTAATTGCTTTGTTCAAGAATTTTAAAGTTGGAGTTAAATTTGATTGCTTTTGGATATTGTTTGGAAGATAGTGATATTGATTTTTTATTGGTGTGCATTTTAATGAGACTTGAATGAATTGCAGTCAATCTGCGGTCAAGGTTACGGTCAACCGTACTTACGACCGCATGTTATCTGCAACATAATTTCAAGTTATTTAACCTCTTATATTTTTGAGCGAGTTATTTTGAACAGATTAAGGCATTACAATATTTAAATGCATCATGTTTACATTCAACCATAGAGTCATAGCATAATCGTCTTACACATTCCTCAGCATAATTATCCTACTTCAAGGATTACTTAGATTGACGCACTTGAATTTTTATCCTCCGTATCGCTTGTCTTACAGGTCAACTTCTTCATTACCCCTTTCATCATCTTCACAATTTTTGACTCCTTTTTGAGGTTCTTGATTTGTTCCTTGTAGATTTTGTCCATCTTTGCCATTATTTTAAACTCTTGAACTTGCTCATCAGCTTCTTCATCTTCACTGTCAGGTATCACAGTATTTTCTCTACTGGTTCCTGCTGCTTCATTGGTCGTTCTTTTTCGTTTGCGGGTGGTTATTTCTGAGGTTTTTGGTCCTTTGAATATGGCAAGAGTAGGTTGACGAAAGTTATCAATTGTGACACCCAAATAGTCAAACACTTTATTGAGATGTAGTCTGTAGGGTAATGCAAGAGTGGTTTCCGTGACAATTCCATTCATCCTTATTGCCATGAGATAGGCCATGTTTACTTTGATGTCGTTTTCTAAGCACCACATCAGAGCAAATTGAGTGGCATGGACATTTGAGTGATTACCGGATTTACAATAGATGTTGTAGATGACGATTTTGTTCCAAGTGTCATACTCATGACGAAGGTGTTTTCCTTGTACACCAGATTTCTTAATTTCAGCTCTTGGAGCATCATCCTTGCACAGTGTATCGATCAGAGGAGTTTTGTCTGAAATGAAGTCAAGAAGATTTGAAAGATCATGTTGCCTATTGTAGAATTTTTCTCCCTCGGTGGGAACATCCAGTATGATCCCAAAATCCTTGAGTGGATAACGATAATTAATGCCCAGAAGATTGAAGAATACATCATCATTCACAAAGTTGAAGTTAGCGTAAAATTCTCGAATGAGTGAAGGATGGATAGGACCGTTCAGAGTAAGAAAGGATTTCCGTTTGAGTTTTTCAAATTGCCTTACAAGTTCAGGCATTTGAGTGTGAGCAACTCTTCTTCCTTCAGCGATTTTTCTGCCTGTCAGAAATTCAATGTTGTAAGCAATTCTCTCTTCAAGATCCGACGGTGGATCGTATGAGTCTTTTCTTTTTGCTACAACGGTCTTGCCTTTTCCTCTTGCCATTTTCTACACAATGATACTTCAAATTAATTCAAAGTGTATAATTTAATTGTAGGCAACAAATTTTGTAAACTTTAATTATCATCAATACTTAGATGTTTTGATGTTAATGTTCTTCACATTTTCACTCTTCATTAGTGTCAATGAGTTTGCAACTAGATTGAGATTTTCACAAAGTTCATGTGTTCTAGACTTTTGATATCATCATCAACACATGTTTTGACATCTAACATTATCACACTCAATTTTACAACAATGTCATTTATACCACATGAACAGCGATTCTATGAAAATATAACCTAGATGTATAATGAACCCTAGAATTAATCAAAGTTAAATTAACGCATAGATAGGCATTACTACAATCGTTTCCAAGTTGTTCTTCAAGAACAATTTTGATTGTTTGCATCAATTTAAGTTTTGATTCATTCTAGTTAGGGTTTCTTCATAACCCTAGTTCATCATACAAACACAATTGTATCCTAGGAAGGCAAGGATTAATCATACCGAATGTAGGAATTGAGATTAAAGGAATGAGCGTTCTTCTTCGTGCGATCGATCTCCACAGCCGTGTGCAAAGTGTGTGTGTTTTAAAGTGAGTTGGAATGAAGTAAAAGTGAGGGTTTTATTTAATTTAAAACAGAATCAGACCACGCACGGTTGAAGGACGGTCGACCGTGGTGTTAGCCGTGCAGGAATTTTCAGGCGTACGGAACAGGAGTCTGCGGTTGGGTATACGATCAGTCGTGATGCTGCCGTGGATTCTTCTGATCACCAATTTCTTCACTTCTTCTTTCTTTGAGCGCGTTTTGACGATTCTTACGTTCTATAGAATACTTGAGGACACGTTTTGTTTTCCTAACATTGAATGATTACATCCTTCCGATGTTTAATCATCAATGACACGTAATATACTATATATATATATATATATATATATATATATATATATATATATATATATATATATATATATATATATATAAATCTATATTCAATCATACACATAGTATACACAAAACGCATCAATCTTGTATTTAGCATTCAATACATAGTTTTACACAAATACACAATCCTAATATAATTAAACTTCCTTCAATAATCTTTTAAAATCATTTTTCCAAAACAATTTTGCATTTGTAAGAACAACCTTTCATTAATACGAATTCTTTTGAGAAGATTATTCTCATTAGCATTTTGATCATTGGTTTTGATTGATTTTAAAATTACCCAATCCTTGACTTATCTCTACCATTGAATTGTTAGCTTGATCCATTTTTCCCATGTTCTCAATTCTTCTAATAATAGACAATGGACTTTGATTACATGACTTGTGTTTGCTAGAGTCGTGACACATATTCATTTCAAGTTTATCTTTTGATGAACCATAAATAGTTATCCTTTCAAGTTTTCTTTTCAAGGTGTTATTTTCATCAATTAAAACTTTGTTAAGTTGTCTAACTTTGTGTAATTCTTTCTCCAAAAGTTTTACTTTGTCACGACTACTATCATACACAAATTTAATAGTCTTGTAATCATCTAACAATTCTTCATAATTAGAAGGATAGAATACATGTACCTCATTGCAATCCATGCTTGAGACATCATCTTCTTTGAAGGGAGATTCAACCTCTTCCTCACTTTGACCATCTTGATTTAGATCATCCCAAGAACCCACGAGGCAAAAATCTTCATTTCCATCCAAACCTTTTGCTTGAAGATCACCAAGCTTTTCCAAATCCTTCCCTATTCCTTTACCCTTTAAACTCTTAGAGTTTTCTTCTTTTTGAGAGCATAGTGAATCCCAACATTCCTTTGCACTTTCGCATGAAATTATCTTTAATCTTTCTTCACTAGGAAGAACTCCAGAAAGTAGTGAAATTGCATCAAATTGTTTCAAAACATCATTGTTTTGAAATGTTGACTTCACTAGTCTTGAACTAGCTTGTGGAACAAAGTCTCCTACTTTGATTATTCTCCCCAAGTAGTAATCTTTGGATTTGAGATAAGTCTCAAATCTTAATTTCCACATATCAATGTCTATCTTATCAAAGATTGGTGCTTCTTTCACCAATTCTTCCAAGTATCCCATAGTTTGAGTTAATCCGAGAATCGTTGACTCAAGTTTTTGCACAAAATGAATTTTGACACTTTCAAAAACGTTTATAGAGCAATGATTTGAGCAACCGCTCTGATACCAATTGTAAGTAACTAGAGGGGTGGTGAATAGTTACTTAATACATTTTTACCACTTTTTCGATTGATCACCAAATTCGATTAATTATGATCAACCAATTCAACTCAAACTTGATGTGTGTAGTGTATATGTTCAAAATGATGAATAAAGTAATGTAAAGAACATAGACACAAGGATTTATAGTGGTTTGAGTGGATGTTAACTAATCCACCTTAATCCACTCCCCGATTACACTAATCGGAATTTGTTGCTTCACTAAGCACTTTTTTCCAAACCCGGTGGAGATCCGATTTACAAGCTTTAACTTCTTTGGTAGACAACAAACCTAATTTTTCTATCCCTTTGAAAGATCAACTCCAACCTAGATCAAATTGTCTTCATCTTGGACAAGTATTAATCTTCAAATAAGATTAATCAACTCCCTAAGTGTGACACCGCTATTTTTTTTTATAATAAACGTGGCGGAAGCATTATATTATTTAAATACGATATTAACATTTGTACAAACCGATGTCACGTGTCATTAAAACAAATTACATATTATCTGGAAAAGACGTAAATACATTCTGTCTTAGAGATCCATACAGTTTCTGATGTTCTGCCTTAACTTGCGCACAAATATGACATTTTTCGACAAAATTCGCAACATCTGTCTTCATTGTCGGCCACCAATACAATGTTTTCAAGTCTCTATACATCTTTGTACTACCTGGATGTACTGATAATCTCGATTTATGCGCTTCAGTAAGGATTAAATCCCTCAAATCTCCAAGCATAGGCACCCAAATTCAATCTTTATAGGTCTTTAATCCTCTAGAATCATTGCATAGGTCAAATATTCTTTTAGTCATTTGTTCAGTCTTTAAGTTTTCGTCATTCAAAGCAACTAACTGAACGGTTTTCAATCGATCAATCAATCTGAAACTATTTCAATTCTCATAAATCTAACATTTTCGATGGTTTTCTTGCGACTCAGAGCATTTGCAACCACATTTGCTTTACCCGGATGGTACTTAATCTCACAATCGTAGTCTTTAATCAATTCTAAACATCGACGTTGACGCATATTTAATTCTTTCTGCGAAAAGATATATTGAAGACTCTTATGATCTGTATAGATTTCACAATGTGTACCATACAAATAATGTCTCCAAAGCTTCAAAGCAAACACAACTGCAGTTAACTCTAAATCGTGAGTAGGGTAGTTTCGTTCATGATTCTTCAACTGTCATGAAGCATACGCTATAACTTTATTTCTTTGTGTCAAAACACAACCCAGACCTGCACATGGCGCATCGCAGTAGACCACAAAATCTTCTGTTCCCTCTGGTAAATCTAAAACCGGCGTTTGACATAACAACTGTTTGAGAGTCTGAAAAGCCTTTTCTTGTTCATCAGTCCATCGAAAGGCTACATCTTTTCTAGTTAACTTATTCAACAGACCTGCTATTTTAGAGAAGTCTTTGATAAATCGGTGGTAATAACCTGCTAAATCCAGGAAACTCTTAATTTCTGTCGGCGTTTTCAGTGAGTTCCAATTCATTATGGCCTCTATCTTAGACTGATCTACTTTAATACCCTGTTCACAAATCACATGACCCAGAAACTATACTTCCCGCAACCAAAATTCACACTTAGAAAACTTAGCGTACAACTGTTCCTGTTTCAGAAGTTCTAATACCAATCTCAAATGTGTAGTATGATCTTTCTCGGTTTTCGAATATATCAAGATATCATCTATGAAGACAATCACAAACTTGTCAAGATACTGACGACACACCCTGTTCATGAGATCCATAAACACTGCTGGCGCGTTTGTTAACCCAAACGGCATAACTAAAAATTCATAATGACCATATCTAGTTCTGAACGCTGTTTTCGGTATATCACTCTCTGCAACACGTACCTGATGATACCCTAAACGTAAATCAATCTTTGAAAAGTAGGAAGCACCCTGTAACTAATCAAATAAGTCATCTATTCTTGGTAACGGATACTTATTCTTGATTGTTCTCTTATTCAAGTCACGGTAATCTATACACATACGAAGCGACCCATCTTTCTTTTTCATAAACAAAATAGGAGCACCCCCAAGGTGAATAACTTGGTCGAATAAACCCCTTATCTAACAGTTCCTGAATCTGAGACATCATTTCTTGGATTTCTGATGGAGCTAATCTGTAAGGAGCTTTTGCAACTGGTGTAGCACCCGGAACCAAATCAATTTTATACTCTACTTCATGTACTGGAGGTAACCCTGGTAGATCATCTGGAAACACTTCGGGAAATTCTAACACAACGGGAATATCGGTCACCTGCTTCTTTTCTTTCTTAACATCAATCACATAAGCTAAGAACGAATCACAATCTTTCAAGACCGCCTTCTGAGCTTTCATTAGGGAAACCATAGGGAAGTTAAATCCACTGCGCTCTCCCCTAGCTATCACTCGGGATCCGTAGGACAAACGGAAAGAAATCATCTTCTTATCACACTTAATATTAGCCCTATTAGCTCTTAACCAATTCATGCCTATGACTACATCAAAGCTAGGTATAGGCATCAGCAAACAGGTTAAAGGGAAAGAATGGCTGTCGATTTCGATGGTAATTCCAGACACAGATGATGTGCATGGAACCATTTTACCATCAGCTACTTCTATTCCCAAAGGCTCATCTAACATCCTAACAGGCAACTTCAACTTATCACAGAAGCCTAAGGACATGAAAGAACGATTTGCTCCTGAATCAAACAACACACAAGCTGGCAAGGAATTAACCAAGAACATACCAGTAATGACGTCATCGGTAGCGGTTGCAATGTCTACCGTCATCTGAAATGCCCTTGCCTCTGCTGTTGGAGGATTCTTTCTCTTCTGCCCGGCAGTAGAAGCAGAAGATCCCCCGGAAGTAACTGACCTCGCCCCTGACCCTGCCCCAGAACCGGCTCTTGACGCAGATTGACAATTTGCAGATCTATGCCCCTCTTGATGGCAGCTCCAACAAACATTAGACTTAAAAGAACACGCTGTTGATTCATGACCTAACACTCCACATTTTAAACACCTTCTGGTCATTGGAGAACATGGACCGACATGGGTCGACTTGCAAACATTACACCACCCAGACTGACTAGAACCCGATCCACTCATACCAGATTTACTTTTCTGTTTAAATCCACCTGACTTCTTACCACGAAATCCTGATTGCTTACTTAATTGCTGAACAGACTGACCACCCGATTGACTTTCTGATTTTCCTCCAAAAGATTCACTTTTTGAACTTTCTCTTTTCGCTGCCATTATATCACCTTCTGTAACTTTAGCCATCTCATGAGCCTGCGCTAAGGTTGTTGCAAATCTCGCAACAGTTCTGTACTCCGGCTTAATCACCCGCATAAAATGCTGAATCTTATCTTTCTCAGTTGGTACCCACTGTTGAACGAACCTTAGCTTAGATGTGAAATCTCTGAAAACCTCATCAATCGTCATACTTTCTGTCATCTTCATAATCAGAAACTCGGTTTTCAATCTTTCCATCTCATACTCAGAACAATACTGCTCACAAACTTTAGCAGCAAATTGTTCCCAGGTAATTTGACTAATCTGTTCTTTAGGTAAATATGCAGTGATAGAGTCCCACCATTCCATTGCTTCACCTTTGAGAAGCCTACTAGAAAATAACACCATGGATTCAGGCTCACAAAAACATGCTTCTAACGCCCTCTCCATTTCTCTTAGCTAATTGAGGTTCATCGTAGGGTTTGTGTGTCCGCTGTACTCAGGAGGTTTGCAGTCCATAAACTGTTTATACGTACACTTCTTTCTTGTCTCAGGGACTTGAAAAGGGTATATCATCTGATTTGGAAATGCCTGATTAAACGGGAATGGCATTTGGAGGTTTTGATAAGTATTTTGTGGAAATTGTGACTGAGAACTGCCACCGGCTTGATTATAAAAGTTAGGAGGAAAGGTTGTGTTTAACGCAGTGGTATTAGGGTTCCATTGCGCCCGTTTTTGTTCCAATTCCTTAATTTTCTCCTGAGCTTCTAGTAACCGACTTTGAAGTTCTATTACCTCTTGAGAAGTTTCTTCTTCTGAAGACACATGTCCATCTTCGTCAGGGGCTCTGAATGTACCAGTTCCAGGGCCAGTAGCGTTAGCTTCGTTATCTGTCATTGCTGCACTACCACAACACTCACACCAAAGCTTAGTATAAATTCTGTTAGTACTAACAACTAACACATATCCTGTCCTAATACTCACTTAACCTATCCCCAGTATGTTATGTTTGACATGACTCTACTAAGTTTGGGAACATGACATGTAGATCACAATGCACATGCTGCCAAACTCAGCTCTGATACCAACTTGTGACACCGCTATTTTTTTTTATAATAAACGTGGCGGAAGCATTATATTATTTAAATACGATATTAACATTTGTACAAACCGATGTCACGTGTCATTAAAACAAATTAAATATTATCTGGAAAAGACGTAAATACATTCTGCTTTCAAAAGTACACGGTTCATCCCCTAAAAGACCACATCAGAGTTAACCCTGTCAAACATAACATCACCATGCCCGTCTTCTCACAAAAGCCCTATCTACAAAAGCTATCAACCTGCAGGGAGGAGATGGAGGGGAATTAGCACGAAGCTAAGTGAGTACGACTAACTACAGGCCATATCATACATAAGTGTTATACTAATCATGTCACAATAGTCTAACACACAAACATCACCCAAGTGCTGTCTACAGAGACTCTGGCGGCTCGGCCAAACCATTAACCACCAGCTGATCGGACTGGGCTTACCAGAAGTTCCTCCACCACCGTACGTATATACATAATCCACACGCGACGGACGCATCATTCACATATATATACACCCCGGCTGTCTAGGCTACCACAGAGGAACCCAACTCGTAGGTTGATCTCTCCTACCGAGGCTACCACACAATAGGGACGCACCGGGCTCCAGCAGACAAGCATCAACTAACATGCAGTCATCACAAGTACTAACTAACCACAATAATAAGTATATCTAACAAGCATGGCAATCATAATATAACATGCTTCTATATACTATATTCTCCAGTTAGTCCCACTCACCGATTACCAGCAAACGAGAAGGTGTTCAGCTATCTAATCACTGAACCTTCTATTTCTCTTTTTCTCCTGAGAAATACATATACACGAGTTAGTTTATGTCCATAAACACCTAATAACACAATACAGAAAATTTTGTCAGAAAACTGTCCGCTAAAAATTTTCTGCTTAACACTTGTGCACTTTCAAAATTTACATCCTAAACACCAAAATACAAACGGGCAGCATAACGGCTAAAAATCAACACTTAGGTAAAATATTCTGCCCTGGACACTCAGTCGGTCGACTGACTCTTACAGTCGGTCGACTGTCTATACAATCGGTCGACTGACCTTACCAGTCGGTCGACTTATTTGGTATTTCCACAATCGGCCGAAAGTAAATCTCAGTCGGTCGGTTCACTCGCCAGTCGGTCGGTTGTCTGTCAATCGGTCGGTCCACTACCTCAGTCGGTCGACTGTCGACCGACAGTCGGCCGAGTGTGTTCATCTTCATCAGAAACTGAACAAAAGCTACGGACTTCTCGATGAAATCCTCAAATCTCGATCTAGAGCTCGTTTTAAACACCAAAATCGACCACAACTTGTTCACTACTTGTTATAGACTCAAAACCCACAACAATTTGACCATAACAACACTTAAATCACTTGTTTTGACACAAATTTACACTTTTATGAAAACTAACACAAAAACTCCATTTTCTTGAAGATTAAAGCATGAAAAGCTATGAATCTTACCTTGTTAGAATCAGTAAATCACAAGGAACACAATGATATGAACAATTTGAGCTCTAAAACAAGAATCAAGGATTAGGGTTTGAAGTAGGTGAGGGAGACGAAGAACGGGTGTGTTTGGGAATTTTCTAGAAATGGGAAGAAATGAGCTGCACTAGTCACTTAATTTAGATTAATTTCCCACACTGTGCAACACACGGGTATTTATCAGTTATCTGATATCTTTCGCACATCATTTGGTAGCCCAAACGAAGTCCAAACTAAATAAACAAACATGTTCTGTGACCCTTGTCACAAACTGGTCCTAACCACATCAATATTTAATAATAAGTATTAAATAGAAATAAAAGCATATAATAACGCAATACAAACTTAAGGGCAAAATAGTAATCTTACAGCTAGGCCCGATAGAGGATGTTACACTAAGTCCCTTTAAGGAAGTAGATCACGAAGCTAGCCTATGCTTCCACTAATTGAAGTTACAAGACTTATACACTTTGCAATGATGATCCTAAGACAATACTAGGACATACATTACACTAAGTAAACTCACAAGATTAATGATTTTGATTAGTAAGTTTACAACAACCAAATTCTATATCTATAAGATTATAGAATCTTCTCTTGCTTGATCACATTTGAGTAGTAATTAGAGCCTTTGTAATCTCTGAAAATAAGCCTTTGAAATATGCAAGAGGGTCAGCTTTAAATGCTCTTTAATGCTTGCCTTTTATAGTGGGATTCAAAAAATAGCCGTTGACACACGGTTGCCAGCACGGTCGACCGTGGTTCGACCGTGCGTGCTCCAGTCCAAAATTGGTATCCGTTGTATAGCCGTTTGACTCAAATTTGAACACCACATTTTGGCACATTTACTCCTTCTAGCACCTGCAAAAGAAACCAAACATCCTATACAAGTACTATATGCATTAAGTGTGTGAAATTTGGTCTTATTTTGTGAAAGTGACTTAACATTCCAATAGTGGTAAACCCAACATTCTTGAAGAAGTGTCTTGATTGATATTTTGAGAAGTCTCAGTTTGGTCAAGACTTAGTTAGTCACATTAATGCATTTGGTTCAATTCTAAAGACTAGTCAATATGTCATTAACTTCCTAGTTTCAATTAATTACAAGTCATGTTCTATTTGAATTTAGGTAGAGATTAATTGAATGATGTCTTTCTAAGATAATTATTAAGTATGTAGAGACATCAAAGTTAAGTCATACTTGAATAAGCAATCACACTTAGTTACTTAGACTAGACCAAATAGACAATTGACCATAATTTCATTGTGAACCATTTTACACTTAATTTGTTAGAGTTGGCTAGTTACTTGAATCCTAACTAGTAAGCACATAGCAAGCATATTAATCAAGTTGACAAATTTATGAGTATTAAGCATATTAGCAAGTTGCAAGTAATACTCACACAAAGCAAGAGATAGTTATTCTGAGATCAATCATATAGATATTTACACAACTTATAATTCAAACTTTTAACAAGCTTACTTGCAATATAACATATTGCTTGATTAATGTGTAAGCACACATTAATGTCCAACACATGCATAAGGGAAGAGTAATCTCTAGTTGGGACTTGGTGACCATCCTAAATGTATCTAAGTGTATTTTAGGATTACAAGTCTTTACTAGTTACACTTGAGAGCATTGTTTCTCATTTAGCCTTAATTAATCGCTAAGTCATTTTTAATAATAATTATTGTTCTAGTGATATTGGCTTAAGTGTGTTGGTACTTGATGATCATACTAAGGATGTCTAGATAAGATTTAAGATCACAAGTTATTGTTTAACACTTATGTGTTATGCCTAATCTTGGTTAAATTGTCATTAAGACGTCATTAGGTGTAATTAATCACAATTGGTGTTTTTATGACCAAAACTCGATTGAGTATGGAGAGGGCATCTATTCTAAGCATGTTGGGAAAGGTTTCATGAATTATAGATGTCGGGAACTACTCAAACTTAATTTGATCAAAATTGGTGACAGAGAAAACTACGGTCGCACTGCGGTTGACCGTGGTGGCGACCGTGCAACTTATTTTCATAAAACTGCTTTGCAATTCAGTTTGGGGTTTCACGGTTGTATATACGGTCGACCGTACCTTGACCGTGTATTTTGCTGATCTTTAATTTCATTCTTTAAGCTATGTTTGACTTGGTCATTTGCAAGATAAGGTATGGATTAGTGACCTTGCGTGTTTTATGTTAAGATGTCAGTCATCATTTATGCGTATGTATGTGTCATCATCAAAATCTATTCTTTGGTTAATCCTCATACTTAATTTTGTCGTTTAGTTCATTAACCAACATTCAACTAACAGATGATGATCGACGAGCATTAAGTGATAAGTTTACAACATTTGTTGTGAAGGAATCATTACTTAAAAACATATAAACTTCGATGTTTGATTTTTGGATCTCAAACCTTCAACCGTTGCTGTTACCGGATCAAACATCCATTAACTCTAAGGACTGCACATGCAAAATATACAAACCACAGGGGTGTAATGTTTTCAATTTAAAAAGTGACACATAATCAGTATAACCGGTCTAACAGGTAACTAGTCATCTTTTGTTTACATTCGCACACTTTATCAAAGTACATACCCTATAATAGTATTTTTCTAGGTATATAGCGTACACTGAAACAAAAATAAAAATATATGACTACTGAGTAGCTTAAACTCTTAAAAAATGATTTAAAAAAAATGATAGAAAGATTAGAATAAGAAGGATCAATGATACTACATATTGTATTAAGGTGGCGAATTGTTCAATTTCTCTTAAACTGACCGTTAAATAACGCAACGGCCATTCAACTTCAGTGAAAACTTCACTATTCATACAGTTGAAAACATCTTGGTTTTTAAAAAGACCGTTTAACTTGCTTTGGCAACGAAAAAGTGCACATTCTCTATTTATTATAGTGATTGTTTGCTTAAATCCAAACATTTTTTTGTAAGACCGTTTTTCCTCTCAGACGTTAAATATTGATTTGGGTTCAAGTATTTGTTGAATAATGTTGAGTTCATTATACTATTTTCTTTTCATTTTGAATTTGTTTCAGGCCAATCTAATTCACACAACTCTTAGTTGGAAATGTGGCAAATATGGAGGGCTGCATTCAAAACTTGACTTGGACTTCTCACAACAACCTCTTATACGTTTTAAAAGGATCACGAAGATTTTGATTTTCTTTCTCATGTCTCTAAAGTTCATTAGGTACTATGTAGCTAAATAATACTCCCTCCGTCCCACATTAAGTGTCCACATTTGACTTTCAAAGTCTTTGATTATCAACTTTGAACGTAAATATTTTAATTTGTGTTATATGAATAGATCGGGTTTTTGAAGGTGATTCTATTTATAAAATTTTCATTACCATAATATATAACACAAATAAAAATATTTACGGTCAAAATTGTCAAAGAAAGACTTTGAAAGTCAAAAGTGGACACTTAATGTGGGACGGGGAGAGTAATACATATAGTTCTTTAATCTGTTGCTTAATTACAAGAAATTTTACACGGGTTATAAACTAGTTTTTGATAAATTTGCCTCTCGAGATTTATCTATTAGAATAAATTTCGTATTTATTTATGTAATACTTTTATATTATCAATGTAATTTTTAATTTAAACTAATATAGTTATGTTTAATTTATATTTAGTAAACTATTATTTATGTTTATTTATTGTATTTAAAATTTCATTTAAATGAGATAAAATTTGAGGTAAAAGTGTAAGATATAGAATGTTTAGTTAAAAAATGTTAAAAAATTTTGTACTAATGTGACGCTATGGAGGAGAAAAGTTCAATTAAATTCAGTTAAGATAGGAAGTTGTCTTAGATCGCTCACAACCATAACATGCTTCTTTGAAAAGACTGAATTCCACGTCAGTGCCATATCAATAATTTCATAAAAAGACGAAAATGACTAAATGCTACCCATAAAATACTCTTCATAAAAAATTGGACCCACTCATTCTATATATCAATTATTAAATGACAATAATAATAAAATAATAATATAACCAGTCATTGCTTCGCATTTTGTCCACTAAAATATTTGTAAGAAAATAATCTTGGCCCACTTAGCCCTACATGCACCGTCTCCTTCATTCTACAAAATGACAAAAAACATTTAATTTCTATAATGACGGTGGATGACATGTTACTACCTACAGAGTCTTTTAATTGAAAAATGACACCTTCAAAGAAGTTAGCGTTGGGACTGATCGTACTTTCTTTTTGGCAAAGAAACGAAAACTTTATAACAATTTTCGTCTCGAAAAGAGACAAGAAAGCAACGATACAACACAAAACCACGAACTAAGTTCGAAGACAGAAAACAAGACTTTACAATAACATCTACCTAACGCTAACCACCTCGGGCCTTGCCACGAACCTAGCAAACACCCTAACGTACATACATAAGAAACAAATCAATTACACAACCACCCACTAAAGACATTACAAAAAACACAAACAATTAAACACCGATGCTGTTGTCAACGCCACCATCGTCGTTAGCCTTGAAAGTAAACGTCGACTTGATTCCAATCCCTTTACCGATGGAGTTTCCCGCCGCTAGAGATTTCAAACCACCATTCCTAAATTGGTCGAAAAAACCCCCTTCTCTTTCCACGCGTCCCGACCCCGAACCTATGTAAGCCCACTTACAAGTCCCATCAAATTGAGTGTCTTTAAAATTCTTTTGAACTCCCAGCCCCTCCTCATCGTCATCAGTACAATCTTGCAAACAAAACACTCTATCCTTCACGTTTTTTCTCTTAACCTTACCTTTCAACTTAGCCCCACCTTTAAGACCGACCTTCATTGCCCCGTCACGCCGAAATTTGCTAGAATGAACATGCCAACCCCTACAAAAACCTTTGCAATTCGTATCCGCATAAATACAAAATTTTTGACCCGTACTCTTACCGGTAGCAACGTTAACCAAGTTATCAAGAATTGCGCTAGTAGACGCGTTACACGTCGTTGGTGTCAAAACCTCCTCAATTCTCCTTTTTTTACACTTTGGACCAAAACCTACCCCAATAAGAGCATTATCAATCTCATCAAAATGAACCGAATATAGTTTAACAAACGTCTCTTCAACCCTGCAAGTCTTATTACCCTTATCTTCAACATTAACCCTTCCCACCGTCTCCTTCTCGCTACTTTCAGCTGCGTCGTAGCAGCCATACGCCATCACCACCGCATCCACCACTTCAGTCCCGTCCTCTACTTCGAACCCCGTATCAGTAGCAGCCTCTACTTTATTAGTAACAGAGGACTTACCACCCAAATTAAAATGCACTCCATGACCCTCATTTATTGAAACCAAAATCACAGAAAGACCCATTTCAGCACCTCCCATATTTGTGACATTAACATCATAATCCACATGCGATGAAGTTGCCATATTTAAATCATAAAAAGGAGACTTTTCAATTAAAATTGATTCCTTATTATGTACACCACCACCACTAATAACCTGATCAACAAGTCCTTCACCATTCTCGACAGTCTTCAACAATTCGACAACTGGTTCCGAGCCCGCAACGTGAAACGCCATTTGGATGTCAGTCGTCTGAACATCTAGACCATCACCTGACCCAGGAGAGACACCGAGCATCACTTCTCGGTTCAAAGAAGTAACCCAATCCATTGAGAACCCATCGTCACGCAATCGATCGATAACCGAGAAATCATTCAGTTCGTTCACCCAAACATGAGCATTCGAACTACCACTCGAAGCCTCCAACACGACCTCGATCAATTCGTGAACATGTTTTACAGCTTGAGTTTCAACAAAGGCATAGAGAGAACCAAAATTACCGTGCATACCCGAACAATTTTCCAATGAAATCACCTCGCCAAAATGGTTAGCGATCACCTTAGCGTTGTCACCCGAAACGTACTTGGCTGGAGTTCCCCGGATTTCAAGCCAAACGAACCTAAAGAATCTTTCCGCTTTCGACACAAAAGGATAAATCAAAACGAATTCTTTTCAACTTGTGGACGAAGCAAGAATATTAGTTCCTTCCTCATTTGCACAGACTACACACGCAAACGAGCCCATCTTGTACACTTGCTCCACCTTTACCTTTCGAAATACCAGGAAATGCTTCAACTTAGAATCGCCTAAAGGAACAACATCAACCACCAGGAAGCTTCGATAGAGACACGCTGCAAGTTTGAAGTAAGGTTGAAATACACACGCTTAGACGAAGAAGAGCTCCGACGAAGGTTATGGCTGTTGACACGACGCTTTGGCCATCCAACGTAAATCGCTCGGCCAAAAAAACCAGAACCGTTCAAGTTAGAAACAACAGCTTGAGCACTCGCCGGAGAAGAGTAGGTGACGAACGCATACATCCGATCCAACCAAATTTAATCTCACACACTTCACCTTCTTTACCAAAAACACTTGAAAGCATGTTGCGAGTACATTTCTCCAATCTTCCCACAAACCATATACACCCAAGAGAGCTTGAAGAATCCGATCTAATATTCCCCGGAGAAGAAAACCCACGTCTACTTGCTTCTGGACCATCATTGATATTCACGTCGGAAACACCATCATCACCGTATGCCTGAACTGGAAAAGGGATGGGCGGGAAGTTGGTAAAATTTGAATTTTGAAAAGGGTATGGGGGGAGAGTATTTTGAGAAGAGAGCATTTTTAAACTGCTCGTAATACTAACTAAACTAACCAACGTAGCAACATTCATCAATGTAAGCAATCAATTATTATTACTATATTAATTAATTATTTAGAATAACAAGTCACACACCCAATACAAATTAAAGGCTCAAATGAGTACACCACCAAACTCAACAGCCTAAATGAATAGATCTAGCGATCTAGTAGCAACGACATTATGCGCTAACCAATGATAGTAGCTCAAACAAACAAAATAGCTCCCTAAAAATCAACTCATCCCCTAACCTATTGAACCAGTGACCCCACTCTTGACTTCCATCGAACCAATAGATTTGTTGTCATCTTCTATTACTTGCTTTAGAAGTTCACAATCCCAAACAACACAATCAATAACAATAGTTCACATAATTTCAAAATATTGTTTTCCATATTGAGCTCCTTAAGTCTACATAGATCTTTGTAAACAAGTATATTACTTCATTCATCTCGGATCTCAGATCTTTATAGATAAACTCGATATCGTCGTCATCATCAACTGAAACCACAGGTGTTATAGATAAACTCAAGTAGAGGTTTAAATGGAAGAAGAAAAAAGCCCTAGTTTGAGGGGATGAAGATGGGGATGAATTTAGGCAAAAACATCTTCAACAAAAGATAATTGTTGAGCATCATCATTACAGGTGTCGGTATCAGATTGCGATTGCAACTGCTCATAGTTTAGTTGTCTTGAAGCTTCATATAAACCAATGCCAACACTAACCGATAGATTAAGACATCTTACATAAGTTTCAACCATCGGAATTTTAAGTGTACCACCACCAAGTGGTTCATTTTTGCAATCGTCCAAAGCCTCTGGTGGTAGCCCACTGGTCTCTGACCCAAATACGAGCCAATCCCCTCTCCTATACGAAAAGTCCTGATCACCAAAAGGCCCAATAATGGCACAAATAAGTCCAGAACATGTTTTTCAAACTTTAAGTTCCTCAGTGTCATAATACAATCTCAAAAACCATATCACTATGGAATTGTTTAGATAAAGTAAAAGTGGTTTTGATGACTTACGGAATGAATGTTTGTCCCTCGTTTGGTAAATGCCAACAACCTTTTCTCACCGTTCTGTACATATCAGATAATTGAAGTGAAAAACGGGAAATTATGGTATAGTAGAGAACAGGTGAACAAAATATTAAAAATTATATTATTAAGCACCTGTTGCTTGAAATATTCACGAAAATCTGCCCATGAGCTGTGCACTTTAACAACTACATATCTGATGTAAAGATCAAGAAGTGTAACATAAATGAATGGTGAACACTTTATAAACTATATTTCAAGTACAGAATGGTGATTTCAATAGTGTTTTTTCTAGTAAGGATACGGCCAATAATCAAGTCCAGCTCGCTTTAGTTTTGTATCGTCCACCTCGAATCCCAATGGCTGAAGGAGGAAACAGTTTTGGTTAAACAGTATAAGATTTATATAAATCGATGTCCAAAACCAGATGAATACTAAATTGTGACATGAGCTTAGAACAACAAAAGAAGCAGTACGTAGTTACCTCAACTAGGTGCAACCCAACACCTGATGCTGCACAACTTCTAGCAATGCAACCAGTGTTTCCTGGAATCTGCATATAAGTAGATTCAATATGAAATTTAACATTCTAGTCTTTCGAGGTTTTTAATATTTACAAAGTCAAATATTAGCCTAACAGTACATAAGGTTATTTGATGTTAGCTGCACATAGCATATTCCCCAATTCTAACGGTCAATACTCAATGATAATACTCCCTCTGTCCCATACAGCAAAACTGTTTAGTTTTCAATTCAAATTTCATATTTTTTTATATTAATAATAATAATAATAATAAAAAGGTTAAATGGAAATCTTCAGAACAAAGTACTCTACTTTATATAGCCTCCATTGAAGGTATATAACCTAATACTATTTAGCTAACAACTTTTCATCAAATTAAGGATTTTACGAAGGTTACCACAAGTCAGCTCAAACTTGAAACCCTATGGCTTACAAAACTACTAAACTATAGCTTGATAGTAATACAAAAAGTGAAACTATTTATATAAATATCTCGAGGATTGACTTTCTATTAAAAATTCCAACAGAAACCTCATGACTCGGCCGATTTATTTGGTCAAAGTTGTCGAAAGTCTAATTTTGTCAGTATTTATTAGTTCAAAGTAAGATTTTATCAGTTAAAATCGTTTAAAGTAGGTCAGATATAAAGTTGGTCATTATCAGACGAGTCTCGACTTGGCCAATTAGTCATCGACCCACTAGTTCGAATTAGCTACTTTTACAAATTACAACCTTAAAAGTTTTGTACTTTGATAATATACATATGTTAAGCAGAGTACATGTCCTTTGCATTTTGCCATATATTAAAATTAAATTAAATTAACCTGAGGTGACACCAAAACGCATATAATAAAACTGAAAATTAAATAAAATTAACCTGAGGTGAAACCAAAACGACTTGAAGAAGTTTAGAATCAGACACCTTGCTTCCCGCCACGCCAATTCTTCCATTATTAACCACACAATTCTTACCACTTGAACTTTCAGCTACAAAATACACGCAACAATTACATTCGTAAGTAGTAATTCATCAATATTTGTTACCAAAAAGAACAAAAGAATGTATTATATATATATAGTTACACATACACAGGGAAGAAAGGGGAGTCGAGTGTAGTTTCTTCTTGAATTGAAGCAGGAAAGATTGTTGAAGACGAAGTGGAGCTGTTCGTAAGTAAAACGGCGTCGTCATAAAATCTAGGGTTTTATAATTTTGAAGACATCCCGTTATCTCCATTTCTTAGCTCCTCTGTTCAGTATGTGTTCATTAGAAATGGATATTCTAATTCAAGTGGCTCAACTATTGAGGTTTATAATTTCTTTTTGACAAAATCGCTAAAACGGTCCTTATTGTTTGTATCAAAATGTAGATTTAGTTCCCGTACTTTTTTTTTTACTAAGTTCATGTAAAAATCTATGAATCAACACCAGAAATCACACGAACACAACCAAAATACTTCAATATAAATCCAGATCCAGAATACAAAGATTGTTCACAATATGATGAACAATTTTACATGAAGAACAATAGCTATATTAATAGCCACAATCCAGAAAATAACAAGATCAATAAATCCAATTTAGAATGTTGGACTGAGAATAGAGTAGATGAACTTGAGAGAAAAATAAGATGATAATGATAACTCGTAATTAACACCAACCCTAATCTGCTCTATATAGAAATAAAACCTAAAGTGTAAAATATTTACACTTTAGTCCTTGAAGTAGCAAACGAACATAAAAGCTCCTTTAACTTTGAAACTCTTCATCCAGGATCAAAATAATCTATCATCTTTTACAACAAGTCCTTAAAGCAATCACCCTTGATTATCACTTGACAATCTGCACAAACCAAATTAAGTTAAATTCTTAGAACAATCAAGATTCAAAATTATTTACCTGTTTTAACATGCCCCCAAAATCTTGACTTGTGAATGGATCTTTAAGTTGTAACTTTTCACAAAAAAACTTGTGCTGAGAGGAAGTTAAACCCTTTGTGAACACATCTGCAATATTAAGTTCAAAAACAACTTTTACAATATTAAGAACACCACTATTTGCTTTTTCCCTCACAACATGCCAATCAATATCAAAATGTTTGGTTCTTTCATGATGTACAGGATTAGCAGCTATTTGTAGTGCAGGATTATTATCACAATGCATCACAACAGGTATCAAATTAGTAAGTTTTAGCTCACTAAGTAAATTAACAATCCAAACAATTTCACAAGTACAAGCACCCATAGCCCTGTACTCTGCTTCAGCAGAGGATCTTGATACAGTAGGTTGTCTTTGACTTTTCCATGAAATCAAGGAATTACCCCAAAAAATATAAAAACCAGATATAGATTTCCTATTAATTAGATTCTTTCCCCAATCAGAGTCAACATATGCAGTTAGATTCAACTTATTACTTTTGTTATACCATAACCCTTTTCCAGGACAACCTTTTAAATACCTTAGAACTCTAAAAGCAAGATTAAGATGAGTTGGTTTGGGATCATGCATAAACTGACTAAGCACATGCACAACATAGCTTATGTCAGGTCTGGTAACAGTGATATAAATAAGCTTGCCAACAAGCTTTTGATATATTGTGATGTTATTTATTGTTTTTTCATTATCACTACCTTTATAAGCTGAGACATTAAGTTCAATAGGTGTAGAAATAGGTTTAGCAGCTAAAAGACCAAACTCATTAATCAATTCCATACAATACTTTCTTTGAGACAAATAGATAGAATCAGAGGATTGAATAACCTCTATGCCAAGAAAATACTTTAATCTACCAAGATCTTTGATCAAAAATTTTGACTTAAGAAATTTTTTAACAGAATTAATCTCATCTATGTTATTACCAGTGATAACAATATCATCTACATAAACAAGAAGTATAATAAAGATGTTATCTTTATCTTTGATAAACATAGAATAATCATATTTGCTTTGAACAAAATCATTTTCCAATAAACAGTTGCACAATTTTTCATTCCATTTCCTAGGGGCTTGTTTAAGCCCATATAAAGATTTTTTAATTTGCACACTTTTGATTCACCTTTATTATAATAACCTTGAGGCAAAGTCATATAGACTTCCTCATCCAAATCTCCATAAAGGAATGCATTGTTAACATCAAGTTGGGACAACTCCCAACCTTTATTTACAGCAAGAGTAACAACACATCTAATGGTAACCATTTTTACAACATGAGAAAAAGTCTCAAAATAGTCAACACCTTCAGTTTGACTAAACCCTTTAGCAACAAGTCTTGCTTTAAATCTTTCAATTTCACCAGTGGATTTATATTTTATTTTATATATCCATTTACATCCAATAGGTTTCCTATGAGGAGGAAGATCAGTTAAAATCCAAGTTTTATTCCTATGCAATGCCTCCATTTCAGAGTTCATTGCATCAACCCAATTAGGGTTTTTAGATGCCTCAAAATAATTAGATGGTTCAATCTGTTTGTTTAAAGAAGCAGTGAAAGAGAAATTCCTTTTATCTAAGTTTAAATAATTAACATAATTTTCAATGCCAAATTTAGATTTTGCAGAAAGAACATAGTCATTAAATTTTCTTGGTAAGATAGACTCTCTTGTGGATCTTCTTAGATTAACATTAGGTGGTTCATGAACCAAATTTCCCTCAGTAAGATTATCATTCTCATGATCTGGAGAAATGATATAATCATTATCAATAAATTTTGCAGATGTATCATCTACTCTGGTAGATATAGGAGTACTACTAGGACCATGTCCATCACAAGAATGATCAAGAGAAGAATGATCATTTGAACTAGATACACTAGTAGATGACTCACTATTACTGCCAGTAGTATTGTCCATACTACCTTCATTATTTTGACTTTGATTATTATTAGAATTGTTTTCATCATTGGGATCTTGAGAAGAATTTCCACCTTGAGAGTTTTCTAGATCAAAGAAAGAAAGAAGATCAAAATCATTATTGATTTGATTTGTAGATTTCATTTTGAAAGGAAAGATATTTTCATAAAATTTAACATCCCTTGAAAAAATAACACTTTTAGAATCCAGATTATAAAGTTTATATCCCTTTTGATGATTGGAATATCCAATAAAAACACATTTGTTAGCCCTTGAACCAAATTTATCATGTTCATTTAAAACCTTTGAAAAACAAAGGCATCCAAAAACCCTTAAGTGATTTAAAGAAGGAGGTCTGCCATAAATGACTTCATATGGAGACTTTCCTTTCAAGACAGAGGAAGAGGTTCTATTAATAAGATATGTAGCAGTGAGAACACATTCACTCCACATGTTAACTGGTACACCCCCTTGAAACAAAAGTGATCTTGAAACATTTAATAAATGTCTGTGTTTTCTTTCAACCACACCATTTTGTTATGGTGTATAAGTACAAGAAGTTTGATGCAAAATCCCAGATTTAACTCAAAAATTGTGCAAGTTATTATTAATGAACTCAGACCCATTATCACTTCTTAAAATTTTTATTTGTTTACCAAATTGAGTTTGAAACATGTTGATAAAGTTAATAATGTTCTCAGTAGCATCACTTTTGTGACTAAGAAGGAAAACCCAAACAGCTCTACTATAGTCATCAACAATGGTAAGAAAAAATCTATAACCATCTTTACTAGTGACCTTGTAAGGTCCCCAAATGTCAAGGTGAATTAACTCACCTATACAAGTGGAAACATGATCACTAAGAGGGAAAGGATTCCTAGACTGTTTTGCTTTGTGACAAACATCACAGGGCATAATACTACTATCACCAAACCCTAAAGACCCTTTTAGAACCTGTAAAACAGGATCTGCAGGGTGTCCAAGCCTATTGTGCCAAACAAACTTGGACACGTAACATTTATTAACATTATTGCAACTAGCATACTTACCCAAAGAAGTATCATTCAGAACATATAAACCACCTTGAACACTACCAGTCCCCAAGGTCTTTCCCATCATTCCCATGTGGGGCAAGTCCTGAATATAACACATATTTTCATCAAAACCAACAAATTTTTTACTATCTCTAACAAACTTATAGACAGACATTAGATTAACAAAATATTCTGGAACAACCAACACATCAAACAATGTGATATTAGGTGTGATTTGACAATCACCAACCTTCAGAATTTTTGCCATTGAACCATTTGGATGTTCAACAACAAGATTTAAATCAGAAATATCAACAGTGTTTACAAGACATCTTTCTGATGTTGTATAATGTTGATTGGCTCCAGAATCAATAATCCAACTAGGATTAGAAGAAAGAGGATCATTGTTATTTTGTTTAAAGAAATTAGAATGAGCCATATTGGCTTTGAAAGAACCGGTACCTGCCATATTAGACTTGGGATCACTGGATATTTGTTTAGAATTGAAGAGAGAGATAAGAACAGCCATCTGTTCCTCAGAAAAGGGATTAGAACTTTGAACAGAACAATCAGAAGATGTTGATGCAGAATTATTAGAGTAAGTTTTATTTGTAGAATTCCAAGAAGTATTAGAAGGATTATTGTTTGTTTTATTATTAACCATTTTCCCTCTATAATTGGAAGGATACCCAACAACTTCATAGCATCTATCAATGGTGTGACCAAGTTTATTACATTTAGTACACTTTAGATTAAGATTAGGTCCTCTAGTAAATCTGTTGTTATTAGCAGGACTAAATGTTTGGTTGGACACAGTTTTGGTGACAATGGCAGAGGCCTGAGTCTTTTTTGATGAAATATTAGAAGCATTTTTATGAGATTCTTCCCTAGATAAAGTAGCATAAGCAGTTTTAATAGAAGGTAAAGGTTCAGCAGTTAAGATTATACTTCTAATTTGATAGTAAGATTCATCAAGACCCATTAAAAATTGCATAAGTTTAATCATATCCATATGATCTTTAAATTCTTGTGTATTATCAGGTATATGAACCATAGCATCAAATTGTTTCCATAAAGAATTAAGTGTGTGATAGTATTCAGACAATGAAGATCCTTTCTGAGTTGTAGAATTTATCTTTTTATGCAAATTGAAAACAACAGCACCATCTACCTTATCATAAGTCTCCTTTAATTCATTCCAAACCTCAGAAGCAATAGTAGAATAAACTTGACCCAAGTATAGTTCTTCTGAGATGGTTCCCAAAATCCAAGAAAGAACCACTGAATTACATCTATCCCACTGATTACCCAAAATAGCATTTGTTTTATCTTTTTTAACTTTTCCATTAACAAAACCCATTTTGTTTTTAGTTTGCAAAGCTAGAGTCATGGCACTAGACCATACTCTGTAATTTTCAGTACCAGTTAATTTCAAAGTAATGATAGGTGTGCTACTAATATCAGATGGATGTAAATACAGTGGATCTCCAAAATCAAGTTTGCTAATCAACACATTATCCCCTTCAGTCCCAGACATATTTAAGAAATTGATTTCCGAAAAAACAAACAAGCAGATAAACAAACAATATTATGAAAAACAAGTAACAGATAGTAGAAAGTAGATATCACATGCAATCACAGATAGCAGATATCACAAACAAAAAACAAGAACAGATAGCAGATAACAGATAGAAGATAGCAAGAGCAAGATAACAGATAACAGATAGCAGATAGCAAGAGCAAGATAACACAACAATAATCAAGAACAGATAAAAAATATAATGAAAAACATGAATAAACGCGAGACTCCCCTTCGAAGAAGATAATAACAGATGAATAAGATGAAGATAGGCAGCGGATGAAAGAGTTATCTCTTCTTCAAAAGACAATCCGTTGAAGAAACCCTAATTTGAGTTGATCCCCAAATTTTTAGATCCAAGAACCCTAACACGAAACAAGTCTTAAATCACCAGAATCAAACGCGTTTAATGATGAACACAACGATTCAAGCATCAACCGCTCTGATACCATGTAAAAATCTATGAATCAACACCAGAAATCACACGAACAGAACCAAAATACTTCAATATAAATCCAGATCCAGAATACAAAGATTGTTCACAATATGATGAACAATTTTACAAGAAGAACAATAGCTATATTAATAGCCACAATCCAGAAAATAACAAGATCAATCAATCCAATTTAGAATGTTGGACTGAGAATAGAGCAGATGAACTTGAGAGAAAAATAAGATGATAATGATAACTCGTAATTAACACCAACCCTAATCTGCTCTATATAGAAATAAAACCTAAAGTGTAAAATATTTACACTTTAGTCCTTGAAGTAGCAAACGAACATAAAAGCTCCTTTAACTTTGAAACTCTTCATCCAGGATCAAAATAATCTATCATCTTTTACAGCAAGTCCTTAAAGCAATCACCCTTGATTATCACTTGACAATCTGCACAAACCAAATTAAGTTAAATTCTTGAACAATCAAGATTCAATATTATTTACCTGTTTTAACAGTTCATCCATGTGGTTTGCAAAATGATGTTGATTTGTTCCCTTTGACTGACGGAAACTCTAACCATGTGCCAAAAATGTGAAGGTATTTTAGATATTTTGTACATTTCTTTGTGTAAAGACCCTCTATTTCCATTATCTTTCCTTTAATTCTTTTACACCCTTAGTCCTGATATTCTTGCGATGTCACTTTTTATGTGATTTTATATTCTATTAATTTAAATAATATTCCAATATTATTTATTAAGTGAAAATGTATATTTATATATTAATACGTTTCGACGTGTATTGGTTTTATTCCGGTGAATCGTTTCGATTTTCAAATCAACGATTAGATCTTCGTGATTTTCAGATCTGAATTATTTTATCTATGATATTTCTATGTCATATTAAATTATAAAATATTTCTATATTTTATTTTTCGCGGATGCGTGTTCTTTCCGTATTTTTAATCGCATAACGGTGTTTTCGTGAATCAGACTACGTTTAGACTTTCAGGCCAAAAGCAAAAATCAAGAAACCTTTTTCAGGTTTGTGGGGCCCACTCCCATGGCCTAATCGGACGAAATTATACCCATGGCCATCCCATTTCATTTTTACACTTATATCTCATTTTGGAAAATATTTTATAACATTTCATTTTTCCTAAACCCTAGCAAAACACTCCTCTTTTCTCTCCCTCCCCTTTGGCCGAATTTTTACCTCCTCCCTCATCAATATTTCGACCACCATCAACAAGCATACAATTGTTCATCATTTTTCAAGATCATCTACATAATCGGATTCACCATTTCACGTTCTACATCATCCTTCTTCTTGATTATTGATTAGGGTAAAATTATAAACACTAGATTTTTCATTTTTTTTATTGTTATTATGCATGATTTTGATGTACCAGTGCTTGTGAATAATTGTTATGATGATTAAATAATTAAAATAAATCAAAAAGTGACTTTTTCGGTTTATAAAATTTTGGGCAGTCACTTAAAGGCTGATTTCATGAACTTTAACCTGATAATCTAATCAAATAGTGTTGCTCATTGTATTCCTCTCATTGAGTAGTTAATTTTTTGTAAAGACCCGTCCTAATCCATCTGGACGAATACATTACATATGGTTACATCGCGAGGTACTTGATCTCTATATGATACATTTTACAAACATTGCATTCGTTTTTTTAAAAGACAAACTTTCATTACATCGAAAGTTGACGGCATGCATACCATTTCATAATATATCCAACTATAATTGACTTAATAATAATCTTGATGAACTCAACGACTCGAATGCAACGTCTTTTGAAATATGTCATGAATGACTCCAAATAATATCTCTAAAGTGAGCAAATGCACAGCGGAAAATTTCTTTCATATCTGAGAATAAACATGATTTCAAGTGTCAACCAAAAGGTTGGTGAGTTCATTAGTTTATCATAATCATTCATTTTCATCATTTTAATAGACCACAAGATTTTCATTTCCATTTCTCATAAATATAAGTCCCATGCATAGAGACAAAAATATCATTCATATGGATTGAACACCTGGTAACAGACATTAACAAGATGCATATAAGAATATCCCCTATCATTCCGGGACATCCATCGGACATGATAAAACAACATCGAAGTACTAAAGCATCCGCAACCATGGATGGGGTTTGTTAGGCCCAATAGATCTATCTTTAGGATTCGCGTCAATTAGTAGATCGGTTTACTAATTCTTAGGCTACCAAGCAAAAAGGGGCATATTCGGCTTCGATCATTCAACCATATAATGTAGTTTCGATTACTTGTGTCTATTTCGTAAAACAGTTATAAAAGCGCATGTATTCTCAGTCCCAAAAATATATATTGCAAAAGCATTTAAAAAGAGAGCAAATGAAACTCACAATACTATATTTTGTAGTAAAAATACATATGATGTTATTGAACAAGTGCAGGGTTGGCATCGGATTCACGAACCTATATCAATTATATATATTAACACATTATAATCGAACAAATTTATATATATTATTATTAGTGATATAATTGTTATATTAATAAATTATATGATTTATTAATAACTTAATTAAACGTATTTATTTTATATGCTTTACATAAATAAAAATGTTAATATAGTTTAGTTAAGTATATTTCTATATAACAAATTTTTATTGTAGTAATGAGAATAATATTAGTAGTAATATTGATAATAATAATAATAATAATAATAATAATAATAATAATAATAATAATAATAATAATAATATGGTTTTTATAAAAATAATAACGATACTAGTAATAGTAAAAATGATAATAATAATAATAATGATAATAATAATAATAATAATTATAATAATAATAATTATAATTATAATAATAATTATAATAATAATAATAATAATAATAATAATAATAATAATAATAATAATAATAATAATAATAATGTAAAAATAATAATATAGATGTTAGAAATAATAATAATAATAATAATAATAGGGATAATAAAATAATAATGACAATAATAATGATAATTATAATAATAATGATAATTCGTTTAATCATGTCTTAATTATAATTATAGTCACAACTAAATCTTATATTATCTTAATCATAATCTATATTATTTTCGTGTCCTTAATATCTTTTAAATCATAAGTTTAACACTAATCCACGTAATCTTAATGTTTTAATAATATTTAATAATAATGATAATAATAATAATAATAATAATAATAATAATAATAATAATAATAATAATAACAATATTGATAGTAATAATGATAATAATAAGAGTTATACCCTCCCACTCGTCATCGTATATCGTCATTGTTATCTTCATCGAAACACGATCATCATTAACTTAACAAACTCATCATCATTCTCGGTTATCATCAACACCGTGATCTTTTAACATCACCCTCTTCCTCGAACTCGCTACCTTCATTAACTTATCATGTATACTTCTCAGCCCAAATTCTTCGGCCCAACAAGCAATTAAATCACGGCCCAACAAGCAATATCATGCTTAATGGATCTACAAGCCCAAGTTGTATTATATAAGCCCAATAAAAGTTATTGCATCTCGGCCCACTTTCAAATTATAGTTTGTTTAGATCATATACGGCCCAATATCATATTCATTGTCTACTCTCAGATTTGTCTTCATGAATTGTCCCCACAACCAATTTACATCCTACTTCATTTAATCTAATCATGGGTCTATTTTACTTATAACTTACTAAAGTTCACGACATGATTCATCCTTACAATCATAATCTAATCGTCATCTTCACCTACTATTTATCATCACTTTTCTCATCTTATCTTCGTCATCTTGGCATCGCTGTAACAGCAGCAGTAGTCGGAACAGTGGCAAGCAAAAACAAAAAAAAATGGCGTTTTGTTGAGGTTCAGATGGAGATCAAACAAAGACTGAAGCAACAATAAAGAGTCGCTAGAAAGGCTGTTTTGTGATTATTTTTCTAGCTTTAAAACACATCTAAAGGTGGCGGTCTCAAAGTTCACGAAGAGAACGTAAACAATGCAGGTGGTTTAGCGGTTGCCATTGGTGTGTTGATCTAGCTTGAAGATTATAGTTTTCAAGGGTTTGATGATGGTTCGTGAAGGTTAAAAGACAGCAGTAGGAACAAGTAAGAGACCGGTAGATAGGAACAATGGTTGCAATTAATAATATGGGTTTCGATTGGGTTGTGAATCGAGTAGGATATAATATCAATAATCAATATAGTTTAATTTGTTTTGGTGATTGTTTATGGACTGCATAAAAACAGGAACATAAGAAACAGTAGCAGCAACCTTCCATGGAGGTTTTGTGATAGAGGTTTTTCAGTTGAAACAAAACAGAAGAAGAATGATGATGAAGGTGGGGTGGTTCACGGTTGGTTCTTGATGGTGGTGTTCGGTCGATAGTAGCAAATAGGAAAGGCAACAACAACCAGTCAATGGTTCGGTTTAACTAGAAATCGAATAGAAACAGTTAAAGGTTATTGATTTTTAATGGTGGTTGGTTGTTATGGTTCATGAAGAAGGAAGTTAGAAAGTGAAGAAAGGTGATGACGTTAAGGTGGTAAGTGATGGTGGTCTTGGTGGTTCAAGTGACCAATGGAGAATGGAGGTGATAATAACGAAGGTGGTGATCGAATAACCCATATGTGTATGTATCATCTATATATATATATATATATATATATATATATATATATATATATATATATATATATATATATATATATATATATATATATATATATATATATATATAATTATAAGTTAATCTAATTAATAATAATAATAATAATTGATATGAAATAGTAGTGGTTGTGTGTGATGGGAGGTTCCACGAAATAGAAAACATGAAAAGTGCTAGTGCTTTTGTTTTGATGCATGTATCCATATGCTATATTACGCTATATGTATATATGTATATAATATAGATATGACATAATAATATATAATTAATATAATAATAATAATCAATATGCAAGTGAAACTAAAACGTGCCTCAAAATAGTACATCAGTTTAACATTCTGCCGACAGTTTTTAAGGAGTGCTTTATCGTGCTCCGTTGATAATTAGTGGCGGATAAAAGTCTTCGGAAAAATCCCAACATTTTAAATTAAGTATCTTTATTTATTTAGGTCATTATGGTATAAAATTTAATCCTTAATTTGTTAAATAAAAATTACTTCAACTGTCCCTCTCATTTATGGGTAATATATAAAAAGTGTTAAAACTTAACAAATAGTTCCTAAATACATTTTTAATAAGTTTAAAATTTATAGAACTCATTTTCGTATCACCGTTTATTTTAAAATTACATAAGTTTGAATTTAACTTTCTTAATAACAATCAAAACATCAAACGAGTATTTCAATCATTTAATATTTATTTTTAATATACTTTATTTATATATAGAGATATATTTTAAATAATAATTATTACAATATCCTATTTTTATTTTATTAATTTTTAATAACAACAACATATACTATTTCAAATAATGTTTTGAATTATTATTTATATAGACATACACACATATCTATTTACAATTAATTGTTCGTGAATCGTCGGGTAGAGTCAAAGGGTAATTGATTTCATGAATATAGTTTCAAAATTTTCGAAACTCAACATTACAGACTTTGCTTATCGTGTCGGAATCATAATAAGATTAAGTTTAAATTTGGTCGAAAATTTCCGGGTCGTCACAGTACCTATCCGTTAAAGAAATTTCGTCCCGAAATTTGAGTGGGATCATCATGACTAACAATAAGAATGTTTTCCTGACGAATATGAGCTGATAAATAGAGTTTTATTACTGTTGAGTAATATGGATAAGATAATTCGACTACTCGAAGAGTACGAGTGAAGCTATCACAAAAGAATGAAATGAGTAAGGTAAAGTTTTGTCATATCCTTTGACGTAGATAGGGTTGATTTCCAGAATTCAAGGGATTTAAAGAAGATCTTCGAAATTTAAAAGATCTGATTCTTCGAGATTTAAGGAAATTAGGATCTCTTTAATTAAATGCGATGATATGTCCCGATTACTACGTCTGATATTTCCATTATAAGTTCACCTTTTCCGTTCCATTAGTTTTCACCACTTCTATACTCAATTCCCAAATTCAAAAGATTGTGAAAATGCTTAATCCAGTTTTGATCCTTGTCCTTATCCTGACTACCGCAACAATCATTCTCCTTTTTCAACTTGCACCGGAGGAATCTGTTTACTTCTACTTCGCCCTTGGGGTTATAGTATTTTTAATTCTCCCGTATCTTTATGTTGCGATAAACATTGATATCCACGGTTTGTAATTTATGTGTTGTTATCGGGCTTTATATTCTCCCTTATATTTCAGAGTCCCTGCTTCCGTCTTCTATAATCATTGTCATTCACAGTTAATGCTCTCTCTTATTTGCTGCGATTTATAACCCCTTTCTATTTTGGAGATTCATGCTTTTGTTTCCTTTTCGCAAATAATGGTTCAGAATTCGTAGGTATGAAGTTTCGAATTAACATGACTAACGTTCTAAGAGAGAGATTGTAGTAGCACGATCTTGATTGGTTAAATTACCAGAATTCAAGAGAAAAGATAGAACTATCAGGAAGATATGTTCTTGATATGTTTAGAGATTAGATAGAATGTAAGAGTCGTGTAACATGGCACATGATAACGTTATAATCTGTGAATCATCACGTTCCATTAGAAACTCAGCATGACTTACTGTAATATAATCACGTTGATCAAGTGTCATTATATTATACTAACTCATGCTTCAGTTCCCAACACTTCTTCAAAATCATTCATATTTTAAACTCGAAAGTTTACAGAATATAGAAACTAAACAGTTTCCCTTATTGATGTGATACAGGTAGCGCGAAGAGATAGATGATTTCAACTAAGAATAGTAATGAAAATATTTTTAGAAATATTGAGGATATTTATAATGAAAGATACGATGATATCTTAGAATTTCTAATATCTATGGATGATGAAGAAAATTTGTCCGTAAAAGTTTAGAGTCAGGAATAAGGTATTCGTTAATAACTTCAGCAGATACTGAATCATTTGGATTCTTAGAAGGCAGGTTTAGTCTTTGTGTTTTGTCCATAGCCTCCTTTATGGTTTGCTCAATCCGTTTTCCAGTTCCAACTTTTCTGAGCTTTGCTAACATACTATTCTTTATCATCAAACTTTTGACCGTTAAGATTGTTTATGGTTGTCTATAGTTTCTGCTGCTTCAGTCAGCTTTTTTTCAAACTTTGGAGTGTTGATTTGTAGACTGGGTGCTTTTCAAAATTTTAGAATGGAAGATCATAATTCTAAGAGATAAATGTTATACATATAACTGTTGATGTAGACATGCGGTGAGTTTCAAAAATACTTATTGCTGATTTCTGGTAATTGGTATGGCAATTCTCGTTACAATATGCGGATGAGTATATGAATGAGTTTCAATGAATATAATGATTTTTTGAAAAGTCAAAGATCAATGAAGTTGTTGGTAAGTTTACTGCTAAGGTGGTGAGGTATAAACGGTTCCCCGGTATCGATGACGAAAGGCTACTTAATCAAGTTATAGTAAGGTTAATCCGAATGAAAGTCGAAGTTGATTTGCTGGAGCTGTGACAAAATTAGCTAATTTGGAACGGGATTATACGGCTATTTTCGGTAATAACAACGTCAAAGAAGCTAGCACAGATATGTGTTAAACGTTTACTCAGGTTCCGAGAATTTTCAGGTGCATAACTATATGCATCAATCTTTTCTTCCGTAGATGAAGTGCGGTTGGTTCCTCCTCTTGATTGAGGTGTTTTCAAGAATCATGAAAGGTTTGAACGTAGATTGTAATCGTCAAGATACGAATGAGGTTTAAGATAAAATCAAGTGGCAAACTTGAAGAATTGTTTAGTTTCATATGTTATAATCAATATTTTAATTCATTTTAATTGTCCAATGTCATTAGTCCACAACTAGTAGTCCACAATTAGTAGTTTAACAATTCATACATAGTTTAATATATATAATATTCGAATTAATTAATACACCCATTGTGTACATGTCTCAGACTCGATCACAACTCAAAGTATATATATTATTGTAGAATCAACCTCAACCCTGTATAGCTAACTTAAGCATTACTGCATATAGAGTGTCTATGGTTATTCCAAATAATATATCTAGATGCATCGATATGATATGTCAAAATATTGTATACGTGTCCCGATATCTAAAATGCGTAAAATAAATAACAGAAATTAAATGACGATAAATAAAATTGCGAGAATTAAAATTGCGATAAATAAATGTAATTAGGAATTAACAGTTAGCTAGGAACAGTTAGCTAGGATTTTGTCAGTGTGGATTCTTACAAAATTTCTCATAGTTAATTTGTTTGTTCCTAACAAATTTTATTTTGTCCAATGTTTTCTTCATTATGCCACTTGTTGGATTCTGATAAGTCAAAATCCAAATATGAAATTGAATGAAAATGGTTATTCTGCGGTGAACAGATTCGTATATCTGTGGATGTAAGTAGGATAGTAAATAACCGTTGAATCAAATTTGTAGAATGTACAGTGTACTTATTAATTTGAAATCTAAATATTCCTCGGGTATTACCTACCCGTTAAAATATTTTCACCATTAACAGTTTGTACAAAAGAATTTTTAATTACAATCTTTATGAAAACATATATACATATATATTTTCTTCAGATGTAACCATGGATTTAATGAGTTAATATGATATTAAACTCATTTGATTTACCGTTAGAACAAGAATATATAATCTCTAAAATATTAGAGATTACATAATCGCCATGTCGAATGAAGATAAATGATGTAGAACGATACGTAGAACGATACGTAGAACGATGATTATACTCGAGGTATAGAATGAGACGTTGAGGAATGGATTGTTGATGGTACTGGTGTTGTTATTGATGGTACTGTTGGTGCCGGTGATGTTGCTGAAGCTGGTAAATTTTGCACCATATTCTCCAAATTGATTACTCGAGCGCAAAGTTCGTTGACTTCTTCTATTATTCCGGGATGATTGTCGGTCGGAACGAGCGGATGAATAAAGTTTAGAATTGTGGATAGAATATAATCGTGTCGAACTACTCTGGAAATGAGGCTGAAAATGGTGTTTCGGATAGGTTCGCCAGTAAGTGCTTCCGGTTCTTCGCCAAGAGGGAAAATCGGTGGATGGAAGGGATCACCTTCTTCTTGTCTCCACTGATCTAGTAGACTATGAACCCATCAGATGAATTGGGGATGACTGATTGGTTGATTCATTCCGGTGACGCTGCTTTCGGAGATTAGGTGAACATTCATGTCGGAATCTGAGAGACTTGAACTAGTGGCGAGTTCCATTTCGTAAGATTGAGTAAAGGGTTTTTCGGTATGAAATGATTTTTGGATATCGAATGATATTCTAATTACATAGAATACTTATACATATTATAGAAGATCCCGTAAATTATGGAGGGAATTAAGGAAACGTGTCAGATAAAGTCTACAGTAACAGATACGCTAAGATATGAATTTTTGTCTATATACTATTCATGCAATCATTGCAGTAAGATGTGTCTAGACTAAAAATAATAAGCAGGTAATTTCCTAAGGATGATAAGCAGGTAGTTTTTGACACAAAATGATAAGCAAAACTTTTGACATGCAGACACGGTCGAAGTCCAGACTCACTAATGCATCTAAACAACTATCAGTTAGACACACTAATGCAAGACCTGGTTCGCTAAGACCATCGCTCTGATACCACCTGTAAAGACCCGTCCTAATCCACCTAGACGAATACATTATATTTGGTTACATCGCGAGGTACTTGACCTCTATATGATACATTTAACAAACATTGCATTCGTTTTTTTAAAAGACAAACTTACATTATATCGAAAGTTGACGGCATGCATATCATTTCATAATATATCCAACTATAATTGACTTAATAATAATCTTGAAGAACTCAACGACTCGAATGCAACGTCTTTTGAAATATGTCATGAATGACTCCAAGTAATATCTCTAAAGTGAGCAAATGCACAGCGGAAGATTTCTTTCATACCTGAGAATAAACATGCTTTCAAGTGTCAACCAAAAGGTTGGTGAGTTTATTAGTTTATCATAATCATTAATTTTCATCATTTTAATAGGCCACAAGATTTTCATTTCCATTTCTCATAAATATACGTCCCATGAATAGAGACAAAAATATCATTCATATGGATTGAACAACTGGTAACCGACATTAACAAGATGCATATAAGAATATCCCCTATCATTCCGGGACATCCATCGGATATAATAAAACTACATCGAAGTACTAAAGCATCCGCAACCATGGATGGGGTTTGTTAGGCCCAATAGATCTATCTTTAGGATTCGCATCAATTAGTAGATCGGTTTACTAATTTTTAGGCTACCAAGCAAAAAAGGGGCATATTCGGCTTCGATCATTCAACCATATAATGTAGTTTCGATTACTTGTGTCTATTTCGTAAAACAGTTATAAAAGCGCATGTATTCTCAGTCCCAAAAATATATATTGCAAAAGCATTTAAAAAAGGGAGCAAATGAAACTCACAATACTGTATTTTGTAGTAAAAATACATATGATGTTATTGAACAAGTGTAGGGTTGGCCTCGGATTCACGAACCTATATCAATTATATATATTAACACATTGTAATCGAACAAATTTATATATATTATTATTAGTGATATAATTGTTATATTAATAAATTATATGATTCATTAAAAACTTAATTAAACGTATTTATTTTATATGCTTTACATAAATAAAAATGTTAATATAGTTTAGTTAAGTATATTTCTATATAACTAATTTTTATTGTAGTAATGAGAATAATATTA